>NC_050072.1:49665775-50308652 GCF_009764565.3 Dermochelys coriacea | reverse complement strand
CACAGTGGATCTAATTTACCTAGGTTTCATTAAGGCATTTGATATGGTGCCACATAAGGAATTATTAGTTAAATTGGAAAAGATGGGGATCAATATGAACATTGAAAGGAATTGGTTAAAGGGGAGACTACAGCGGGTCATACTGAAAGGTGAACTGTCAGGCTGGGGACAGGTTACCAGTGGAGTTTCTCAGGGATCAGTTTTGGGACCAATCTTATTTAATTTTTTTATTACTGACCTCGGCACAAAAAGTGGGAGTGTGCTAATAAAGTCTGCAGATGATACAAAGCTGGGAGGTATTGCCAATTTAGAGAAGGACTGGGCTATCATACAGGAGGATCTGAATGACCTTGTAAACTGGAGTAATAGTAAGAGGATGAAATTTAATAGTGAGAAGTGTAAGATCATGCATTTAGGGATTAATAACAAGAATTTTAGTTATAAGCTGGGGACTCATCAATTAGAAGTAACGGAGGAGGTGAAGGACCTTGGAGTATTGGTTGACCACAGGATGACTATGAGCCACCAATGTGATATGGCTGTGAAAAAAGCTAATATGGTCTTGGGATGCATCAGGCAAGATATTTCCAGTAGAGATAAGGAGGTGTTAGTACCGTTATACAAGACACTGGTGAGACCTCACCTAGAATACTGTGTGCAGTTCTGGTCTCCCATGTTTAAGAAGGATGAATTCAAACTGGAACAGGTACAGAGAAGGGCTACTAGGATGATCCGAGGAATAGAAAACCTGCCTTATGAAAGGAGACTCAAGGAGCTTGGTTTGTTTAGCCTAACCAAAAGAAGGTTGAGGGGAGATATGATTGCTCTCTATAAATATATCAGAGGGATAAATACTGGAGAGGAGAGGAATTATTTAAGTTCAGTACCAATGTGGACACAAGAACAAATGGATATAAACTGGCCATCGGGAAGTTTAGACTTGAAATTAGACGCAGGTTTCTAACCATCAGAGGAGTGAAGTTCTGGAACAGCCTTCCAGTGGGGGCAAAAGACCTATCTGGCTTCAAGATTAAACTCGATAAGTTTATGGAGGAGATGGTATGATGGGATAACATGATTTTGGCAATTAATTGATCTTTAACTATTCATGATAAATAGGCCCAATGGCCTGTGATGGGATGTTAGATGGGGTGGGATCTGAGTTACTACAGAGAATTCTTTCCTGGGTATCTGGCTGGTGAATCTTGCCCACATGCTCAGGGTTCAGCTGATCGCCATATTTGGGGTCGGGAAGGAATTTTCCTCCAGGACAGATTGGAAGAGGCCCTGGGGGTTTTTTGCCTTCCTCTGTAGCTTGGGGCACAGGTCACTTGCTGGAGGATTTTCTGCACCTTGAAGTCTTTAAACCACGATTTGAGGACTTCAATAGCTCAGACATAGGTGAGAGGTTTATTGCAGGAGTGGGTGGGTGAGATTCTGTGGCCTGCATTGTGCAGGAGGTCAGACTAGATGATCATAATGATCCCTTCTGACCTTAATAGCTATGAGTCTATGAAACATGAGAATTCACTGTCAGTGGCCTTGTCTACACTAGAAAAATATATAAGCATGTTTCTGAAGTGGTACAGTTCCCTTATTTACATTACAGCATTTTCCAATGGAACTCCACTGGCCCAGAAAACGTTTACAAGTTTTGCCAGTGAACGTACACCCAGGCCATTGAGATAAACACTGATTGTATTTAGGTACTTACCTCCTTTGTAAAGCACTTTGAGATCTGCTGATGAAGTGTGCTTTATAAGAACTGTTGTATTAATTTACAATGGAATAAATGGACCCAGAGGTGTTAACATGACTCTGAAACTGCTAAACATTGAACAATTTTAAACAAGATTCAGGGTTTTTTATACAGATTCTTCAGTCTGCTTGGTACCAAGGCAAACACTATTAAAAATTCTTTTAAACCTTTTATTAAAGATACAGAAAAAGAAGGAAAATCAGTTAAAGCATTTGAAATGTGAGTGTTAGGTAAGGCTTTCACTATCACAATATCCCTTGTTCCCTTTCCCTGTAGATTAAGAAGAAAAAAACCCTTGTTCACAGTCCCTTATATAGCGATAACTGTCCTTTTGGCGAGAGAGGGGAAGAGAAAAGATTAGTTGAGATGAGTTGGAGCTGCTGTTGCTGCTGCTGCTGTTAAAGTCCAATCCTCTTTCCTAGAAGATAAAACAAGACGAACACACAAAAGGGGAGTGAAAAGAGCAGCACATGTAGAAAACCCAGCTTCTGTCTCTAGTGTTTACTTTTACTTGCAGCCTCATTGCTGGAGAAACACAGGCATAACACAAGGTCTTGTCAGCCACTCCAAAACCAGGCAAATGTGTATCAGCATGGGGTTGTTTAGCGCATTGCTTTTAGCTGCCTTTCTGGTTACCGGTTTACAGCAGTGTTGCAAAATATACAGTCTTGAGTGGCTAAGTCAGACTCCTTAACCAGAAGGAAAAACAAGAGAGAAAGGAAAGAGAAGCAGTAAGATAGGTAAGGAAAAGGATTGTGTGTGTGTCAGTCAGACCAAGTCTCACATTCTAGGTAGTATTTGGGATTGAGCCAGAGCTCCTGGAGGTGGAGGTATCATCTGGGTCCCTCTTGTGGCCCGGTCTGGTCAGAACATCTCTTAAGGTTTATCTACTCACAAAGTGCTGCAGCTTAGTGAAGATTCTACTACACTCCCAGGAGAGCTTCTCCCATCAGCGTAGGTACTCCAGCTCCCCAAGAGAAACCCTCCTGTTGACATAGCACTGTTTACTCTAGGAATTCATTTAGTATGACTGCATTGCTCGGGGATGTGGATTTTCCAAGTCGCATAGTTATACCAACATAAATCAGTAGTTTATGGATTAAGGTGATGATGGTGTGTCACTGGATTCTGGGGTCAGAGAACATGTATGGGAGCAGCCATGATGCTAAAGCTTGCAACAGTTGTTGGCAGCTGTTTGGGGGGGGGGTTGCTAATTTTCTCAAAAAAGTGTTGTTGTTTTTCTTTAAGAGCCCCAAAAGGGAATGATGGGCGGAATATCGCCCATCCTCTCATTAAATTGTCCACTTATTAGACCTAATTTCTGACACACTAATTTTGATCCACCGATGTTTGGATCCACACTTTTATTTACCAGGCATTACTTTAACACAGTCCTTTAGTTACAAAAGTAGGCCTTTTTGTGTGGACTAATTCTGTTTTTTTATCTCCCTTTTGCACCTTTTCCCATTGACATTTGTTGTTATAGTTTACTATGATATTTTATGAAAATTTCCCACTTTTCACAGCTGAGTTTACAGGTAGGGTAAATTTGTATACACAAATATTAAAATATAATCCCTCTGTTTTTTTTTATTGTGTAATCCTATCATGGAGGTTTTTAAGAAGAAGCTGGACAAACACCTATCATGGATGGTCTTGGTTTACTTGGTCCTACCTTGGTCCAAGAGGCTGTACTTGATAACCTATCAAAGTCCATATCAGCCTGTGTTTCTATTATTCTATAAGATGATTAGCTACATTTGCAGTTCAACAAGTTTAAACAGTTATTATAGGAGAGTTAAATACATTTCAGGTGATTGATCACCTGAAGCTCAGGAAGAAAATTTTCTTCCACATACAGCAATGTAGATTGTGTGCTGCCTTTCTCTGAAGCATCCTTATATATTGGTCGCTGCCTCAAAGCAGAATACTGGACAAATAGACCAATGATGTGATCTGTTATGGAAATGCGTATATACATTCCTACACTCCCAGAAATTAGAGATCTTTATATTAGTGCACTACCTATTACTTGTAGTAATAAATAAAGTAAAAAAATCTCAAGACATTTAATTTTGTCATTATTTTTATAGGTTCTGGATCTCTGAGGGCAAAATTTGATCTTTTAGAAGGACCCAGTAAACCAGCTACACTTGCAGTGCAATTCATTAGTGAAGGAAGCATCCTTTCAGGTGTAGATGTAGAGCTAGTAGGCACTGGCTATCGGCTTTCCCTAGTTAAGAAGAGATTTGCCACTGGTAAGAAATTGAGATTTTTATATTTTTGAACTAACATGATTTACTAATGTAACTCTGACTTTTATAATTATCTGTAGGGAGCATTTTTATACTTTGTCTACTAATTAACTGGTATATAAACATGGAGTACTTATGTGATGCATAATGAAAATAGTTATTGGTGCTTACTATAGGTGAACACAAAAATACTGAAACTTTCCTTTATCTAATGTTTTATGGTCTTGTTTGTTGTAAAACATAATTACTGTAAACATTATAATTGCAAGAGGCTATTTATATTTTTTCAGGACGATATATGGCAGATTGCTGATGAGCCTGTGGAAATCATTGGATCAAAGGAGCACAAGAAGCTCACTCTATTTTCTCTACCTTTCAAACACTATTTTAACCTGCATTAATTTTTTTTTAAACTTTGACCTGTTTGGGGGCTCACTACAAAATAAAAAAATGCACTTTTTTAAAGAAGTCATTTTGGGGAAAAAATGTTATTACTTTATAATAGCACTGAAGTGAACTTCAACACTGTTTTGTAAATGATCAACTGCAATTGTTAGGAAACTTGTTTATTCAGATTTTAGTAAATTTATATAAACTAAGTCAAAATACTAATCATTAACTATATTGAAAATGTATGAAACTATATTATACTGTAAACATTAAACTTAAAAAAACTAGGAGAGCAAGCACGAAATATATTAGCTTTGCATAAATAATATTCAAATGTAAGTTTTCAGTTTCCTTAATTGCCATTGTGCAAAGCAAACAGAGGCAAAGATAATCTCTCCACCCGCTTGCATTTCATTCATGTGCTATAAAATCAGTTGTTAGAAAGAGATGCATACAAAAAGTATGTGATTCCCATGTACCATATATTAAAGTGTAAATTGTTTTATATATAAGATTTAATTTTTTTTCTAAGTGCAATGTGTTAAAAATTGCAAAAGACAGCAGAGATACTTACTTCTGCTGTTTAGTAAATTTTATGGGAGTTATGATCGTTTGAATTGATACTGTAGACTTAATTTATTTTTATATGGATAACATAACATTTGTGCCTTTTTTTAAAACTGTGCCTGTCCGATTTGTTGTTGATGTGCCTCACTTCCTTTTTCAGTCTAGCTCTTCCATAGCGTGGTGTTTATGTGTAGTGCATAGAACCTTCATAAAATTCCTTTGAGTAGAATTTAGAAGGTATATTTACAATAACTGGAGGTTGCTTTGTAAAATGTTTAAAATACTGGATTACTTCATTATGGGGTAATTGCAATAAATGCAGCCATTGTAGAGGGAAATGCATAGCGCAAAACTTTAATATAATCACAGAAAAACTCAGTGTCAAAGTTTCAACTTTAATCTCACCAAAGATGTGTGAATTCTGAAGATGCATAAAGAATGATAAAAACAGGATAATTTTTAAAACAAATGTAGCATTTCCCTTCACTCTGACTACTAAGTTGTTGAAGATTCAAGTGCTTTATGGACTTGACATGAATGTAAACGTGCTTTGTGAGGAATAGCATTTTAGAAAGGTATATTTTTGGCAGCAGCAACAAAATTGCTGCCATTTGCATTATTAATGTAAGCTTCACTGAAAAACTACCAATTTGTATGTTTGTATTGTCACCTAATCTATTTGCCATATGCAAAATATAGGGAAGTGATCTGAAGTGACACATCGGTAGCATTTCTTAAAACCGGTTAGTAACTTCAAAAATCTGTCATGTATTGTGCTATTGTTAAACAAGTCCTTATTAAGTGCAGAAATCAAATGTTTTTGGGCAGAATAATTTAATAACCTGCAAATGGGAATTGTATATTATAATTCTGAATACCAGTGTCTATTCAGATTATATACTGGAAGCAATAATACATTGTTTTGTTTGTGTAATAATTCATGTAAAACCACTAACAAATTGGACTGCTAAGCTTTACACAGATGAATTTTCAGGACCCTTAGACACTTATGTAAGTTCTGATTCATGTTACACATTACAGACAAAAGAGTCCATTGTTAAACAATATACACTACAGTATGTGCTTTTTATATGTATTCCTTGTTATAACAAACCTGAATTAAATTTGACTGGAGCAGTACATATGGCTCTTAATTTGCTAAAATATTACTCTTTACTGAATGATGAACATAACTAGAATATCTAATTCTTATTGTAATTGGCATTTAAAATGGTACAGTCTTTTACTGGAATCTTAATTGTAATCTGCTTTGCAATCAAACAGTGTGTTTAACCTGACAGTTATTTTATTATTGAAATCCAAGAATTATTTTACTCTCCATTTTTAATCAAGTACTACTTAAATTTCTAAATTTATGAAGTAGTTAAGTTTCAACAATTTTAAACTAGCATTCATACCAGGTGATAAAACATACATTTGTAATGGGTACACATTACAATTTTGAAGCCATACAAATTTATATAGACTTTTTGTAGAGAAATCCATAAACAGTGTAAAAAAATTAGATATTTGATGAGAAATGTATGTAGCAAGCTGGTTCTTGCTTGTGTATACAGTGATAACCTTTGTAGCTGCCTCCTATTGAGAAAATGAATTTTAAACAGTCCTAAAGGATCTGAGGTTTGTATGGATTATTAATACTTTGGAGTGTAAATTAGAACAATACAAATTTATCTTACAAAAATTTGTAAATACTTCTGATTTTTCATAAAATGTAAATTTTCAAAAAAAAATTGCACCCATAATAAACATGTAATATATAATTTACAAGATGATTTATGCTGTTTATACTTACAATAATCAACAATACTCAAAATTCCAAATGCTTAATACAGGGGTAATCTTGTGCCATAGTATCTCATTGGTTGGAACTTACTACTTTATTTGCTCATTATTTCAAAGAATTAATAAATACCAACTGTTCTGGAACTGTTCTCTGGACAAAACAAGAAGGATGTTTTGATAGAAAAGGGAATTCAACAAAGAGAGATGGTTCTGAGTTTTACAGATACTAACAATATTGGCTAATCTATTCCTAGCAATGAATGTTACAAGAATAACAGTGGATAGTGAATAACTACAGTGGATTTTAAATGTATATTTGAGTGGGCTTCTAATTGCTTTTCTAAAACTGTCCTTTAGAAAATTGATAAATGCAATGAGCATCTGAGCCTTCAAAGCCAGTCCTAATGAATTTTGAAAGATCAGAGAAGGATACAAGGGGAGGAAAACAGGGCAAAGAAAAAACATAGAAGGCTATTGACTTATGAAGTCATAATAATATAAAGCATTTACTAACCAATTAAAATGTCTCTTTCCCCAAACATTTTCCAAATTAGTGCACACAAAAGCTAGCAAAGAAGATAAAATATTTCATGTTTTCCTAAAAGCAAACAGTTCCATAAATGTTTTTCCTAGACTTCTGAAGATAATTTTTTTGTATAAGCTAATTTTTCATAATCACACAAGGAAACCAATAAGAGGATTTAATTTTTGCTTATTCTGTATAGAAAATATACAAATGGGTGACAATGCTCCTTTCTGCACCTTTAGTCTTCTTCACCAGTTCTAACTGACTAGGGAATGCGTATACCAATATATTCCAGACTTCTAGCACGTATCCTGAACACAGGAGGGAAGGAGCATTAGCTCTGAGAACATTCCTTCCAGAGACTGGCCACAGAAGCAATCGTTGTCCTGAAACAGACTTTCCGTTATCTGTTTGTTTCAGCTTCAAATGAAAACAAATTGTTGAACCTCTCAGTTACCAGCAAGAAACTAAATTCCAGTTGAAACAAATACTTCCCTTTCAATCCCACCCTCCTGCAAAAAGTATATTTCTGAAGAAATATCAAAGAATCTTATCTGAAATAATCATATTGTACATGAAACTCTCTTAAGAGATTTATTTCACCTTTGAAAGAGACAGAGAGACGTTTAGACTGCTGGCTTCTGTCTTTCTTGCCCTCTTTCCAGAATCCAAGAGTGGGATAAGGCTGAGTAAAATTTTTCTCAAAAAGAAAAGGAGTACTTGTGGCACCTTAGAGACTAACAAATTTATTAGAGCATAAGCTTTCGTGAGCTACAGCTCACTTCATCGGATGCATTTATCATTCATTTATCATTCATCGGATGCTGTAGCTCACAAAAGCTTATGCTCTAATAAATTTGTTAGTCTCTAAGGTGCCACAAGTACTCCTTTTCTTTTTGCGAATACAGACTAACACGGCTGCTACTCTGAAACCTAAAATTTTTCTGTATCCCTCATTGAGTGCTGGTGATTTCCAGTCCTGTTAGATTCCTATCACATCCATTATCTTTGACCAAGACCACTACATGGGATTTCCTTCCAAAACAGTCAACTAAGTTCTGTTATCAATAAATAAGAACACTCTTTTCTTTCCTACCATTGCCCCAGAGCCAAGTGCATCACTTTTAACAATCAGCATTCCTGTCATGCTTCAAAGCAAAAGACTGAAGGCATGATTCTGATGTCAGATGTAAATCGGAAGTAACTCCACTGAAGTAGAACCCTGCATACAAACAATTTAACAGAGATCAGAATTCCTGGGAATCCAGCCCATCTGACCTTTCTCGTTTTAAGTGGACGCCATGTATTGCTCCAACTACTCTAATCTGGATTTGTACTGTTCCAACATGCTTATTCCTGAAAAGTAAGCTGTTTCATGTATTTAGAAAATGACATACTTGATTGCTCACACTATTTCTAAATAATATTTTAGATTTTGGTAAACAAAGTAGGACATGTGAAGTAGATAAGACATTTCTGCTTATCAAGTGGAATGCAGATCGGGTAATAAACCTGGTGTTTTGATCTATTAGCCAGGAAAAACATACTATGAGTCAACTACTATTAAATGAAAAAGCTTGCATGTTTCAAATAGGTTTAAGAGATGCATCTGAGTATCTATGAAACTGGTGTTCTTGGAAATGCTGAAGAAAAATTGGTTTCCGTTTCACTCATCATACAACTGTAATTTTACTTTATAGCATTCAAGGAAAAAAATATCTATCAGAAATTCCTCCAGGGCAGACTCCTAAACCAGAAACATTTCAAGCTATTTTCTTCTTTAATGCCATATTAAATTGCAAGTCATGGGATAAAATTGATGGTCCTTTCATGGACCAGTACCTGATTAAAAGATAGGAGACAATGGGTAGGAATGAATTATCAGTTTTCAGAATGAAAAAAGTTAATAGTGGTGTCCCCCCGGGACAGGGACCGGTGGTGTTCAACATATTCACAAATGATCTGGGAAAAGGGGTAAATAGTGAGGTGGCAAAGTTTGCAGGTGACACCAAATTACTCAAGAGATAGTTAAGTCCAGAGCAGATTGCAAGGAGTTACAAAGGGCTCTCATAAAATTGGTTGACAGGACAACAAAATGACAGATGAAATTCGACGTTGATAAATGCAAAGAAGGGCCATTGGCAAACATAATCCCAACTACACATACAAAATGATGGGATCTAAATGAGCTGTTACGACTCAAGAAAGACATCTTAGAGTCATTGTGGATAGTTCTCCATCCACTCAAGGTGCAGTGACAGTCATAAAAGCGAACAATGTTAGGAACCTCTAGGAATGGGATAGGAAATAAGACAGTAAATATTATATTGCCACTATATAAATCTATGGTATGTCCACACCTTGAATACTGTGTGCAGTTCTGATCACCCCATCTCAAAAAAAATATCAGAATTAGGTATGGAACAGGTTCCATATGAGGAGAGATTAAAAAGATTGGGACTTTTCAGCTTGGAAAAGAGACAGTTAAGGGGGGATATGATCAAGGTCTATAAAAAGCATGAATGGTGTGAAGAAAGTGAATAAGGAAGTGTTATTTATTCCTTCACATAACATAAGAACCAGGGGTCACCCAATTAAATTAATAGGCAGCAAGTTTAAAACAAACAAAGTATTTCTTCACACAATGCACAGTCAACCTGTGGAACTCCTTGCAAGGGGATGTTGTGAAGGCCAAAAGTATAAAAGGTCAACAAAGAATTAGGTAAGTTCATGGAGGCTTAGATCCATCATTAGCCAAGATGGTCATGAATGCAAGACCATGCTCTGGATGTCCCTAGCCACTAACTGCCAGAAGCTGGGAGTGGACAATGGGGTGGATCATGCAATAATTGCCCTGTAATGTCAAGGCTGGCTCCAGGCACCAGCATTCCAAGCAGGTGCTTGGGGCGGCAATCTGCAAGGGGCGGCAGTCCGTGTGCCGATAGGGCGTTTCTGAGGCGGTGGCAATTCTGCGGAAGCATCTCTCTTCAGCCGCTCTTGGTGGTAGCTTCTATGTTCAGCTGTCCACGGCGGTAAATTGGTGATAGCTTCTATGTTCAGCCGTCCGCGGTGGCAAATCGGTGGTAGCTTCTATGTTCAGCTGTCTGCGGCAGCAGCTTCTATCTTCAGCCGCTCGTGGCGGCAGCAATTCGGCGCACTGCTTGGGGCGGCAAAAACGGTAGAGCTGGCCCTGTGTACTGTCCATTCCCTCTGAGGCATTGGCCACTGTCAGAAGACAGTATACTGAACTGGATGGGTCACTGGTCTGACCCAGTATGGTCGTTCTTATGTTCTTAAATCGTGCTCATGAACAAACTGATAAGCAGGTCTCTTAATTGAAAACGTAACAATCTTTATCTTCAACTCTTTGTACAATATTGGTTCTTGAGTGTTTCCTCCCAGACCTTATCTGACCTGCCTCCTTATTGACATGCTGATGTTACCTTTCCCCTTAGTTAATTTAATTCATTATCCCTTCACTGTTTCAAAACCTCTAGAAACCACATAAATCATCTTTAAAGAATGCTGCAAGATTAAACGCAGTATGTTCTTTAGAAAAACAAATGGTCTTACCTGGGTTACTTATAAGCCTTCATGAAAAGAATTGTAAATCTTGGGGCTTGTACACACTACCATGTATGTCAGTATAAGTTATGTTGCTATGGGATGTGACTAAGCCACCCTTTGAGCGATGTAAGTTACACTGACCAGAGCACCAGTGTGGAGAGTGCTATACCAGTGGCAGAGCTTCTCCTGCCAACATAGTGACTGCCTCTCATGGAGGTGGCTTTATTATGCTGACGAAGCATCTTGCCCATTGGCATAGAGCATCTTCAGCAGTAGTGACATAGTTACATTGGTGCAGCTGCACCGCTGTAGCACTTCTAATGTACGTTAGCCCTAATTTACCTTTCACTATTTATGCTGTTATGTTTGTGGGTTTGTTTTTTAATTACTATCAGGCTGGCCAATAGAAAACGGAAGAATCTTTTTTTTAAAATCTGGTTTTAGTCATTTTTACTTGCCTATTATTGAGTTTATTATTTCTTTTGTAGCCCTCAAGCATATACTATTGCCCTTAACAAATTACTGTAAAAGACACCCTCCCTGCCTCTAAAAGCAGCCAATCTAGGACCCATATTCTACCACAAGGTCTTGTGACCAGATGCCCATTGAAGTTAAGGGAGCGCCCTCATACTTCATTGCAAGATTGGGCCTTAAGGCCCATCTCCTTTGCTCACATGGAGCCTCATTAATGTCAATGAGACTTCTCATGTGCTAAATTATGCATGTGGGTAAATGTTAGCAGGATGAGAGTCTAATTTTAAATGTGAAGCAACTCATGACTAACAAATAAGGAGGTATAACACTGATTATACAAGATCATGAAGTAACTCTGGTTTTACATTACAAATTAATTTTTTTTAGGTTTTTACACATTTCAATAACCTCATGCAAACTGCCATGTTTTCCTTGTCCACTTGCACTTTGTTTAAATCAATACCTATTTGTTCTTTTCTATTCTTTTTATCTTTCACAATTTTGTCGTTTAGTTTAATGTTTTTTATTGTAGCCCATTTTGCATGCAACTTTTAACCTTTGCTGATTTTTGTTTTACCTGCTGTCTTATTTCTTTAATTTTCTTTAATCCAACTCTGTACAATGAACCAATACTATTTTTTTTATTTTTAAAATGTTGTCATTTCATTTTAACCTGTTATATTCATTTTAATACTTGCCTGTATCCTCTGTCCTGTATCTTACTCATTAGATGGCCCATGGTCACTTCAAACCTCTATCAGCATCCTAGCCCCAGCCCCTCTCCAGTAAAGACACCATCTGTTCCCTAGCACAAAACTGGCAAAGCTCCTCAAGCTGTAAGTTGTTTGGTCTGTAGGGGCAATGGCTATAACCCAGCCCTTTATTAGTCGTCACATACCCTTAGAATGTCCCAATGAGTTCCCTCATGACCATGCTTAATGAAAGAGCTCTCCAAAGGAGGAGCACTTCCCCAACTTGTTCTGGCTCTTCATCCATCCAGCTTGTTCTGGTATCCTTTAAATGCCCATTCCTTTCTTCTGGTCAGATCCACTCCTTCTATTATATGTTTCAGAGTAGCAGCCGTGTTAGTCTGTATTCGCAAAAAGAAAAGGAGTACTTGTGGCACCTTAGAGACTAACAAATTTATTAGAGCATAAGCTTTCGTGAGCTACAGCTCACTTCATCGGATGAAGTGAGCTGTAGCTCACGAAAGCTTATGCTCTAATAAATTTGTTAGTCTCTAAGGTGCCACAAGTACTCCTTTTCTTTTTTCTATTATATGGACTTTCATTTTCAAGACTCCATGGCCTTTTGGTCTGCACCGTCTATCCCAGTTCTTATATTGGCACCCATTACTGTAATATCTGAGTCTCTGATGCCCTCTGGATACTGGTACTGATCTCATCAGACAAGATATGGCCTCCACATAAGAAAAGGTTACAGGAGATAACAAGATGGCCAGTTGCCCTCTGATGCATCACAACCAAAGCCCCCAAATTACTTTGAGCCTCAAAGGAAGAGGATTTTGATGAGGGAGAACACTAATCAAGACAGAATTATTTCCAGATTGGACATCTGGGGAACAAAATGAGATTGAACTAGCTAGAGACATAGCAACATTGGAAGCAGGAGGAAGACAAATGATAGGGTAGGCCCATTACTCAATGAGGGAGGAAAGACAATAACAGAACATGTGGAAGTGCTAAATACCCTTTTTGTTTCCGTCTTCACCAAAAAGATTAGTAGCAATCGGACATCTAACATAGTGAATGCCAGTGAAAATGAGGTAGTATCTGAGGCTAAAATAGGGAAAGAACAATTTAAAAAATACAGTAGAATCCTGTTTATCCAGTGATCCACTACCCAGCTCTTTGTATTAACCAAATAACCAGTGCACACACAGGATAGTTGCTAAGTATTAAAACTTTATAATCCAGAGAATGGGCAAAGAGCTTTCTATCTCTTATTTTAAGATGCAGAGCTGCTTTTAAACTAGCTGGCTACTCACAGAAAAGCATAATAACATAACTGCCTTCTTTATTTACAGCACACACGAACCATTTCTTCTAGTAAAGAGTATGTTTTTAAAAATGCAGAAATTATCATTTTAAATTGCAACAACAGCAATACTATTTTCGAGTTCCCTCAGTTTATCATTTCTGCATTTTTAAAAACTGGTACTGTACTCTTTACCAGAAGTAACAGTTAACATACTCATTGCTGCATTATCCTAATTTTCGATCATCTGATCTAACCCCGGTCCCAATTAGACCAGATAAATGGGATTCTGCTGTACTTAGACAAGTTGGATGTCTTCACGTCAGGAGGGTCTAATTAAATACATCCTAGAATACTCAAGGAGCTGACTGAGGAGATATCTGAGCCATTAGCCATTTCATCTCTGAAAACTCATGGAAGACAGGAGAGATTCCACAGGATTGGAAGAGAGGAAATATATTGCCAATTTATAAAAAGGGGAATAAAGGGGAATTACAGACCAGTCATCTTAACTTCAGCACATGAAAAGATAATGGGGCAAATAATCAAGCAATCAATTTGCAAACACCTAGAAGATAATAAGGTGATAAGTAACAATCCATATGGGTTTGTCAAGAACAAATCACGTCAAATCAACCAAATAGCTTTCTTTGACAAGGCAACAAGCCCCGTGGATGGGGGAAGTAGTATATCTTAACTTTAGTAAGGTTTTTAATACTGTCTTGCATGACATTCTCATAAACGAACTAGGGAAATGTAGCCTAGATGGAGCTATTATAAGATGAGTTCATAACTGGTTGGAAAACCATTCCCAGAGAGTAGTTATCCGTGGTTCACAATCAAAGATGAAGGACCTATTGAATGGGCCCACGGGGAACAGTCCTGGGTCTGTTTAATATCTTCATCAATGATTTAGATAATGTCCCAGTACATTTATAAAGTTTGTGGATGATACCAAGCTGGGAGGGGTTGCAAGTGTTGTGGAGGATAGGATTAAAATGAAAAACGATCTAGGCAAATGGGAGAAATGGTCTGAAGTAAATAGGATGACATTCAATAGAGACAAATACAAAATACTCCACTTAGAAAGAAACAATCAATCGCACATATACAAAAATGGGCTTGTCTACGCTTACAAAATTAAGTCGACTTAAATCAGCATACAGCCACTGCAGTAATTAAAGCAGTGATTCACATCTATACTTGCTCCTTCTGATGTGGTGCACATCCTCACCAGGAGCAGTTCCACCAGCTGATTGTGGGATACTGACAGCTAGAGCTCAGCAGCCCTCATGGGGCTCACATCTGTTTCTCCCCCCCCCCCCCCCGCCGCCACTGACCGCTGCCACAGCGCTGCTAGCTTCTGATGACAGCCAGACACGGGCTCATGGCTGGGCCCCCTCTGCCCCAGCACAGACAACCTGACCTATTCAGCCAGATACTGGACTCACAGCTGGAGGTGGAAGTGGAGTTATGTCAGTGTAGCAGGAGACTTACTTTTGCAGAAGCAGCATTCTAGTGTAGACGCTGACATAATTAGGTTGACTTAAGCTGTCTTGCATCAACTTAGCTCTGATCTCCCTGCACCAAACCCCACACCCGGGGTGGCAGGTTTGTATAATTTTTGGTGGTGCCCAGAACAGATCCAAGTTCTGAACCCTGCCCCCGCCCCCACACACACACACCTGCCTAAAGCTCTGGGAGGGAGTTTGGGTGCTGGGTGCAGGATCTGGGCTGGGGCATGGCGTAGGGTGCAGATTCTGGGAGGGTGTTTGGATTCAGGAGGGGGATTGGGCTCTGGGAGGCAGTTTGGGTGCAGCCTCTGGGCTGGAGCGCAGGAGAGGGTAAGAGATGCGGAGCTTACCTCGGGCAGCTCCCGAAAGCAACTCACACACCCCTCTGGCAGTGGCTCCTAGGTGGGGGGGGGGCAAAGGGTCTCTGTGCACCACTACCCACAGGCACCGCCCCTGCAGCTCCCATTGGCTGCAGTTCCCGGCTAATGGGAGCTGCGGAGTCGGTGCTTGGGATGAGGGCAGCGCATGGAGATGACCTCCCTCAGGGCCATTGGCCTGTTCCAGCTGCTTCCAGGAGTGGTGCGCCACAAGGCCAGGCAGGAAACCGCCTTAGCCCCACTGCATTGTCAGTGGTGGCAGCAGCAGCCAGGAGCCACTGGGCCCTTTTAAATCATCTGGGGGCAGGAGGTGGGGCAGGGGGAGGCATGCAGGGGTGGCAGGCAAGGCCGGGGAGAGACCTAGTCCCAAACATTGGTGGAGCTGGGTCCCCTGGCCCTGAATATTCCTGGAGCAAGGGCACCATGGGCCCATATAACTCACCGCCCCTGCCCACACCAAGCAGCCTGCACCCAGACCCATCTCACCCCACACCTGGATCCCCTCCATGCTTGGATCCTCCCAGGCTGAGCTGCCCACCCACACCTGGTGTGCCTGGCATGGAGAGGCATGGCCCTGGGCTGTTTCTTGGGTAGGCCCAGCCCATGCACTGTTTCAGAGTTGGGTGCAGCCTCAATGCCGAGTCCGTGTCTGGGGCGGGGGGGGGAAAGAGGAGGGCTGCAGGGCAGCCATAGGACTGTGCTCCCCACTGCCATGCTGGAGCCTCCACATTTATTTGTTGACAAATAAAATCTGCAGAATTTTTTTTGGTACAAAATTTTTAATTTTTTTTAGTACAGAATTCCCTCAGAAGTAATGAATATCACACAGAGTGCTCTGAATTCTGCACTGACCAATAATTGAATTGATATTCATTTTGAGGTCCTTGAGTTGCTCTTGAAAGCCTTGAAAGAGTTAGGGTTATGTTGAGTCAGGAAATGTCTGTGTCTTTGCTTGCCACTCTACTTGCTCGCTCAGCAGGGAAACTTCATCTGACAGAGTCCAGACTTCAACTTGTGATTGCCAGGACCAAAAGCGATCTATGTGAAAGGTCTTCAATTATGGAACGAAGTTCTGCAGTAAAGCAGATGTAATAAAGGTGTAACACACAGGAGTACTGATAAAAGACTGATCATTTCCTGGCCCCATTCACATGACCGCTCAGGCTTACAAAAGACTTTACCACTGTCACATCGCAAGGCTCCGATAAAGCTGTTTACATGATCATCATCTGTCAGGAATCTGTGTTTGTTCTCCCAGTCGTATTTATTGTCAGAGAAGAGGTGTATTACTTCATGTATTACCTCCTTCAGGGCATGAGAATTCAGGGTGTTTTCAGAAAGGAAAGTGCCTCTTTGGTTTTGTTTAAATATTTTCATTTCCTCCTGTAGGACTGACTTTTAAGGGTAGCTGTAGCATATAGCCTTGGTGAAAACGTATCCCTGTGAATTTGGCTTGTTGCCACTGTGTTTGCAATCTAACATTCTCTCCCACTTGCAATGTGGGCAATGGTTTGACATTCCTGTCGTAGTATTTCTTCTGTTCCAACTTCCTGTCACATAGCTCATTTGTAATTACTTCAGGGTTAATTATATTTGGTTCAAACAGATTAGTGAATGTTGGCACCGAGGTTTTTGTCCTGCTCGTGAATCTCTGAATTGGTTAATCTAATAAAGTAATGTGAAGTATATTTTGATATTCTAACATTACCAAGTACAGATCTGCAATTTACAGTATGTTGCTACAGTTTTACTTGATGTTTTCTGCACCAGTTCTATTTCAAATAAATTTGAGTAGTAGCCTATTAAAAGGCAGAGTTTCCAATTTAATTCAGAAAGATTTGCTCCAACCTTTGATTGAGGATCTCAAGTGATTTCAGACTCTCTTTTGAATCCTGTTTTCCTAACTGTATCTCAGATTTCACACTTTGGATATGCTTTCTTTGATGGCAGCGTTCATGTCAGGCCAGAATAGAACTGAGCTTTGCAGTTGCACTTTTTAACACCCATAGAGGCACAATGAATTATGCTTAGCATTTCTAAATTCATGGTGTGTGGTATTATATCATAAACTTTGTACAGAATCTCACCATATGCAGTAACTGTATCATTATAGCCCCAATACATGCTTACAGTTGGAGACACGAGGGCTTTTTCTATTGACGATCAATTTAGAATTGTTCTATCAAGCTGATTGGGTCATTCTGCATTTCTTGTCTGAACTTCTGAAATTTTGTTTGAGAAATGGGTAGTGCATACCCTCCTGGGATTGGGGCTGTCTCTTTTTATGTTTTTACAATGCCTAGCACAGTGGCACCCTGGCCTCTAGGTACTATCACAATACAAATAATTTCAAACTTCTTTCAACAGGACTTGGAAATACTTACAAGAGTGCCTATAAATAGTGAGATCAAAGAAGCTCCTTTCCAAGCCTGTAGCTCACATTTAATGAGTATCTTTGGAGTTTCATAATTTTATTTTAAGTCTAAGAATTGCTTTGCACAGTGGTTTCTGCAAATATTGAATTGACGTTCATTAAGTAAACACTGGTCAGTCTGTTCAGTGAATGAGGTAGGGTTCTTATAGAAAAATAGTATGTGATCATGTAATTAAATACTCTATAGAACGATGTCTATGCACAAGATGACTGAATTATGGTTGCACAGACAACTTGTCCCAGTCCTATCTCTTCCCCACCCCAGCTCCTTGTCCCAGTCCCATTCTCCTCATCTAGCCACTCCAGTCTCCACTCCTTGGGCTTCTCATCCCAGTTTGAATCTCTCCTTGGGGTTCTCTGTCCCATTCTTCTTGCCCAACCATTCCTAGTTCCCTCCACCTACCCGGTGTCCCCAGTCTCCTTGCCCAGACAGTCCCATCCCCCACTTCCAGTTCTTCATCCGATATCTCCCCTCAACTGGCCTTCAGTTGCCCTCACCTACATTCTTTGTCCTAAGTGACTCCTAATACCAGTCTCTCTCTCTCCTGGCAGACTCCCAATCTAATCTCAGTTCCCCCCACCCCCGCACACCTTTCCTGGCTCCTTGTCATAGTCTCTTCGCCCAGCCAGTGCCAGTTCTCATCCCATATCCTTGTTCCTCTCTTTCCCCTAACCCCACTGATTCCCAGTTCTAATCTCCTTGATGAGTCAGCCCAGTCTCCACACCAAACTCTTCATCCAATCTCAGTCTCTCCTTCACCCACAGGCTCCCACTCCCCCCCATAACCCTTCCCGTCAGCTAGTCTTCTTTCCCAGTCCCCTTCCCCACTTCCTTTCTTGGTTACCAGTCCTCTTACCCAGTCACTCCCAGCATCCCTTCACTTGGTTTTCAGTCCCAATCTCCTCCCAAGCTCTCAGTTTCTCACTTCCTCACCCTGGGTCCAGTTCTTGTCCCCACTGTATTGGAATCAAGAAGCTTCCTCTTCTACATTGCCAAGGCCCAGAGGAATGGTCAGCAAGAGCACAGCAGAAAGTCTCTCCCTGTTCTCATTTCCAGTGCCTGGACCCAAACCCAACACATCCCAGAGATGCAATTGCAGGGAGAGTTCTGTTTCACCTTGGCTGAAGTATGCTTAGCAAGGACAGAATCTTCAAAGATTTTAGGTGTTAAGTTCTAGCAAGTGTGCGAGCAAGTACAAACTGCAATTTCTCAAAGGCTTATAAACTGGCCAAATTTGGAAGATCATCATTGACACAAAGGCCAACCCCCCGCCAAACTCCAAGTCTCTGCTCCAAAGCATGGTGGCTCTAAAGCTTTTCCAGACAAAAGGTCACCAGCATTTTTTAACATGAACAAAACATATTTAGGCTTGGTAGGATTTGATTTAAATTACCAGACTGTAAACATCAATTTCAGCCAACATTCCAAAATCAACAAAAAAAAAATCTCCATCAGTAACAGCTCCAGTGCAACCTCCCCCTATACATTTCACCTACAGGGTTTGGGTGTCACTGCCCCGCAGCAGCAGAAAGAGCCCTCTGCAACCCTTCTGGCAAGGGGGAGAGGGAACAGGGCCATGACAGCAGAGCTACAGAGGGCTTCCTGCACAGCTGTGGGGCCAATGAACCTGGATCCCTGCAGGTGCAAGGAAGGCTATGGTCCTGGCCAGGTAGACAGAAGGTCCCTGGGCTAGGACTGCAAGGAGTGGAACTAGTTCTTGGCTGTAGGGTAGGCCACCCTGCTGCTGAGTGGCTCCTGATTGGGGACAGGCTCACCCTGCTCCTTGCAGTCCTAGGTAGAAGTTTCTGTTCTGTTTTGCCAGGATGTCTTTCCTACACCTTGTGCTAGCAGGGATCAGGTGCCACCAGCCCTTTGGCAGAACAGAGAGTTCTCTGCAGCCCAGTACTGGATTTTGCGCCATGGGGCCAGGCCCGCAGTCCAAAGGGGCCCCAGCCTGGACCGCTTTTCTCCACCCCCCCGCTCCCTCCTGTGGGGGCAGAAGCTTCATGCTGCCGGCTCCTGCTGTAGCAGGACAGGCTCTGCCAGCAGCCAAGCTCCTCCCCTGCCTTTTCCCCTGTGGGTGGTACATTCCCTTCCCTCCCCTCCCCCTCCTGCTGATCAGCTGTTTGCTGGCAGGAGGATGAGCGGAGCCTCAGCAGTCGCTGCTCCAGGGAGGAGGAGGAGAAGAGGCGGGGATGGGACCTTGGCGAAGCATCCCCATGACCCCAGCCCACACCCCTAGCCCCTGCTCTGATTCCTGCATCCTGCACACATACCCAGCCCCCCTAACACCCCATGTCCTGACTCCTGCACCCGCCCACATTCCCATTCCCACTTGCACCCCTTGCAACAAACAGGAGCTGCCCCAGGTAAGCGCTCCACACCCCAAGCTCCTGCCCCAACCCTGAGCCCCCTCCTTCACCCTAGCTCCTGGCCAGACCCACCACCCCAACATTTTTTAAGATTTTTTTTATAAATCGCTCTTATCCAAAGCACTTTACAATATTTTAGCTAACGAAACAAACAATATTTGGAAAGATCATTAAGTGGTCCGTCGAGACTCTCCATGATTTTCAAGTCATCTGTGGAAAAATAAATTAGACTACAAGAACAATCAAGGTACCTCACTTTATTTTCATTTATTTGCTATTACCTATAGGAGGAGGATGAAGAAAAAAAGAATGAAAAATGGGGGTGGGGGGAGATGAGAGAATGTTCTTTTTCTTGGCTGGGTCCCAAGGAGGGGCCCCAAAAATGAAGCTGAACACAAGGCTGGAGAGCCCCACATACTCTAAATCCACCACTGGCTGTCACATCACCTGGGCTGTGGATACTGTGTCAGCTGATCCCCACAGTCTCCAACCTACCTGGACAGTACAGCAGACATGGCCCTGCCCACTAACTCCTCTCCACTCCCTAGTCCACCCACCACTTGCTCCCCCCGGCTTTTCTGGCAGCCCTGTTGTCAGGTATTCAGTTTTAGACTGGAAACTCCAGTAGAAAACGGGACCTAAGGGCAGGTCTTCACTACCTGGAGGGTAGTGATCGATCTATCAGGGATCGATTTATCACGTCTCATCTAGACGCAATAAATTGATCCCTGAACATGCGCCCTGTCGACTCCGGAATTTAGGTTGACCCCCACCCCAGTGTAGACCAGGGCTAAGTATCCGGTTAGCAGTGCTGACTGGAAACTAAAAGTCCAGTTATAGGAGTAACCACTTTAGCCTCCGCTCCTCCCACTCCCAACACCCACCCCAAGGGGCTGGAAGAGAACCCGTCCTGCTGCTGCAGGAGGAGGGGCAGCTCAGTGCAGAGAGAGACAAAGAGAATGGGCTAGAACAGAGGTGGGCAAACTACGGCCTGTGGGCCACATCTGGCCAGCGGGACCCTCCTGCCCAGCCCCTGAGCGCCTGGCCTGGGAGGCTAGCCCCCGGCCCCAACCCTGCTGCTCCCCCACAGTCTCAGTGAACCGCACCGCTGGCACAACGCTCTAGGCGTCTGGGCAACTCAGTTGTAGAGCCATGGCCTGACCCGGTGCTCTGAGTGGCGCAGCTGTAGCACCGTCAGCCACTGGTGCTCCAAGCAGCATGGTAAGGGGGCAGGGGGAGTTGGATAGAGGGCAGGGGAGTTGGGATGGTCAGGGGGTAGGGGTGTGGATAGGGGTCGGGGCAGTCAGAGGGAGGGGAACAGAGGGGTTGGATGGGGCAGGGTCCGAGGGGGGCAGTCAGGAATGAGGGGGGGTTGGATGGGGTGGCAGGGGGCAGCCAGGGGTGGCGGGTCTGAGGGTGGTCAGGGGACAGGGAGAAGGGGTGGTTGGATGGGGTAGGAATTCTGGGGGGGCTGTCGGGGCAAAAAGCTGGGGGAGGTCGGATAAGAGGTGGGGGCTAGGCCACACCTGTTTGGGGAGACACAGCCTCCCCCAACTGGCCCTCCATACAATTTTGGAAACCCGATGTTACCCTCGGGCCAAAAACTTTGCCCGCCTCGGGCTAGAACCAGGTAGGTACCTGCTCTATGTGGGCAGGGGCGGAGGGGAATCCTGTTTACCCCCTCCCCAGCGCTGCTGCGCTTGCTGTTAACCCGTGGCCCCTCCCTTGCTCCAGGGACCAACCCTAGCTCCCTCCCCACCGTGCTTTTGCCCCCAGCCCCTTTTACAATCATTCCCTGGGGGGACCTGCAAATATGTTTGGGGCCGGGCCCACAAAAAGTTAATCCAGCCCTGTTGTCACAGCTTTGTTCACTTACTCATCAGCCAGGAGCAGGGGGCCAACCCCAGACAGAACAGCTCAGCAGCAGAGTCAGTGGCCTCCCCCATGGACACAGGCTCAATTTTCTCCTTGCAGCCCTGAGCAGAGTGTCTGTTCTGCTTGGCCAGGACTGCAGGCTTCTCCACACCATGCACTTGGGTGTTTTGGGCCTCTTGGCTGTGCAGAGAGTCCTGCAGCCCTCTTGTCAGTACTGCCCTATCCTTAATCCCAACCCTATCCCACTTAGTTTCCCACAAAAATAAAAAATTAAAAATTGGAAAAAACAAAAATTTATATTTGATGTGTAAAGCCTCCGCTCTATCCAGTAGAATGCGATTGTAAGATTTGTAACTTTTCAGTCATTGCTAGTATGATCATTAAGTTCTGTAACCTTTTGCAAACTGTAACTTTTAGTCATTGTTAGTATAGACTTTCAAATTTTGTAACTTTTGCAAGCTTTGTAACCACTTCAGTTACCACTTGTATAACCCCGGAGCTTTGCAACATCGCATCACGCCATAAGGGCACGTGAATATGGGTGTGTATGTGGGACTGGGTGGAGAGGAACTGCAAGGAGAAAAGAGCTCGGAGCCAGGTGTGTCTGATGTAATCTGCCCTGAGAAGGCAATCACGGGGTCCTGTAAAGAAAAGAAGAACCTGATACGCATGAAAAGAATGAGGTCTGGGAATGCTTCTCGGTGATGGGACACAGAAGGAAAACTCAGTGTACGTGACAGGAGCTGCCCAGTTCCAATAAAAGGAAGAAAGCATGCTCACAAGCTCTCTTCTTCTTGACCTCCTCACTGGCCTGGATCTGTGACTGCAGGCAGACACACCACATCTACTATACTGCAGCTTCGTGCCTTCCTCTGCTGTCTCCGGTAATTCTCCACCTGCATGAGTGTGTGGGTGCATGAGGGAATGAATGCACTGAACGTGTGTGTGCATGAATAAGCTCCATCCTTTTTCTATTTCATCCAATAGCAACCTTTAATAAAACCAATATAAATGTAACCCTGGGTTGGTTTCTAGTGAAACTGAAGTACCCACATTAATCATCAAAATTAAAAAAAAAAAAAAATAAGAACTGAAGTCCGCTAAGCATCCATATATTTTTTTCCCTAGCCTCACTCTTGGAAATGGCTGAATACCCCTTTTAGCTTTAAAAAAAAAAAAAAAAAAAAAACGCAACTCCATCTGAGGCCCACACCTGGCGTGGAAACACTTCAGCCCAGATAGTCAAAGTCTGGCAAAATTATAAGCAACTGAAACCAGGGCCCTATAATGAGAGGGGTGGGGAACTATAGTAAATCATGCGACTCCTCCGGCTGATAATAAACGACTTTCTAGCCGTTTCCGGGCACTTTTGTATTTTTCTCCTAGCTGGCTTTAAAATACCCCCCCTGTGTGTTGGCTCCTCAGTTAATCCGCTGGGAAATCTCCCACCTTCCCCGACTAGCACGGCTCTGTTTAGAAGTGTATTCTAACCAGTTTTAGGGAGTGCAACCAGGAAGAGCTCTTCAGCTCGGCCTTCCCTTTCCCCTCCAGCCAATCAGGGAGACCAGGGCACCTTGGCTCTGGGCTCGTTAGGCAAACTGGTGGGGCTGGTCTGGGTTTACTGGTTGGTCCTAAGGCAGCGCAGGGAGCTGGACTTGACGATTTACCCAGGTCCCCTCCCGCTGTACTGGGCGACGTGGATTATTAACTCACTCCCATGGCAGTGCCCTGCCGTTGCGGGGGGGGGGGGGATAGGTCCGGCTGTTCGTTGCACCTGCGGGGGGGGGGGGATCTGCCCCCCCGGGGCCCCACGGGAGTTTCGGGTCCCTGCATGGGGGCCTGTGGCTGTTGCTGAGCTAGACACCGCGCCACGACCTCTGTGAACTGGCCGCTGCCCCTCCCGCCCCGGGAGCCGCCGCTGGGCCGGGCCCGGCCCGTCCGCGCTTCCCCCGCGCCCGGCGGCTCGCCGCCTCCCTCAGCCTGCCGGGGCTCAAGGTCGCGGAAGGCGCCAGCCAGAGCCGGCCCCGGCACGTCAGCGCCGCCCGGCCCCGAGCCCGCAGCCAGCGCCGCCCATCGCTCCCTGGGCGCCGCCTCAGAGGCTTAAAGAGCGGCCCCCGCCGCCGCGCCGGCCAGCGTGAGCCCGCCGCGCTGCCCCTGCCCCGCCACCGTCTCCTCAGGTAAGGGCCGCGGCCGCCCTGCGCTGCGCGGGGCCGGGGCCGGGGGCGGGAAGCGGGCAGGCGGGAGCCTCGGGATCCGGCGCCGCTGCCTAGGCTGGAGCCGGCGGGGAGGGGCGCGTTGGAAACGGCGGGGGAGCGGGGTCCGCGCCCCCTGAGGGAGGGGCTCAGCCTGAGCAAGCCGCCCCCGTCGCGCTGAGGGCGGGGAGAGGCTGCGCGTCCCCCCTCTACGCCTCCCTCTTCCGACCAAGTTCTGCGCCCCCCGGGGACCCTGCGCTTGGGCTTGTCTTCGTCGGGGCTGTACCTCGCGCCGCGTTAGCGGCCGGCCTGACGGGCTGCCCTGGGCCGCGTGCAGAGCTTCGCGCCTTCGCCTCGGCCGGCGTCTGCCCGGCGCTTCTCCAGTGCCGCAGCCAGGGCTTTTCCGGCGGCAACGAGCCCCTTGGCGGATTGGGGCGGGGCTAAGCAGTGGCCCCGCCCCCGCCAGCAGGGGTTGGGCCCCGCCCCCTCAGGAGCCGCAAACCCTGGAGGGCAGCGGGGCTGGGGCTTGCACTCAGGTGTGGCAGGCGGCAGGCTCCGGCCCCAGGCTCACTATCCCCGCCCATGGCCCCCACGGCCTCCTCTGGGCCCCGGGTGTGCAGCAGGCGCCTACCAAGGGCTCTGACCATGGGGCTTCTGGTTCTGTCCCTGGGCTCTGTCTGTGGGGCTCCGGGCTCCAACTCTGGGCTTCGACTGCATGGTAGCAGGCTGCAGCCACGTGGCTTTGGGCTCTGGCAATGGGATCCAGCCCCAGCCTCCCATCGCCCTCCGGCCCCAGGTTTCAGCCACAGGCCCCGACTTTCATTTTTCTGGGAGGGGGGATGCTCCTCCACCTCGAGGCTTGGCCCCCACTCTGTCCCTTCCCTTAAGGGCCCACCTTTGCTCCACTTCTTCCTGTCCCCACTCCGCCCTGCCAAACAGCTGATCAGCGAGTGGCTGGTGGGTGCTGAGCACACGCTATTTTTTTTTCCATGGGTGCTCCAGTCCCGAAGCACCCACGGAGTTGGCATCTATGGTTTCGGCTGCATGTTCCATTCCCCAGCTGTGTGATGGCGGGCACCAGGCTCCAGCCATTGGGCTTCAGGCTCTGGCTCCCAGTTGAGTGATGGCGGGAGCCAGCCCCAGGCTAACCTCTCATGCTCCCATTGCTCCAGCCCCCATGTCTGACTGTGCAGCTATAGGGCTCCGTTCCCGGTCTCTCCCCCATCACTCCTGGCCCTGCTGTCTCCCCCAGTCCCCCATCCACCTCCCCAGGCACCTACTGCTTCCCTCATCCATCACCCCTGACCCCCAGCTGCCTCCCTACCCACCTCCCCCTCCAGGGCTTAATTTGTCCCCCAGCTTGCCAGGGCTGTGTATGTCTGTTGTGAAAAATTATATATGTATGTTTGTTGATATAACTTTTCACAGCCTCCTAGCTAGCTAGCAAGTCTGCTGCTGTGCAAAGTGATATTAACAAACATACAAATACCATTTTTTACAGAAACAGATTTACTGGCTAGCAAGTCTAAAAAGAAAAAAGGAAAAAGCAACCAAAAAAAGCAAAAGAAACAACAACAACAAAAGATAAGAACATGCAAAGCACCTTATTACTCCTCATATACCTGACAAGATTCTAAATTAACGGTATCAACTCAAAAAAGGAACCTGAGTGTTACTGTGGACACTCAGTGAAGACATTGGCTCAATGTGTAGCTGCACTTTTAAAAAAGCAATCTAACTGTTAGGCTGCATAGGGAATGGATGGAGAATTCATAGAGTCCAAAGCCAGAAAACAGGGCCATAACCAGGGCCGGGCAAGCAGGGCAGCCACTCAGGATGCAAAGCCAAATGGGGCAGAAAAATTATGAAAAAACGGTAGGGAGAGCAAATATGCTTGCTTGCCCCAGGGGGTAAAATGCCTAGTTACAGCTCTGCCAGAAGGGACCATTATGATCATCTAGTCCAGGGATTCTCAAACTGGGGGGCAGGACCCCTCGGGGTCACAAGGTTATTACATGGGGGGTCGCAAGCTGTCAACCTCCACTCCAAACCCCGCTTTGCCTCCAGCATTTATAATGTGTTAAATATATAAAAAGTGTTTTTAATGTATAAGGGGGGGAGGGGTTGCACTCAGAGGCACCACTGTCCAGGGCACTGTGTCAGGGGCCGCATTCTGTGGCTCAGCCCTGCTCTATCTGGGGCACTGGGTCGGGGGCTGCATCACGCAGCTCCCACAAGCTGCAGCATAGTCCCGTTCCAGCTCCTACGCGCTCCAATGGGAGCTTCAGAGACGATGCCTGAGGATGGGGCAGCATGCACAGCTGCCTGGCTGCACCTCCCCGTAGGAGCCAGAGAAGGGACATGCCACTGCTTCTGGGAGCCGCTTGAGGTAAGCGCCGCTAAGAGCCTGCACCCCATAGCCTCTCCCCTCGTCCCAATCCCCTGCCCCAGCCCTGATCCCCCTCCCTCTCTCCAAACCCCTCAATCCCAGCCCGGAGCACCCTCCTGCACCCCAAACCTCTCATCCCCAGCCCCACCCCAGAGTCCGCACCCCCTCCTGCATGCCAGTCCCAATTTTGTGAGAATTCATGGTCCACTATACAATTTCTATTACCCGATGTGGCCCTCGGGACAAAAAGTTTGCCTATCCCTGTACTGTAGTGATGAGTACTACAGGAAAGCCCATGAGAAAATTAATAATTCTGTCTTCAGAGTAGGGCCACACTCTGAATGAGAATAAAACAAAATATTGAATAGCTCCTCATTCAGTGAGCACTGTTCATTCTGGGCAATGAAGAGGCAGGGGTCACTGCGGAGAAAAAATGTATATGATCATGTAATTAAAGACTGTGTCATAATGCATATGCCCCAGGAAGCTGAATTGAGGTTCAACAGGCAACCATAATTCTGGTATTTCTAATTTTTAAGTGTTGACGTTCCAACTTTAATAATCTTTTAATTTAGGGAGTTTTTTGTGTGTAATATCTTAAATTTTTCAAAAAAGCAAATTGAAAAAACTTGTGGCCTATCTATCATGTGGTTTCCTATTAACACTTCCATGGTACATCAGCAGGGTTGGAACCTTTAGATCCACTTCACAGACCTCTGCCACTTGAGCTAATGGAGTCACTATTAGCAGTAATAAGTTGTCATCCTCTCTAGGTGGACCAGCACAGAGCAGGGTGGGACACTTTGCCACTGTGTTTCACAGGTTTTGCTGACAACAGAGGAATGGCGAGACTCAGAAATCTAGGGTTCCATTTCAGATGTTGGAGAGGAGTGTGCTGTAGCGGGAACAGACACTTCTGCAGCATCCCCAGCAATTTGTCCATGTCCTTCCACTGGCTTTGTTCCAGACCCAGTCTCCATTCTTCAGGCTTCTCATCCCAGGCCCAGCCTGTCACAATTCACCACATCACAGTTCTTGAATTAACTGCACCCTTGACCCCCTCATGGTGTCCATGAGGGTGCCCCACTTAGGTCTGAGGCCACTAGCCATCACCTCTCTTTGGGTGGGATGCCTTAATGCTTTCCCTCTAGCCCATGGTCTTAAGCTTCCAATTCTTTCAATTCACTGTAATCACCAGAGCAGGTCTGAGTTCAGTTCAGCACCTGCAGTTGTGCTCTCTGAGGCAATGATAGGGGTAGCCAGTGATCAGCCAGCTCTCATTAAACCAAAGTACAATTTATTTAGAAAAAAATTATTACAAAGAAAACACATCTTAAAACAATGACCAGTCACCCATCTTTCATGTGGAGACTCTGATAGGTTCTAAAATACTTCAGGCCCTCTCACAGGGACTAATTCTGTTGGACACAGTCTCGTGCCTGTCAGTTTCCAGATGACGTCTGTGTACCAGCCTCTCCTTAGGTTAGAGCCATCCCTTAAAACAGTCCTTTGTATTTAGGCCTCTAGAACCCGGTTGAATCAGGATATGAACTTCACCCTGGGGTGGTGCTGTGAAACTTCAAAAGGTACTTTACTTGCATTGTTGCAGTATTGGGGATTTGCATTGCATTCAGGATCTGCTGTTGTCTTTAGTTCCTGCAGGAAGCGCCCCTTATCTGACCTGTTTGGCCCTGAATACAATCATGAGCCTGCCCATAAAGAGACATATATTATAAAGTTAACACAATAATCTTTGTATATTGCCTGTTTACATAGAATTGCATCTGTCACACACCACTTCCAGTTCCTTTGTTCAATCTGGTAGCCGCGTTAGTCTGTATCAGCAAAAACAATGAGGAGTACTAGTCGCACTTTAGAGACTAACAAATTTATTTGGGCATAAGCTTTCGTGGGCTAAAACCGACTTCATCAGATGCATGGAGTGGATGAATGCATCTGATGAAGTGGGCTTTAGCCCACGAAAGCTTATGCCCAAATAAATTTGTTAGTCTCTAAGGTGCCACTAGTACTCATTGTTTTTGTTCAATCTGTGTTTCACCTGCACTCCCAGCCTCTTAGCCCAACCAGTTCCCTCCCTCCTGGCTCCTTTCTACCCAGTCCCTGATCGGTCTTCCCTTCCCACATGCTGACTTCCATTTCTCTGCCACTGTTTCTCCTTCCTTCCCAGGCTCTTCATCCAGTCTCAGTCAGTCTACTCCTCCTCCCTGCCAGATCCTTGTCCCAGTTTTCTCCCTGTGCACCACTCCTTGTCAGATCTGGCCCTCTCCTCTCCACTGATTGCTAGTGCTATATTCTTTGCCCAGCTAGTTGCAGACTCCCCACTTCCTCATTCAATCTCCATCTCCTTCCTGTCCCCCTAACCAGTCATTTCCCTCCCTGGCTGCCAGTCCCAATCTCTTTTCCTAGCCTGTCCCACCTGTCTGGCCCTTTGTCTCAAACTACTCTTTCTTCCCTCCCCACAGTCTAGTTCTTGTCCCTGCTGCATTTGAGTCAGATACATTCCATGCTGCCTGGACCCAGGGCTGAAGGGGTGAAGCCAATCTTCCTCTGCAGCCGCAGTTCCTAGTTGCTGCAGAGCAGGGTGGGACCGGCTTTGGAACTGAGAGCAAGAGAACTGTCACTCTTGTGCTCTCAATGCCCCTGCTGGGCTCAGGCACCTTGGAGGAAGAAGGTGACTGACATTTCAGATAGCACTAAGTCAAAATGGCTTGATTTCCCTATAGTCTTCACATATGGAAATGAGGCTAATCTCCAGTAAAGATGACTGTCCTCTCCCTTTGCTTTTAATTGGGCTCAACAGTGTTCTCAGGGAAGGTGGCTACCTGGAACTCTATGGTTAAAGTATGGGAACAGAAAGGGAAATTGAGAGGAAAAGGAGGGAAAACACAGCGGTCAAGTGAGACCTATGGGAGACTACAGAAGCAGAATGAAAGTGGGACCAGTGTGGGGATTAGCCACCGGGCCAACAGGGCCTGTACCCAGGGGCCCTGGCCAATTGAGTGGGGGTGATGACTGCAGCAGAAGGGGTGGAGAGGGCCCCCCACTTGCTCTGGCCCAGGCCCCTCAAAAGCTTAATCCACCTATGAGTGGGACAGGAAACTGGATGTGATAGGGAGGAAAACAGAGCAGTGATAAGGAAGGTGTATGGAGAGAGTGGCTGGCTACGATAAAAGGAGTTTTCCATAGTGGAAGGCTCGCACTGAGTGCGTTTTTAATGTTAAATTTTGAACCTGGAATAATCGCACACAAATTGGGGGCAGACAATTTAAAGGTTTAAAAACTCAGGAGGCAAACAAAGAAAAATATTTTTTTTAAAATCTTGATTATTTTTTTTAATAATTAGAGGTGCCAATTCTGATCACAATTACTAATGATGGACGATCACTCGTTACCGAGTATAATCATCTTCCATGGGAGTTATGGGTCCTCAGGTGGCTAATAAGGCCAATCCTTGAACCACAAGTTCTATTACTTCCATTGTTCACCCATGTTATGGTACCCTTCTTTCAGCTGAGAGAGCAGGACCTGTTTTGGGAGGCAATAGTCCGGCATCCAGACAACGTGACCAGTCCAGTGGAATTGCTGATGGATGATCATTGTCGTAATACTGGTCTTTGCCTCTTCCAGAACACTAATATTTGTGCACCCTGTCTTCCCATTTGATCTTCAGAATCTTACGAAGGCAGCATTGATGGTGCCTCTCACGGACTTTCAAGTGGTTCTATAGGTTGTCTAAGTTATGGACCCATACAACAGTGTTGGGAGAACAATGGCTTGATAAACAAGAAGCTTGGTGTCTGTTCAAATGTCAGGTTTCAGAGTAGCAGCTGTGTTAGTCTGTATTCGCAAAAGAAAAGGAGTACTTGTGGCACCTTAGAGACTAAGCTTATGCTCAAATAAATTTGTTAGTCTCTAAGGTACCACAAGTACTCCTTTTCTTTTTGTTCAAATGTCGTGATCTTCAAAAACCCTGTGCCATAAACGAGAAAAAGCTACACTGGCACAGCTCAGGCGATGCTGGATTTCTGCATCAATATCTGTCTTGGATGAAAGATGACTTCCAAGGTAGAGGAAGGTTTCAGAGTAGCAGCCATGTTAGTCTGTATTCGCAAAAAGAAAAGGAGTACTTGTGGCATCTTAGAGACTAACAAAGGTAGAGGAAATGATCGACATTCTCCGGTGCCACTCCATTGATTTTTATAGATGGGGCATGTAATACCTCATTTGGAGAGGGCTGATGGAACACTTTAATCTTCTTGATATTAAGAGTGCCAATGCTTACGCATGTCTTGGTTTCAAACACATTCAAGATAGTTTGAAGATCTTTCTCAAAGTGGGCAAAGATTGTGTTGTCATCAGCATACAGAAGTTCCACAATGATGTTGTGGAAATCTTACTCTTGGCTTTCAGCCTGCTAACAGATCTATCCATTCTGTAAATGATTTCAATACCAGCTGTAAACTTCCCAGCAATTAAGGAATGAGGGCAATAAAAACCACAAACATGGTTGGAGCGATTATATAGCCCTGTTTGACTCCTGTTTGTACTTTGAAAGGTTCTCTCTGGGAGCCAGTGCTGCTCAAAACAGTTGCTTTCATGTTATCATTAATTGTAGGACATTGATGTATTTATCAGGACATCTAATCATAGAAAGTACAGTCCAGAGGGCCCGGCGATTCACTGGATGAAAGGCTTTAGTTAGATCAATAAAAGCCATGTACAGTGGTTGGTTTTGCTCCTGACACTCTTTTTGCAGCTGCTGTGCGGTGAAGATCATATCCACAGTTCCACAACATGATCGGAAATCACTCTGACTCCAGTAAAATTTCTTCTGGCAGGGGGAGAAGGTGGATTGCAAGGATCCGCACCTGCAATGGCTAGGAGGGAGATACCACGATAGTTTCCACAATGCACTTTATCCCCTTTCTTGAAGAGGGTGACAATCAGGGCATCCCTCATTTCACTGAGTATCTCCTCCTTTATCCAGATTTTAAGGATAAGCAGGTAAAGCTACCAAATTAGCTCTGGTCCACTGTTTTTAAAGATTTCAGCGGGATCCCATCTAGAGCAGCTGCCTTGTTGTTCTTCATCTGTTTGGTGGCAATGTGTACCTCATACAAATTGGGAGGATCTCTGAGCTCATCCCTAAATGGTTGTTGAGGGATTTGCTCAAGAACTTCATCTGGAACCATAGAATTACAGTTAAGGAGATCTTCAAAATGTTCTTTCCAGCAAGAATTGATGGCTTTGTTGTCCTTCAGAAGTGTGGTTCCGTCCTTAGAGCGAAGAGGATTTGTACCATGACAAATTGGCCCCTAAACAGCCTTGGTGGCATTAAAGAAACCACATGTGGATGTCCATGAGATGTTGGCATTCTTATGCTTTCCCAGTCCACCATTTGTTCTTGAGTTCTCTGGTTTTACGGTGGCATCGGATTCTCGCTTTATATTACTATTTATGTCATTCTGCCAAGCACGAAATGCCATTCTTTTCTCATTTATGAGTTGCTCAATTTCAGCATCATTCTCATCAAACCAGTCCTGATATTTTCTGGTTTGGTAGCCTATAGTTTCCTCACAGGCATTGGTGTTTACTACTTTCAACTGGCTCCAATGTTCCCCAGTTTCTTCCGGAAACTCTGATGGAAGCTATTCTTCTAAGACTGCTTGGTCATACTTAATAGGGTCCTTCAAATCTTGAACCTTCAACTTGCACCTGACCTGCTTCTTTTGCAGCCTCCGTTTGGGAGCGATCTTAATTTCATTGTGGATCGAATAAGGTGATGATCAGTCCAACAGTCATCAGCACTTGTCATTGCTCTTGTGAGAAGTAGGTCACTACGATCTCTGGCACGAGCTATGATGTAGTCGAGGAGATGTCAGTGCTTTGACCGTGGGTGTCTTGGACTTTTCCTTTTGTCGGAAAAGAGTGTTTGTAATAATAAGTTCATGTTCAGCACACTTGGTCAGGAGCAGAATTCCATTTGAATTGCTTTTGCCAACTCTTTTTCCCGATTGTTCCTTTCCACAGGTTTCAGACTCATCCAACACGTGCATTGAAATCCCCCAAAAGGATGATCTTATTTTCTGTAGGGGTTTCTGATAAAATGGTTTCCAACCACGAATAAAAGTCTTCCTTTACAGTCTCATCGGCATCCAGTGTTGGTGCATAGGCTCTCACAATAGTTTCCTATTGATTTTTGGTGAGCCTCAATCAGAGTGTCCTAAACCGTTCATTGATGCCAACTGGTACCTTAGAGAGGCACCTTATGAGCTTGTTCTTTATAGCAAAGCACACTCCATTCAACCGGGGTTCATCTATAGATTTTCCCTTCCAGAAGTAGGTGTATCCTCCTTTGTCCTTCATCAGCTCTTCTAGTTTCGGACAAAGTAGCAATATCGATGTTAAACTGCCTCAATTCACGAGCAATAATGGCTGTACGTCACTCTGGTCGGTCGCTGTATGAGTTGTCCATCTGGGTACATATGTTCCAAGTTCCAAAGTTTAAAAGTTTCTTACACTTAACCACTGAGGTGGTGATCCTGCTGGATGCGGCTATCCAGCCAGGAAAAACAGAGGCAAGACTATTTTAGGGTGCTTTTTCTAACCCCCTCCCCATGTGGGGTGAGCATAGTGATCCTAAAAAGGACTGCTCAGTCGTGGGTGCAGCTGCTGAGATGCTCAATCTGCCTCAATCCTTGAGCAAGACTACTATATCACACACACACCGCCTGTGTGTCAGTCTGTGACTAGGAACTTCCAGATTTTTCTGTCCTGTTCCCATCGCCACTCACCGATTGCCACCGGACTTTTGACTTGTGCACTGTCATTTTCCCAAAAACTGGAAGATGCCTGTGCGGGACTTCTTTTAAAGTGGGGAGAATGGTGCACAACAGTCACCACGCTATCCTTGACAGATAGAGAATCACCACCTTGTAGTGTTGGAGAGACTTGCATGTCTCAATGACCCCTAGAGCAATGCTGCCTGGGGTCATGTAATCCCTTAGGGTCAGCCTAAGGCAGAACGGTCAAGGGCGAGGTTCCGGACAAAGTGTGATCCAAGAAGTCCCTAATGGCAGAGCAGATGGAGGATAATTGCACAATGGAGGTGAAACTGTTGTGTAATGTTACAGCTGTGAAGGTGGATGAAGGCTGCAGCAGATAGAGGATCTCCAATCATCATGGTGTCAACGAATTGGTTTCAATTGCTAATATATAATATCATATTAAAGTTTGCATTTATGTAGCACTTCATATTTTCAAAGTACTGCACAAACTCTAAAGCACTAATCCTGCAGTTGGATCTGCATGCATAGATTTTTGTGCCTGTGCTGATCCCCTAACTTGGGAAGTATTCACTAACAGGAGGACAGCAGTATTGTCAACTTGTGTGATATTTTTTGTTTTGTTGTTAAAGTTCCAGCTCCTTAAGTCATATGATTAAATGAGAATCTCAGCTTTCATGACAGGGGAGGAGGAAGTAAATTTCTAGCCCTAATGGTCATGGAGAAAAATTTGAGACTGTGAACTCTACAGGTATAAAAAGTACCACAATTTATTATTTTTTAAAATGTTGATTTGGACTGTGACTCATGATCTTTGAATGCATGGGGTTGGCACTACTGTGAAAGTTGTAATCTGAGTGACATGCAGGAATGGAGTTAAGAGACTGGTCTCTATTTCCTGTCCCCGGTTAACTGACATGGGTCAGGATTAACACCCTGTCACACCCCTGTGACTCTGTTTATTGTGGCGATAATCACACTGTAATGAGGCGGTGTTGTTCCCCACCATCCCTCCGGAAACCAGAGTGGGCGGAGCCAGGGAGCTGCTAGGGCCCCGGGCTAGGAAGCAGTGGAATGGGAGGGTCTGCGTCCCCGCTGCCACCCAACTTGCGGATGGCAGTCTCCCCCTCTCCCAGCCCCTTCAGAGCCAAGGGACTAGGCTTACTATTATATTCTGTTGCTCAGCCCCTGCCTGAGGGCCTGAGCGCCTGACTCACAATTGCCCCGCCCTGACCCAAGGCCAGGGCTTACTGTGCTTATTTCTACCTTCACAAAGGCCGCAGAGGAAGACTCCTGCAGCCGGACTAATTCCCCGCAAGACCTCTTTGGTGCGGCGGGGAACCATACCGCCTCACTAGAGAGAGACAAGCCCCAGCTAACCTCTCTACACATACACAGATAGCTATTAAAGGGAACACTGTATGTGTATTTAGTGTGTAGGGAGTGTTGCATAGGCAAGTGAAATTCTAGCAGGGTTCTGGTCATAACATCGTCTTAGTTAAAGTTGCAATCAGACTAGTATTTTCAGTTCTCTCTCCTCCAGGGTGGATTTGATTTAAATCAAATTGATTTAAATTATGATTTACATCACTAATCAGGAAGACTCAATTTAATCATGGATTTCTACACAAAAGTGCATTCTTGTTGGTTATTATAACCTTAATACACATTCTTCACAACTCAGAGATAAATGTAGGTTTCATTTTGAAAACTTTTCAGATTAGTTTCACAGCTATATCAGAAAATGAATGCTTGTTTGGTTATTTCATTTACCAAAGGTAACTGAAGCAGATAGTTCACCGCCCAATCACTGCATAAATATCTTCAATTCAACAGGTTAATCATTAATATCGGGAGGATTTTCTTGCCATGCTGTATTAGGAAGAGAACATCACCAGACAGACGTTTAAATTGTTTTATTTAACTAAAACAACAACGTTGCATATTCTGGATTTTTTTCTTCAGCAGCAAACATGTAATATTTTAACAAAACAAGCATATGAATTTTTGAATTTAGTTAAACATTCAAGTTTTTTAAAATCAGATTTGTTTTTGTTAAAATTGTTTTTAACTAAAATAGTTAATAAAATATTTTTTAAAAAAATTTAAATCAACTATGTCAGCCAGGTCAACATGAGAAACTTAAAATATTGGCTTCTGCAGCTAAATCAGTCATCTTCACCTTCATTTCCCTGTGTTCATAATCTGGAAAAGAAAAACAAGCTTTCCTGCTTTTTCAGGTCCCAAACAATTTCTCAGTTTGGAATGAATTAGTCTAAAGCAGGGGTGGGCAAACTTTTGGGGCCTAGGGCCACATCTGGGTGGGGAAATTGTATGCAGGACAGGAGGTTGGGGTGCGGGAGGGAGGGCAGAGTGTGAGAGGGGGTACGGTGTGCAGGAATGGGCTCAGGGCAAGGGACTGGGGCAGAGGAGGAGTGCGGGGTGTATGAGGGGGCTCAGAGAAAGGGTTTGGGATGCAGAGTGCAGGAGGGGGCTCAGGGCAAGGGACTGGGGCAGAGGAGGAGTGCGGGGTGTATGAGGGGGCTCAGAGAAAGGGTTTGGGATGCAGAGTGCAGGAGGGGGCTCAGGGAAGGGGTGCAGGAGAGATGTGGACTGCAGGAGGGAGCTCAGGGCAGGGGGTTGGAGTGCGGTGGGGGCTCAGGGTAGGGAGTTGGGTTGCAGGAGGGGTGCGGGGTGTGGCAGGGGGCTCAGGGCAGGGAGTTGGGGTGCAGGGTGCAGCAGGGGCTCAGGGCAGAGGGTTGGGGTGCGGGAGGGAGTGCAGGGTGTGGGAGGAGGTGCGGTGTGCAGGAACAGGCTCAGGGCAAGGGACTGGGGAAGAGGATGGGTGCGGGGTGTATGACAGGGCTCAGGGAAGGGGGTTGGGGTGTGGCAGGGGGCTCATGATAGGGATTTGGGGTGCAGGGTGTGGCGGGGACTCAGGGCAGGAGATTGGGGTGCAGGAGGGGTGTGGGGTGTGGCAGGGGCTCAGGGCAGGGGGTTAGGGTGCAGGGTATAGCAGGGGGTTAGAGTGCAGGAGGAATGTGAGGTGCAGGCAGGGGGCTCAAGGCATGGAGTTGGGGTGCAGGAGGGGTGCAAGGTGCAGGCAGGGAGTTGGGGGGTCGGGTGCAGGAGGGGTTTGGGCTCCGGCCCGGCGCCGCTTACCTAAAGCGGCTCCGGGGTGGCAGCAGTGCGCACTGGGGCCAGAGCAGGCTCCCTGCCTGCCCTGGACCCACATGTGCCGCTCCAGGAAGCATCTGGAACCACGTCCCTGTGCGACCCATGGTGGGGGGCACAGGGCTCTGCGTGCTGCCCTTGACACGCCTCCAGGTACCTCCTCCGGAGCTCCCATTGGTTGCGGTTCCCTATTTCCAGCCAATCAGAGCTGCGGGGGGCTGCTCCTGGAGGCAAGAGCAATGCACTGAGCCCTCTGCCCATCCACCACCCCCCTGGGCCCCAGGGACGCGGGGCCTGCGGCACCACGGGGGGCAATCCCATGGCCGAATCCAAAGCCCTGACGGATCCGGATCCAGCCTGCGGGCTGTAATTTGCCCACCCCTCGTCTAAAGGAAGAAAATATTTCTACATCAGCAGAAGAAGTTACTGCTGTTAAAAGTGAGATTAGCACTTCAACAGTCTCTGAATCCAAGTGCTTAAGTGACTTCCATCAGTTCACTGGTGTGACTTTCTTTAAAACATCATCAGCAAACATATATTTCTTGAATAGTTCACCCTTAACTCTGGAGTTTGTTATAGTTGGCATTATGGAGGTGTCATAAATATAAAGGGAAGGGTAAACACCTTTAAATCCCTCCTGGCCGGAGGAAAAACCCTTTCACCTGTAAAGGGTTAAGAAGCTAGGATAACCTCGCTGGCACCTGACCAAAATGACCAATGAGGAGACAAGATACTTTCAAAGCTGGAGGGGGGGGAAAACAAGAGTTCTCTCTGTCTGTGTGATGCTTTTGCCGGGAACAGAAAAGGAATGGAGTCTTAGAATTTAGTAAATAATCTAGCTAGATATGCGTTAGATTCTGTTTTGTTTAAATGGCTGATAAAATAGCTCTGCTGAATGGAATGTATATTCCTGTTTTTGTGTCTTTTTGTAACTTAAGGTTTTGCCTAGAGGGATTCTCTATGTTTTGAATCTGATTACCCTGTAAAGTATTTACCATCCTGATTTTACAGAGGTGATTCTTTTACTTTTTTTCTTCAATTAAAATTCTTCCTTTAAGAACCTGATTGCTTTTTCATTGTTCTTAAGATCAAAGGGTTTGGGTCTGTGTTCACCTATGCAAATTGGTGAGGATTTTTATCAAGCCTTCCCTAGGAAAGGGGGTGTAGGGTTTGGGGAGGATTTTGGGGGGGAAAGACGTTTCCAAGTGGGCTCTTTCCCAGTTATATATCTGTTAGATGCTTGGTGGTGGCAGCAATAAAGTCCAAAAGCAAAAGGTAAAATAGTTTGTACCTTGGGGAAGTTTTAACCTAAGCTGGTAAAAATAAGCTTAGGGGGTTTTCATGCAGGTCCCCACATCTGTACCTTAGAGTTCAGAGTGGGGAAGGAACCTTGACAGAAGGGATAATTGCTGGATGTCCATGTCACAGCCAACTCCTCCTCTTCAGCAGTTAAAGTTTGACCCTGGTACTGAGTACTGAGAATATTTGCAAGAAAATGAGCTGGAGATAGTGCTTGTCCCTTTCGTTTTTTAAAGGCTTGTAATTTAAATCTGTCATTGAATATTTCTCTTTTTAAGATCTCACTCAATTCCTTCCAAATTTCAAAAGTGTCAGCAATTAAACAATTATTTCCCTGCATTTTGTTCAAGGCTCCAGAAATAGGCTTCAGGGTACTCAGCATGTGTTCAACATTTCTCTTAAGCCCAATGTTGAGAACTTAATACATGGCACTGTCACGGCCTTTTTCATGATTTTGTTCACAAACTGTCATCAGATTAGGCCAGTTGTTGATATAGTGCTCGAAACAGTCCACTGCTGAGTTCCATCGCACGTCTTGTAGGAAAGTTAGTTTGGTTCCTCCCACTTTTTTCAGAGCAGATGCTGCAAAGTGGTTGTTGCGGAAGTATTTTGCAACTTCAACAACATTAGCCTTTATTTCTGGAACACTGAAGTCTTTGGCTAGGAGGTGCAGCAAATGAGCACCGCAACCGTATGTTATTAGCTTGGGACTCTCTTTATTCTCTTCTAAATAATTTCTTCTCATCTTGGATACATTTGCAGCATTGTCTGTGACCAAGTTGCGTACTAGACATTTGAATATTTTTCCACAGTTTGTTGTAGCTTTTACTGCTGCTACTTGTAAGTATTCTGCTGTGTGTGCATTTTCTGATGCATCAATTGTTTTTGTAAAGAAGACATTCCCTTCTTTTGTTGTCACACAAGCACATACAATGGGATCACTGTGGACATTGCTCCAGCCATCAAGACCTAGGTTAACAATTTCACCCTCCAGACTATTTGCACACTGCTCAATTTCTCTTTCATACACTTTATCTAGCAATTTGCCTGCGACATCTGTTCTGTTGGTGGACTTTATCCTGGTCTTAATGACTGGACCATGTTAATGAAATGTGGGTTCTCAATCATACAAAAAGGAGAGTTTGTTGCATTTAAAAAATGGGCAATTTTTTCATCAATTATCTCTTTTTGTAATCTGCTGGTTCTTATCACAAACTTATCTATGATGGTTTCTGGATGATGGAGATTTTTTTTTTCTTTTTGCTACAGGTTATATACTATGGCTATGTGACAAACATGATGTGACTGAAACACTATCACTGGCAGATAACTCTGAAACTATAGAAAATTATGGTGATCTTGAAGCTGGATAGGCTTCAGAATCCTGTATGTTGAGGATGGATTCTCCTAAACAAAATAAGTCAGTTATTTAATTGTTATTACCATACTGCTCATCTAGTATAACTCATTGCATTCACTGACACTCTGTACTACTTTAAAGGTGAAATTGTAAAAGGAAGATCTGCCTATTTCAGCTATTTATTTTTTATCACAACTGCATCTAAAATGATAGTACCATAGAGTAACAATTATATTTTTTGCTCAAACATAAGAATTCAAGAATAGCCCAAAAGGAAGACAGGCACTCCTTAAGAAAGAAGCATGAAATAAAAATGTTTACCAACCTGAAGTTCCTGCATATTCAGACATGTTCCTTTCATCATTTACAACGCAGCTTCCTCCTGAGAAGGAACACTTCTCATGATATTGTTTCATTCGGGCAGCCAGAACTTGCATTTCTTTGTTGCACTGTTTGCATTTTGCATGCATGCCTGTCTTACCCACAGGTAGAGGCACTTCATTAAAATATTCACAAACTGGGTCTCTTTTATGGCCTGCTGCTATTATACATTTTCCTTTCTAGTGAGAGAATGGTATGGTAGATCTCAAATCAATGAAGGCTACACTCAGAAAGACCTCCAGACTTCTGGAATATGCTGCTCAAACAGTTTCACTTTTGTTTCTACTGCCTGTCCTTCCCTTCTCTCATTTATCTCCAGACTTCTTCTCCTTGTCCAGATCTATTCCGCCCCCAACAATCTTCTATTATTGAACTTTTTGAAATTTTGCACTTTTAGAGCGAGGTAAGGGATTGATTCTGTACACAAATTTGCAGAGGGACTATTTAATAGGGTTGAAGTCTGTTATTTCTCACCTCCCTATTTATTTATTTATATGTTTAAACACATTTTTGCTGTTAACAAGTATGTTATCTCTGGAGACACACATCCACAGTTTGAGAACTGCAAAACTAAGCATCTCTGATGGTATCTTCTAGACTGAGCACTGAGTCCCATTGGGTAGATAGAAAGATTAACCTAAATAATCTATACAGGAGCCCCTGGAACCCCATAAGATTGGGTCCCTAATTCTTGAACTATTGGAACTCATTTACAAAACTTTTCTTAAACATTACATGACTATATTGTCTCATACCATAGCATTAGAATTTATAATCCCTATTCCATGATGAGATATCTTTGAGCTATAATGTATCTTAATCTCCCCTCAAAAATCTGATTTAAATAAAAAAAAAATCCACTTTTTTTTTTAATCATTGATTTTTATCCACCCTGCTTTCCCCTGTTACTCAACTATCTCCACCCCACCCTACCAAGTTTGTCTTAACAGTTTTTGGCCTGAAGATTTTCATGGTTGCTCTCAAGCCAAAAAAGAGCAAACTTTTATGCATACACATGGACCTGGTGGCATCTGATCTGATGGAAATGCTGTCAGGCACACAGTCAGCTATGGGCATAATTCTTTTTAAAATACTCTTTTGGTGGGACTCTTAAGTAGTAGAGCTTAATCATGCAATATTTTTACCATTAAAGTTTGGTGGTAGCATAACTGAAATTAGTCCTCCTTTGGATTTTGCTGCATAGAATCTGGTTCTTTGATCTGCAAAGCCACAACAGACTGTTCTGAATGTTCCTTCTTTTGTGGTACTGAAAAAATTAAGAAAATATGTACAAACTCCCTTTTTAAATGTGTGTGTTTCAACTTAATCATGTAACAGCAAAATTAGTGCAGGAGAAGGAGGCATTGTGTCAGAGTGGTCAAAACAAATTTATGGGCTCTTTAAGAGGTTCTAAATTAGAATTATTTTTTTCATTTCAAATTGTTTCCTTTTGTCCTAACTTTACTTTATTTTCTGTTTTGTGCTGGAAAAAAATAGATGGAAATGAATAAAGTATTTTATTGAAGGTTTCTCCCTAATTCCACTGTCCCACTACTATAATTGATAATATAATGTGCTTCAACAGAAAAATAGTTAGACACAGCATAGTCTGAAAAGCTAGTTAGCCATTTTTGTTATTGGTGAAGCTTGTGAGGCCCTATACTCAACTTGATGGCACTTCTCTGTTTGGATGTAATACAATTACTTTAGAATACCACATCCAATCAATTACAAAAAGGGAATATTCTAGGCATCACTGGGCAGAAGTCTATTAATTTTGGGGGAAAATCCGAAAACCAGAAGGGGTGAAATGGGGGACATATTGAACCCCTGGCATCTGTTAGCAGAGCCACATGTAAGGGGACTGTTGCCCCCTTACTAACATTCAGTGGGGGTGTTTTAGTTACTAGCTCCCAGTACTAAAAAGGAGGAAGGATCGATGGAGAATCAGGACCCTGAGACTGACAGCCCCGAGGAACAATGGGGAGAGGCCAATGTTCCAGGTCAGCCTGCATGAGCAGGCTAATCAGGGAGTCAGGAGGCCAGGAAGGTCCCGTCCTCCATGTGAGCTGGAATTGCCTGGGTCAGACAGAGTGTGGCTGAGCTAAGGAGAAAGCAGGGGCCCAAGCTAAGCTGGGGAGCAGAACTGTGCCAGATCCAGAGGGACCAGAAAAGCAGCCCAGAGAGAGCAGAACCTGTCCTGGGAGCAGAGCTGCAGCCCCAAAACCAGAGGCACAGCCCAGAGAGAGCAGACTTGCCCTGAGAGCAGTGCTGCAGCAACCAGAGCCAGAAGGGCCAGTAAAGCAGCCCACGAAGCAGGTCCGTGCTGGGAGCAGAGTCACAGAAGCAGCCTGCAAAGCAGACCTGTCCTGGGAGCAGAGCTGCAGCAACCAGAGCCAGAGGGGCTAGAGAAGCAGCCCAGGGAGCTGGAGGCAGAGCAGCAGAGACAGAGTGATGCAGCTGGGGCTGGAGCAGTCCAGAGCTGGGTGCGGTGAGCATCTGGGAAGACCGAGGGGGACCTTGGGCAGTGGGCCCAGCACAGGGAGACGCCTCACCAAAAGGCTCTGCAGGCCGGGCTGGATCGTAACCCCGACAGGGTGGGGGCGACACTAGGAAGAAGGATCCTACCACTTAGAGCCTGAGAGTGTGTGGCCACTACGAGAGCAAGTGTCCAACCCACAACATCCCTGCAGCACAGCCAGAGCCTGAGAAGAAGGCCTGGGACTTGAAAGGAACAGACTGTGAACTGACCTGACATTCCAGAGACACTGTTTGTGATGTTCCCTGCCACAGAGTGGGTTGATGTGTTTCCTTTAACCATTCCCATTTTTCCTTATTCTTTTTAAAATTAATTGTTGCATTTGTTGCATAAAACTTGCATTTGCTTTAACTTGTATGTAATGGTCAGTGGGTCAGAGAAGTGCCCAGTGCAGAGAGAGTACCCTGGAGTGGGGACACCCTAGCCCTTGTCCTAGGTGACCACAGGAGGGTTGGAGGTTGAGCCCCCCAAGAATCCTTGGCCCAGCCTTGTTGGGGTTACAAGGACTCTGCCAGACAGGAGAGTGGAAGGGGAGTCCTCAAGGGCAGGGAGGCCACTGGGTAAAGGAAGTGGGAGCGAGGACTCAGATCCTTTCGCTAGCCCACTTCACCGGGGTAGTGCAGAAACCAGGAAAGTTCCCCACAATAGCAGGACTATTCCCCCACTTACACACAGTTCCAAGCACCCATGTAATTGTCTATAGATCAAACTAATTGATGGCACCCATTAACATCTTCCAGCATAACAATATCGCCGTTTTCATCTCTGTTCATCCTACCAATATGGTTTAACATGTTGACACCCTGCATGATTTATCATTCAGACAGAAAAAAGAGAAATAATAATAGAGGCTGTTGTAATAACTGGACCTACAACTTTATCCTAATTGTGAGCTCAACTGTAAAAAGTAAGTGAAAGTTCATAAGATGTCACAATAAATTATGACAACAGATGTTGACAGGACGGTAGGGGGTACAAAAGGGAGCCAGACAGAGTAGTAAATTAATCTAAATGAAAAGGCATACTGATATAATGCAGACTGTTATTATCATGCTTGGTAAACAAGAAAAGCTTGGAATCAGGAAGGAGTGAACCAAAATTGATGTGTCACAAACTAAGCCTAATGGGTGGATAAAACAATGAAGGAAGGGGCTATTCTGCTCTTTTGCCTTAAAAAAAGACTTTAGGGAGAAAAATTGGCTAATGGAGCAAGGTTCACTATTGTGGCTATAACCCACCATTTCTTGGGCCCAGGGCCGGATTAATGCAGGCACTTTAGGGGCTGCAGCCCCGGGCCTTGGGCTAAGTGGGGCCCTACAGGTCCTCAGCCCGATGTTTCTTTTCATCCAACAAGTCTCTGCACCACAGGCCAGACACTGGTCCCCGAGCCTTGATGCCCTCCTTGTGGCCAGAGCCATAAGTGCCAACTCACTGATGTGCCCCTGCGGCCCCTAGGTGAGGGGCATTCAGGAAATCTCTGCCCACTGCCCCTGCTCCTCCCCAACGCCAGCTCCGCAGCTCCCATTCGCCGGGTACTGTGGTCAATGGGAGCTGCAGGGGTGGTGCCTGCAGGCATGGACAGCATGCACTGCGCAGAGTGGCTGGCCCCTCTGCCTAGGGGCTGGTCATGCTGGCCACCTTGGGGAGCAGAGCAGCGTAGAGCCAGGGCATGCAGGGATCCTGTCTTAGCCCTGCTGCACTGCCAACCAGGAGCCACCCGAGGTAAGCGCCTCCTGGCCGGAGCCTGCACCCCATACCTCCTCCTGCACCCCTACTCCAGCCCAGACCCCCTTCTGCACCCACATTCCCTCCCATATCTTGCACCCCAACCCCCATCCCAACCCTGAGCCCCTTCCTGCACTCAAACTCCCATCCAGAGCCCGAACCTCCTGCTGCACCACAACCCCCTGTCCCATTCCTGGCTCCACCCCAGAGCTTATCTCCCAGCTGGAGCTGCACCCCCTCCCACATCCCAATCCCCTACCAGAGCCCATTCCCCCACTCCAAACACCCAGAGACCCCACAAAATCTAATAGCCCTGAGCCCACAGGAGAGTTAATCTGGCCCTACCTGGGACCCCAGGCCTTTGTCATCCTGAGAGGTCTAACCTAACCAGGCCAGAGAGGAGGATCCAGATACAGTTCCCAGCCAGAGTCTCTCAGAATCAGCATAGATCTCCCAGTGACTAATGAAAGCAACCTGGGAGATTTTTAATAGGATATTTTAAGAATGACATCACATCCTGTTGGGGAAAAAAAATCTCCAGGAATAGCTTCTGTCAGAGTTGGGAACCCAGATGACATTGCCACTTCTACCAATTCCAGCTGAGTCCCAAACACAATTTGGGATGAACAGGATTGGATTTAACAACAGCAGCTTCAGCCCATCTCTATTAATTTCTTCTCTTTTCCCCAAGAGGACAATTACTACCATCTTTAATATCACCTATGAGACTGTAGGTCAAGTTCATTGCACACACCATTTGCTTGCATTCCTCTGTCCCCCACCCTACCCCCACCACCACCCCCTTGTTTTTCTTTCTAAAAAGTCTCTTCAGATAAAGAGCAAGGCATGTTGCTAAAATGGAAGTTTTATTTAATACTTTATAGCTCAAATGCTTTAACTGTTTTGCCTTCTTATTAACCTTTTATCAAAAGATAAAGAAAGGATTTTGAATGGTGTGTTTGCTGTAGTACTAAGCAGGCTGAAGTCTCTGTATGCCAAACCTGAATTTTGTCCAACACAGTTTAATTTTGGACAGTGAGTGGATTATGTTAACACTTTTAGCCCATATATTCCATCTAAACTAATATAACAGGGCACACAAAGCCCTTGCCATGGGGAATGAAGGAGTCGGAGACCCTGGGAAGAGGGGGAGTATGCAAACCCTGGCCATGAATCGAGGAGGGAGTGGGAGACAGAGCCCCTATTGGGAGGGGGAGTAACAAGGAATCCCTGAAATAAAAGGGGATGGGAGGGTGGGACACAGGGAACTTGTAGGGAGGAACAGAGGAATGCAAGCAATGGTGTGTGAAATGAACTTGACCTATAGAAGCAACACAGTGTGTGACACTGCTGACCTCTTCCCCTCCCCCCAGTATATTTAGTAACATAAGGAAAAGACTTTTAAAGTATGTTTTGCTTGGTGTTCTTTTGGTTAAGTTTAGAACATTTCAGTTACTTAGCCCAGATTCTTGGCTCTGTTAGGGTCATTTTGCACTTGTCCACTGATGTATAGTCGTATAGCTTATCATGAGATGATCACCCCGGGATAGGGCTATCTTCAGTGGGCAGAAAGCCAACATAAGCTTCTAGGCCAAATCCCCCTACAACAGACTCAGGGAGTATATCTAGGAAAAGGGACAGCGCTGGGCTGCTGGCAGACAGCACAATTTTGAGTAGTTATACTGCGGGACCAGTGTGGTTTCATAGCCCATATAAGATGAGAGAAGTGCAAAAGTGGCTTAAAGCCACTTCTTGCAACTCTCTTGGACTTGCACTGTGGGCTCCTCAGTCACCACTGAAGATTTGGACCTAAGCCTTATAAAATTATTTCATTTGTAAAATCTAGATTGTTATGAGTGTTTGAGGGAGGGGAGAGAAGAGAGAATTGGTTATTTGGCAGGTTGGGGGGGATTTTTTATGGAGGAAAGTTATTCTACATTGTAATTGCATCTGATACTACTTCCTATACGAGTCTGTGGTTTGGTTTGGTTTTAACTAAAATTAGCTGCTCATATTTAAGGCTGATGCTTTCAAAAGTGTATCAGAGAATGGATTGCTGGAAATGATTTCTGTGTTGAAACTGCTGGGAGATGTTATTAGTTTGCCTGGACTTCTGTAATTATTTTGATCCCTGTCCTCCTTCATTGCCATTCACTAGAATCAATTTCTGGTGATTCTTTTTTTAAATTCTAAAAATTTTTTACTTTGCCTGGTAATATCTTTGGGTATTGCTCAACTAGTTCTAATAATTTATTTCAGTGAGGAAATCATGTTCTTTAGAGTGTTTGCAAAGTGTGTGTGGTGCAGTCTTCTTTCATTATGCCAAAGGTTTTCACGAAGGTTTGGAGCTTTTTACCTATGTTATTTTCTGAAAGTACTGTAGTTTTAAGTTATTGAAGGTAGAAAGTTCTTCCCAAGACCTAGCAAATCGGTACCGAACTTCTCCAGTACAAGCCCTGCCATTCTTTGGCTAATTCATACTAAGAAAATGTTTGCAAATAATCTTTCCTTCATAATCTTTACCTTTTATAATTAACTATTCTTCACACAATTACATTTTAAAGGATTTCTGAATCTTGATGTGTGGAAACCAAACCCCTACTAAAAGAAAAGGAGTACTTGTGGCACCTTAGAGACTAACAAATTTATTTGAGCATAAGCTTTCGTGAGCTACAGCTCACTTCATCGGTTGCATTCACCCCTACTATGACCTATAAGAATCTTAGTTCTAAACACCACCATTGTAGGGTACAGCAGGACTCTTGGATAATAATTGTGAAACAACATATGGTACAGTTATAAGTAACAGTTTTACTAGGGAAGGGCAGATTAGCAGAATCAAGGAAGATCATTAATAAAAATGAATCCAGTTTGTATTACTCCAGCAATGTAATGGTCAGCTTCACCAATACTTAGGTTGTACTAAAGCTACTCCTAACTAAGGGATCAAGGTCTTCAGTTTATATTTCTGTCCCCCTTCCTAGCTCTGACACCACAGAGGCTTACCTGTGTCCCTGTTCCCATTTCCCCCTTTAGCTAAACATGATTCCAATTTTCCCACCCCCATTCCCGTTCCCATTTCCCCCACACACACCCACCCACTTCCTGATTGACTGCACACTATGTAGTAAAACTTGAGTTCTGCTTAGCTATACCTTAACCAATAATTTTCCTGAAATTTAACTAACCAATCCTAACATACTGTAACAAGATTATGTAACCAATTATATCCCACCACCTTAATTAGTTTACACCCAGCAAAATTAATTATATAGCAGACAGGAACAATCACAGAACCAGACAGAGATTATACAGACAAACAATAGCAAAGTGGGAACTATAATGACAAAACAATACAGAAATGAGGATTTCACATCCCAGCTATTGATAAGTGAGTTCTTGCCAGACAGGATGTTATCAAACTAAGTTTTCTTTTACATCTTCTAGGCACTTCCCTTTCTGTGGAGGTGATAGGCATTATCAGGACAGGATCGTATTCCTAACAGCCCAATAGCATCTTATTTCAATGAGACTCGTTTGGAATGTGAGGATGTGACCGGTCGCTTCCCAGCTTATGGCTGCCTCTGTTGCTTAGCCAAAGGCCTTGCCTAAGCACAGGGCCTCAGACTGTCACAGTAAGAGAAGGCCCTTAGACTGGCAGACAGTGATTTTGATTCTTTCTTTTATACCTCTAACTAGCCAAGTGATAAGAATACACCTAAATTCAAATGAGAGGACAGTAAACTGATAGTGGCTGTTGTTCACCACAAACCTGAGGCATCTTCTGTAGGGTGGAATTACCACTTTATGAACGTCCACATCCTTCTAGTCGAGGGCGGCATAACAGTCTCCTGAATCCAATGAGGGGATAATGGAGGCCAAAGAGACCATGCGAAACCTGAGTTTCTTGAAGAACTTGTTGAGTTTCCGTAGATCCAAGATGGGCCTGAGGCCACCCTTGGCTTTTGGTATTAGGAAATACCAAGAGTAGAAGCCCTTGTCCCTTAGCTCCTGAGGAACCTCTTCCACTGCCCCTACTGAAAGGAGCAAGTGCACATCCTGTATAAGAAGTTGCTCATGAGAGGGGTCCCTGAAGAGGAATGTTGAAGGGGGGTGGAAGGGCACAGAATTCGATGGAATATCCCCTCTCTAGTGTGCAGAGCACCCAGCGGTCCAAGGTGATACGGGACCATGCACAGTAGAAAGGGGATAGTCGGGACGAAAAGCTAAGAGAGGTTGGATCCAGCTGTAGTACTGGTGCACCGTCCTCAACCGCACCTTCAAAAGGGTAGTCTGGGGCCGGGCACTGGCTTGGGCTGGCCTGAGCCCTGGCCTGAGGAGGGGTGTTGCCTCCTTCTACAACTCCTGTCCCTCCTACAAGGAGTGTTCTGGCAGTTCTGAGGCTGGTAGAACCTAGAGGGAGCTTGTGTCCGGAAGTGCCTATATTGGGTGGCAGGCGTATGGAGCCCTAAGATCTAAGGGTGGCCCTGGAGTCTTTTAGACTATGGAGTCTTTTATCCATTTTATCAGCGAAAAGGGCCGAACCCTCAAAGGGAAGGTCCTGGATTGTTTGTCGGACCTCATGGGGCAGACCAGAGACTTGCAACCAGGAACCTCTCCTAATTACAACTCCCGTTGCCATACTACATGAGGCTGCATCTGCGGCATCCAATGCCGCCTGCAGGGAAGCTCGGGAGATCAGTTTTCCCTCCTCCACCACTGCCTCCCTGTTTTTAGGGGAGGGTCCCTGGAAGCCCTGGTGCTCTCGCTTATTGGCCACATCAACCATGAGAGAGTTGGGGGGGTGTATAAGTGTTTGTATCCCTTACAAGGGACAAAGTACCACCTCTCCTTCTTCTTGGCGGTAGGGACCAGAGATGCAGGGGTCTGCCACAGGGTCTTTGTTGTCTCTGAAATCATCCTTATTAAGGGCAAGGCTATGCAGGAAGGACCAGAGGGTGCGAGCATATCGATGGCCGGGTTGGATTCTTCCATGACCTCCTCCACCTGTATGACCAGGTTCTGGGCAGCATGATATAGGAGCTGCTGGAGGACCCTGGTATCCTCCAGGGCTGGGGCCATCACCATCCCTGCCACCACTTCATCTGGGGAGGATGAGGAGGAGAGGCCTAGCAGCGGGCCCCACTCACTCCCTTCAGTGCCCCATGGGTCTTGTGGCATGCGGTATTCTGGAGCTTGTGGTGCCAGGGCTGCTGGGGGCTGAAAAATCGGTGCCAAGGGAGACAGCACCAAAGATGTTGGTTCCAGCGGTGCCGATATTGTTGACGCCAGTGGTACCAACGCTGCAGCCGCCAGCAGTGCCACTGATTGGCAGGTCAGCACCAGAGCTGTAGGTGACAACAGCAGTGTTGGTGGTGCTTCTATTGGTGGTGGTGTTGCCAGTGGACCAAACAGTGCCTGCAGAGAGGAAGGAGGACACCGATGCTGACCTGGACCTTGGGTCCTGGACCTGTCCCTGGCACTGGTGATATACCCAGGATGTCCAAAAGGGCCACTGCATGGATGGTTGCCACTGCGGAGGCCATGGTACGGGGTGCGGGGGCGGTGGTCATGGTGGGATCTGGACCTGCTCCTGGTCCTATCTGACCAATAGGATTCTGATTCCAAAGTCTTTGAGTAGGAGGACCATGGAGGAGCGGTACTCTGGGCCTCTGGAAAGCAGTGCCAAGAGGTCAGGGACCAGTGCAGCTCCTCCATATGGGTGGGCCATGCCAGAGAGAAGTGTACCGGAGATAGGGATCAGCGCGCCATCATTGCTGGGTTTATCCCTTAATTGGATGTGGGGCCATGCGGTCATCAGTGACTTGTCTCTCCTCTGCTGGGAGGATGGCGCTGTGAGGCGTAAAGGTCCCTGGGTACCTCAAATGCCTCCAGAGTCAAGAGGAGATGGAGGTGATCACCTTGGCAGCCCAGGAACTGTTGAGGGTTTGGACTCGACTGAACCCCAGATGGGGCAGGAGTCGACGAGATCCTGGAAGGCTGGAGAGACGAAGCTGCCTGGCTCAAGATGTGCTTTAATGTCGCAGGTTCTTTGGTCTTTAAAGGAGGAGAGTGACCCCTATCTGGCCTTTTCTTCCTTTGTGGCACCAAGGACTGAGCACAATGCCACACTGCAGAGGGTTTCTTATGTGCGGAGCTGTGGCGGTGCCAGGAATCCTTGCTCAGCACCAGCTCGTGCACTGTTGGCACCAGAGCACTTCGGACTGACGTGGAAGTGCTCGGCGTGGGTTCTGCAGATCCTGGGTCAGAATGCGGTTGAAGTGCCACTTCCATTAGGAGGATCTTGCGTCTTTGGTCCCTCTCTTTTAAGGGTCCTAGGGCGAAAACCCTTGCAGATCCTGCACTTGTCCTTTTGGTGGCTCTCCCCAAGGCACCGTAGACAAGAAGAGTGCGGGTCACTCTTCAGCATAAACTTGCCACAGTCCTCACAGAGTTTGAACACTGGAGATCAGGGCATATCCCAGAAATGGGGGAAAATGTTGTCGGGTGGGGCCCCCCCAAGAGTCACAACAACTGCCTACTAACTGTAACTAATAACTAGTGAACTATTTACAACTATTTAAGAAAGAAAAGTGAAGAAGACACTGTCAAACGCGCTTGCAAAGCAAGAGCAACAGTTGTTCCAGCTAGCCATCACCAGTGGTAGGAAGGAACTGAGGGGGTGAGGGTTTTGCAAGGCTCTATATTGGGTGCCATAAAGGCACGACTCCAGGGGGCGCCCAGGCCGACCCTACGGACAATGCTAAAGAAAAAGTCCTAGCTCCTTCAGTTACATTGAGACAGGAAATACTTTTAGGGAAAAGAGCTGACATGTCTGTCAGCTGGCTGAAGGAGGAACAACAAATCCGTATGCTTTAAGTAGCTAATACGTTGGAAGCTTTATTGGTAAATGTCCTCTATCCAGCAAAATTCCCTCCAGTCAAAGATCTCTTCTAGCAAGCGGGGAAGGACCATCCCTGCATTCCGTCCCAATTCTTTCTCTTGAATGATAGCTCCAATCCTCAGTGTGATGTTCAGCTCCCTAGTTGCCCACAAAGGCAGGACTTTCTCCCAACCCTCCCTTCTCATTATGTCTCCCTTTCTTATACCGATGACTTTCTAAGTGTGTCTCATCAGCCCCTATCTCAGGGGCTGCTGCAGGTTGGAGGGAAACTTGTTGATTTTTTCTTTTAAAGGTACATCCCTCACAGAGTGACCTCATTTTGAACTAGAATTGGATAAATATTATTAATTGTTCCCTTAATTATATTATTTTTTTTACTGAGCTATTACAGTTGCTTTTGGTATAAATATTAAGTCAGTGATCTCCCTTTATCTGTCTTATAACCCATGTCCATTTCCATGAAGCTTTTATTCTAAAATGAAGTTGTTTGGGGATATACTGGCTTTAAACCATTGGATAGGCTGAGTAATACGTGCAGAAGAAAAGTACACAATGTAGTTACCTACATATTCTCTCATTGCAATTGTATATTTGTGTTCACAGGTCTGCAGAAGTTTTCTTCCTCTCTGAACACTAACAGGAGACGATATATTTCTGCTTTGCATGAAGAGACGTTTTTGTAATGTGTGCAGTTGCTGTTCCCAGACCTGGTGGGGAAGGAAATAATGGACACCATAGGAAGTTTTTTTTCCTTTTTGTTTTTGGAGTTGCATTGCTATGCACTGGATTTCTGCTTTCAGTCTTTATTTTACAGACGTGTCCATCTGGAACCTTCAGTGATTGCAACAGGGCCCTTAAGATTGCTGGGCCTGTGATTGTTGCTGTTGGATTAGTTTGTGTCTTACTGGCACAATCAAGAGTTAGGCTATACCTAAGTCAGAGACAGATGCAAGGTGAGCAGGTGTACAGCCTCATTTTTTGTCAAGGGAACTGTCAGTTTGCCCAGTTTCTTATCTTTGGGTTTTTGTTTTTAACTAGTGGAGTGCTAATTAGTTTCCTGGGCATTTGGGTTCCTGGATGTAGCCCAGGAAGACACAACCTACAGTATAATCAAACCAGCACTTCTGATGTTGAACTCTCAGGCTGTGGATTTCTGCCTCTTCAAATCATGGGTCCTTTGATTGTGCTTATTGGATTAAGTTTCTTCGTAATAGCTCATATTAAAAAGAAAACCAATTTAAATCTCAGCCAAGAATCCTCTGAAAATGGAGAACAGCCTCAGAGTCCAGAATCATTTCAAGTTACAGCAGGTAGGTAAATGATTTGCATATACTTTAAATTTGAAAGCTAGTTTTACTAACTGGTATGCCAGTTCCTATTTTGTGTCTGTGGTTTAACATACCAAATGAGAAACATGTTGCCTTACATCTGAAACATTCAAAGTGTAGTTAATTGTCTTCTTTCTTCAGGGCAAACTGCCTTTTGACTTACAAAAAACCTCCAAAGGCAAATGTGGAAGAAATCACACTATCTGGCATAAGTAATTCCAATCCTACTTCCTTTTCCAGAGAATGGAATAGGCATTGTAAATTGTAGGTGTCATGGCTTTTTTTATTACTATATTGAAAATGCAGTTTAGCTTTGAATTCTGGCCTGTCGTCTTGTCCCCTGAAATAGGACTGCAATGATTCAGATGCATAGGGTACTGCTTGTACTGTTTGTTTCACCATTTTAATTCTGGATGAATACAGTTTGTAAGTTTTAAACTACATTTTTAGTGGTCAGAAGGAATGGGTGACAAATTAACCACCATGCTGCTCAACTGCCACCTGATTGATTGGAACTGAAGTCAATTGCACACAAAATCCTGCCTTCGTCATCCTGACATAAGGACTATTTAACCTGATGCTTAATAGGAAAAAGTGAAGGTTTGAGAGGCTGACACCAGATATCGGGATATATGAGTGAGAGAGCTGTAGAAGAATTGCAGTTTAAGAAAATAGTCTTTGAAGGGGAGAAAGCAAAACTAGTATACACGCTCTTATATGTGGAGAGTTCTAAGAGAAGTAAAATATACAAACATTGTAGGATCAAGCCTAGACTTAAGATGTGGATTGCTGCAGGATCATGGTGCGCAAGTCTGTTGGTTCCATCACTTTATCAGAATCATTGTATTTGGCAACACATGCCCTGCTCAATTTTAGTATTAATTTGCTGTATGAATTGTCTTTGCAAGATGCTCCTTGTATGTGTGTTTAGTAAGCCAACAATCACTTCCTCTCCTACAACCTGTTTGAAAAGATCTAAATTCTGATATCTTCCTTAAGTGCGCTACTTTCAGAATAAGCTGACAAAACAAACATAAGGAGTACCCTGTGTGCAAAGCAAGTTCATGTAATAACATCAATGTTAACGTTGGGTAGGCAGGTGTTGCCTAAACACTGTGATTTTTGGGGAGGTGATGGATCAAAAGATTGAAACACCTTGCAAGAATAGAGGTTGAGTTTTACATAGAAAACTTAAGAGGCAAAGACACAAAAAGTGGAGTGGGCAGAGGGGAAGTAGTTGTTGCATCTGTTTAATTATGAGAACTAGTTGACTGTTGGCTGTCCATTAAAAACACTAAAACCCCCGCAAAATGCAAAGTTCTGAATAAGAGAGACCATACTTCCTTGTCCAACTTCATAACATTATCACTAATTAGTGTTCAGATTAAGCACTGCATAATTACAGTGTAGTATATAACATGTATTGCTTTCTTATCATATGAATTCTATTAGTTTTGTGCCTTCGACTGTGAAAATGTTATCTAAAATGTCTATTAGTTATGCAACTATAGGTACACTGGTTTGATTGTTCTGAAATTGTAACAATCACTTAGAAATCATTTGTGCCGACAGTTATAAAATCATTTCATTTAATAATGACATGTTGCTCCTTAACAGGCAATCAAGTTGCAAGATATAGTAATGGTATAAGTGCAGTTATTACCTCTTTCTATAAATAAGCACTAAGAACATATAAATCATAGAAAGCAAGGAACTTCCTGATAATTTGTTAACAGAGGAAATACTGCACATTTGAAGAAAAAAATTAAATCAATATGAATTGTTAAGCAGAGCACTGAACATTTTTATTTATAGCATCTTTACAGGTATGCACAGTACTTTATAAAACCCACATTTTAGACAGGCGGGGAGAACTAGGCACGTGTACCATAGTGATGAGCATGGTATAAAATCTCAAATAGAAAGTGTGTTAATAGCTCTTGCTCTGTATTTAGAGAACACACATGAGCCTGTGTGCTGGTAGGTTCTGCAGCCAACAGTAAAGGGATTTGTGTCCTTTAGTGAGATGGAACTTTTTTTATGGCTGCTTTTTTTTAGTAAGATGGATCTCTTGCATTGTAAAAATCCTCCCAGAATGTGTACATAAAATTGTTCTCTACACCAAGGAATGTCAGAACAGTTAAAGTAAGTATGAGCATGGTGCTTATCTATAAAGAAGATAAGCACAAATACTATACTACACTAGTATGAATATCTCTTAGGTTACAATGAGGATCAGGAAATGAGTTGAATTTTCATGTGTTACTAATTCATTTTTTTTTCTCTTTAGGTGATGCTGTAATGACATTCCCACCCCTCCCACCACCTTATTTTGCTGACTCTCTGTCACCACATGTAACTCATAAGCCACTTGCCACAGAGCTGCCTATGAATGAAAATCCTCCCCCGTACGACAGTATTGTAAATAATGGGTAAGACAGCCTTCATGTTTATTTTCTAGAATCTGCAGTGTTTAACTCATGGGTTGAAGTGTAGCTAGGACAACACTCTCTTAACCATCATTGATTTTATGTTTGACATCTACAAAATTTTCTAGTAACTCACTGAATTTCTTCCTTCTGATATTTTACATTAATTTTAAAATATTCTTACCTTGATTGCAGCAAGGGACTTGGATGCCTGGGTTCTATTTTTGATTTGCTGACTTGTGTGAACTTGAACAATCCAGAGACCTTTCTCTGCTTCTGTTTCCCTGGCTGTCAAATGAGAATACTACTGTTTATTTAACTACTTCAAAGGCTTTTGGGAGGTTTAATTAAAATTGTAAGTCACCTTTCATCTGAGGACCTCAGAGTACGAAGTATTGTCATTTCAGTAATTGGGGTTTTAGAACTCATAACTATTATAAGGAAGGGAAAAGTAGGGCCATAGTAGATTATGAAAAGGCAGGGAAGATGGGGCAAAGGAGAAGAGATGAGAAACTCTCTCCCATTCCCAAGTGGCTATTCATAGATACTAAGGTCAGAAGGGACCATTCTGATCATCTAGTCCGACCTCCTGCACAGCGCAGGCCACAGAATCTCACCCACCCACTCCTATGAAAAACCTCACCTATGTCTGAGCTATTGAAGTCCTTAAATCATGGTTTAAAGACTTCAAGGAGCAGAGAAGCCTCCCTCAAGTCAACCATGCTCCATGCTACAGAGGAAGGCGAAAAACCTCCAGGGCCTCTCCAATCTGCCCTGGAGGAAAATTCCTTCCCGACCCCAAATATGGCAATCAGCTAAACCTTGAGCATATGGGCAAGATTCACCAGCCAGATACTACAGAAAATTCTTTCCTGGGTAACTCAGATCCCATCCATCTAATATCCCATCTCAGGGGATTAGTCCTATTTACCCTGAATATTTAAAGATCAATTACTTATCAAAATCCCATTATCCCATCATACCATCTCCTCATATAAACTTATCAAGTAGAATCTTAAAACCAGATAGATCTTTTGCCCCCACTGCTTCCCTTGGAAGGCTATTCCAAAACTTCACTCCTCTGATGGTTAAAAACCTTCGTCTGATTTCAAGTCTAAACTTCCTGGTGGCCAGTTTATACCCATTTGTTCTTGTGTCCACATTGGTGCTGAGCTGAAATAATTCCTCTCCCTCTCCTGTATTTATCCCTCTGATATATTTATAGAGAGCAATCATATCTCCCCTCAACCTTCTTTTAGTTAGGCTAAACAAGCCCAGCTCCTTAAGTCTCCTTTCATAAGACAAGTTTTCCATTCCTCGGATCATCCTAGTAGCCCTTCTCTGTACTTGCTCCAGTTTGAATTCATCCTTTTTAAACATGGGAGACCAGAACTGCACACAGTATTCTAGGTGAGGTCTCACCAGTGCCTTGTGCCTTGTATAATGGTACTAAAACCTCCTTATCCCTACTGGAAATGCCTCTCCTGATGCATCCCAAAACTGCATTAGCTTTTTTCACAGCCATATCACATTGGCAGCTCATATCATCCTATGATCAACCAATACTCCAAGGTCCTTCTCCTCTTCCATTACTTCTAATTGATGCGTCCCCAACTTATAACTAAAATTCTTGTTATTAATCCCTAAATGCATAACCTTACACTTCTCACTATTAAATTTCATCCTATTACTATTACTCCAGTTTACAAGGTCATCCAGATCCTCCTGTATAATATCCCAATCCTTCTCTGAATTGGCAATACCTCCCAGCTTTGTATCATCTGCAAACTTTATTAGCACACTCCCACTTTTTGTGCCGAGGTCAGTAATAAAAAGATTAAATAAGATTGGTCCCAAAACCGATCCCTGAGGAACTGCACTGGTAACCTCCCTCCAACCTGACAGTTCGCCTTTCAGTAGGACCCGTTGCAGTCTCCCCTTTAACCAATTCCTTATCCACCTTCTGATGTTCATATTGATCCCCATCTTCTCCAATTTAACTAATAATTCCCCATGTGGCACAGTATCAAATGCCTTACTGAAATCTAGGTAAATTAGATCCACTGCATTTCCTTTATCTAAAAAATCTGTGACTTTTTCAAAAAAGGAGATTAGGTTGGTTTGGCACGATCTACCTTTTGTAAAACCATGTTGTATTTTGTCCCATTTACCATTGACTTCAATGTCCTTAACTAATTTCTCCTTCAAAATTTTTTCCAGGACCTTGCATACTACAGATGTCAAACTGGCCTGTAGTTACCCGGATCACTTTTTTTCCCTTTCTTAAAAATAGGAACTATATTAGCAATTCTCCAATCATTCGGTACTACTCCTGAGTTTACAGATTCATTAAAAATTCTTGCTAATGGGCTTGCAATTTCAGGTGCCAATTCCTTTAATATTCTTGGATGAAGATTATCTGGGCCCCCCGATATAGTCCCATTAAGCTGTTTCAGTTTCGCTTCTTCCTCCGATATGGTAATATATACCTCCATATCCTCATTCCCATTTGTCATGCTACCATTATCCCTAAGATCCTCTTTAGCCTTATTAAAGACTGAGGCAAAGTATTTGTTTAGATATTGGGCCATGCCTAGATTATCTTTAACCTCCACTCCATCCTCAGTGTTAAGCGGCCCCACTTCTTCTTTCTTAGTTTTCTTCTTATTTATATGGCTATAAAACCTTTTACTATTGGTTTTAATTCACTTTGCAAGGTCCAACTCTACTTGACTTTTAGCCTGTCTCACTTTATCCCTACATGTTCTGACCTCAATTAGGTAGCTTTCCTTGCTGATCCCTCCCATCTTCCACTCCCTGTATGCTTTCTGCTTCTTCTTAATCACATCTCTAAGATGCTTGCTCATCCAGCTTGGTCTACAACTCCTTCCTATGAATTTTTTCCCCTTTCTTGGGATACAGGCTTCCGATAGCTTCTGCAGCTTTGATTTAAAGTAATCCCAGGCCTCCTCTACCTTTAGATCCATAAGTTCTTCAGTCCAATCCACTTCCCTAACTAATTTCCTTAATTTTTGAAAATCAGCCCTTTTGAAATCAAAAACCCTAGTTGCAGATTTATTTTTGTTAATCCTTCCATTTAGTTTGAACTGAATTAGCTCATGATCACTTGAGCGAAGATTGTCCCCTACAACCATTTCTTCTATGAGGTCCTCGCTACTCACCAAAATTAAATCTAAAATGGCATCCCCTCTAGTCGGTTCAGCAACTACTTGATGAAGGAATCCATCAGCTATCGCACCTAGGAAAATCTGAGCCCTATTATTATTACTAGCACTGGTCCTCCAGTCTAGATCTGGGAAGTTAAAGTCTCCCATGATCACGCAATTTCCATTAGTATTTACTTTATTAAAGACATTAAAAAGGGCTCTATCCATATCCAAATTAGATCCCGGAGGTCTATAGCACACCCCAAGCACTATCGTAGGAGAGTCTTTACTAGTTTTCTTCCCCAATGTAATTTTTGCCCAGACGGACTCCGTCTTATCCATTGCATCGCTTCTTATTTCTTTACATTCTACCTCATCATTGATATACAATGCTACTCCACCATCTTTACCTTTGTTTCTGTCTTTCCTAAACAGCACATACCCTTCAATACCTGTAGTCCAGTCATGACTACTATTCCACCATGTTTCTGTTATCCCTAGAATATCTGGTTTCACTTCCTGCACCAGTAGCTCTAGTTCCTCCATTTTGTTACCTAGGCTCCTCGCATTGGTGTTTTAACATCTTAATTTTTGCTGTTTGGCCTCGCTCACATTTTGTACCCTATTAGGCACAGTCATTCTACAGCCAGTATAACCTATTAGACTAGTATCCACACCGCCCTCGCTCCTTATATACATTCTCCTACCCACGGCTGTATCCTTTCTTACTTCGTCTTCTTCCCTCTCAATGCTATAATCTGGCGTGGAGATTTCCTGGACATCTCCCAACCATCTCCCCCTAATTCCTAGTTTAATGCTCTCTTTATCAGTTGTGCCAGCCTCGATCCTAGAAGTCTATTTCCTTCCCTACTCAGATGAAGTCCATCCCGAGAGAACTGTCCTCTGTCCGTGAATGCCTCCCAGTGGCCATACATCCCAAAGTCCTCCTTATAGCACCACTGCCTAAGCCATCTGTTGACAGTCATAATCTTGTCACACCTTTGTTGCCCTTCTCTAGGAACAGGCAGGATCCCACTAAAGATCACCTGAGCCACAATTTCCTTAAGTGTCTTCCCCAGCCTAGCATAGTCTCCCTTAATACTTTCCAGTGAGAATCTAGCCGTATCATTTGTTCCCACATGTAGGATAATTAGGGGATTCTTTCCCACTCCCTTTAGGATCCTTTTCAACCTCAGGTCTACATCCCGTATCTTAGCACCCGGAAGACAGCACACCCTTCTATTCTCTGGATCAGCTCTAGTTACAGGCCTGTCTATTCTTTTCAATAAAGAGTCCCCGATTACATAGACCTGCCTTTTCCTGGTGACGGTGCTATTCTCCAGTCTCTCCTCTGTTCCCTCTCGCTGCAAGTTGTTTCCATTCCTATTTTCCCTTATAATCCTCTTCAACCCATCCTGTATCCTCCTGGGGCTCATATTTGGTGTAGTCTCCCTTGACTCTTCCCCTTTTTCTATAGGACTAGCCTCTCTTCTCTTCTTCCTTACCCTTCCACCTTCAACAAGTACCTGCTGAGCCCCTTCTTCATTTTCCAACTCTGCAAACCTGGTCCTAAGCTCTATTTCTCCTTGACTAGCCCGTCTTTTCCTCTGCCTGGTTCTTTGAGTCACATGTTTCCACTGACCACTTTCCTCACCCAGTCTCTCCTCAAAATTCCCCAGCCCTGCTTCCATCTGTGAGTCTGAGCTTTTCCCTTCAGATACCTCATATCTTTGCTCCATCATCTGCTCAAACCCCTTCCTAAACTCAACCAGACTTTCCACCTGCATCTCCAAACCTCAGATCTTTTCCTCCATCAGCTCTATCAGACGACATTTCATGCAGAAAAAACTCTTACCGGTCCTCCCCCCTCCAGGATCATGTACATACCACAGCTTCCACATCCAGTTATCCTCAATGTGTCTTCCACTACAGGAGTCACTCCCACAGCTGCCTCCGTATCTGTCATCTCTTTCCCACCTAAATCCTGTTAATCTGGGAAACAGAAGCCACACCAAAAAGACTACCCCCCCAGCAAAAGCAAACCCCAAACAAGCACCACAAGCCAAACTCCCCTGTTTAGAGCTCTGTTTGCTAGCTCCTGGGCCACTGCAGCTGTCTGGGCCACTGCCTGACTGGCTGGCTACCTACCTTTATAGGACCCCTAGTCAGAAGCCCCACCCCCTAAGCAGGGCTCAGCTGCTCTCCCAGCACAAAGCCCCACCCCCTAATCAGGCTCAGCTGCTCTCCCAAGGTGACATGCTCAGAAAGAGAACCAGTATTAATTTGCATCAAGCCACCATACACTTTTTCAAATGTAGTCAACATCTGTTGTGCTGCTATGTCATAGTCTGACGGTCTATAATTGTGGTCTCACTCCAGCACCTAGGGGACAAAATTAAATTAAAATCTCAGATTCAGCCAACAGGCCTAAAGCTTGAACGCTGCTAGAGACTAGGGGTATGCCTACACTTAAAATGCTACAGCTGCACAGCAGCAGCTCTTCAGTGTAGATACGTATGCCGTTGGGAGGGGTTCTTGCATCAGTATAGGTAATCCACTTCGGTGAGAGGTGGTAGCTAGATCAATGGACCAAATTCTTCCATTGTTCTAGCACAAGCTATACCGAGGATGTGGTTGGCTTAATTACATCTCTCAGAGATGTGGATTTTTTATACCTAGAGAAACAGCTATACCAACGTCAGTTCCTAGCGTAACCCAGTCCTAAGCTACCCTGTCATTCCCAGAGGCAGCTTGTCCATAACACATGAGAAGTAATTTGCTGGACTAGTATTGAGCCGCTTGTACTTCTGCAACATGTGCTCTACTTGGTCTGAGGCTGAACAGAGGGATGTACAGCCTGCATCTTTGGTCTAGTCAAGATATGACTGAGGCAGGAAATGGGCAGGGGCTAAAGCTACTTCAACCTGGCTTTTGCACCTCCCCCATTCTTGTCCATTTGGAAACCTGAGGTAAGGTGGAGCAGCCTCAGAGCTGCTCTAAATTTATGCTAGCTTTCAGCAGCCCCCAAGTAACAGTTTTGGTAGAAGAAAGCAACCAGCACCCAGTCCTCCTCTGCCATACCTTCCACAGTGGGGGAGGCACTGTGGACCTCCTATGCTAGATCATTTTACCTAGGGAACATTGTTATACCAGGGGACAGTATATGCTTTGCCAGTGGTGCAGAGCAACGTAAAGAGGCTGCAACATAGTATAGCACTGGTCCCTGCCCTTCCAAGAGTTTAAAAAAATTATCTTCAATATAAGCAAGGTAATCATGTATAAATTAAAACAAGTAGCTCTTTGTTCTTCTATAATGTCACTATATTTCCATGTTTTACAGCAAAAATTAGCATGACTTATTTGCTAAAGCATTGCTAAATCTTTGGTCTCCAGTGTAGTCCTATATGCTGCTTAACCTAAAAGCAACCTGGGTGCGAACACACTTTTAAAAGAAGTCATAGGCCAGATTTCTTTCAGAGGGGGCTGAGCACTTGGGACTGAGGCATTGCAACACTCAGTGCTGCTTTGCCTAACTTCTAGGCACCTAGAACATCAGAGGCCCACCACTGCTCTCCACAAAGCCTAAGTTAGGTGCCTAGGTTCCCTATATGAATGGGTCTGAGTTAGGCACCTTATAATATGATCCACAAAAGCCAGCACACTAGGCAAGGAGCCACATAAGCTAGCCAATGGGAGCTGCTGATTGGGTGAGGAGGGTGTGCATAAAACCCCACCCCTTTCTCAGAGAGACGTGTCTTTGTACCAATCCATGAAGGGGAAATCCCTCTTCTGGTGTTAGCAGAGATGAATTAAGATTTATTGGAGCCCTGGGCACAAAGAACTTTTGGATCCCCCACCTCCCCTGCTCCATGGGGGCCACGCCCCCTGCTCCTCCTCTTCTCTCAAGGCCCTGCCCCTTGGCCAGGCCACAAGCCGAAGCTGGTCTGTGGTAAGAGCTGCCCAGGGAGATGGGTCCATTGTCCTGAGGTCCCTTTCATGGCCTTGCATCACAGGCCCACCCTGCTCCTTGTATCTTGACCACAGCAGACATGCACACATATCCATGGCGCCCAATTGTAAGGCCAGCCCTATTTTCACCTTATTTCCAAACTCCACTGCCTTCGTGGATTATTGGCATCAGGATACACCTGCCAAAAGTAAAACTCCCAGACTGAGAGTGGTGTAAGCTCTAAACAGCAGGCTACTAGCATTAAGATTTACACCCCCTCCTCTAGTGGCTGAGATTCATGCTCTCAGTATATTAGGCTGTGTCCAGCAGGGCCACAATGACTGGATTCACATTTGCAAGACAAGGTGGGTGATGTAATAGCTTTTATTAGACCAGCTGTAATAGCTTTTATTAGACCAGCTTCTGTTGGTGAGTGAGACAAGCTTTTGCGCTTACAGCCCTGAAGAAGAGCTCTGTGTAAGCGCGGACACTTGTCTCTCACCAGCAGAAGTTGCTCCAATAAAAGATGTGGCCTCACCCATCTTGTCTCTAATACCCTGGGCCCAACAGGGCTTCAACAATACTGCATACAAAAATGGAGGATTCACATTATTAGCCCAGAGTGACCATCGCACTAGGGCACTATGTTCGGAATTCATATTTCTAGCATAATGTTGTCTTTGCACCAGGGCACTAGTATTACCAGCATAATAAAATTCTTATAGCAGGGTGTGAGTTCCAAAAATACACAGTACACTCACACTGGGATCTGCACAGCAGGATAGCAGTGTTGGACGGCATGCGCACAGTACAGTGGGGATGCACGCCATCCTTGAGTGCAAGAATTCCTGCAAACAGCTGCAGTAACAGCAGGATCTACACTAGTGGCCCAGTAGGAGTTGCATGGCAGGGCACTCACAATCCCAATGCAATGGGATCCAAGCACCAGGTCTTTCGCACCAGACCTTGTACTTCCAGAATAGTGGGAGGGAATTATAGAAGTTGGAGGAGAAAAAGCCCTCTGTGCTCATCCCATCTCAGTTTAGCTCCCTGCCCGTGCAGGGCTGCTCCTTATAGCATGTTTTGTCCTGTCTCCATCTGGTTTGTCTACATGACCGCTTACGTTGATGAAACAGCCACAGTCCCCTGAGCGACATAAGTTAAAGAGCTGTCTACACCGCGCCCACTGACAGAGCTTAATCATAGAATCATAGAATATCAGGGTTGGAAGGGACCTCAGGAGGTCATCTAGTCCAACCCCCTGCTCAAAGCAGGACCAGTCCCCAACTAAATCATCCCAGCCAGGGCTTTGTCAAGCCTGACCTTAAAAACATCTAAGGAAGGAGATTCCACCATCTCCCTAGGTAACGCATTCCAGTGTTTCATCATCCTCCTAGTGAAAAAGTTTTTCCTAATATCCAACCTAAACCTCCCCCACTGCAACTTGAGACCATTACTCCTTGTTCTGTCATCTGCTACCACTGAGAACAGTCTAGATCCATCCTCTTTGGAAACCCCTTTCAGGTAGTTGAAAGCAGCTATCAAATCCCCTCCTCCTTCTTCTCCTCCGCAGACTAAACAATCCCAGTTCCCTCAGCCTCTCCTCATAAGCCATATGTTCCAGTCCCCTAATCATTTTTCTTGCCCTCCGCTGGACTCTTTCCTATTTTTCCACATCCTTCTTGTAGTGTGGGGCCCAAAACTGGACACAGTACTCCAGATGAGGCCTCACCAATGTCGAATTGAGGGGAATGATCATGTTCCTCGATCTGCTGGCAATGCCCCTACTTATACATCCCAAAATGCCATTGGCCTTCTTGGCAACAAGGGCACACTATTGACTCATATCCAGCTTCTCGTCCACTGTAACCCCTAAGTCCTTTTCTGCAGAACTGCTGCCGAGCCATTCGGTCCCTAGTCTGTAGCGGTGCATGGGATTCTTCCGTCCTAAGTGCAGGACTCTGCACTTGTCCTTGTTGAACCTCATCAGATTTCTTTTGGCCCAATCCTCTAATTTGTCTAGGTCCCTCTGTATCCTATCCCTACTCTCCAGCGTATCTACCTCCTCCCAGTTTAGTGTCATCTGCAAACTTGCTGAGGGTGCAATCCACACCATCCTCCAGATCATTTATGAAGATATTGAACAAAACCGGCCTGAGGACCGACTCTTGGGGCACTCTTGGAAACTTGATACCGGTTTCCAACTAGACATGGAGTCATTGATCACTACCCATTGAGCTCGACAATCTAGCCAACTTTCTATCCACCTTATAGTTCATTCATCCAGCCCATACTTCTTTAACTTGCTGGCAAGAATACTGTGGGAGACAGCATCAAAAGCTTTGCTAAAGTCAAGGAACAACATGTCCACTGCTTTCCCCTCATCCACAGAGCCAGTTATCTTGTCATAGAAGGCAATTAGATTAGGCATGACTTGCCCTTGGTGAATCCATGCTGACTGTTCCTGATCACTTTCCTCTCCTCTAAGTGCTTCAGAATTGATTCCTTGAGGACCTGCTTCATGATTTTTCCAGGGACTGAGGTGAGGCTGACTGGCCTGTAGGTCCCAGGATCCTCCTCCTTCCCTTTTTTAAAGATGGGCACTACATTAGCCTTTTTCCAGCCGTCCGGGACTTCCACCGATCGCCATGAGCTTTCAAAGATAATGGCCAATGGCGCTGCAATCACATCCGCCAACTCCTTTAGCACTCTCGGATACAGCACATCCGGCCCCATGGACTTGGGCTTGTTCAGCTTTTCTAAATAGTCCCGAACCACTTCTTTCTCCACAGAGGGCTGGTCACCTCCTCCCCATACTGTGCTGCCCAGTGCAGTAGTCTGGGAGCTGACCTTGTTCGTGAAGACAGAGGCAAAAAAAGCATTGAGTACATTAGCTTTTTCCACATCCTCTGTCACTAGGTTGCCTCCCTCATTCAGTAAGGGGCCCACACTTTCCTTGATTTTCTTCTTGTTGCTAACATACCTGAAGAAACCCTTCTTGTTACTCTTAACATCTCTTGTTAGCTGCAACTCCAGGTGTAATTTGGCCTTCCTGATTTCACTCCTGCATGCCTGAGCAATATTTTTATACTCTTCCCTGGTCATTTGTCTAATCTTCCACTTCTTGTAAGCTTCTTTTTTGTGTTTAAGATCAGCAAGGATTTCACTGTTAAGCCAAGCTGGTCGCCTGCCATATTTACTATTCTTTCTACACATCGGGATGGTTTGTCCCTATAACCTCAAAAAGGATTCTTTAAAATACAGCCAACTCTCCTGGACTCCTTTCCCCCTCATGTTATTCTCCCAGGGGAGCCTGCCCATCAGTTCCCTGAGGAAGTCAAAGTCTGCTTTTCTGAAGTCCAGGGTCCGTATTCTGCTGCTCTCCTTTCTTCCCTGTGTCAGGGTCCTGAAGTCGACCATCTCATGGTCACTGCCTCCCAGGTTCCCATCCACTTTTGCTTCCCCTACGAATTCTTCCCAGTTTGTGAGCAGCAGGTCAAGAAGAGCTCTGCCCCTAGTTGTTTCCTCCTGCACTTGCACCAGGAAATTGTCCTCTACGCTTTCCAAAAACTTCCTGGATTGTCTGTGCACTGCTGTATTGCTCTCCCAGCAGATATCAGGGTGATTGAAGTCTCCCATGAGAACCAGGGCCTGCGATCTAGTAACTTCCGTGAGTTGCCGAAAGAAAGAATCGTCCACCTCATCCTTCTGGTCCGGTAGTCTATAGCAGACTCCCACCATGACATCACCCTTGTTGCTCACAATTCTAAACTTAATCCAGAGACTCTCAGGTTTTTCTGCAGTTTCATACCGGAGCTCTGAGCAGTCATACTGCTCTCTTACATACAATGCAACTCCCCCACCTTTTCTGCCCAGTCTGTCCTTCCTGAACAGTTTATATCCATCCATGACAGTACTCCAGTCATGTGAGTTATCCCACCAAGTCTCTGTTATTCCAATCACATCATAATTCCTTGACTGTGCCAGGGCTTCCAGTTCTCCCTGCTTGTTTCCCAGGCTCCTTGCATTTGTGTATAGGCACTTGAGATAACTCACTGATTGTCCCTCTTTCTCAGTATGAGGCAGGAGCCCTGCCCTCTCGCGCACTCCTGCTCGTGCTTCCTCCCGGTATTCCACTTCCCCACTTACCTCAGAGCTTTGAGCTCCTTCCCCCGGTGAACCTAGTTTAAAGCCCTCCTCACTAGGTTAGCCAGCCTGCTTGCGAAGATGCTCTTCCCTCTCTTCGTTAGGTGGAGCCCGTCTCTACCTAGCACTCCTCCTTGGAACAGCATCCCATGGTCAAAGAATCCAAAGCCTTCTCTCCGACACCACCTGCGTAGCCATTCGTTGACTTCCACGATTTGACGGTCTCTACCCATGGAGCCTGCGGCCTGGCTGAGCAGGGGCTTGGGGCTGGCGCTCACGATGCGGTGCTCCCTGCTCTCGCCTGCCTGTAAAGTAGGTTTCTTTTGCTAAAAAGTGAGGGGGCATAGCCCTCTCTCATTTTTAAAAGTGGAGGGCCCCTGGACTAAGTACTGGATTTACCATGGACCCAGTGGCTCCATGGTGCTGGGCCCAGAAGGGGCCCACTGTCCAGACTGTGGCTCCCATCTCTCCAACCCTCTCTGTGGCAGGGGTGAGCAAACTATGGCCTGCAGGCTGGATCCAGTCCATCAGGCCTTTGGATCAGGTGTAGCGTCACACCTGCCCACGGCATTGCCACACACTGCACGCGCAGCTCCCATTGGCCAGGAATGGGGAACCACGGCAAATGGGAGCTTCAGGGAAGATACCCACGGGCAAGGGCAGCATGTGGAGCCCTGTGCACCCCCCATCCCCCAAGAGGCCGCAAGGATGTGGTGCTGGCTGCTTCCAGGAGCAGCGTGGGGCTAGAGCAGGCAGGTAGGGAGCCTGCCCTGGCCCCGGTGCGCTCCGCTGCCACCCTGGAACCGCTCCAGGTAAGCAGCGCCAGGCCAGAGTGCTCACCCTTAATCCCTCCTGCACCCCAACCCCCTGCTCTGAGCCCCAGCCGCACCCCAACCCCCTGCCCTGAGCCCCCTGCTGCACCTTGCACCCCCTCCTGCACCCCAATCCCCAACCCACAGCCCCCTGCTGCACCCCACACCCCTCCTAAACCCAACCCCCTGCCCTGAGCCCCTTTCTGCACACTGCAGCCCCTCCCACACCCCGCACTCCCTTCTGCACCCCAGCCCCCTGCCCCAGCCCTACAGTCATGGCCCTGCATACAATTTCCCCACCCAGATGGGGCTGGTTGAAGGTGAATGTTGCTGGGGGGTGAATGTGGCTGGGGGGCAGGAAGGGCGTAGGGGAGTGGGTCTCTGGAGGGTCTGTGTGGGGGACACTGGGCAGTGGGGGTTCTGTGGGGGTTACTCCTGGGGGAATGAAAACAGACCCCCCCCTGCAGATTTCTTTGCTTCCCTTTCAAAAGCGACCAAGAAGCAAAGGGTGCGGTGGGAGAGGGTAGAAGCTGAGAACGACCAAGGGCTTAGTTTTGGGGGCAGTGCCCCCAAACAGAGGCAAGGTGTGGGTGCACACAGAGTCATATGCCACTGCCTTCCCCCCCCCCACTTTCTGCAAGGGCAGAGCTGCCCGACTGAAAAGAGAGGGTGCTGTTCAGAAGATACCACTTTCTGGGTCCTAGTGCTGGTTGAACTCCCCTTGTGTGTGCTGGGAACCATCCTGTTTTCTGTACAACAGTGAGTGCCTATGGTGGGGAAGAGTAAGGGAGGCTGGGGCTAGAGGGGAAGAAGCAGTGGGGAAGGAAGGGGCTAGGGAGGAGATGGAGCAGTGAGGAAGGGGCATAGGATGGGGAAGAGAAAGGAGCAGGGGAAATGGGGGCAGGGGGAAAGAGGCAGTGGGGAAGGAAGGGGGTGGGATGGGCAGGGGCATAGGATGGGGAAGAGAAGGGGATGGAGGAAGCGGGCGCAGGGGGGAAGTTGGAGCCCAGCATGCGGCATCCCCTTGGCAGAAGCTGGGGCTCCCCTGTTAAGCAGGCCCATCGAACCTTCACCCTGACAAGCCCCACCTCCCCTGCATCTGTACCACCCCGATGAGCCCCCCCATACACCCTCCCCACTGAACCCCCAACCACCTGCACCTGGACCCCAACCCAAATGAACCTCACCTCCCCTGCACCTAGATCCCCATCCCCCCGCTAAGCCCAAACACTTTCACCTGGATCCCCTGTGGAGTCCCATTGCCCCTGCACCTGGAACCCCCCAATGAGCTTCTATGCATCCAGATCTCCCACTGAGTCGCCTGCATCCAGACTGCCCCACAGAGAACGCTCTTACCCCCACCTAAGTCCCTCTGCACTTGGATCCTGCTGCCGGGCTGAGCCTGCTCACCCACACCTGGTGCACCTGGCACAGAGGGGCAAGGCCCCAGGGTATTTCTGGGGCAGGCCTGGCCTTCACACTGTGTCAGGATCGGATGCAGCCTCACTGCCAAGTCCCTGTCCCAGGGTGAGGAGGCGGAGGGGTGCAGGGTAATCTCCCACCTCCATGCAACCAGTGGCCTGTGCTCCCCACTGCCATGTTGAAGCCTCCATATTTATTTATTCACAAATAAAATATTGTGTGCAGAATTTTTAATTGTTTGGTGAAGAATCCCCTCAGGAATATGTGGGGCTGTGCAGCTGTGATGGTAGGACTGTGAGGAAGGTGGTGGGCAGTGGGGAGGTCTCTGGGTGGGGGGGGCGCTGGGCGAGAGATGTGGTGTGCAGGGTGCTATGCAGTTGTGGTGGGAGGCCAGTGGGGGAGGTATCTGGGAGGGGTGGGGGCTGGGCATAAGGGTGGGGCACTGGGCACCGGGGTGGTGTGGTGCAGACCCGTCCTCAAGGGGAAGGGGCCTGCTGGCAGCACAGGGCTGGTCAGGCCAGTGTGCGTCTGGCAGCTGCAGGATTGTAAACAGTGCCATCCTACTGGGCTGTGCAGAGCGGGGCTGCAATGTGCCTCATTGCCATTCACTTTGGAGGCTGATCATCCCACCCCCCCTGCACTTTGCCCCATGGGGGCCCACAGATATGTTTGGGGCCGGGTCCACAAAAAGTTAATCCAGCCCTGTTGGACTCCCCCCAGTTCCAGTGCTTCTGGGCCCCCGGAGTCTTCACCTGCCCCTGGGCCCCTCACCACAGTGAGCCGAGCTTCCTGGGTGGCTCTGGCCTGGCTCCAGCTTCCAGCCTGGCTAGGGAACAAGACCTCAGGGGAAGAGGAGGAGTAGGGTGAAGGGACCTTGAGCAGAGGAGAAGAGAAGCTGGGGGTGGGGCCACAGTTCCAGTGCTCCTGGAGGTCCCCAAATTGGCCGTGGCCCCAGGGCACGGGCATGTGCGGTAATCCGCCACTGAGCGCTAGGTGCCTACATCATTTTTCGTTAACTTGAGTTCGTCTCCTGCCTCATTCTCCACAAAATGGCTGGAGGCAAAGCTCATCTTATAAAATTTAACTCAGTGGTTAGAGCACTCGCCTGGGTTGTGGGTGACCCAGGTTCAATTTCCACCCCTCTGCCTGAAGGAAGAAAGGATTTGAATGGGGTGGGAGTCTCCCACCTCGCAAAAGAGTGCCCTATCCTGTATGTCAGTGGTTCATCTGATGTGGGGCTCCCTCAATCTCTCCTCTTGAAGCTGTCCCACTGCAATAAATAATGACAGTGTCATTGGAGCAGGAGGACTGGACTCTGTGTCTGCTACTGCCCTGTGGGTGGGGTGGTGCCCTAACCAGTAGGCTCAGTGATAGGCATCCAGACAGCTAGATGGCGGCAGCAGTTTATATGCCCAGAGACAGAAACATAGGCACCAAGGGACCTTTTATCCTAAAAACGTAAATTCTGAGCAAGTTTAGGTGCCTACTGTGTTCAGGGGGACAGGGTGATACAGTGGAGACTAAAACAGGGATTTAGATGCCTAATTACCTTTGTGACGTCCACCCTTACAACTCTCCAAGTGAAATGAATGGACCATGTAGGTGTTCAGTGCCTCTGAAAATCAGGCCTGTATAGTTTGGCTCTGTACAACATCGATTACAGGGCTGCAATAATCACTAACCCTATTTTTGGGTGTTTAAGTTTATAATGACTTTCAAAGGCCACATCTACACTAGACTTTTCCCAAAATTGCTCATGTGTTGCCATTAGTATAGCTCCATCAGTGGCAGCAATGGTGGGCATGCTAGTGTAGGCAGGCCCTTGGTGTTTAATCCCCATACCAAGTTGTCTAACCCTGTTTTTAATGTGGTGACTAAAATGCTGGCAGGCTAGATCCACCAGAGCTCCTGGCACTGGCAGACTAGCAAGAGCAGAGGCACCAGAGCAGGAGAGGGGGTTAAGCAGCCATGGCCCCATCACTTTTTACTGGTGAGTGATGGGGGGAGGGGTGGAGAGGAGCAAGTGTGAGGGCAGCAGCACAGAAGTAAGGTTGGCAATATCATACCACGCCATCCTTACTACTAAGCTGCTGCAGCCAGTGGCTTGGCCTTCAGAGCTGGGCTCCTGGCCAGCAGCTGCCACTCTCCAGCTGCCCAGCTCTGAAGGCAGCACTGCCGCCAGCAGCGGCACAGAAGTGAGGGTAACAGTACTGCAACCCCCCCTACCCCCCATAACATTGCGATTCTCCCATAACTCGATTTGGATTAGGACCCATATAATTACAATACCGTGAAATTTCAGATTTAACTAGCTGAAATCATGAAATTTACTATTTTTAAAATCCTATGACTGTGAATTGACCAAAATGGACCTTGAAGTTGGTAGGGCCCTAGTTATAAGGAATAACCAGAATGGATTTGTCAAGAACAAATCATGCCAAACCAACCACATTTCTTTTTTTACTGGGGTTATTGGCCTAGTGAGGGGTGGGAAGGGGGAAATCAGTAAACATGATATAGCTTTTGTCAAGATTGAATCCCCACTCTGGCACTTTGAGTGCAGAAGATGGGGGCCGCAAGGATTTAAAAAATTAATACTGGCCACTCCAGGCTTGTATTAAACTCCCAAGGTTACAGCTTTTCTCTTAGGTTTCAGAGTAGATATGATGCCATCACCCAAATGCAAAAAAAAAAAAAAAAAAAAAAAAACCCTTTGGACCCAGGAAGGAATACTTCGGAATTCCTCTCTGTGAGGTACCTTTCAAGCCCTTTCGTGCCCCCCCCCCGGGGAAGAGCTGAGAAAGAAAACAAAGAAAATTAGCTGTGCTACTAGTTAATCAAACAACATGCAGAAACCTCTTAGGACACCAAAAATCCAATCCTGTTCTTAAAAAAGGTAAATTTTATTAAAAACAAAAAGGAAAAAAATACATCTGGAACTTAGGCTTTTGCTAGATTTTAAAAAGCAATTTCAAAAATTAAGCACCCAAACTACCTTTCTTGGGAATTCAGCTTAAAGGTTACAAGCAAACAAAAGCATCTGGGGTTAGCACAGAGGAGAGCCACAAGCCAAATAAAGAAATAAACCTGGTCTCGTCTAGCTAAACATTCATAATTTACTTACATATTTGGGAGGTTTCAAATAAGTAATTCTAGGTATGATCTAATTAATTTTCATACCTCGTTCAAGCCTTACACAGCATTGCTGCTTATAGCATTGCTGTCTTGGAGAAAAACAGACAAAGGGAAAGCTTCTTTCCCAATTTAAAAAGTTCTGCCTTCCCATTGGCTCTTTTGGTCAGGTGCCCACTCCTTTTCTTTTACATGTGGGCTTGTTAACCCTTTACAGGTAAAGCAAGCAGAGAACAGACACCAAGAGGGATTTTACAGCTAACTGGCTGCCTGAGTGTTCATAAGAGAGCTACCCCCCCCCCCCCGCCCCTTCAGTTATCACAGCTTTTATAGTAAGGTTTTTTGATACAGTCCCACATGACATTCTCATAAACAAATTCAGTCTGAATGAAATTACTAAAAGGCAGGTGAAAAAAATGGTTCAAGGACTGTACTCAAAGAGTACTTATCAGTGGTTTGCTGTCAAAGTGGGAGAGCATATCTAGTAGTGTCCCACAGGGGTCAGTCCTGGGTCTGGGACTAGTCAATATTTTCATTAATGATTTGGCTGCTGGAACAGAGTGTATGCTTATAAAATTTCCTGATGACAGCAAGCTGGGAGGGGTTGCAAGCACTTTGGAGGACAGGATTAGAATTCAAAATGGCCTTGACAAATTGGAGAATTGGTCTGAATTCAACAAGATGAACTGCAACACGTACTTCACTTTGGAAAGAAAAAATCAAAGGCACAACTACAAAATGGGGAATAACGGGCTAGGCAGTAGTACTGTAGTACTCTGGGGATTATAGTGGAGCACAACCTGAATATGAGTCAACAATGTGATGTAGTTGTGACAAAGGATAGTATCACTGCAAGGTGTAGTAACAGCAGTGTTCAACGGAAGAGGGGAGGTAATTATCCCGCTCTACTTGGCACTGGTGAAGCCTCAGCTGAAGTACTGTGCCCAATTCTGGGCACCCCAGTTTTGGAAAGATGTGGAGGGAGACCAGAGGAAAGCAACAAAAATAATAAAAGGTTTAGAAAACCTGACACAGGAGAAAAGGTTAAAAAAATTGGGCATGTTTAGTCTTGGAGGAGGGGGGAACAAAAAAAAAACCTACCCCAAAACCTGATAATCTTCGACTTGATAACAGTCTTCAAATATGTTAAAAGGCTATTATAAAGAGGGCTATGATCTCTTGTTCTCTGTCTACTGAAGGTAGGACAAAAAGTAATGGGCTTAGACTGCAGCAAGGGAGTTTTAGGTCAGATATTAGGAAAAACTTTCTAACTCTAAGTGTAGTTAAAATCTGCAATAGCCTTGCAAGGGAGGGAGTGGAATATCCGTCACTGGAGGATTTTAAGAACAGGTTGGACAACACTGTCATGCATTGTCTAGGTTTACTTGGTCCTGCCTCCATACAGGGGACTGGACTTGCTGACTTCTTGCTATCCCTTCAAACTCTACACCTCTATGGTTCTGTGATTCCATGATGCTGCACTTATATATTAGTTAAATTTCAACCTAGAAACAGAAAACAGGGGTTAGTTTAGGGAGGACAGCTGGAGTTTTAAGTTAAATACTTCAAATTCTACCATCCACCCCAAACAGCAGAACACTGCTCTAGGTCATTTTAAGAAACTCAAGCTAGCCATGGCCAAAAAAGAAGTTAGTTCCACCTCTTGTGTAGCTATTAGTAAGATGGGTCATAGAATATAGGTGATACTTACAGGATGCTAGATCATGTATCCTGGTACACAGTAACTAAAATAAATGTAGGGTCATTGTAAATAACTAAGTGAAGAAGCACTCACAGGAAAAAGGGTTTACCTGATCCTTGAATGTATAAATGGGAATATCAGCTAGGAATAGAGATGTGACATTACATCTGTCTACATCAGCAGTAATAATGTATCTAATTCTAGCATCTACATTTTAAAAGGAATGTTGGAAAAATTGGAGAGAGTTCAGAGATGATCTGCAAGAATGGTTTACGGCCTGGAAAACGAAAAGGAGTACTTGTGGCACCTTAGAGACTAACAAATTTATTAGAGCATAAGCTTTCGTTTCCACCAAATGCATCCGATGAAGTGAGCTGTAGCTCACGAAAGCTTATGATCTAATAAATTTGTTAGTCTCTAAGGTGCCACAAGTACTCCTTTTCTTTTTGCGAATACAGACTAACACGGCTGCTACTCTGAGGCCTGGAAAACGTAAGAGATTAAAAGAATTTACTCCATTTAGTTTATTGAAGATAAAGTTAAAAGCTGACAATCTCAATCTATAATTACCTACACAGGAAGAAGAAATCTGATACTTCAGGGCTCTTTAATCTTTAAGAAAGATCCTGTGGTAGGACGTTGTGTAGTCACATTGCTTAATGGACTACTGGCAGGCACTCATATATAACAGAGATGAGTACAGTAGAGCGGTGTTTCTCAACGACCAGTCTGTGGAGTGGCACCGATCCCTGAGATCTCCCTGACACAGTTTAGGAAGGCAGCAAGCCAGTTCCTGGTATCAAGAAAGGTTGAGAAACTCTGCTGTAGAGACCCTATATAGATTAGAAATTGTCAGAGCTCAAACTAGGAAAAAAATACATGTTTTTCCCACAGACAGCGATTGAATATTGGAACAGCTTCTGAAGGGCTGTGGTAGATTCCTCATCACTTTGAGTCTCTAAGATAATGCTCTTGGTCAACAACAAATTTAATAGGATTAAAACAGAAATAAGTGAGTGAACTCCTATGGCCTGTGTTATACAGGAGGTCAGCTTAGATGGTCATCATGGCCCCTTTGGGCCTTAAAAATCAAAAATCTTTAATAGTTTTTTTAAAATCATGGAAGTTCTGGACTCCAGGCAGAGCTGTGATAGAAGTCCAGACTTAATTATAAGCATCACACTACTGAGTATTGTGAAGCATTCAGACTAAAGATGTTCTACTTGTGGTGTATTTTTCTGAGATATGACCCTGCGTATTTTGGTTGTGGGAGTGATTGCCCCCAGGAGATTAAGTAAGTCATCACAGTGCTGGTGACTAAATGTATGTATGTTGGAAGCATCAACTGCAGTTGAAATATGGCAGCTGTATGTCTTTCCCAGTAAGCACTGATGCTATGAGGAACAGCCAAAGTTAAAGAATAGGATAAATAGAGGGATAAACAGCCATGAAATATTAAAGCAGTTTCCAGAAGCAAGCACCATAGCAATAGATAATTTAAGGCATTTTAAGTGAACCACTTCTGGCTTCACTTCCCAGACCTTTATTCCTCCAAGCAAAGTTTATTCCTTCACATGATGCACTCTGTTAACCATACACATGCAAAGTTCTTATATAACTAATCTGACCCTTTGACTTCAAATGCTACCTAAGATCTCTTACAAATTCCATCTCACTTGAGACCAAAGCGAATTGGTGTGTAGCAATGGAGTAGAACAACAGTGTAGAAGATTTCTCTTTCAATGTATTTTCTGTCACTCCATATCAGCCCAACAGATCTGATGTCCTGGTGTCAGATGATGACAAAGCTGGTACCACTTTACTCTTTTCAGGTGTTTTTTTAGGGATGGCGGGGATCACTTTCACAGTGATGGGATGGATCAAATATGCTGGCATTATTCACTTTGAGTGGACTCAGTTATTAGGGCCCATTCTGCTCTCTGTTGGTGTGACTTTTGTTCTGATTGCCAGGTGCAAATTTAAAATTCTGACATGTAATTCTTGCAAAGAATGTGATGAAAGTGCCTCAGCTACAGACCAGTCTCCAAGTGGACAATCCTTTGTTTTTACTAGAATTAACCAACCTATAACTTTTCATGGTGCTACAGTGGTACCATACATCCCTCTTCCTCATCCAGCCCAGGAAGGCATTGCTGTGCATCCAGTGCTCAGTTACTGTGGTGTTGCTTCATCCAGTGGATCAACAATTCCTTCCCCAACCTCTCCTCTGTACTCAAACTCTCGTACTGTCCACTCTCTGGATAACCCAGCTATTCCTGAAAATGAAAACTACCCTGCTTATCTGGTAGCAGACACAAGAGATGAGAGATCAAGTCTACTAAAATGTTTATTAGTTAATATGGATATAGTTATTTGAAATTTTAAAGCACTTCATGAGCACTAAGTAGTAGTGTTATTAGTGCTAAGTAGTATTGTTATCCAGTCAAATGTTATTGAACCCCAATGTTGTGGTGCTTTCTGTGTACAGCATTATTCATGTATTTATTTTTTAATATGTGTGCTCTGATTTATGTCTATATGGTATCTTGTATAATTTACCTGGGAAATGGTAATATCAAAAATTTGTTAAAATCGCCATCTTGAATGGTGTCTAGTAGTTGTTTGGCCGCCATATTGGCTACCCTTCTCTTTGGAACTTTGGCACCCTTTTGTTTGAGTTTGGCGCTCTTTTGTGGAAAGGCGGGAAAAGGAATGGTCAGGTGGTCACTAAACGCCTAGAGACTAGAGGATATAAAAGACCCCCACACAGGCTGTAGGGTGCTGTCCTCCCTAGAACCACCAGAAGGTCTCTGAGAGAAACCACCACAGCTACTTACCTGAGAAGTAATCCTGATCCTGATCCTAATCCTAATCCTGGTTCAGCAGTCCGATGAAGTGAGCTGTAGCTCACGAAAGTTTATGCTCAAATAAATTTGTTAGTCTCTAAGGTGCCACAAGTACTCCTTTTCTTTTTGCGAATACAGACTAACACGGCTGCTACTCTGAAAGATGGGGGAGAGACCAGAAAAATATCTGTAAAAATATCTCAAAAAAGGTTACTTTATTGGTTGGCTGGTATGTCCCCCCCATAATAAATGGAATTGCTGTAAGTGACACCCCTGAGTTTTAAGCGGCCCTGGTCCAAGACTTATTACCTGCCATTAGAATCTCCATGGGCCCGATTAATGTAAAAAATGTAAGTCTTAAGGAATTGGAAAGGTTAATGCAGGAAGCTTTTGAATTACAGAAGGAGGCTTATCCTAGTCATTGGGTAAGAAAAAGATAGTGACAGTTAAAGAGTCTATCTGTGAGATTAAAGCGAGCAAAGACAGCCATTACCCTAGAAGAAATCAAGAAGCAACAAATAGCCAAAGTAATCAAAATCAGGCTAAATTTGATAAGAGGATAAAGAGTTTGACAGAAAGTACAAAAAGGAGTGTGATATAAGGGGATTTCAGTCTATCTAACGGAGCAGGCTTTTAAAGTAGGAAAAGAAAGATCAGCTACATCGTCTCTAGATGGAGGAATTATTCAGGAAATTGGCTCAACATGAAAGGAGTGATCATGATCCCATATCATCCAGTCATCAGCAGCAGTGAGGAGGCCAAGCTCTCCCACCTCCCTCTTCTGTAGCACTAATCTCAAACGATATGTGGGGGAGGCCCGTAACTACGGTTACCCTTGATGGAGAGTTTGGAATAGTTAATCAAGTTATGTTATTAGACACAGGTGCTACAGCATCCCTCATTTGTACTAAAGCTGCTCCTAAAATCAAGAGACTACCAGTTCAGGAGACCAAGTGTTAAAATAAATGCACCTCAGCCTGGGTTCCCCAATATACTTCTGTCCATACCTGGGTTGGTAGCTCGCTCAGAATTAAACTGGCAAAAGTGGATACAAAAGTGCGTCCGTAGCACCAGCTGTCAGACAGGAATCTATACCAAGTCTGAGTCATGCTCCTTAAAAGAGTTACACACCAAACTGGTTACGTGCAGCCATGCGTATCATCTCCGGCATCCGGTGTCCAACTCCACCTCCCGCCCCCCCCCCGGCTTCCAGTTCTGAGCAATATTGCTCCTCCTCATATCAGACAAGAGGTTGCCACTGGCAGGTTACTGGAGAAAGTACGTGCCAACTCAAGCCCGGTGCTGCACAAATGACCTTTTTAAACCACCAGCGGCATGTTTGCCATCATGTCACCCATTATGGTCTCATCCGTCAAGCCAGGATGTTAGGGTGGAAACACTCTGACAAGAGGAATGGATGTCTGTTATAATTTCCAACCAGTCTCTTGTTGCCAACCTCACAATCTGTCTGCCTGGTTTTGATCTGCCCTGTCGCTGATGGTTCCTGTTGAATAGGTTCCGGACTGGGCAAAGTCTCTGTGCAGCCAACCAGTATCGCTGGGGCCTTTGTGACAGCCCTTTGTGTAGCTGTGATGCAACACAGACAATGACGCACATTGTCGAGGAATGCCTATTGACTAGGCTCAGCAGTGGCCTAGAAGAACAGTATCACGCTACTGAAGATGCCATTGCTTGGCTAGATGACTATGCACACGCTAAATAAAATAATAAAGAATCACGGGGCACGTTGGTCTTAGGAACAACAGGCCTGGTATTAGCAGGCTAGCACCTGTGGCTGGAGAGAGCCAGGCATCTTCCCATTCAGTTAATTGGAATGATATCAATTGAGTTACGGGGAACAAGGGGGTGGGGGAGGGAAGAGCCAGGCTAGAAATAGAAGACTCTTTTATTAAATATTTGTCTCCTTCTCCAGAGTTTACATAGCAGTTGGTTTGTCATTCACAGCAGGAGGTTGAAAGGTCCCATAGATGTAATTGGATCCACACAGGTGGACCCAGCACCATTGACTTCAAAAGGGCTTCATGTGAGTTGAGCACAAAGGTTAAACGGCACAGATCCAGTTGCAGTATCAAGACCAAAATTTCTATGTCTCACACAGGGAGTGTCTTCAGTCAGAGGATCTGCAGAAGAGTGGATCAGCTTCTGCAAAAACCCACCTGTTTCTGGAACACAGACTTTCAGAAACTGGTGTAAAATGAATGCAGAGATGATTGTGAAAAAGGAAAGGTTTAAGGGAATATTTTGAAGGAGTTGGGAATAGGAAAGAGAAATCATTTTCCCCAGTATCTGAAAAATTCTGCAACTATTCTTAGATTGAAAGCTGTTTGGGACATGGATGGACTGTTTTTTTGTTCTGTGTTTGGACAGTACCTAGCACAAGGGGGCCCTGGTCCTTAAATGGGGTTCCTGGGCACTGCGATAACACAAATAATAACAATAATAGTAATAAAATGCCATTATTCTGAACAGTAAGGGAATGTCAGAAGTAAAAAGAAAAATACAACCTAGCAGAGACCATCATTGTTTGATCTGAATTATCAAAATTGAAAATTCTTTTGAAATATGAAGGTAAGAATGAAACAAATACAGCTTGTGCTCACTGAGTGGGTCATACCTAACTTTGCCCATACATGGGAATAAAGCTGCAGGTCATACTGTTAGCCTGAAATTTTGTATTAGACATAGCAGTGATTTTTAGGTGTACTGAGTAAATTCCTAGTATATGATTTATTTGCATAATAGTGATGAGGAAATGTTTTCTTTGGCAAAATTGTTTATCATGTGATACGGGTGAATTTAAGTGGATTCCTGTCTAACAACATATCAGCAGCCACCACCAGTCTGTTTTATTCCTGAAGCAACAACCAACAGTCAGAGACAGCTGATACATCCCCATCACACACTCTCAAGTAATTCTTTCCTTTTCAAATATTTCCTTTCTCATCTTCTAGTATCATGTCATTATTTTTATAAAATAGACACAAACATTTATTGTTTGAAAAATGGCCTTCTTTCAAAACAGAAAAATTCATTAAATATGTTTTTTTCAATGAAATCAGAAAATGAGAAAGTTAGCTGGTTATTTCCCTCCCCTCACCCTCATTTTGACTAGCTCTATTAAATAGGAACAAATAAATAAAATAAAAAGGTGGGGGTATATTATGTATGCACACATACACACACAATTTGTATAAAATAACAGTTGAAAAGGTCTGCTGCAGTGAGGTGCTATCAGTGGGAACTGAAAGTATTCAGCACCTCACTTGAGGGTATCAGCCCTGTGCAGGATTAGGCCTGACATAAGACAAGAGGGCAAATATTGGGGAAGGCATAAAAAATTCCTTCTTACTTAATGTGGGTGTCTCTTTCTAATGCCTCCATCTTCTCAGCATTGGGTATATATACTGTACTTTACTGTTACAGCAATTAGAATTTGTTTAAATAGTAAAAATCCTGATTAACCTTATCATACTTGCCTATTTACTAAGATAGAACATAGCCTTTCAGGAAATAAATGATGTAATGACCAACAGGGTAGCATCTTTATGGTGTTGTTTTACTTTGCACCTTGGTCATATCTATTTTTATGTTGTCTTTCCTGAAACTTTCCTGTCTTTCATGAAAAACAAGAACTTCTGCTTCTGTCTGGTGAAACAAACAAAATGAATATACTGAAAAACTGTGTCCCTCACTTTGAAACAAATGGCACTTTATTTTAAATAAACATATCTTCATAATCAGAGCCAGGCTTATGATCTAATTTGATGATACCTCACTTCTAATCTCTTCAACTCAAAATAAATATGTGTCTTCATGGTTGAGGATGCGGGTGTAATTTAATGAATTCAGACTAGATTTATCTGACATTTAGTTGCTCAAATTGGTGTCAGGAGTATAATATCCTCCGATTTTTTGTACCAGGCAATACCAGTAAACTGCCACAGAGCAATGTAAAATCAGAAGTTTTTCTTAAGTTCATAAAACACCTGATGTGAATTTTTTATGAAGCTGTCCTAAATAAATGGCTGTCAGAATACATAGCGTTCTCTTAAAAATCTAGCAAATGGATGGTGATTGAACTGAGGAGACATTATGTCACATGGCATTTTTTGACTGGCTGTTATTATGTATTATTATTTCAACAGCATATAAAAGTGTACTATGCAAATATAAAAGAGAAACCCTGTGCCCTGAAGAGCTTATGGTCTAAGAAGCATGCATCCTGAAAAGGATTTGCTGAGTGACCAGGTTCTTTGCAGGACTGAGGCCTATATTTTAGATAAAATATACTGTAATGAGTATAGTAATAGAAAAGTGGAAGGGAGAATAGGGTTTCAAAGTAAGAATATGAGGTTATTAAGGTATGTTATGTACCAGTCTTGAATGTTTTGATGTGTGTGAGTGCATATACTTATACACACACAGAAGTATACAATATACATAAAATTCACACAAGTTATTTTAACCTTATTTGTTAATTTCTATATTAAATGGCAGTAGGCTGGAAACAAAAAAAAATACATAATAGGCCAAATCTATCCATTATGTATTTTCACTTAAGTCAGTATTATGTATTATTTTTTGAGTGTCCAAAAATGTTCTAGGCTGAGTTACGCCACGGTCAATATGATCCACTGTATGATAATATTTCAAAATCTGTGTGAGAGTAAATGTCTAGAATATAAATCTTCCACGTACTAAAATGTCACTTAACTCCAGTTTAAAAATATTCAACATAATAATCTTAAAACCAAGAATAATTTTGCTTAACCTGGCACACTGGATTAGGAGAAATCTGGGCATAGTTTAGTGGAGGATTCCAATTACCTTTTGCTTCTGAAGTCCAGCATGGATATGTTTTTCTGAACCTCTGTCAAAACTCCTTAGATATTTGAAATACTGTGATATTAGGGCTGAATTTGTTCGACATTGAGTTCAACTATTTACATTAATAGGAGTTGCACCCAGTTACGTTGGGGCTGAATCAGTCCAATGTGCCTGAATTACCTTTATGTCATAGAATCATAGAATCATAGAATATCAGGGTTGGAAGGGACCCCAGAAGGTCATCTAGTCCAACCCCCTGCTCAAAGCAGGACCAAGTCCCAGTTAAATCATCCCAGCCAGGGCTTTGTCAAGCCTGACCTTAAAAACCTCTAAGGAAGGAGATTCTACCACCTCCCTAGGTAACGCATTCCAGTATTTCACCACCCTCTTAGTGAAAAAGTTTTTCCTAATATCCAATCTAAACCTCCCCCATTGCAACTTGAGACCATTACTCCTCGTTCTGTCATCTGCTACCATTGAGAACAGTCTAGAGCCATCCTCTTTGAAACCCCCTTTCAGGTAGTTGAAAGCAGCTATCAAATCCCCCCTCATTCTTCTCTTCTGCAGACTAAACAATCCCAGCTCCCTCAGCCTCTCCTCATAAGTCATGTGCTCTAGACCCCTAATCATTTTCGTTGCCCTTCGTTGTACTCTTTCCAATTTATCCACATCCTTCCTGTAGTGTGGGGCCCAAAACTGGACACAGTACTCCAGATGAGGCCTCACCAGTGTCGAATAGAGGGGAACGATCACGTCCCTCGATCTGCTCGCTATGCCCCTACTTATACATCCCAAAATGCCATTGGCCTTCTTGGCAACAAGGGCACACTGCTGACTCATATCCAGCTTCTCGTCCACTGTCACCCCTAGGTCCTTTTCCGCAGAACTGCTGCCGAGCCATTCGGTCCCTAGTCTGTAGCGGTGCATTGGATTCTTCCATCCTAAGTGCAGGACCCTGCACTTATCCTTATTGAACCTCATTAGATTTCTTTTGGCCCAATCCTCCAATTTGTCTAGGTCCTTCTGTATCCTATCCCTCCCCTCCAGCGTATCTACCACTCCTCCCAGTTTAGTATCATCCGCAAATTTGCTGAGAGTGCAATCCACACCATCCTCCAGATCATTTATGAAGATATTGAACAAAACGGGCCCCAGGACCGACCCCTGGGGCACTCCACTTGACACCGGCTGCCAACTAGACATGGAGCCATTGATCGCTACCCGTTGAGCCCGACAATCTAGCCAGCTTTCTACCCACCTTATAGTGCATTCATCCAGCCCATACTTCCTTAACTTGCTGACAAGAATGCTGTGGGAGACCGTGTCAAAAGCTTTGCTAAAGTCAAGAAACAATACATCCACTGCTTTCCCTTCATCCACAGAACCAGTAATCTCATCATAAAAGGCGATTAGATTAGTCAGGCATGACCTTCCCTTGGTGAATCCATGCTGACTGTTCCTGATCACTTTCCTCTCCTCTAAGTGCTTCAGGATTGATTCTTTGAGGACCTGCTCCATGATTTTTCCAGGGACTGAGGTGAGGCTGACTGGCCTGTAGTTCCCAGGATCCTCCTTCTTCCCTTTTTTAAAGATGGGCACTACATTAGCCTTTTTCCAGTCATCCGGGACTTCCCCCGTTCGCCACGAGTTTTCAAAGATAATGGCCAAGGGCTCTGCAATCACAGCCGCCAATTCCTTCAGCACTCTCGGATGCAATTCGTCCGGCCCCATGGACTTGTGCACGTCCAGCTTTTCTAAATAGTCCCTAACCACCTCTATCTCTACAGAGGGCTGGCCATCTCTTCCCCATTTTGTGTTGCCCAGCACAGCAGTCTGGGAGCTGACCTTGTTAGTGAAAACAGAGGCAAAAAAAGCATTGAGTACATTAGCTTTTTCCACATCCTCTGTCACTAGCTTGCCTCCCTCATTCAGTAAGGGGCCCACACTTTCCTTGGCTTTCTTCTTGTTGCCAACATACCTGAAGAAACCCTTCTTGTTACTCTTGACATCTCTTGCTAGCTGCAGCTCCAGGTGCGATTTGGCCCTCCTGATATCTTTCCTACATGCCCGAGCAATATTTTTATACTCTTCCCTGGTCATATGTCCAAGCTTCCACTTCTTGTAAGCTTCTTTTTTATGTTTAAGATCCGCTAGGATTTCACCATTAAGCCAAGCTGGTCGCCTGCCATATTTACTATTCTTTCGACTCATCGGGATGGTTTGTCCCTGTAACCTCAACAGGGATTCCTTGAAATACAGCCAGCTCTCCTGGACTCCCTTCCCTTTCATGTTAGTCCCCCAGGGGATCCTGGCCATCTGTTCCCTGAGGGAGTCAAAGTCTGCTTTCCTGAAGTCCAGGGTCCGTATCCTGCTGCTTACCTTTCTTCCCTGCGTCAGGATCCTGAACTCAACCAACTCATGGTCACTGCCTCCCAGATTCCCATCCACTTTTGCTTCCCCCACTAATTCTACCCGGTTTGTGAGCAGCAGGTCAAGAAAAGCGCTCCCCCTAGTTGGCTCCCCTAGCACTTGCACCAGGAAATTGTCCCCTACGCTTTCCAAAAACTTCCTGGATTGTCTATGCACCGCTGTATTGCTCTCCCAGCAGATATCAGGAAAATTAAAGTCACCCATGAGAATCAGGGCATGCGATCTAGTAGCTTCCGTGAGTTGCCGGAAGAAAGCCTCATCCACCTCATCCCCCTGGTCCGGTGGTCTATAGCAGACTCCCACCATGACATCACTCTTGTTGCACACACTTCTAAACTTAATCCAGAGACACTCAGGTTTTTCCACAGTTTCGTACCGGAGCTCTGAACAGTCATACTGCTCCCTTACATACAGTGCTACTCCCCCACCTTTTCTGCCCTGCCTGTCCTTCCTGAACAGTTTATAACCATCCATGACTGTACTCCAGTCATGTGAGTTATCCCACCAAGTCTCTGTTATTCCAATCACGTCATAATTCCTTGACATCACCAGGACCTCCAGTTCTCCCTGCTTGTTTCCAAGGCTTTGTGCATTTGTATATAAGCACTTGAGATAACCTGTTGATCGCCCCTCATTCCCAGTATGAGGCAGGAGCCCTCCCCTCACAGACATTCCTGCCTGTGCTTCCTCCCGGTATCCCGCTTTCCCACTTACCTCAGGGCTTTGGTCTCCTTCCCCCGGTGAACCTAGTTTAAAGCCCTCCTCACTAGGTTAGCCAGCCTGCTGGCAAAGATGTTCTTCCCTCTCTTCGTAAGATGGAGCCCGTCTCTGCCCAGCACTCCTCCTTCATGGAACACCATCCCATGGTCAAAGAATCCAAAGCCTTCTCTCCGACACCACCTGCGTAGCCATTCGTTGACCTCCACGATTCGACGGTCCCTACCCAGGCCTTTTCCTTCCACGGGGAGGATGGACGAGAACACCACTTGCGCCTCCAACTCCTTTATCCTTCTTCCCAGAGCCACGTAGTCCGCAGTGATCCGCTCAAGGTCATTCTTGGCAGTATCATTGGTGCCCACGTGGAGAAGCAGGAAGGGGTAGCGATCCGAGGGCTTGATGAGTCTCGGCAGTCTCTCCGTCACATCACGAATCTTAGCCCCTGGCAAGCAGCAGACTTCTCGGTTTTCCCGGTCAGGGCGGCAGATAGATGACTCAGTCCCCCGGAGGAGAGAGTCCCCGACCACCACCACCCGCCTTCTCCTCTTGGGAGTGGTGGTCGTGGAACCCCCAACCTCAGGACATCGCATCTCATGCCTCCCAACCAGCGGGGTCTCCTTCTGCTTTCTCCACCCAGACATATCATCTGGTCCACTCTCCGCAATGGTACCTGTGGAGAGAACATGAAAGCGGTTAGTTACCTGTGTCTGTGTTACTGGAACCCGGACATTCCGCTTACCTCTTCTGGAGGTCACATGTTGCCAAGCTTCTTCACTGGCCTCTTGGCTCCTCTGTGCAACCTGCTCTATATCTTTAGAGCTTTGTGCCCCTAGAAGGCTATCCTGAGTTTGGTCCAGAAAATCCTCAGTCTCTCGTATACAACGCAGGGTTGTTACCTGTTGCTCCAGACCTTCAATCTTCTCTTCCAATATGGAGACCAGCTTGCACTTTGTACAGACAAAGTCGCTTCTGTCCTGTGGAAGAAAGACAAACATGGCACATCCACTGCAGGTCACAATAGCTGAACCCCCCCCTTCCATATCACCTACCTACTATGAGCTTCCTCAGAGACGTTGGCAAGATGTAAGCCTCACTGGGCTCACTCCAGGCGAACTCCCAGGCAAACTCCTGCTGTGAGCTGCTCTGCTGTCCCCGCTGCTCCGCTGGTTCGCTGCCGCTCCGCTGGTTCGCGAGGCTCTGGCTATTTTCAAACAGCCAGGCTTCCCTGACGCAAACACACAGACACCCTAATGCCCGCCCCCTGCAGGCTAGCAGCCAATCAGACACTCACTCAGGCTCTCTCCCTGCCCTCCCAGCAAACACACGCTCGGATACTTCCTGTCAGGTGTTTCCTGCCAGATAATGACTGCCTGGAGGAGCTAAGGACCTGAGGTGATGTTTTTTAGGCCAGATAGGCAATAACTTCCAGAAAATGCCCAATCCACACCATCACTGTTGCTTTTACAAACCACTTTAAATTAGCTGGAGAAAATTATATATCAAATCCCACCCCCCCCCATAAAGTCAGAGTTAAAAGCTGAACTGAATGTTGCTGTGGAATGTGCATTTTTTACACTAGTCTTTCCTAGCAGTTAAGGTTTGGCACACCTTCAAACTCAGCACTACATTAAGTTTGTAATTGTAGCTTTATGATCTTGGATACACCAGGCTTACATGCAACCAAACCCAAGCAACCACTTGGCACTCTGCCTTTATGCAAACCTTACCTATAACATGCAAGGTGTGCAATTCCTACACGTCTCCTGCATTATTAATAGTTGTTCAGTGTTGACACCATGCTTGGCAGTATACGACACAGAAAATACATGATCCTGGTTAAAAGCTGCCTTCTGGAAGTCATCTGCCATGTACAACAACAACTTTATTGAATCTACTAATTTATAAACAACAGTACAAATTCTGTGCCAGTAGGTGGCACTGTTTGTATGCAATATCTGTATATACCCATATCTGCACCTATAACTTTTATATCACACATAACAGACTCCATATTGAGGAAGCTGTAGTCTAAACAGACAGAACATGGCAAGGGAGCTAGAAAAATGTACTAATTTACAGTCTTTTATTTCCCAATAATGAGTGGTGGCCATAGGTTAGCTGAATGAGCTCTTTTCTGATAATTTCATAAAAGAAGTGTGTTTTCAGGAAAGGATGGGTGCTTGGGCTGGGATAATAGGATGGAGAGGGGACATGGAAGAAGGCACAGAAATGGGAGACAGAAGAAGAGGTGAGGAGGGATTTATTAGTGAAGTGAAAGGGGTGGGTACAATGGCAAGAAATGAAAGCAGAGATATAGAAGGGAGCAGACCTGTGTTGAGCCTTGAATAAACAGGCTTGATTTAGGAGCCAGTGGAGACATTCAGAGAGATGACTTACATAGTGTGAGCAGGCAGTGAGGGAAATTATTTTAGCTTCTGCAGAACTGAAGAGAAGTGGCACAGGAATTGTGAAGGCCAGTGCATTTTAGTAGTAGGCAGACAGGAAGAGTCATAATCATGAGAGGTTTCAGAATAGCAGCCGAGTTAGTCTGTATTCGCAAAAAGAAAAGGAGTACTTGTGGCACCTTAGAGACTAACAAATTTATTAGAGCATAAGCTTTCGTGAGCTATCACTCACTTCATCGGATGCATTCAGTGGAAAATACCTTTTTTTCCTTCACTTCATCAGGTGGGTATTGTAGTTGTAAGAATGCTTGATAGAGATCTTGTAGGTGTTTGTCTTGGTCTGAGGGGTTGGAGCAAATGCGGTTGTATCGTAGAGCTTGGCTGTAGTCAATGGATTGCATGGTGTGGTCTGGATGAAAGCTGGAGGCATGTAGGTAGGAATAGCGGTCAGTAGGTCAGTATTTTCCACTGAATGCATCCGAGGAAGTGAGCTGTAGCTCACAAAAGCTTATGCTCAAATAAATTTGTTAGTCTCTAAGGTGTCACAAGTCCTCCTTTTCTTTTTATATTCATGAGAGGAGGTTGAAAAAGAACCAGCAGGATTCAGTGACTGCTTGGATGTCTGGGGGGAAGACAAGAGAAGAGCTGAGAAAAAAAAAAAACACAGGGAGGCTGAGGGGGTGCAGATTGATCATTATCAAGTGCTATAAGCCAGCTACGTGTTGTAATCATTTCATTGTAATGGGCAGCAGGTCCAGATGTGGGAGGAACCTACATTTCCCCCGCCACCCATCCCGTCACCAGAGGGAGACACTTACAACTAGAGCTGGGTGACATTTTTCATTGCCACAATGAAACGTTTTGATTTCTTGATTCTGAACGGCCTCCTTTAGAAAGTCGCTTCCACTTTATTTGTAAATGGTTTAAAACTACTCACAACAGGAAGTGTTGGGGGGTAGAACGAAACATTTTGCTCCCCCACAAACAATTCGTTTTTCTTTTCCCCTTTGCACTTTTCACTTTGCAGAAAAATCTTCCTTTTCAGATCGACTTGAAACCATTTCTTTAACTTGCCGCCCGCCGGGAAACTTAAGGATCCAAGTTATTCGCCCAACTCGCCCTGGGACACGAGTCCCTCCCCAATCCTGGCAACGTCTCGGGTCTCCCCCTCTGATACTGCCCAAGCTGTAAATGCACCTCGTGCTTTTCCCCCTGGGGGGGGGAGCCTGCACCCCTCGAGAGCCGGGTGGTGCCCAGTTTCTGATCCCTGGGGTCCGGGCACGCAGCCCTGCTCTGCACCGCCCTGGGCGGGTCAGTCCGCAGGCCGCGCTGCCCTATCGTGGTTCCCTCTCTTCCCGCGGGGCAGCTGCGCCCAGGCGCGAGAGCAGCGGCTCGAGTTCAGCCCTGGCCGTGGATGCTGCTGCAGCCGCTACTTCCCCAGGGCGCCCCTCTCCCTCTCCGGCCCTGGCCACCGCCCCGCTGCCCTGCAGGTAGCCTCGGCGCCCTTCCACGGCAGAGCTGCGCACGGGTGAGCTTGGCGGCGAGCCCCCCGCAGGCCTTTCACCCTGGCCGCAGCGCTGGCGGCTCTGCTGGGCGCTGGGGGCAGGAGGTAGCGCGGCCAAGCGTCCCAGCTGGTGACAGCGGAACAGCTGCTGCGTCCAGTTTCATTGCCGCCGCCGGGCTCGCGCCAGCATTTCCAGCCCCGCCGTCCCTTAGCCACGCCCCTGCCGCTCCGCCCCACTGACTCGGGCCTGCCGGGGGAACGCCGCCGCGCTCCAAGCCCGGCTGGATTGGCTGAGCCCAGGCCCGGGGGCGGGCCTCAGCAGAGCTCCGCCCGGGAGCAGCTGGGCTACTGGTTGATCTTCAAGGCAGAGTGGGGGTGAGCGAGGAGGAGCCGGAGACTGCAGGGCGGGGGATACTGGAGATCTCACAGTCAGGCTACAAGCTAGGGCAATTACATGGTTTATGGGCAGGGCTATGTATGGTGCGAGCCCGTGTTTGACTAATGACTCTGCAAAAACAGCCCGGGCAGGGGACCCGGTTACATCATCCCCTTCCCCGCCCCCGATGGTTTGTACTAGAGTAATAACACTCCTCTCCTGAAAGTGCTTTACGTCTTCAAAGTGCAGCATTAACTAACATCAGTCATGATACTACAGGCATGTAAGCAAGTATTATTAGCCACATTTTACAGAGGTGAAATTTAGGCCTTGTCTAAACTGGGGATTACCCCTTTTATGTCGCTGCAGTGATTCAACCCTTGTGTAAACAAGTAGAATGAGTTATTATAATCTTAAGTCTTTACATCAGTGCCCTTTATTCTGCTGTCAAACTAGGGGTAAACTGCACCTGTGCAATACTATGGCTTACAGTGGCTCTGTGTCTACCAGTGGCTGTAACTAGGGCTACATTCCAGTGCAGACAAGGGCAAAAAGACCAATTTTTCAAAAGTGTCCACTAATTTTGGTTTCAGAGTAGCAGCCGTGTAATTTTGGGTGCCTTTGGGAAGATCACAAGTGACAGGGTAGTTCAATCTCCATCCTCATTCACTCTCTGGCCTCTCTGCTCAGACTACCATCAGTGTGTGAATTACTGCCAGTTGGGAAGATGGATTTTAGCATGTGGGCACCTGTCCCCTGGGAACTGCCCTGGGAAGACTTTGCTAGGTAAAATAACTACAACAGGCCTACGTCTACAACTTCAAAGGTCACTCAGTGATTTTAGGTCCCTCAGCTTTTGGCACCTCATCTTGAGACACCTTAAAGGGGCCAGATTTTCAGCAAATGCTAAGCACCTATCCTCTGCAAACTGAGATGTCAAAAATTGTCACCTTTGGAAAATTAGGTGATGAAAAGAAATTATCTGATACTTAGGAAGTTCATCTGTTTTACTCCCTCTAACATATAGTGTATTTGATACATTTAATCTCCACTTTTTTATAAATACATCTCATTACACCTGCAGCATTAAGACTTTTAGAGAGTGGATTTGAAGGGCTGTTCTGTTTACAGACATTGTCTAAAAGCATTATTCCCTACCATGATCACTTGTGCTTCTTCTTTAGGAAGGAGTGTCGCATGCATTCCTATTTGCTGGAGCTGTACCTTGGCCATATAGATTGAGCTAGGTTTTCCCCTGATGGTTCTCTTTGAAATGTGTTGTTTTAATTTATGGAGTAGCAAAAGTGTGCTGGATTCTTTGTAAACAGGACATGGAGTGGAATTTTCAAAGGTACCTAAGGGTGGACTCCATGACGGTACTACATCCTGTTTTTAGGCACCACAGAAATCTACAAAACTCCTGCTTGGCTGCTGCCTAACCCTTTAGGTGCCTAAACTCACTTGGCATTTAGGTTTTTTCCCCTCAGGCATGCACACTGCAGCCTTGCCTTAGGCACCTAAGCATGTACACTACTGCCTCATGATAGACATCCAGTCACCTATCTCCAACCTAAGCCCCAATGTGATTGACTGTTTAGGAAAGATAGACATTCAACTGCCCAAGTCGTGTATGGGAACCTGATCCGATAGCCACTTTCCCCTGCACCCCCTTGAGGTTGTTTTGTTTCAGTTCCCACATGCAACTTAGGCAGCTGAGCACCTATCTTCCCCCAGTTCATGGATCACTAGCAGAGGTAGGTGCTGCTTTGCAGCCCGGATTTAGGTGTACAATCTGCGAGAGGTCAAGGCTTAGCACACTCTCCTCTGGTCAACGTCTCCTACTGGCTATTTTAGGTGGTTCCCTCACAAAAAGTGGGCTTTGTGCTTCTCAGTCTAAGGTGCCTATCTCTCTCCATCGATTGTATAGAGAGTCTATGCACCTAATTGATGCTTTGTGGATTGCAGGGGTATTTGTGTGATTTTTCTAGGCATCTAAAAGTCAGGCTCCATGACACTTTGCATTGCAACGCTTAACACCCTTAATAGATCTCACCCTACATGACTTAGGATCACAAGTCCCTCATCCAAGGCTATCTTCCAGTCTGAGTAGACATAGGAAAAACAACATGGAATGTGAACACAGATCAACTGCCCCCCTTCCTCACTTCAAGACTAGTTTGCTTTTTAAAGCACACTGACAGCTTTCCTGCTCAGCACTGCTACCATTTGAGATGTTTCTTGTCACTGCTTTTTTGGTTTGTTTGTTTCTATCTGTGTTGTAGCATTGAATATGCTTGATTTCACTCACATGCTGCTATTTTTTTTAAGCCAGCCATTATTTTTACCCTTCTGTTTCCATTTCTATAGTGTGAAGAGCAAACCCATGGACCTGGTACGGATGTAGTCTCTTTACTTCACTTGTGTGCTATTCAATAAACTGGAATTTCAAGGTCATGTTCTGACTTCTCCTATATCACTGCAAACAAGATGGTCATAAAGATCTTTCCAAGGGAAAGCTTTAAAAAGAAATTAAACATCTTCTTGCAAAGTATCCTAATTAAAACACACAAAAGTCTTGGCAATCTTCATGATAGTTAATATGTCATCTTCCTATCTCTTAAACCCAATAATTTGCAAACCACCACTGCTGTTTTAAAGATATATATCTACTATAATTTATGTCAACTTAGATCACAAACCTTTTTTTTTTTTAAACAATATTTGGCAGCTTACTGACTCTGGAAACTAGACTGTTTTACATTAGTCAGCAGTACATTTAAATCATTTCTACAAAATGATTTACTGTGGTTTACAAATTCTTATATGGCATTTCCAGTTAATGATTAGGCAAAGTAATATATCACCAAAATGATTGGGCACACATGTATTTTACTTACACGGTTCTAACTCTGTATATTTTGGAGGATTTTTTAAAAAATCATCATCATTATTATTTTTCCAGTTGAAAAAACAAAGATTTCAGAGGAAAGGGCAGAAGACCCAGTCTCTCCACTATATCTTTTCAGAGTATTGCCTGACACACTAGGATTTTCTTTTGTATGACATGCACTCCGTTAGTAAACTCTGTAGGATGGCTAGATCTGTATAGACAAGCATTGGCAGGGGTCAGGGGTACACAGTATTTCTTCACTTTCCTAAGTTTGGGATATATAAAAAAGCTTGTTGGAGAAGATCAGTGCTTGCCCATTTTTCAACTAACAGTGAATGATCTGCTGGTAAAGGAAGAACATTCAGTGCTGGATCCAAGGCTGATGATGTTGACTATCCCTCCAGAAGATGACAACTCCTTCTCACAGATGTTTATATATGCTCCTAAGTAATTTGATGTGCCACATGTCAAAGGAAATAAGAAGTGTCCTAACTCTACCCAATTAATGGGATTTGGAAGTTTCCAAGTCTGAGCACCAATGAAGAAGTGGTTTATGGACAAGACAAGACTTCACTATACAGTGGCGTAAAATAAATTGTTTATTTTATTGTGCTCACTGTGGGCCTGGGCCTGCAAACACTTAAGTATATAGGTAACTTTAGACATGTGAATAGCCCCCTAAAAATCAATGGGACTCCTCCCATGTATAAAGTTACTCATGTGCATAATTATTTGCAGGATTGGGACCTGTGGCCCTCACCCTGTGGCTTGTTGCACACCAGCAGACTCCTGCATCTATGCAGAGCCCTAGTGATTTAATTGGGGCTCTGTATGGATCCATCCATGTTATTCTCCTTGCAGAAGCTGGGCCAATATTTGTAAAAGTAGAAGTCCTGCCAGATGTAGTGGGAATATGGAGGATACTCTTGTGTATTCATTTCAGTAAAGAAATACAACAGTAGTAATATTTTTCAGTAGTACAGCGCCTTTCCATCTCCAATCTCAAATAACTGGTAACTCAGCATCCTGTGAGGCAGGGAATTTCTGTACATGTAATGTTATTTGTAAAATGCACTTTTCTCTTGCTCCAGGCACATAGACAATATAAAAGCAGCTGCAAAAAAATATTAATGGTTAATTCTTCCTTACTCAACCAGGCTATCATACTCTTTAGTGTACCTACATCCTCTTACCACCTAGGAGAGCAGACAGGCCTTGTAGATTCCCCTAAAGGTTAACAGATTTGGAATCTGTCAGACCACAGGGGAAGTGAGTTCCACCATCAAGTGTCTCTCATTGAAAATGCCATCTCTCTCCCTTTAAAAACAGGGGGCTGTTAGCATGTGCCTTGGCTGAGCTTAACTGCCAAGATCTCACATAAGGTGAGAGGTAGTTATTAAGCCAAGAAGATATCAAACCATTTACAGCTTTACAGGCCAAGACAAATACTTTGAATTACTCCTGGGAATGAATTGGATCAGCTACTGCTCATCACAGTGTGCAGGTGTGATGGTTTTCCAGCGAGAAGCACAGCTAAGTTGGTGATGTTTAGGTGTAGCCCCATAAAGAGAGCACTGCAGTCATCCACTGTTGAAGTGAACAAGGAATGGATAACTATAGAGTTGTCTGCATCTGTAAGAAAAGGTCACAACATCTCAAGCAAGATGGGTTATCAAAGCCACAAAGGTTATGTCACTTGCCCAAGCTCACACAGCAAGAGAATGGCGGCGTCCTACTCACCTGCTCTAATCATTAGATCCATTGGCTCTCTGTTTCCAGAAAGATGAGATCCAACTAAAGTTTTTCACACTCCGCTACGGAGAACAGAAACCTGAAAGGGAGAAAGTTGCTAAGTAGTTCCCTATCCAAGGGCCTGAGCCACAGACCTGGTAAAGACAAAGATTCTGCTGAAGTTAATGCAGTTTTTCCCAAGTAAAACTGAAGGATTGGGCCCTAAACTAGGGCTGGAATTCTGTTTTGCAAAAACAGAGGTTTTGAAATTTGTTTTAATTCCAGAGCAGAACAAAAAAAAAAAAGAGAGAGAGAGAGACCTTTTGAAATTTTTAATGAAAAAACACAGACAAAAGAGCAACCTCCAATTAGTCAGTAGCTTGGTGGTTGGGGCACTGAGCTGGGCTGTAGTAAATCCAGGTTCAAATCCCTGCTCTGAAAGCCTTCTACATCCCCAATGTGTGCTCTAGGTTTTGGCTATTCTGGGCTGGGTCTCTCTCCTGAAATTTCATTCTGAACCTGAGAAACCTTCCCAAGGAACGTTTATCAAAACCAGTAAGTTTTCATGAAAAAAAGTTTCATTTGATTTATCAGCGTTTTCAGATGAAAAAAATTTTAGTCAAAAAATTCCCAACCAGCTCTATCCTAACCTATATTTGTTAAATAGTATTTAATGGAGAATTGTCTAAAAGCAAACACATTTCAATAACTGTGAGACATTGATCTCTTTTTGCTCTTTCCCTCCTTTAGAGTAACTTCCTTGACTCAACTATTTATGATTCATTTCATGAAAGACTAGGTTTTCTCTGAGAGCACTAAAAAGGGCTGTAGCTATTAAGTGGTTTTAGTGACTAGTACCAACAAGGAACTGTTTTCTTCCATGCTGTAAAACAGACACTGTCAATAGACTACAACCTGCAATAAACTATTTAAAAGGAATTTATGATGGTTAGTTATTATCCTCCTGAAATAATGTTGTTACAAGGCTGTCCTTTTCATGAATCATATGACAGATCACTAACAAAGGCAAAAGCCTAGATCCACAGAGACACTGATGGCAAATAACCCAGGAATTGCCCTATATTATACTGGCACATACTCCATCAGGTTTTCAAAGCCACAGAACAAATCACATCATCTTGTGATTATTACACAACAGGCACTTGCTTTTAAGGTGGAGTTGTAGTTACATATATAGAACATATTTACTCATTTTAATGTCTGTAACATTGAATTATATGGAAAGTGTCTTATTGCTTATAATGAGGAATGGGTGAACCCCAAGGGTAAAATAAGAATTGGCACAAACCTCTAATTGTTCAAATCCATGTCCTTCTTAGCTTAGAAAATGTTCCACTCAATATCCAGTCTCCCTTTCCCCTACCCTTAACAGTCCCCTGTGCTTTGCTGAAGTCCACATCAAGATTCCAACCTCTAGCAGTCTCTGCTAGACTGACTATTGACTGGAATGCAGATCTTTAGTTGTTGTAAGCTGGAGTAGCACCATCTGAAGTTAATGGAGTGAGCTTGGGCTGGCCCAGTGTCTTCAACACCCACAAATGCTAGGTGGATGGGGAAGCACTCTAGCCTAGATCCTTAAAGGTCCTGAAAAAACAATGGGAGTTAGGTGCCTAAATACCTTCGAGGATCTGGGCCTATCTGTGGTGCCTCTCACTAAAGAAGCTTTATCATAATACGTGAGATTTGAACAGAGCAGACTGCTAGAGCCCATCAGAAAATGTCAGGCCTGTTGAGACAACCTGATAGGAAATGTAGGGGGTGTTTGGGGAATCAGAGAGAGATAGTTGGTGCAGATCAGGAGCCCTGTAGGTGGTTAGACAGAGGAAGTGGTGGGGCCCTGGGAGCTTGTTGGAGGTCAAGGACAGGGAGTTTGGGGTCAGGAAATGAGAATGGCATGTTGGGGTTAGGAGGAAGACCACAAAGAGGAACGGATGGGAGGTGGAAAAATGGGAAAGGAATGAGAGAACAGAAGGATCACTGAGATTCAGATAAACTCCAAACAGAACAAAAGCATCAACTCTTTGAACTCCATGCTCACTCACATAATACTACAGGGGCTGATTTTCCTCTCATTTTCCCCATTGTAAGTCAGAAATAACTCTGTGGAATTCAATGGAGTTACACCCTTGTCAGTGAGAGGAAAATTATGCCCATAGGTTTTTAAATTTTTTAAAAAAATCAGACAATTTAAGTTCACAAAGTTTACTTTCAAAGATGTACCGTTGATTCTTTTTAAAATCCAGTTTGCTTTATTTTATTAAATCCATGTACCAAAGTAAAAAAAACAAAAACAAAGCTGCATTGATGGAGAGCTCTCTGCAGCCATTTGAAGTAAACATGGTCAGCTTTGTTACTTAGGAATTTTTAAACAAAATCTCATCCTAATATTTTCCTTCTGTACTCTTCTCCTATTTCTAACACTACTCTATTTAGCACACTAGAGACAATGAATTAAAACTGCCAATGAGATAAATTTGGATTTACAGTGTGCTCAAATATTATTTCTCACCAAAGGAGCCATAGTCCATGATACCATTGCCTCCTGCCTGTTGGCTCCATGGTTAACCAACTCAGTTTTCTTACTGGTGCATATATTTACATGCAATTAAACATTTACAAGCAATTAAAATATCAGAACAATTATATAAAAGCCACAGATGTGGCAGAAACATCTATATAACACTAGACACACTCTGTGCATTTCTTAGTATTGATGTTAATTTGTATTATTATTTTTCAGTGTGTTTTATAATAATACTTACTTCTACTTTTCACTTCTGTAGTAACTTCCATCCTAGGATCTCAAAGCGCCTCACAAACATTCTACCATTAACCTTCCAAACACTCCTGTGAGCTGGGTAAGGAATCTCAAGGTTTGATTAACATTTGCAAAAAGCTGGTACAGACTAGATTCTGGAGTTGTTACTGAGGCAAAACTCCCTGTGCTTTGGGGCCCCAAATCCTTATGCTGGAATCTGTGCAATCAAACGCCTCTCTAATTATTTGCTACATCTGCCAATATTTGAATACTATAAAGTGATAGCATCAACTTTTATTTAGTCTCAACAGTAGCCTGGCAGAAACCGAAACATTTTTTAAAAATTAACCCAAACACCCATTCTTTGAGCTCCACACGTCACTTTGTAGAAGCAAAATTGTTTCTTAAAGTAAGGTCCACTGGAGACCGATTGAAAAAGATGGTGTGTATGAACAGAGAGAACAGTTTGATTAAATGCAGAGAGGAGGAAAAGATCAAATACCACACTAGTTCTTGCTGTTTGGTAACATATCCCTAGCCTGTAATTGTCTCTAAATAACCATAGCCACAAGCAACTCAGATCAGTGGCTTTCTGGGTGAGCGATGGAAACTCTGACGAGCTGAGCTGTTGAAAGCTTACATGAATTTGTCACTGTACCAGAAGAATAAAATCTAATAGAAAACATGGTTTGAGGAATCATTTTCCTAATCATCACCTTGGCACGATACAGTTCTGCACATACAAGTGCAAGTTCTCCCTTCCCAGAACTGATGTTGTGCGAGCCCCAAATGTCTACCCCGCAACATGTTTCTCCCTACAAAATTATAAAAACCATCAAACTAAAAAAGCCCTTTCTCTGAGCTGGAAGAATTGGTGAGGAACAGGGCTGGGGAGGGCCCTGGAGCACAGCAGAACCTTGGAAACTAGTTGGTCATCACAGACTGTCCAGCCACACTCAGATGCAGGTAGTACTGTTGTGTAAAAAGAGGTTACCTGGTAGATGCAGATCTGCTGAGTGAAATGAGGGGCACCTGCTGCTTGTGGTGGCCCTGGGTTCCTCATGCAGGCTAGGAGTAAAGGAGGACTTGTGGATGCATCCGAGGATGTAAGCTGTAGCTCGCGAAAGCTTATGCTCAAATAAATTTGTTAGTCTCTAAGGTGCCACAAGTCCTCCTTTTCTTTTTGCGAATACAGACTAACCCGGCTGCTCCTCTGAAACCTGTCATCATGCAGGCTAGAGAGTTTCAGGTGGTGGATCAGAGGAGCTCGGTAGATACATTGAATGGAAACACGGAGCATCTCCTAATAAGGTGGGAAAAACTAGGAGCCAAGGGAGGCAGTGTGTCATTTGAGATGCCCTTTGACGGTTCTTTTGCATGGTGCCGCAGCAGGCAGGTCAGGGTTACATGGGCTGGCCGAAGGAACGAATCCACCTTCGAAAAGGTGCGAAAAGTGGGGCGGTCGGTCCATCATGCCCTGGAAATCAAGCTAGAAAAGCAGTCGGGGTGCTGGAAAGCGAGCGAACGCGCCAGGAGCGCGTTTGAAGGAAGTGAACGGAGGTGTTTCTAGCTGGCCAGGTCTAAACTCAGGGATCTGGTCCTCGCTAACAGTTCCTCAGCAACACCTACCTCTAGGCACAGATCCCTTCCTCTGCTTCAACAGCTGTCGCGGGGAAACGAAGACCGTGACTGCAGGCCTTGGCAGGTAAAAGCCGAAATGGGCTTTCAAACATTTTGATTTTATCCAGTCTGTATTTTTAATTCTACACACGTACTTTGAGACTGGTTTGGGATTTTAAACTTCTTAAATGACTTTTCTTTAAATTGCATTTTGGTTCCCGTTTATAACAGTAAAATCCTACACTTGTGTCGGCAAACACGTTATAAAGTGTCATGATTTGACACTGGTCCGTAATGGTTAGGGTATAAATTAAAATCTAAGAGATTAGGAGAGAACGTTGACAGTTTATTTTATGCATCAATATTAAAATATCAAAATCAGAGTCACTTTCTTCCCTGAACTACAACGGTGTAAATCCATTAACTCAACTTGCATCAGTATAACTAAGAACGATATTTGTTCGGGGAAATCCAAAGACCAAATTTTGCCTTTAGCTACCCACTTGCACCTATATGACAGGATCTGGAACCGTGTTAACACATTACTCTGTTTTCACATTGTAATGAATAGTTTGCATTACTTTACTTTTGACTGTAACCATTTTATCCAAAGCAGCTTCTTGTGCAACCCATGGGGGGGAAAAGCAAAATTTGTCCTTGTCAGATTGTTGGTCAAAGCCAGAGCTCGTGTCGCTGTTATATTTCAGCTGTTATTTACTGCTTTAAAGGGGCAGTTTAAACACGTCGATAAAAGAATGCAAACCTTGGAATCGGGGAATATGGAGACTGTTCTTCCGTTTGAACCATTTGACTGGGCAGCTGCCAGGAAATTGATTATAACCTTGTGTGTTTATGCATTGCTGAGTTTTGCATTGCCTATTGACTGAGAATAACAAGAAACTTTCTATACCTTGGTAATGCTGATTTCACTCGCCGTAAATCCCACTTGTTGCAATCAAATTCTTGGCAGCTGGGAGAGCCAGAGCCATCAAATGCAGCAATCTGTTTCACCATAAATCAAGCACTGCAAGGTATGTAAGTGTGAAAGCTGTTCTTTTTAGCGGTAAATGGTTGTTGAAATGTATCAATTTAGCAGTGTCAAACTCGGTTTTCCACCAAAAACCGAACGGGCAAATTGACACAGGCTGAATTATTACAATGTCTGGTGTTGCTTCCTTGAATTGAAAGAAAATGATTCATGCAAGAATTGATTTAGGCAAACAGAGTTGCAAATTTGAGTGTAACATTCCGAATGAAATCTTTAGAACTCTGATATTAGCATTCATATAAATGTCTTATTTGCATATTTATACCCAATTATACAGGCTGAAATCCAGTTTTAGGCATCACACAATTTTAATGCCCTAGATGCCAAAGAAGGAGTAACTTAATTTAAATCATTAATATAAAACCTCCAAATACTACTTTAAACTAGTTTTAAAAGTGTTTTCTTTCGTTCCTCCCTCCCCATATTTAATGACAATGTATTAAATATATGAGAATAGCTGAAGGGGGAGAGAATTATTATCTGCAAAATATAGTCAAGACAAATCTGATCGCAATAATACAAGCTCCTTGATAGCGTTTTCATTTGTCAGTGCCTAGTTCTCTCTTTAGTTTGATATTAAACAGAGTACAGTAACATCTACCTAGAAGTCTAGTCCTTCTCCGTGTTTATTGTTTTGGTCTCAGCTGTGCATTCGATAGGAAAGCTCATTACAAGGTCAGGAGGGCCTGAGAATAGGTAGTAGATTAGCTCGTTATTCTCCTTTTATGTGTTTTGTTTCCCTCCACGTTTTCCAGAACTATAATATTTGTGATTCTGAGAACTTATAAAAATAATTATGGACTTTAACAAAATTGGAAATAATAATGATTTAATATTATTAATATTATGGTTGCTAATAATAATAGTAATCTAACATTAGCAAATGTATATTTAGTTACAAAGACATTGCAATGCAAAATACTCCAGATATATAGATATTAAAATAAAAGACAACTAAAATAGCTCCCCAGTGCAGGCTAGGATCTCTAACAGGGTTTTGCAGCTTGTCAAAGCTCATTTGGTCAAAGGAAGTAAAAATGAAACAAAATAATTTGCCCAAGTATTATGTTAAATGGATAATGGGCTAGGGACAGTTCTAAGTAGCGTTTCCTATTTTATAGCGTTGATAGAAATACAATTCACAACTGAAATGCTAAAGTTCGACAAAAAACGATTACTTTAGTTTAGCTTTTGTTTCTATAAAATTACATAAAATATTCTCAAGTGAAAGAAGCTATTGATATTTCACTTTTTTCATCCCCTAAAACAAATATATTTTTGATGCCTTTTTAAACCTTCGAATCACCCTGCTGCTGCTCTACGAGGGAGTCTCTCAAAGATTTTTATGGCTTAGTTATTTAGAATTGATTATTGTTCAGTGAAAGTATATTTAAAACAGAACATCCTGCTTGTTTTGTGGTTCGTTTACGCCACACCAGAGAAACAAAAATTCCTTTAGGAAGAGTACCACAATTATAACCAAATAGGTCGAGACTCTACAAGATATGCTCAATTTTAACCCTGGATGGGCTTATTGCTACATTTTCTACATTAAAACAAATGGCTTGATAATGATTTAAGATGTTTGTGGCACTTTTATTAAATTTCGATTTGCTTGGGAAAAATAAAGAGGGTTTTGAGGGCATTGTCACTGTGACATTTACTAAGGTACTGTATTTTCTCCGTCTCCGCTCCATTTGCTTGGTTGTTTGTTATTTGTAATCTTCCTATTTCCCTTAATATGTCCCCTCTGTTCCTGCGGGAGAACGCGTAGCCAAAATAAGAGAAGTTACAAATTTTGCTTAACCTAGTGTTTTGTCTGTCCTGTGTTTGAAAGAAATCAGAAAATTGGTCTGGGCAATTGAGTAACTCTATATTCCGGAGACTTGAAAACATATTGCAACCGTTTTCATCCGGAACCAAAAATAGAGTTTATCCTCTGAAACTGCTTAAAGCCTTAGAACAAGAAAAATAAAAGGCTTTTCGGGTGTTTAGTAAGACCTACATGCCTCTCTAGAATAGAAAGAGAAAATGCTACCCATTTTCCATCTCAATATGCAGAATTAAAGTACCATCAGCTGCATCCGATGAAGTGAGCTGTAGCTCACAAATGCTTATGTTCAAATAAATGTGTTAGTCTCTAAGGTGCCACAAGTCCTCCTTTTCTTTTTGCTGCTACTCTGGATGTAAAGTCGTCCAGCAGGCATCGCAGAGGTGTACGTTCTGGAGGGACTATACACCATCGTTGTCATCAAGATGTTATTTGCACGGTCCGGTTGATTATGCCTTTCAAACCATATTTTATGATAATCTCTGATATAGTTTAGCCCGCACTAATACCACCCCAACGAAATGAGTACAGTCCAAAAACCCACTGTGAAACATACAAGCAAGCAGCAGTGCCACGTTAGTAAAGGTGATACGAAAGCTCAGGTGTGTAAAATGAATGTATATGTCACACGGATACTTTGGGAGAAAACAGTTAAATGCACATTTTCAGCTGAGTCTCTGCATTGCTTTAGTGAACTACTAGAAACACAATCTTTACTAATCCACCTGATTGCTTGGATCTCCCAATGCCCAGCTCTTTACAGCAACATATTGGCCATTTCGGAAAAAAGCTTACAAATATAATCCTTTGCTAAACATGTTAGAAAAATGGTTATGTCTGGGTCTGCGGTAATGTGAGGCAAAAGGAGGGAGGGGAGATGGGAGAGAGCTTTATTTGATAACTATATTAATCTGGATTCCAGCTGTATTTGTAACGCTTTCCTTTCAAAAATCTTTCTTGTCGGATGTGGGCTTTTCTAATTAATCACTCATGCTATTGTATACATTGCAGTTCCCTAATATAATTTTAGTCGGTTGTTTTGATGAATTTCACTGTTCCCATCTGATTTGTATTTGTAGATTAAGTATACAAGAAACGTAACCCTTGCAAATAAAGTTTTTATATTTAATTTAATTTAATTTTCTCAGCTATCTGATTTGACGAAGAGGGAGGGCTCCGAGGATCTTCCTTCACCTTCCCTTTATGCTGCACCTTGCTTGTGTCCCTGATTTTAAGGAAGGTCCTGCCTTTCCCTCCCACCAATAACTGGCAGGGTCCCCTTTAGAAGAACCGGGGCGTGGAGCGGAAGAAAATGCCCGAGGAAAGGGGGAAAGCACGAGGCAGAGAGGCTTCGTTGAAAAGTCAGATTCGCGTATGTTCCTTCTACCTTTCCCGGCTCGCTCTCTCGTCTCCCTTTTCCCACGGGATGTCCCCGATTTACACGTCAGAGCCTGGAGAGAGATTATGGCATGTGACGTTTCCCTTTGCACGAACGCACCTGCCCACAGTTCAGACTGAGCCTTGATCATCTCTAACCTTTTTACTTCGTCTCCCGCGCCAGCTGTTCAGCGCCTGACGATCCCGAAGCGCCTGGACCAACGGATCAGTTCTGGTCGGGACAGCAGCTGGCTCGGTCACCCGGCATCACACCACCATCCTCATCCTCACCCCCAACCGCGAGAGGCACTCAGGAACCGGTCCCCATGGTCGGGATCTGCGGTCAGCCAACCACTTCCCAGGGAGCCCCAGAAACGCCCTGCTTCTCCCTTCGTTTTCTGGGCAATGGTTTCCTACCTTTAAAGCATCGCATTTACTTAAACGCTACCACAAAGAGTTAAATCTATTTTTTTTTCTGTTTTAATCTTCTGTTCTAGATACTGAACTGAATTTTCTCTTTCTTTCTTCCTGGGACACAAACTACGGATTTAGCTGGCTCTATTTGCTCCTCTCTGGTGTGAGCTGTAGCTCACGAAAGCTTATGCTCTAATACATTTGTTAGTCTCTAAGGTGCCACAAGTACTGCTTTTCTTTCTCTGGATGGAGATTACCTTCGTTTTACTGCCTCATAATGTGCTTGTAATCTGTTATTTTCCACTTAGTTATTCTAGAAAGTGCCCATAAGGAAAACAATCAGACGTTAGTACCCCCCCTTCTCACACAACACACATAACTCCTGGCATTTGTCTTGGAAACGCGCCCCCACCCCCCTTGTCATTCAGGATTGGGTTTTCTTCTGAGGTTGCACTTTGAAGCTACCGAGACCTCCCTGCCCTTCAGTGACTTGACGATGCAAGTGGTCTGACCCACTCTCGATTTATACTGGTGTAAGCGAGATCTGAATCAGGCCCACGTTTATCGCTTTCTTTCTCTTCGCCCTGGTTTTAAACACAACCTTTTCGCTTCTTTGGGTATTATGGGTGCAGCCTGAAAAACAGTGTGAGCAAAATCAAGACAAACTGCATTGCAACCCCCCCCCCGCACAACCGCACAAAGAAACCCCTCATCTCTTGAGGCTGAAGCCGGCCCAGGGTGTGGTTGTTTCTTGGGTAGGCCATTGACTTGGCTGCCTGGGGAAGGGGATCTCTGTAAGGTGGGAATGGCAAGGAGGGGATCAGGCAGGATCTGCCTGCTGTGTTAGCTGGAGGGGGAGGATCCAGGCTGGTTGCTTGAAGCTTCCCCCTGTCCTACTCCCCCTTTTCTCCTCCAGGCTCTCTCTGCCCAGCCCTGCGTGGGCTGCTAATGTCTGAAGACATCTCACTTCATCTGTCACCAATTCTGTTCGCCTGCCCAGCTGTCAAAACAGGGGGTGTCTCTTTCATTCCAGCTCACAAAGTACCAAAGGGGAAAGGGGCTTTAATGATTGTGTTTGGACACAAGCAATTATCCCTAATTATTGTTTTTCTTTTGAGTCTGCCCGTCCTGCTGGAGAGCCAGCAGATGAACATGCCCTAATCCTCCCCAGTCGGTTGATCTCAGTGGGTTTTGCGGGCCAGGCCGGGCAAGGGGCTTCGCGGCTTTCATCTCAATGTGAGTTCAGAGCTGATTCAAACTCGTTGCGATGGGAGAATTAACCTTGGAGCCCAGCCTTTCAATGGACTCTGATAAGAGATTATACGTGTTGATGGCAAGCTTTTCTTGGCAAAATGTTTTCAAAGGACGTGGAGCTGTTAAATCAAAGCGCTATTGAATTGGTGCAAGCCCCCCTTTCTGCTCTCCCTGTTTTCTCTGGCTCTATGTGTTGGTAATTACTGGCAGGGGAAAGAGAAAAAAAAGAAACCCTCTCTTTTACACACACAAATCTCTCTTTTTTTTAATACACCCCTCCGCACACACACTGGCCATAAAACTATTGAAATTCCGGAGGATACTGTTGGTAATCACACCAACAGATAATTACATACACAAGCAAGTAGGCTTCACAATAAAACCTGTTTGCTTACAATTTCCCCCTGTCCAATGCCTATGTTTCTTTTGTTAGTGTAGGGTTGCAGTGAAGGGCTGCTGTTATTTCCTGAAGAATTCACTCATAAAAATACAGAAGATCTAATCTAATCTCATCTATCAACGCCAGTCATATTTTGGAACTACAGCAACCTTGATGATGTGTCTTTAAACAATGTTCATTTCTCCTTTGATGGCTAGGTTTTTGTTTTCTTCCCTACATCTAGAGTTTCTACACCAGGCTATGGGACTATATATCAGTTTTTGTGTGGGCGGAATCATCATAGCTGCTTGTTAACTTTGGATAAAAAAAAAAGATGGGCCAATCACCATCTGTTCTTCAAAGAGACCCCCTCAACTGTCTGGGAGTGGGAATTTTTGGCTAATCTGCCTATCTGGGACTTGAGCTGAAAAGTGAAGTTTGTCTTCCAGACCTGAGAGTCTTCTGGTCTATCTGGGCCACTTCATGTCCTGATCCATCTTGGAATCTTCAAGGGAGCATGAATTCATTAGGAGACAGTTTCAGGACAAAAGCTCTACACTCTGAACAGGATAAGGTGTGGAAAATGGAGAAAGAACCTCCGCAGCACATCCCAGGAAAAGCCTTTCCCCTTCCCTCAAAAACAAAACAAACAAACAAAAACCCTCAGAAAAATTACATATAGAGAAATAAAAAGAAAGTAAACATTTTATGTCCTTCTGCCAGAAGAGAATTTTTTGGGGATGCTTGTGGGTAATTGGAAAGGTTGTTTACTAGCTCTGAGAATTTGAAAATTATAGATACTGGGCTTCACTTTTGTGAAAGTTCTCTTTTTAAAAAAGCGACACCGTAGAGCCATCCTGATTTGCAAGCTCTACATTTGATGTATTCAGTTCTCAGAGTACTGGAGCTTTTGAATATTGTGGGGAAGCTGAGAAAAGGAAATTTGGCATTACTTGTTCTGATTATTTAGATTGTCTGAGAACTTCACCACAGATCCTGGGGAGTTTATAAACTAAGCAGGGTCTCAGTGGAGTTTACAAATTCTACAGTATCTGATCCCTTTGATAAATTCTGACTCTCTAGGTTCCCTAGCAAAGTTATCAACTCTGTTAAGAGCAGTGAGCTGCCTGAGCTGGATTCCTGCAGAGCACAGTGAGAACTGCACTGTTGCCTGCCCAGTTTATACTCTCCATAAAAGCAAAGAGAAGAATTGAGACTGAGGAGCTTGTGGATTTTGTGATCTACCCAGGGCCAATAAGAACTGCAGGGCCCAAGCAGCTGCAGCATGTCTAAATTCAGCAGGACTAGAGAGAGCATGTGGGTCTCAGACTATTATTAATTATTTATGGCAATAATGTTTAGAGGCCCCATGAGAATCACATTCTGGTCACTTGTGTTTGCCATATATTATTAAAAGATGGTCCTTGCCCAAAAGACTTTGCAATCTAAGTATATGATGAGAGGCAACAGGTGGACACAACAAACAGATGGCAGGAGCACAATGTAACAGTGAGACAGTTATGATTGGTATAAGAAGAAGCAATCACAGCACATCAGCTGCCTAACCAGGGTCAAGTGGCATCTACTACAGAGATTATGAATTCCACAGGAGCGGAGAACCATGGCCTTTAAAGTGCCTACAGAGCCTACAAGTTCCTTATGACTACAGAGATCCTCTGGGGCTAAGAGTTTACAGGTCCTGTAAAATATACAGGAGTCCTGGATCCAGCAGCAGCCTTTGGCCAAGTGGAAATTTATAAAATAAACATATGAACTACCATCGCAGCCATAGATTTTCCTTCTCTTCCAGAGACTGCTGAACCAGTATCACTCCTCTTACCCTCCATATACAGATACAAGAGTTTCCCTTCCTCCATGCATCCTCCCACTATAGCAAAGAGATCGCATTGTTATTTTTTGCCCATTCAGTCCTCAAATCACCACCACAATCCATACTTCAAATCACCACCAACAACTTCACCATAAGCCACAAAGACAAGGTAACCAAACAGGAACACTTCTGTCCACCCCTCTAGCAAAAGAAACCACCAACACTAGAGTTACTTTATTCTCTCTCCTGACCCCATCCACTATATCATTACTAGGACCCTACCAAATTCATGGTCCATTTTGGTCAATTTCGTGGTCGTAGGATTTTAAAGATAATAAATGTCATGATTTCAGCTATTTAACTCTGAAATTTCATGGTATTGTAATTGTAGGGGGTCCTGACCCAAAAAGGAGTTGTGGCCAGAGAATGGCAGCTGTTGGCAAGGTTATTGTAGTGGGCGTTGTGGTATTGCTACCCTCACTTCTGCACCGCTGCTGGTAGGGTGCTGCCTTCAGAGCTGGGTGCCCATCCAACAGCTGCCGTTCTCCAGCCATCCCAGATCTGAAGGCAGTGCAGAAGTAAGGGTGGCAATACTATGACGCCCCCTAAAATAACCTTGTGACCCTGCTGCAACTTGTTTTTGGGTCAGGACCCCCAATCTGAGAAAGGCTGGTCTCCCCCCCCCCCGTGAAATCTGTATAGTATAGGGCAGGGGTGGGCAAACTTTTTGGCCTGAGGACCACATGGGCGTTGTGAAACTGTATGGAGGGCTGGGTAGGGAAGACTGTGCCTCCCCAAAGAGCCTGGCCCCCTCCCCCTATACACCCCTTCCCACTTTCCGCCCCCCCCTCAGGATCCCCAACCTATCCAATGCTCCCTGTCCCCTGACTTCCCCGACCCCTATTCACACTCCCACCCCCAGAGAGGCTCCCCCGGGACTCCCACGCCTATCCAAACCCCCCTGTTCCTGGTCCCCTGACTGCCCCCTGAGAAACTCCGCCCCATCCAACTGCCCCCTGTTCCCTGTCCCCTGACTGACCCCTGGGACTCCTTGCCCCTTATCCAACCCCCACCCCCTTACCATGCTGCTCAGAGCAGCAAAGTCCCGCTGCCTGGCCAGAGCCAGCCATGCTGCTGCCGCACTGCCTGGCAGGAGTGGCGGGCCAGAGCGCTGGCATTGCGTTATGCTGAGTCTGCAGGGGAGGGGAGACAGCGCGGGAGAGGCTGGGGGCTAACCTGCCTGGCTGGAAGCTTGGGGGCCGGGCAGGACGGTCCCACAGGCTAGATGTGGCCCACGGGCCATAGTTTGCCCACCTCTGGTATAGGGTAAAAGCACACAAAAGACCAGATTTCACGGTCCATGATGCATTTTTCATGGCTACAAAACAGTAAATAGGCTAGGTAGATGCTGATTTTATGTTATAGCACAGAGGGGGCAAAAGGGAGCTCACATGCAAATGCATTGAACAGATCTTGCAACCTTACTCTTGTGATCATTCCCCTTGGTCCCTGTTATTTTTTCATTATTTATTATTTTTTAAACAATGAAAAGAGCGGTAATACTTATCACACATGCAAGGCTATTTCATGTACTTAGTGTATAGTGTAGCAAGGACAGAGTTAAGCTTATATGTAGAACCTCAACTTTGAAGAGTCAAATGTTTCTTTTTCCAACTTTAATTGAATGCCCTGGCTTTCAGATGTTTGGTTTTTATAACATATTCTCATGAGGTTATTTTCTGAAGTAAATAGTGTAGAATTCTAACACTATCTGAACAAAGATTTTGTTTGAGAATAAATGTTTGGGCATGATGGTATTAGAGTAGGCTGTGAAAAATCTGTTCAAAGAAAGCTGCAAACACGTAAAAGGATTTTAGTAGCAGTAAGTTTTTTCAGGGTTCTGAGATCCGGAACCAAAAAACTCCAGACGATAGTAGGTGTCACAAGCTACAGAGAAAAAACAAAAACAACATTCAAAGGCTCCAAAGAAAAGAATACAAGTCCAGAACATTTTAATTATGTTAACCTGTTTAATCCCTCCTCCTCCAAAATGGACAAAAGGCTAACAGGGATGTCTGGGCACTGTGGATCCCGCAAATTGGCAACAGGCTCTAGCATTATCAGTTAAGATCACAGGATCCTCTGCTGAAAATGAGGTTGGTATTCTCAGTTCACTCTGGCATGTTGAGCAGTGGCAGGTTTACGGCAACAAGATGAGAAAAAGTGAACTCAGCTCAACTGGGGATAGGCCTTCTCATTGACGTGTATGTCAGGGACGCCAGCTGATACACCATAGCTTTTGGTGCAAGGTGACTTTCACCTGCACATCTACTAATGTTATATATGCCATCATGTGCCAGCAATGCCCCTCTGCCATGTACCTTGGCCAAACTGGACAGTCTCTACGTAAAAGAATAAATGTGCACAAATCAGACATCAAGAATTATAACATTCAAAAACCCAGTTGGAGAACACTTCAATCTCTTTGGTCACTCGATTACAAACCTAAAAGTGGCAATTCTTCAACAAAAAAATTTCAAAAACAGACTCCAATGAGAGACTGCTGAATTGGAATTAATTTGCAAACTGAATACAATTAACTTAGGCTTGAATAAAGACTGGGAGTGGATGGGTCATTACACAAAGTAAAACTATTTCTCCATGTTTATTCCCCACCCCCACCCCTGCTGTTCCTCACATGTTCTTGTCAACTGCTGGAAATGGCCCACCTTGATTATCACTGCAAAAGGTTTTTCCCCCCACCCCCCGCTCTCCTGCTGGTAATAGCTCACCTTACCTGATCACTCTTGTTACAGTGTGTATGGTAACACCCATTGTTTCATGTTCTCTGTGTATATAAATCTCTCCACTGTATTTTCCACTGAATGCATCCGATGAAGTGAGCTATAGCTCACGAAAGCTTATGCTCAAATAAAATTTGTTAGTCTCTAAGGTGCCACAAGTACTCCTTTTCTTTTTGTGGATACAGACTAACACGCTGCTACTCTGAAGCCTACAAGTGTATATAATCCTTAATCTCCAAATAATCTTTTACACCACATATACATGCACAATCCCTAATTCCCAAATGCGTCCCCAAATACATATATTGTATTACCAATTCCTATATCTCATATTGCTTCAAAATACTGTGTGCATATGCAATATGTGCTCCCAGAATTAGTTAAAAATATTCACGTCATCCCTAATATGCCAACACAGACACACATCCTTTGATGTATGTAATTTTTTGCTGAAATTTTAAAGATTTTGTCAATCAACAGGGCATTTGCTTTTTTTAAAGGGACACAATCTAACCAACAAACAGCTTTTCCCTTTCTTTTTAAAAGAAATGAGAGGCTGACAAATATTTTTAATCTAAAATTGCCGAAGCAGGTGAACACATTTTTCCCTTTTGTTTTTTGAATGGGCCTAATATTTATTGAACTCTTTGTTTGACTCTGGCAATTTATTTCCATCTTTTCTTTTTTCTGCTTTGGTCCCTCTCAACTCTCTCTTAAAATATACACTTGCAGAAGGAAAAAAGTTAAACTTGCATGTGCATCCACAAAAAATCAGAGAGGGCCTGAGTTTCATCTGCATATGCACATGCAAAACTGTGAGTACAAGGGTGTGCCCAGTTTGAACACACCATTGCCACAATTGGGCAGTTAAATGCATAACTAGATATGCATTTAACCATCCACTTACATATGCATAACTGACTACAGAGTCTAAGGGCTTGGCTACACTTGTGAGTTAGAGAGCATTAAAGCAGCCCTGGGCGCCCTAGCTCACTACCCGTCCAAACTGGCAAGGCACGTAGAGTGCTCTGACTCCATGGCTAGAGCGCTCCTGGTACTCCACCTCGGCAAGAAGATTAACGCTTGTTGCGCCTTGGAAACGCCCGGGCGTCAGTGTGAACAAGGTGTTGCATTACTGGGCTCTGATCAGCCTCAGGAAATGTCCCATAATCCCCTTAAGTCAAGTGGCCACTCTTCTCATTGTTTTGAGCTCGCTGTAGGAATGTGAATATGCCCTTTGAAAGCTCTGTTTCTGACAGCCGGCTGCTTATCTGCTCTGAGACAAAGCAACCATTACTATGGAATGCTGTGTGTGAGAGAGAGAGAGGTGGTGCGGGGTGTGTGTGTGTCTGCTGCTGTCTGAACTTACAAGACAGCATGCTGACATGCTCTCAGCCCCCCAAAAACCCCTCCACATTCTCTGTCACACTCCATCCGAAAAAGCACATTACAGCCACTTACATGCTGGGATAGCTAGCACAATGCACTGCTCTCTGTGGCCATTGCAAGAGCTGCTTATGTTGCCATGCCAGTGCGCTTGTAGCTCTCAGCATGGACAGATTGCAATGCTTTCCTTACTGCGCTCTACAAAGTCTGCTTTAACTCAAAGCGCTCTACATCTGCAAGTGTAGCTATGCCCTTAGGGCTTGTCTACACTACAAAATTAAGTCGACTTTATCTAATTCAACCTCAAGCCTCCTAATTAATTAAGTCAATTGTGCATGGCCACACCATGCTCATTGTCTCGACGGAGTGCGTCCTCACTAGCAATGCCTGCATCGATGCACAAAGCAGTGCATTGTGGGTAGCTATCCAAAAGTGCAACTGCTGCAATGTGTTTTAGGAAGTTTGTGCAATGCCTCATGGGACTAAAACATTGTCACAGGGGAGAATGGGGAACATTGCGTTGGCATTCCATGATGCACTGTGCTCAATGGCAAACAACCCAGCGGTTTTCACACCTTAAAACAGCCATTTGCATGCCATAACCCCAGAAGCATGAAGCCTGCTCAGTTGTGCACTCTTGTTATGAACATCTCAAACACCTCAAGCCTTCTCTTGAAATATATCCAGAGTTGAAGTAGGGTCTGCTGTGCAGAACATAGTGAGGTTCTGCAAGCAGCCCTGGTGCAAAACACTGAAGAAAAAAAATTCACAGTTGCTGCTGGCAGTCACAGAGCAGCTGCACTCTGTTGAGAGCAGTTTCTGGTCCCGTGAAACAAGCACTGACTGGTGGGACTGCATCGTTTTGCAGGTATGGGATGGCAAGCAGTGGCTGCAGAACTTTTGAATGCAGAAGGCCACCTTCCAGGAACTGTGTGTAGAGCTTTCCCTTGCCCTGCAGCTCAGCAACACAAAAATGAGAGCTGCTCTGACAGTGGAGAAGTGAGTGGTGATTGCTATTTGGAAGCTTGTAATGCCAGACAGTTACCTGTCAGTGGGGAATCAATTTGTAGTAGGTAAAATGGTAAAATCAATCGTGGGAGCTGCTGTGCTCCAAGTGTGCAGGGCCATTTATTGACTTCTGCTGCGAAGGATAGTGAGTCTGGGAAACGTGCAGGACATAGTGGATGGTTTTGCCGTGATAGGGTTTTCTAACTGCGGTGGCGTGATAGATGACACACATATCCCCATCTTAGCACCAGACCACCTTGCCAAAGAGTACATAAATTGAAAGGGATACTTTTCAGTGGTGTTGCAAGTGCTGGTGGATCACAGAGGGCATTTCACCAACATTAATGTAGGATGGTTGGGAAAGGTTCATGAGACGTGCATCTTTAGGAACTTGGGGCTGTTCAAAAAGCTGCAATCCTGGACTTTCTTCCAGACCACAAAATGAACATTGTCGATGTTGAGATGCCTATATTTATCCTAGGGGACCCAGCCTACCCCTTGCTCCTATGGCTCAAGAAGCCATACACCGGCCATCTGGACAGCAGTAAGGAATGGTTAAACTATAGGCTATAGGCTCAGCAAGTGCAGAATGGTGGTTGAACGTGCCTTTGGCTGTTTAAAAGGGTGCTGGAGAAGTTTATTAACAAGTTTGGACATTAGTGAAGAGACCATCTCCATGGTTTTTAGCTGCCTGCTATGTGCTCCATAATACCTGTGGAAAAAAAAGGGGGGGGAAATTTTACGCAGAGATGGGCAGTTGAGATAGATTGCATGGAAGCCATTTTGATAAGCCAAACACCAGGGCAATAAGAAGAGCACAGCAACGGGTGCTGTGTTTCTGTGAGGCTTTGAAAAGCTGTTTCAATAATGAGTCACACTGATGTGAGCTGCTTGTCTGCATTGTGCTTTCCCAAATTTTCACCTGCCTTGTATCACTGTCCCTGTAAAGGCAACCCCAAACCCAAGTCCAGTACTTCTACTCAAAGAAGATTTATTTCTCAAAATCCATTTACTTTATTTAAACAAACATAATTAAAGAGGGAGAACAGAAGAAAAGGTAACCTTGGGGAAAAGAGGTTGTAAAGTTGGAATGGGAGAAACATTTTCAGCTGTGTAACATAATACTGCATTCCATATCATCAAAGGTCTGTTCCTTGGACCATCCCCCTGAGTTAAGTGAAAGGGATAATGGACTTTCTGCTCATGCCTCAGGGAACGCTTGTGGGAGGGTGAGTCTGTGCCAGGCGATGCTGGCTGGCTGTCCACCAGGGTCTGCAGAGGGACTCTACCCTCCTGCTTCTGTTCCTGAAGTTCAACCTGATGCTTCAACATGTCTGCTTGGTCCTAATAATCCAAAGTATCTCATCCTGTGCTGCATGCTCTTGCTTATTGGAAGCTTTCCTGATCTCCATGTCCATGTCTAACTTCTCAGACAGCTTTGTGTCAACTGTCCTGGAGGCGTTCATTATCTCGGTGAACATGTCCTCCCACATTCTCTTTCTCCTGCTTTTAATCAGCGGAAGTCTGCTTTCAGGTGTTGACATGCTGAAGGACACATTTCCAGCTGTCAGTCATGGGAAAAAATAAAGGCACCATTTACATCAATAAAATGTTTCCATAGCAAGGCCATTTTCATAAAAAACGAAAACAACCCCTTATTACACTAGGTGAAAGACATAACATAATCCATAACTGTTCACTGTGCTGTTTTGCTGCTCCCGCCATGGTGAGTAGGCCCCCTTGGGTCATGGGTGACTGCACTTTTAATGAAGTTTATGGCAGGCTCATGTCAGGAGCAGAGATAGTAGTCGAACAATGGCCCTTCCCCATAGCACCACGGGAGGCTATTTACGAATGGGGGTGGGGTGGGGGGGGAATGTTTTCACTCCCAAATTGCAGAATCTCCCATATGGGGCCCCAGTCCCCTATCAGCCACTTTAAACTACTTGCTGACCCATGCCGAGCACAATAAAAGGCACATTAGCAGCTGCGTGGTTTGGCAATCTGGAATGTGTGGGGGTGGGGTGGGTCTTTTTCTTGTTAGAGCACTTTTAATGAGAACTTCCCCCATTTCGCCTAGGTGACCCCATATAGTATCAGGCTCCTGAGGTTAACAGAGGCGGAAAGGAAGGAGATGCTGTAAGTGTCTGGGTATAGACCCGGTCCTTATGCTGCTATGCTGTGTACCGCAATGATGCCATTAGAATTAATTCAGGAGTTGCATGGGAAAGTGTCCTACCATGGTGGAAGAAATAAGCCCTGCCCAGAAACCTTCTGCCCTACTCAGAGTACCTCCATGAAAGTTTCCTAGAGATATCCATGGAGGATTCCCGGGCTATTCCAGTCCACATAAAACAGTCTTTTCCAGAGGCTACCCTCTGAGTAGCTGGAGCAGTCGCTTGTAAGCAGAGAACCAAAGCACCTCAGTTTTTCTTCACAGTAAACATGCAATAACATCGAATGTGTGAAAAACGAATTAAGTGCTATGCCTCTCGCAGAGGTGGGTTACAGAAGGCGACATTAGAGGCAATTTAGGTCAGCGTAAAGGACCCGGTAGTGTAGACACATACATTAACAGGTCGACTTGAGGCGGCTTCCTTGACCCAACTTTAGTCTAGACTGGGCCTTAGGCAATCTTCAAGTTTAGTATAGTCAGAGATGACTAAGAAAAAACATCTTACTAACAGCATAGTTAAGTGATTTAGAAAGCACAGGACTGGGAAATCTGGGTTCTAATCCTAGGTCTGGTTTTAATCTCACCGTGATCGTCACCAAGACACATAGGGACTGATTTTCACAACTGCAGCTCCCATTGACTTTAACTTGAATGTGGATGCTCAACTCCTCTGTCACACTGGTTCTAAATCTCTCTATTCCTCCTTTACACCATCTACCTATATTATATATTCCAGCTACTTTCACCAAAAGCCATGATGGGGCAGAGGCTACAATTAGCAGAAAGCAGAAGTTCAAATGAGCTAAAGTTTCAACTGGAGATGTACCTGGTCATGCATGTGTAATGGATTTGATCTACTTGAATATCAGACAGGAAAACATTTGATACTATTATACTAGCCCATTGTGCACAAAGAAATGCTGATGTACAACACTTCACTATGCAAAATATCATCTTCAACGTCAGGAGACCCTGCTATTTAGTGCTAGATGACCATAAAGGAAACTTTGGAGTGCATTAAAAACAGTATTCTTTTTCATGGTAGAAATGAGGAAATGATTCACACAACTGGATTGCTTGTTGCCAAAAATCTTCAGCCCTGGCCTTCAGTTTCCAGGGAGAGTTTTTTTAGAAGCAGAGCAAAGGAACCATGGAATATAACAGTGCTGGGTGAATAATTCAAAGAAAATAATGTATATGATGAATTTTGCCGTTTTAGACTGCAACATTTTTTTATTTTTGAAATTACTGGTGCCTTTCTTCAAATAATTGTTGAACTGAAGATCATACATGAACAGAGATACACTGGTAATGGTTGATATATTAGAAACTAGGCAGACAGATCATTGTGGATATTTGCAATTTACAATTCTTATGTTGGTTAGTTACTTGAATCACATTGCCTGATTCAATGATTTAGATAACTAACACAGGGTGCATTGTGAATTTTAAAACTGAATATACAATTTTTTCAGAGAATATGTGATCGTGCAAGCTTAAAATATGTTTATGTTTTTTGTTATTATGGAAGTAAAAGTGAAGAGCTCTAATGCTAATGGAAAGTGAATATGAACAGGTTACAAATACAGTCAAATAGAAATTTGCTTATTCAAATTCAAATGAGCATGTACATATATTTTTTCCATTATTCACTTAGTTCCATTATATAGTTTCTCCTTTAGACACTTTTTTTAAACTGCATAGTTGTGTTTGCAGATAAGCAGTTTAAGCTTTCTTGAAAGAGAGTGTATAGAGCTATAGAGCTGAGGATCAGTGAGCAGATCCTGGACTACATGACTATCACAGGTCATGGTTTACAGACTGTAAAGGTTTCTGCCAATGCTATGTGGGGCTGTCAAGGTTCCTTCCCCACTCTGAACTCTAGGGTACAGATGTGGGGACCTGCATGAAAACCCCCTAAGCTTATTTTTACCAGTTTAGGTTAAAACTTCCCCAAGGTACAAACTATTTTACCTTTTGCCATTGGACTTTATTGCTGCCACCACCAAGCATCTAACAGATATATAACAGGGAAAGAGCCCACTTGGAAACATCTTTTCCCCCCCAAAATCCTCCCCAAACCCTACACCCCCTTTCCTGGGAAGGCTTGATAAAAATCCTCACCAATTTGCATAGGTGAACACAGACCCAAAGCCTTGGATCTTAAAAACAATGAAAAAGCAATCAGGTTCTTAAAAGAAGTAAAAGAATTACCTCTGTAAAATCAGGATGGTAAATACTTTACAGGGTAATCAGATTCAAAACAGAGAATCCCTCTAGGGAAAGTCTTAAGTTACAAGAAGACACAAAAACAGGAAAATATATTCCATTCAGCACAGCTATTTTATCAGTCATTTAAACAAAACAGAATCTAATGCATATCTAGCTAGATTACTTACTAAGTTCTAAGACTCCATTCCTCTTCTGTTCTCAGCAAAAGCATCACACAGAGAGAGAACCTTTGTTTCTCCCCCGCCTCCAGCTTTGAAAGTATCTTGTCTCCTCATTGATCATTTTGGTCAGGTACCAGTGAGGTTATCCTAGCTTCTTAACCTTTTACAGGTGAAGGGGTTTTTCCTCTGGCCAGGAGGGATTTAAAGGTGTTTACCCTTCCCTTTATATTTATGACAGGGGCTTTTGACAGAGGGGGAGAAAGAAGATGGGGGTACTTGGAGGAACTCAGAAACACATCCCTAAAAGGAATAGAGAGCTGCAAAACAGGGGAGCATAGACTGAAACAAAGGAAGGGAGTGAGCTCAGAAAGAAAGAAATGGAGAAGAGCTAGCTAGCCCCCTCTGTACAGGAGATAGTGTACACCATTTATCAGAGATTTAAAGAAACACCTCAGACATCCACACACTTTTTGATAGAACTTCAGGTGTGGTGCAGGTTGGTCAGTACTTGGCTGGGGAGAACATCAGGGAACAACCATTGTGTTACAGTAATTCAATGAGAAGGATTCTTTTCACTAGACCCAAACTGAACAAATGTGCCAGCATAGTACTAAAGGACACTATACCTGCCAATTTTAGCATAATACACAATAAAATACCCATCATTCATGGTCATTAAAGATAGTGAAGCAATTTTCAAAAGAGAAGTGTTGGCCCTGTCTATCCTGCCTCACTGTATTCCTCCCCTTGTATAGTTTCAGTTGGGCTTGGCATACTTACTTGTTTCCTGTCCTAAACTGATGTGTTGTGCCCCAACTCACTTTGTTCCACCTGCCAAGTGACAGCAGTTTGGTGAAATGATCTATATATTTAATGCACTGGAGGCAGTTTGTATTGAAAACTGGTATACAAAAGGTAAACTAGTATTATAAATGTCATATGGGTCACCATTATTGGATATGGTAGAGATATTCCAGAAACAGAAGGCATGTTCTTCTATTGTGCCACTTGGACTAAAACAAGTCAGCAGAACCACAAACAAAGCCACAGATTTTTCTAAACAGATTTCCACAAGATCTAGACACTATTCAAATTACATTTGTTTTGCTAAGAGAACCGCTTGCATTCATATAAAAGGCCAGGAGTAAATGTACTTTTCCCTTTCTCATGTTTTATCTGCCCAAGAGTTGTCAGAGCAGTTTCCTTATTCTGCATTAGAAATCACTTTGCAAAGCAGGCTGCCATAAGATCATAAGAATGGCCATACTGGATCAGACAGATAGTCCATCTAGACCAGTATCCTGTCTTCCAACAGTGGCCAATGCCAGGTGCCCCAGAGGGAATGAACAGAACAGGTAATCATCATGTGATCCATCCCCTGTCGCCCATTCCCAGCTTCTGTCCTTCATGTCTGATGGAGCTTTCTTATGAAAAAAAGATGAGAAGTGTTAGCATGTGACTCACAGGAGAGAGAAAGATAGATGGACAGACATGGAGCCAAATCCAGGAGTACTTACTCAAGCAAAATACTGACTGACTCTTCATGTAGAGTTCTGCCTGAGAAATGATTGAGTAAGAATTCAGAATTCAGCTTAGAGAATTAAGTGACTTTCTTCCACTCTGTCTGTTTGTTATAGGTAGCACTGCCTATGGTTAAGACTGCCCAAAACTTCCCCTTATAAGACCCCATTTTCAATTGCTTATAACTTTGCCAAACTTTAATCATTTGGGCTAAAGTTTTCTACACTGGATGTCAGCCTAAGGTTGAAATTTTGGGAAAATGTCTACCAAAGCATTTCAGCTATTTCTGAGGATCAGGCTAAGGAAAAAATATATTGTTTTGCCTATGTTAAATAATTCTGGCAACCTTTGCTTTGAGAAGCTCTAGACCAGGGGTTCTCAAACTGGGGGTCAGGACCCCTCAGGGAGTCATAAGGTTATTATGTGAGGGGTCACGAGCGGTCATCCTCTACTCCAAACCCTGTTTTGCCTCCAGCATTTATAATGGTGTTAAATATGTAAAAAAGTGTTTTTAATTTATAAGGGGGGGGGTGATTGCACTCAGAGGCTTGCTATGTAAAAGGGGTCACCGGTATAAAAGTTTGAGAATCACTGTTCTAGACCCTCCATGCTTTGAAGCAGAATTTGATTTTTGGCAGGGAGGTGGCCTGTGTCTCTGGGATCATGAAAAATCTGCCCAAATTTGGCCAAATTATAAACCTCTGAAAAACCGCAACTTGCATATGCTCAGTAGAGACTTGCTAGAGCTTTGCGATTAAATTCCCCAAATATTCTGTTTGCACTGGGGCTGAGCAGGACTTTTCCTGCAATTGCAGCTCTGGACTTCTGTGAGCCAAGTTGCAACAGGCCAGGGACAGGCACTGAACCAGAGAATAGGGAGACAGGCTCACTTGTGCTCTCAATGCCCTTTAAACCCCTATGCCTGGCCACCACAGGTGGTGGTTGGGGTAAGTGACAAGAAGGAAATTGCCTGATCAGAATACATATGGGGTAGTACACGGGGAGGAGCCTGGGACTGAAGGCTGGAAGTTGGGGAGAGAAAAAATTGGGATCAGGAGTTTGGGGAGGCTGGGACTGGGGGGCAAGGGGAATGTGACTGGGAGCTGGGGAAGAGCGATAAGAAGCCAGTGGCTGGTGGGAGACTGAGTTTGCATGAGGAGCCAGAGGAAGACTGGGAACCATTGTGGGGGTGGGAAGATAAATCTGATGAGGAGCCAGAGTGTGAGGAGAGAACTGGTCTAGCTGGGCAATGATACCGGGACAAGGAGCAGAGGAGGGAACACCAGGTTAGGATAAGGAGCCCAGAAGAGAGGTTGAAGCTAGGAGCCAGTGGGGATTGGGAATGTGGGCAGAGATGGAAGGGCAACTGGAAGCCAGGGTGGGAGCAACAAATCAGATGAGAAGCTGGGGGGGGGGAAAACTGGGAATGGTTGGGCAAGGAGACTGGGACAGGGAGGGGGAGAATGGGAGTGGGGAAGGAACCAGAGGGGTGAAACTAGCACTTGCTGGACAAGCAGCCTGGGACAGGGATGAGAAGCCTGAATAGTGGAAATTGGGATTGATAAAATGAGAAGAATGGGACTGGGGGTTCTCAGTGCTGGAGAGGGGCCATTTATTTAGCCAGAGACGATTCAGGTTACATCTCTTGACCCTTTCCTGTAGGAGGGCCTAGAAGACATTCACAGGGGAGGCTCTGCTATAATTCCTCTCACATCATACATAAACATACAGGTCAATTATCTTCTGCCCCAGTGTGGGTCCTTACAATGTAATCCTGGTATGCGGGACATGAAACTTCTCTGTAATAATTTATGAATACTATAGGTGTCCTGGTAACTGGGATGTTTATTGTCCTACCCTGATTGTCAGTTCACAGCTATTTCCCTTTGTCCCTCTCTTTATTTAGCATTGTATTGCTATAGTAGCCAGCAACTGGTAGGTTACCTGATTGCAGTGGTGCCTACCAATGTGACTGGGGAATGTGATGTTTTGGCAGTGATGTGTTTCAGAAATGGAATATTTTCTCTAGAAAGGCTCCTGAGCCTCATTTTTTGGCAACAGAGACTGGGATGCAGAGACAGTAGTTTCAGGGAGATATTTTAGCATCAGTGACTTACCAATCATGATCACCTACATACAGACAACAATAGAGAACCAAACTGGGGAATTATAATGTATGACCTTCTGTGATAAACATTCCTGGCCTCTGTCCACACTACAAACTTCCATACCGGCAAAGTGATTCTAGTGTGGCTGCATCTTATATTGGCAAAACTATGCTTTTGCCAGTATAGTTTATTATAGCTATGCTGAGTGAAATAAGGCTATGTCTACACTATAGACCTTACAGCGGCACAGCTATATTGCAGCAGCTGTACTGCTGAAAGGTCTCTCACATAGCCACTTTGTGCTGATGGGACAGAGCTCTCCTGCCAGCATAATTAAACCACCCCTAATGAGTGGTGGTAGCTAGGTCAGCAGGAAAGCATCTCCTGCCAACACTGTGCTGTCCACACTGGCACTTTAGTTGGTGAAACTTGTCTGGTAGGAGTATTTTTCCCCACACCCTGACTGACAAAAGTGCCATTGTAGATAAAACCTTAACTACATCAGCTAAAGCACAATTTTGCTGTTATAGCTTTGTTTACAATAAAGGTTTTTGCTGGCACAGCTACATTGGTCCAGGATCAACCCTCATCACACCCCAGGCTGACATAGCTAAGCCAACGGCTGTCTGTAATGTAGACATAGTCTAAGTTAAAGACGAATCTGCTTCAGTTTACAGTAGTAATGCTCATCTGTTTTTTATAGTCCAGCCTCTAGCAGGTGACCATTCAAAAATTCCATAGAGCAGAGGGTAGTGGCACATACATTACCTTCCCACCAATGGAAATCTTTCACACGTGGTAATTCTCTCATTGCAGGAGGACTACTTGCAAGAAAATACTGAGCCTGCTTCCCCAATCAGCCTGGGAACTGCTTGCTCCCAGTCACAGTTCTCTCCTGGGCTGTTTTAAGCCCTTTAAAGCCAGAGCAGGTGACCACCCTGTTACAGCCTGCCTTTGTGATAGATGGTCCCTTACACCAAAAAAAAATCACAATGCTATTTAGGTTACTCCCAGTCCCAAAGGATCATCACTTACCTCAGGTCAATTGCACTTTAGATCTTACATCTAAAACAGTGCTTGTAGCCAATCCTATAATAAATTAACTAAAGATTTCCAAGATAACCAAGAGAGTTATTTAAAGGTTAAAGTAGGTAAACATACACACACAAATGAGTTATTGTCTTAGGTTTTCAAAAGATGATGTACAATGTTAAAATATGCCAGCTTCATACGTCCTCTAGGGCTAACCAGACTAGGCAGCTGGGGATCTCTTGCTTACGCCTAGAAATTCAAGTGGCCTAGAGACCCAGGTTTTTTGGGGGGGATTTTTATTCCCTTCCTCCCAGAGTTCAAGATGATGGGATGAGTTCAAGTGTAGGTCTCCTCTTGGGGGGGTGAGGGAGAGGAGGAGGAATGCAATTAACAAAGTCTTTGCTCTTTGATGTTTCACAGTGGCTCATTTGGTTTCAATGAGCCTTCTTGGTGGGCAGGATCTAAATCTCTTCCATAGCAAGCCAGCATTTTACAATAATTAATGCTTCTTTCCTGTTTGGAGAGTTATGCAGTTACAGAGGTTTACAGTGCAAACCCTCAATATAAACCTTATAACATGGGGTACAGATGTTATAAGTGAGATTACCCCTGCAGCATCTTACAAGCATTTCATAATGTCTAGACACTAGACACATTCCTACAGACTTAACATCCATTTTAACACGAACACACAGGTGAGCCAGATGGTTTCCAGCTATGTATCGTCAGTGTTCAGTTGAGGCCTAGGGGACTTTCATGAGCTGGCACCAGAACTGCCAGCATCATAAACCAGTCTAGCCACTAGGGTGGGATCCACAAAGGGACTTAGGCATTGTAAGGCCGAGTGTCACGGCACCTAACTTTTAGGCACCTGGAAAAAAAATAAAAATACAGCACAGTATGGTTCACTAAGCCAAGCTAGGCCCCCTATATAATGAAGGGGGTGAGATAGGTGCTTAAGAATGTGAACCACAAAAGCCAGGACTCTAGGCAGGGAGCCACCTAAGCTAGCCAGTGAGAGATGCGCTAAGCTCTGCTCATCTCTTGGAGGCAGGCACCTAAGTCTGGCCAGCAGGGTGGTGTGTAGTTCTGATAGCAATCCATAAACAAAAAACAGCTGCCTGGAGTCAGGTGGCTTAGGTACCTAAGGTGTTTCTTGTAGGAATAAGTTAACCACCTGCCCTGCTCCACCCAAAACAGCCAGAGGAGATGGTGGTGGTAGAGCCGACCTTATGACTTCTAGCCCACTGGTCAGAGTGCCCATCTAGGATGTACAAGACCCAGGTTCAACTCCCCCTCTGCTGGAGGGGAGAATTGCTTTTAACACAGATCTCTCCCCTTTCAAGTGAATGCTCTAACCACTGGGCTAAAAATAAGATGGCACCATCTCCTCCTCCAGCCAGGTTTTGAATGGGATGCAATCCTGTAGGAGGCCTCTGAGCACACCTACCAAGTTGCACCCTGCATGTGAGATAGGCAGCCAAATGCCTATCTTCCTGTGGTTTGTGACTCTCACTGGGGTTGAGGTAGGTGACAGGCATCCAGACACCTGAAGGGAGGCATCAGTGCACATGGTCAGAGGCAGATAGAGGCATTGAGGGAATTTTTACTCTAAAAAAGTCTTTAGGCACTGTGCGAGCTTAAGCACCCACAAAAGATTCAGCAGGAGTTTCATGGATCACAGTGGAGCCAAAACTGGGACCTAGGTGGCAAAATCTGAGACTTAAACCTAAGTCTGGGGTTTAGCCATCTAAGTGAGAGCAAGTAATGGTCCTTTTTTTCCTGCTCACCAATGAGCATCATATTGGTGTTAAATGGTTTATCAGCTCCAACATTTAGATTGTAAACTCCCCGAGGCAAAGACTGTGAGTGTTCTACTAAAAAGTAGTAATAAATCTTCACTAATGAAGAGTCATTCCCTGGAAAGCTCCAGCTGCTTGGCACAGCTATTATGACTGCACCACAACATGGTGTTTTTTCTATGTCTGGTGTTTTTTCTGTGTCTGGTTCACCTTTGAGATCCTGACCTTGTTCACTGTGATCACGTAACATCGACAGACCCCGGTCCTCTGTGGGCAGTATCAAACCTGGGACCTCTGGAACTTAATGCACGAGTCTCTACCACATGAGCTAAAAGCCAACTGCTGCTTAGGCTATGTAGAGATAAAATGAGTCTGCTAAGTGGTCTCAGTGCCACTAGATGAGACAGACCACCACACCCAAGGAGGAGTGTGGGTTACAATCAGGCCTTCTGCACTATTCATCAAAATCTTCCTCAAGGTCATCCAGGTTGGCCAACTTTTTCTTGTGGAAGAAAAATAGCATGTGATCATATAAGCAATGACGGTATATGCACAAAGGGCTGAATCAAGATTTGCACAGGCAACCTTAATTCTGGCATTTCCTAATATTTGAGCGCTTGATTTTGCATCCTTAATGTTAACAGTTTTTTAAATGTAGTAAATATTAGTTTTAAAATACCTTTGGAAACAGCACAGATTCAGGGTTGTTGAGTACATAGTACCAATGACTCAGACAGACTGCATTGTCTGAGCACGTAGGAGTCATGACACAATCTGCGTTATTTGGTGACTGCATCTCTTGCTAATGTGTTTTGCTCTCATGTTGGGGACGTAGGTGGATTTCTTGTTTATGTTTGCTGCCAGATTGAGTTTGGGAATGTGTGTATGTATTCCCTCGAGGGAATGTGTGTATGTAGTCTATTATACTCAGCATAGATGGAAATTATATCACATAACTAACAGCATCAGTTTGCTGTTAGTCAACAGGTTCTGTGACAGTGAAGGTGGAGGTGAGGTGGGGGCCAAAAAGCAAAGGACACAGCGGTCTTCTGGTTTTGCTCCAGTTCTCATCAAGTCTAATACCAACTCATTAACAATATTTGTTTAAAATGTCTTTGCCACCAAGCAGCTGAAATCTCATACGCCAGTCAAACCCTGCAAAAGGAGGACAGTTATTTCGGTTTGTATCTGCCAAAATCACTTTAATTTCTTTTTATTTGGCTTCTGATTTTCAGAATCATCTGAACAAGTGGCCTGAAAGGTAGGTATTACTATGAACAGCACCATCTACCGGTATAAGAGAATGTGCATTGTACAGAAGTTGGTGGATTCAATAAAGTTGTTATACTTTGCAAATAGCTTCCTGTGTGTAGCTCATCACATGGTGCCAGGGATGAAGTAAGTTTTTACTGTTTTAATTCTTTGTTATGGATAACCAGAGGCACTGAATAGCTTCAGGAAGGTTGTGAACAATGTCCCACCCCCTGCTGTAATGCAAATGTATGGGGATATCTATGAAAATTGGAGCTTCTCCAGGGCTGAATGGACAAGCTATGTCAGTATTTCTCAAACTGGGGGTCCCGACCCAAAAGGGAGTTGCAAGGTAATTGTAGAGGGGGCATAAGAGCGGTGGCTGCTGGCCGGACACCATGCTCTGAATGCAGGGCCACTGCCAGCAGCAGCTCAGAAGTAAGAATGGCAATACCATGATCATGCGGGTGGCAGCACTGCCTCCGGAGCTGGACAGAGAACGTAGAGAATGATTTAAGGGTCTGCCTCAATTCGTTGGAGCCACGACTGAAAAAAACTGTGCGCTTCAAAACAGCAATACCCCTCATGTTACGTGGCCAGACACTTTTGTTTATAGTGGTGTATAAAGTCACAATCCTTGGACAATGTTATGATTATTGCCACAATCACTGGAAAAGGTTTCCAGCTCCCCAAACTGTATCCTGTTTTCTATTTTTTCCAGAAAATGTTTCTTAAATATCCACATATTTATGCCTGAAAAATGTTACTTTACACTTTTTCAAAGACTTCAGCATCTTTGATTACAGGGATAATTATGACATTTAGTGCTCTTAGAAGCATGTACGCTAATTTGCTATTACTTTTTTGGGGGCAGAGCCAGGGGGTCATGACAGCCTGAAATATTTTCCAAAGGGAGGCCCAGAAAAAAAGTTTGGGACACAGGCACTGGCTTCCTCCTTTCTTTCCCCACTCCACCCATTCCCCTGAATTCCCACTCCCACCCCACTTCTTCCTGCCCCAAGCCCTACCCCCCCACCCCTTCCCCCAAGGCTCCACCTCTTCCCACCCCCACTCCACCCCTGAGCATGCCCCATCCCCGCTCCTCCCAGCGCCTCCTGCACATCATGGAACAGCTGATGGGAAGCACTGGGAGGGAGGGGGAGGAGTTGATCAGTCAGGCCGCAAGCGGACAGAAGACACTGGAGGCAGAGGGGGGAAGCTGGCTGCTGGTGGGTGCTAGCACCAGTTAATTGTTTTCAGCCCTGGAGCACCCATGTAGTCAGTGCCTATGGTTTGAGAACCCCTGAGCTCTGTGAACTGGCTGGAAGTCACAAGCCTCGCAGTCAGAGTGGCCACATTGAATGCAATCATGGGCAAAGACTGCTTTCTTACTTGTCAGCACTTAAAGATGAAGTATGGAAAGAAACTACATTTTACAAGTTTTTGAAAAATACTTTGTACCTAAAATAATATTTTCAGTCTAACAGACCAATATGCAACCAGGTCAGCATCAGCTAGCCCTATCAGGACAATCTGGCACACTTACAGATGAATTTATTAAAGACGGTACAGCTTTAAGAGGTAAGCACAAGCTAACAGAGACCAGAAAAGGGGTCTTCAAAGAAGGACATGTATAATGGAAAGAAAATATGAAGACAACTGTTTAGTGCAGTGTTCTACATGTTTGTACTGCCAGAAAAGAAATCACTTTGCCAAAGTTCAAATAGTGACAGAAACAGTCCCATGTATTGTACTCCAAGGGGCGAGTGATAGTGTCACCTGCTCAGGTGAGTTTGTCTTCACTAGTACTTGCCGAGTTAGGGCTGTGAAAAGCTAAGATAAAAAGTGGTTTACACAATTAAAACTTGAATTACCAAGGCAACTAGCTCAGACATTCAAATGTCAAATTGACAGTGGCCCTGCTTATGAGGTAATCAGGATTAAGGGTAACTGCATAATTGTACAAGATAAATCATATGAAATATTGGCAACCTACTCCTGGCAAATTCTATAATGGCACATTAGTAGATCTCTGGCACAGTGCACATTGTGGAGCTTACTCTTTTGTGAGCATGCCAAAGTATACCAATACTTGAAAGCATCTCAGCTGCTTTTGGTAGAATCCAATAAAATGGGGATGATGTAATGATATGTAATACTACATACACTTCCAGCCACATGCCAGTAACAACGGAACAAATACTTCATCAATATGACAATGTTTTTAAAGTCCCTGGATGCTTTTCCAGAGAATATCACTTGGAAATCAACCAGCTAAGGGATCTGGAATCTCACATGTCTGATACCACACCATATTTCCTGGCTGACCCAGAAATGCTGCTTTTCAAAGTGTGACCTTACAGTACAACAAGTGGGCTAGTAGTTTCTTTAGTAGATGCAGCTTCATCTGATACATAATCACAGAAAACTCAACATTCTGTGTTCAGGCTGGTGATAACAGCACCAGAGAGGTAAAATCCATTGGCGATACACCTCTGTACTCACGAGAGTTGCTTAAGTGAACAGCATCCTTGGCCAGAGTTAAGAATGTTACAAAAACAGCAGTGACGTGGAGACGTAATAGAAGTGACTTGAAGTGGGTTTGGGTAGCTGAGAAAGTCTGCAGTCTGAATCCTTTGATTTGTCAACCTGTATTTAATTTGGTTTTACAGCACTAATGTGGCCTGCCTATAGTAAACTGGTTTTTGGGTTGTTGTTTTTCAGCAACTGTCAAGATTAATTTAGCAGGTTTGGATAGTTGAGCCTGTAATCTCCAAGTTATGTTACTGCAATGTGTAACATTTAGGATTACCCTTGGAACTTCAGCTAGTGCTGACATCACTTGAATGGGGAAGTCTGCTCTGAGCACATAGCTCTAATCTTAAACCCACTTAATTGAGAGACAGCCTCTTTCCCTGTGTTCTATTATAGGATTGTAGGCTTGTATGGCCACCCCTCACTGCCAGCCTCCAAGGGTGGCCACACCTCTTCACTGTCACATGCCTGGAACACGAGTCTGTACAGGGGAAAATTAGCTGACTCTAGGGCTCAAACCCTCAGGTAGGGTAGAGCAGAGAACAGTTCAGGGTGCAAAGCTCTTAGGCAGGGCACAGCACCAAGCAGTCTAGAACTCCATCCCTCAAGCAGGGTAGAGCAGGTAAAGGTCTAGGACCCTAGCCTTCAGGCAAGGGTGTGCCCAGCACAGTCTAGGGGCTCTAGCAAGCACAGGTCTCCTGACCTAAGGAATGGGGGAGTACTGCCACCCCAGGGGAGGGGTAGCAGCTGGGACACAGGCCCACCCAACTCCACAGTGTCCCAGCCCAGGGCCCTAACAGTGGCAGAGTGGTCTGCCACTAGGTCAGCAGGGAATCCACCTGCAACATGCTGACCAAGTCTCTGACACCACAGTCAGACAGTAGTCTGGTTCCCCAGGCTGCTTCCTATTCTCCCCCTTGGGTGTACCTTTCACGGGTTGTCCTCTGTCTCCCCAGGGTACACTGCAAGCAGCAGTCCCAGCAACTCTTCAGCATCCAGCATGTCTGGCCATACAGATAACTCAGGACAACAAAAGTCTTCTGCAGACTCCTGGGTCTGCAGAAGAGAGAACACATCTGTCTCCCTTGGCAGCTCCTCCCCAAGTAAGCTACCCGCCCCTCTGCTTCCAGCTTGGAGAGCATGGCCTTCCAAGTTCTGCCCACTGGGGGGCATCGGTTGCCCTCACTATCAATCTCCGAGGGTGGCCACACCTCTTTGCTACAAGGACTTATGATCTCCTGTGTGTCAGTTCCGGGTTCCATGCTTGCCTTGATCAGCTTGTGTTGCTGGAAACTGCTCCCTCTTGTGGTGGGGTGAATTCATGGCCTGGTATTAGAATGATTTTTTTTGGCCAGGTTTTTGTTTGACTTTTTAAATAAATGGGGGGATGGCAGGTGGGTTTATTAAGAAACTGGGGGACAAGGAGAAGGAAAGGTGCCTAAACTTTTTAAAATTTGTATTTGATTATTTTTACTACTGCTAGGTGCCCACATTGTAAGGGGACAGGTGACAAATTAAACATCTAAACAAACACTTGCAAATTCTTTTAAAAGGAAGGAAACTGCTCCTCTTGACTTGGTTAATGGATTTCCTATGCTGGGGGATGAAGTCAGTTCTATCTTTGTTAGCAATAATAATGATACCTAGCTCTTCTCTAAGCTCTTTTCGTCCATAGATCTCAAAGCACTTTACAAAGGAGATCAGTGTCATTATTCCTGAGGCACAGGGAAGGAGGGAAGTGATTTGCCCAAGTTATAGTTTCTTTTAATTGTTAATCTGGATCCTGGGTTACTATCTAATCAAATCTTTGAAAATCATCCTCCCATCTGATGGCCACAGGATGAGGAAGGATTTCTGTTCAGTCTGTCATCAGCATTTGACAACACAAGTCATGAGATGCTGCTGATGTGTCATATTAAAAATGTTTTAATATACTTTTTATTTTGCATCATTTCTTTGTTTTCCCCATGACTGGTGAGTCAGCAGGGAATGGAAGCCTAAAAAGCAGCATAAGATTAAAAAAATATACCCCAAATGCTGCACTAAGTACAGAGTAAGCTTAACTCTCTCAAGTACAGGGTCTTTCCAATTAATAAGCCCCAGAGTACTGGAGGTATTTAATGGTCATAGTATTGTGTCTCTAACTGCTTGCTGATCAACAGGTTTTGGCACCATGGACCATTGACCATGTGGAAAGGCAACGTTTCTCAAAGATTTTAGGTCCAATAGCAATGTGGCCTGATGTGAACATTTTAGGTCTTCTCTTCCTTCCACCTGATCTCTTCTTTATGGACTCTATCCCTGGTCCTCTTATCCCTCCACACTTTGGACCTGATTCAATGCCCATTGAAGTCAATGTGAGACTTCAATGGATGCTGGACTGGACCTTTTATTTTTGTTTTACCTTCAGCATCTTCACCATCTTCCCTGTCCCATAAGCTCAACATCATGTTGCCTTTCTTCTTCTCTTCCCTCATAAAACCTCTTCTCGCAGTTCCTGGGTAGGTTCCGACACCCTTTTCCAGTCCCCAATGTGTACCCCTCTCAAGTGGCAGACCTTTGGCTCTACTTCTCTTTGAAGTAGGATCTTGTAATCCAACCACTCTCCAACTTGGTTCCTGGTTGGCAACCATGTTACCTAGCAATTCAAACTGGGTTTGGACCCTGCTAGAATTCTCTTTCAGGGGCTTGTGGTCAATTACAATATGCAGTGACACAGAAGCATTTTCTCCAAAACAAAGTATGATTTATTTGCCCAAACGGTACATAGAGTTTAGAGAATTATATTTTAAAAATAACAAAAATCTGTATCCATATTGTTTTACCCATGCTTGGCATTCCCCTTAGTCTTGATTTCCCCCCTGCCCCCTGATTTTCTCTGGGCACCAAGTTACAGGGTACTTGCTGCAAAATCTGACTCTGCCAGTCCCTGTGTCAGCCTCCAGCAGGCTGATTCTGTGTCTGTCAGTTTCCAGCTGAGATCACCACTTCTCCACTCTTTTTTCTGGCAGGGGCACCTTTTTATCCCATTGGGGATTTTGATCTTTTGGGGACTCAGTATGGACAAATCAAACCCCGTTAGCACCTGAAAGTACTATCTCTCAGTCATGGCCCCATTGTTCTTAGCTGTCTTGAAGCTGTATCATTGTTTTATCTTTCCTGCATTCTGTAACAACCCCCATTTACAGTCTCCTTTGATTTAACTCTAGGCATTCAGGCATGGTAATATCACACACATATTCTGAGGACCATATGTTGTTTGTAAAAAATATTTCCCATTTCTCCACACCTGCTGACTATGCTTTTGTTTAGTCTAGCCAGTTTTTCCTCTGCATCATCTCCAGGCTCAATCTCTTCCTTTCCATTCCCACAGCTAAATCCCTAATCCCTAAATCTCTTGATTGCCTCAACTACAGCAGCCTTCTGCTGTCTGGCCTCTCACCTTGTCCTGCTCAAAAAATGGAGCTATGGAAGTCATATTCCAACCATGTCCAGCTCCCTTCAAGTTCCTTTTCTTCACATGCAAGGTCCTCTAAAGCTCCTGCCTACTTCTCTTTTCACTCTCCCTGTGGCACCCAGTGTGCCCACCTCATCATCTCCCTTGTTCCCTTTTCTCATTCATGTCTCACTGCCTTCTTCCATGCTCTATCTCCACCCTTGCCTCCTTCAAATCTTTTTAAAAACACTATTCTTCCACAAATCTGTAAACTCACCCCACCCTTTAATGCAATATAATCTTAAAGAAAAAAAGTGAAAGCATCAAGACATATGCACTGCTACCAAAAAAAAAATCACACAATCATCTTGTTTGCTATCATGTCACATCAAAGCATATTTTAGAACCCCAACCTGCAAACACCGCTTATTACTACTCAAAGTAGTAGGCACTAAATTTGGAAGTAACTGCAGGCTCGTACCCTTAGATTGTCAGCTCTTTGAGGTAGTGACATTGTCTGTAAAGCACCAAGGACCATTATGAAGTTATATAATTAATACATAATAAATTATGATAATTAATGAAGCTTGCTCAGTGAATTGGCCTGTTTAGCAATCCAAACTTGTATATGCACATTTTACTGTTCGTTGAGACATGTAACTTATATTTTGTCTTCATTTTCACATGCTTTAATTTGTGAAAATCCTGTCTGATCCTTTGTGTATCAGATGTTTATACCGTCTAAAACTTTTTACCTGCTTCTGCTCATTGCTAGTAGGGAAATGGCCATAAGTTAGGTGAGTTTTATACATGAATTTGAATTATTTGGAGTCATTTTAGAACCTGTTTTTTCCCCCACTCACTTTTTAAAAAATAACAGGTTTGTATTTAATCCTTTGGTGCAGCATGATCAGAGCTTCTAATAAAAAGAAAAGCAGTACTTGTGGCACCTTAGAGACTAACAAATTTATTAGAGCATAAGCTTTCGTGAGCTACAGCTCACTTCATCGGATGCATTTGGTGGAAAAAAAAGAGCTTCTAATGTGTCATTCTATGTAACGTCACATGAGGTATTTGTCCTTAGGTGACCTACAACAAACGTGATACTCTTAGATATGAAATCACACACTGTATTTTGTATCATATGCCCTGGGATGACTCAGCTGCCCACAAAGAGGTTTGAAAAGTACTTGTTTCCAGTCACTGAGCAGATTTCTAATGGACAGATTTATCACTAATTTGATTTACACTTTTTTCAAACACGCTTTTTGCTTATCCTTGGTATCATTCATGACAACCTCATAAAAATCCATATCCGTAATTGTTCATGGCATTTGTACATTAATAAAATGTAGGATGCATACCAGTCTTTTAAAGATATTCCTTTTTTATAGTAACCTTTATAGACAAAAATAATTGTAATAATTGGCATTGACATGTGAACAATTGCGTAAGGCAAGTGTTACCATGAATTTCTGGAAATAATTCTGGCAAAATCCTGTTTAAGGAGCAAACAGTGACTGCTAATATGACCATTATAATTTCCTGCTTTTTCAGAATTGTACAGCAATCTATCTGTGTTTTCAGGGCTGTTCCGAAAGTGAAGGCTGCAACGCTCAGTATTCCATGAGTCTGTTTTAGTGCTCTTTAAATGGCCTCTGATGCTGCTTGGGTTATTAGATTCAGTGCCTCCAACTAATAGTTTCATAGACTCACCACTCCTACACTGGTCCCATCCTAGCATCCTTGGTTTGCTGCTGGTACGTAATGGCATGGCTCCTGGTCATGGAAATGTTTGCCTTTGTTTGAGGGTTGGATGGGGAAGGATCAATAAACTTTTCATTAGGACACACTGAAGCCAGGAGAAGAGCCGTTTGGATGAATTCAGAGGCAGGGAACTTGCACTTGATCTGCCTTGCTCTTTCTAGTAGGTTTGACCACAGTCACGTTGAATTACTAGAGAAGGCTAATTCAGTTAACTAGAATTATCCGATGATCAATCTGACCGAATTAAAACAAATAGTATTTAAGGCTTTTTAGGTCTTTGAATGGTTTCCATCTGATAGAAACAGACAACAGCAATAACTGGAAATTTTGGCTCCTGAGTTGTTTAAACATTATGCATTATGTTCTTAATAGCAGTAAATAATGTACAGACAATTCACCATATTTTAAAAGTATAGGAAACAACACTGAACATCCAAGTTTACTCTTTCCTTTAGAGCCATTATAGTCTATTAAGAAAATAGTATGCTTTTCTAGAGTTGCCTAAATACACTTTTACATGATAGATCATTAAATGATTCGAACAAACATCCCTTATTGGGTTTTACAAACAATTTTTTTAAATTGTTGTGTGGATATAAACAGATTTTAATATTTTTATGCTGTGTGCATGTGACAGCATTGGCTGACATACCGAGGACTAAACCAGGGACTTTCAGAGCTCAAAGAGTGAACTGCTACAGCTTGAGCTAAACAGCCAAGACCTCCTACTCAGCAGCTGTAACAACACACATTGTCAGAGGATCAGCACAGACCAGGACCTGTAACAATCACCAGTGCGCTACATGTACACATTCCTATTCTAATACATACATCTCTCTGCTATAATGGAACCCTTTTATAGTGAAGTCAGTGTTTTCAATGGCCTCATGGCTGACCTCATTATGCCTCCCTTGTAGAAAACCTTCCTGGTTAGAGAACCAGCACCTTCAAGTCAGAAAAGACCACACTGAAGGCCCACCCCTAATTTGTTGTCTGATTTAGCCCGAAGGAAAAGTTCTCCTAACTATATAGCAGAAGTAAGGCTGTTTCTCTTCAGAAGAAGAACTCAGTGATGCTGTGGCATATACTGTACACTTAATCTAAGACACATTTTGTAAAAACCTCAATTTATAGCCAACATATGGTAGAAGATCATTATTTAACTTTAATTTGAACCAGATATACAGTTGGAGGTGGATCTATCATGATCTGGCAACATTTTCTTTCACTGGTTGACTTTAACAAGTGTAGAAAGGAATTAAAACTCAGAGCACAAATCGCAGTGATGTGCTGGAGGGGGCCCATTGAGAGTTTCCAGGTGCCCTTTATTAAAATTCTACCACCAAGCTGACAGGGAGGTTGGGACGATTTCTTTTCTTCTCTAGATCCTGCTAAATCATGCCTTACAGAGATGATGTACAGGACTCAAAGTACTTCTGAAGAGCATTTTTTATTGTTTTTACTTTTAGAATGAACCATTGCACCAAGTTATCAGGTATTTAAACAAAGATTCCTTATGCAGGAGACCTACATGGTCTTCATATCCCTTCCCATATTTCATGTTATATTTTCTGAACAATGTGCTATCAATATACTTTGGACTTTGGTCTCATTTGCATCACTATCATCAGGGGGCTTTCAGCTCCAGGATGCCTCCTAGTGTCTGGGTGCAGTACTGCAGGGATTCTCAGCCTAGCACCACCTTCAGTTATCCAAGTCCCACCACAGTCTGTCCATGTACATGGCCTCGCCTTCCATTCAGCTCACTGCTCAGTCCATTCCCCTTCCAGGGGAAACAGGAAAGTCTAGAAAATACGAAACTCAAAATCAAACATCCTTCAATCCCATCCTCTACCTGGCACTTGCTATTCTTGGCTTTTTTATTCTTGACACCCAGGTTTTGCCCCCAGGCCAAGAGGAGAGTTAAAGGAGAGGGCAGGCCTGGGTTCCCCTAGCTGCCTAAACAGGCATCCTGGGCAGGAGCCCAAAGACCATTCCTTCAATCCTGCCGCCATTTTCCCTGGGCTGCTCCAACCTTTACCTCACTCACTGGCACCTTCACAAGATCTGCAGACTCTGCTGCCCCCATCCTTGGGGACTTTAGAGTTCCTCACAGCTTCCCTTGGGGCCAGCTACAGAAGTGTTTCCTAATAGCCAGTCTTAGCTCTTCCCCATGGCAGCTGGAGCATACTGCCCCTTGCCTTAAAGCAGTCAGTATCTCTCTCCTTTAAACAGGAGATCCCCCTCAGTCCTCTCCCTGGGATGGGTGTTGTATCTCAGACCTCTTTGCCTTTGAGTCATCTGTCTTACCCTCCTTCAAGCAGGAGCTCCCTCAGCCCTCTCTCTGGAGCTGGAGTTTGTCTTGGGTCTCTTGCTAGGCAGTTGTAAGGCTTTTGCCAGCTCCCTTCAGCTGAACACCCCTTCCCGCATTAGCCTGCCAGTCTAGAAGATTCAGCAGACCAGCCTTCCCCATCACTGACTGTCTACTGGGACGGAGAAGGCAGCCTTTATGCTGCTCCCCTTCTCCCAACTCTTTCCCAATTGGCTGGGTGAGAGAAAGCCTCACCTTGCCTTCGCTGCAAGGTTTCAGGCCCTTAAAGGTGCAGTCTCCAGATTCCTTCCTCAATCACCACATTGCCAGGACCCTTAGGTCTCTATATGTCTCTTTTGGACCCTTCTGAACACTTAAAGGGCTAAACCAGGTGGCAGGGTGTGTCTGACCACTAGGTGATACTGCCCTTAATGGCAGACTACCCGTCACCATGGCAGAGTAAAGGGCCATTAAAAAGCTGAGATGGAGGAGGCACTCAGAAAAAGAACATAAATACTTCCACCATATACATTTAATATAGGTATGTTTGCCTGTAGTTTCGTCTCTCCACTTGTCTATGATTATACGATGGCATTTTACCTAAACGGGAAAACAAATGAATAGATTTTCCAGTCCATCCCATGTCCTCTCTGCATCATCCATGCCCCAGGGAAATGGGCACTGATCATAAGATAGGGAGAAAATGTTCTTGGGTGTTCCTTGTTCAAATATTATCAACACATCATTGATAAACTATTTTACATTTCAGAATTGGACTTGGATAGAAATGAAAACAAATCCAAGCTAAATAAAGACTTGCAATACAGAAGTTTTGCTCCAAAGGCTGAGGAAGTTCTGAAATGTACTCAAGTTTAGCCAGACCTGAGTTGTGAAGTTCAGATCTGGATTTCATTGTGGATTCAAGTTTCCTGACATGTCAGGCTGTTTGGACCCAACTCTTCAAATCCAGTTTGCATGCAACTCTCCTTAAATGTAAAAACCTATTTAAGTGCAGAGAATCAGAAGTAGCATAACCTACAAAATTCATCAATCGGCACTGATTACTAAGAAATCACTCGAAGGACATGTTCTCCTTCCTAAAGAAAGATCAGCTTTCCTTCTAGCCCATAGTGGTTAGTTCATCCAGTCTTTACTGTTAAACAATAATTTTAACAATGTATAGCTGCAAGTGTTCCCAACACTTACATGACAATATTCATTTATTTTTTAGTAAGGATGATTTTATATTTCCAAATGTTTATTCTCAGATGCTGGACTAAGTATTTGGGGCTAATGTATTTAAATAAATATTTAAAGCAATAAAGGGATTGGGGGCGAGGGAAAAAGGCCATTTACAATGGTTGAATGATTTTATCCAACCAGACTCACAACATTCAGTGGACTGAACAATATTTGTTTTCTCCTCCAATTCCATTTAATTTCCATTACAAAGTCCATCCTTTCAGCAGCTTGAGGGTGAGCAGCACACACACAGATCTTTTGTCTATTGGGAAGGTATTCTGTTGTCTGATTTAAGTGCTTTTGCTATATTTGACTTTTTTTGTCATCTGCACATTAGGAAGATTTTGGACACTGCATTGAAAATGTTTTTGCTATGGTCAGAAGAATGCGTCTGTAAAAATTGACATCTTGGTATTATATACAGTACAGTCTTTCAGGAAGACATTCACCCATATTATGTGCTGTTTTCCATACACAAAAACCTACCAGAGCAGGTTCAGCCTTTTCGGCTCCAGGATAGGGAAAGTACAGTACCTCCTGCACAGATATAGGGATAAATCTGGACTAATAGTGCTTACCTGCTCTACAAGAGTATGTCTAGGTTATTTATAATGCACTTTGAAACGTCAGGTGACCGTTCAAAATATATTATGATTCCATTTTCCCCTCTAGTGCGCTGTGTAATAACAGACATATTTTTGTAGATAGGTGATATTATTGTGTATATATTATAGGAAAATTAATTGCAAATCAAAAGAATCATGGTAATGACTACTTTGAATAAATGTCCACTTTTCCCGTTTTTCAGCCTGGCCTCTTGTGACCTGGCACTCCAAAATACCCCAGCCAAATAACTGTAAGACCCTCATACTACTATAGAGGAGCTTTCAGCAAGGGGCCAAACTCTACTCACAGTTACAGCAGTTTTCAGAGTAGCAACCGTGTTAGTCTATATCCGCAGCAGTGTAAGTCCACTGATTTCAATGGAGTTACTGGCGGTTTACTCAAGTATAACTGAGAGCAGGTTTTGGCCCTAGGACTCTGTGTGAATCAAAACTAGGCAGGTGTGTTTTTCTGATTGTTACAGACAGACTGGGGCTACCAACAGTATAAGCTGTAGTGTAGAGCAGGCACAGGTGTTTCTACCATCTAGTGATATCTAACGCCTGTGCCCAATCTACACTACAGTTTACCTAGTTGGTAGCAATGATGCAGTTGCACCAGTGCAGAAAAAAGTTCATTTTTTTCCCTAGTGTAGGCAAAGCCTAGTAGTCTGTAAGAAGTAGCTAAGTGCATTAAATAGCTGATTCTCCCAGCTGGAAATTCCTTGCTTCCTCCTTTTATTTCAAGTCTTGCTTGAAACAGCATTCAGGCCACAGATACAGAGAGTGAGTTCAGGCAGGATAGGAGAGTCAGCTAATTGGTTAAAACTGTTTGTTGTGTCTAATCACCAGCTGGCAGACAACACCCTTAAAATAATGTTTTTCTTTTCAGAAACACTAACTTAATTGTAGACTCACTGTATTTAGCTTGAGCCTGTCCTGTTTCTCCTCGTTATTAGTAACATTAACAGGAAAGCATTTTCTATTTGTGTAAACTACTTGAAATAGATTTGTATTTAAATAATGATGGTATTTTCCTAGAAAACTCTCTGTTTGCCAAAGCTGAAATCCTATCTGACCTCCATTTTGTTGCACACTTTAGAGATGAACTAGGTTTCAGTTATGTCAGTCAGCATGAGACAGAAACAACCCAGGCTAATGACAGAGAAAACCCTCACCCACTGAGACACCACTTGTCCCAAATGAACATAATTGGGATATTTTTAACTGTGAAAGATGTTATTTAAATGTCACTGGAAAGGATTTCTTTAAAAAATGGGCTTGTGTTCTGTTTTGTTTCTTGATGATTATAAATAAGTCTAGAGCACATTTAAAAAATATTATCTCTGATTGTTTTTTACCTTGGAAATTTTAGGAGTATCAAGTCTGATCTTCCCAGGTTGTGCTAGAGAACCTCACAGCGATGTCAGAAGATGTGTATTTTGAAATGTCAGATCTTTATTAAAGGGGCAGTAGTGTTGAATATTTATCAAAAACAACCTTTCTCCAAATTATTTATTAGGTGTTGAAGTTAAATGGGTGTGTTTGTATTTGTTTGTTGACAAAAAAACCTTTCAGACTTCTTTTATACATCACAAAAAAAGAAAAAAGGGCACAAGTTCAATTTACTTTTTCTTTGCAGGTTACCTTACCATAAGATTATTAGGAGTCTATGAATAAAATTGGACAGGTAAGAATAGAAGTGGGCAGAATGGTGTCCCTGACTAGCAAGAAAATCAGTAGATATGTTTCTTTTCATTTTCTCTTTCCTTTTACAGTAGATATTCTGGGTGTTGAGTCACCTTTCATTAGCATTGGTGTAAATCTGGGGTAACTCCAGCAAAGTCACCAGTGTTACATCTTTGTAAAACTGAGTATATGAGAAGAGACTTGAATCCCTTGTGTCTTTGGCCTACACATAAGTGTTAGAAGAAGCCAGGAAAGCGCTCTAAACACTGCCAGTATTAAGCAGAGAACTTTTACTAAGAATTACTTTTACAAAGAATTTTTACTAATCAGTAATCTAACTTTCTTTGAAAACTGTTAACAACATGAGTAGAAATCAGATAAGTCTCCTGACTTTTTAAAAGCCTATTCTTTGTTTGGCACCAGCATGTTTGATCCTTTTTGCTCTTCTAATTTTCATAGTGTGAAAGCCTGCTGGTGCTCTGATCAGATCAGTGTCCCATTGTGCTAGGCACTGTACAAACAGATAGTAAGGGGCAGTCCTGGACTGAAGAGTTTATATTATAAGTTTAAAAATCAAACAGAGCAAGTGAATTGTAGGATGAACTTTCAACAAGATCAGAGTAGAATGGCTAATTATATCTGAGGTTTTTTTCCTCCTTCTACCAGAACATTTAAGTTCCAGGAGAAATAAAAGGAGATTCTTGCAACTTTGTGATTTTTGTTTTAATTTTACTAACTATAGAGCTGATATTTTTCACTGTTAGGTTCTTTCAATCTTCTAATATTGAAAGCACTGAATGAAGATTCTATTCTATTCTGTATAGGTTCTTCTACCGCAGTTATCACCATAGTATCTGAGCACCAGCAGTGCATTAAGCAATGTGACTTAACATCTGTCACATGCTGTTTGTTCTCTCACCCTCTCCCAAGAGAGAGAAGCATATTCAGTGACGTGTCTTGTTTTGCTAGGGTTTTTTTAATAATATACCTGTTGCTATGTATTTTTATTAGAAAAGGCAAGGTCAAAAATGTGACTTGCACTTGAAATAGGGTGACCAGATAGAAAGTGTGAAAAGTCAGGGCACTTTTTGGGGAGGAGGGGGTATAGTTGCCTATATAAGACAAGGCCCCTAATATCAGGACAGTCCCGATAATATCAGGACTTCTGGTCACCCTAACTTGGTGTGGAAGATGTTGAGGTTTGTGATAGTCCTGGGGGCGTTCGTTCCAGTCTCAGACTGCCCTCTGAGAAAAGTTCTGTCTGCTACACAGATGAGATTTGCTCTTATGGTAAAGAGTTCCGTTGTGACTGGAATTGTCAATTACGGTCTTCATCCCACAGCTGTAGGCGTTCCTTTAGTTATCCTGGACCCAGGCCATTAAGCACTGTGAAGATAAGAACCAAGACCTTAAACTTGATTCAAAATTTTATGGAAAGCCAGTGTAGAGAGCAGAGTACAGGTTTGATGTGCTTATGGTAGCTGAGAAGTTCTATGGTAGTTGGAGTTTCCTAAATGCTGAAGGCTCCTGCTCAGGTATATCACAGTGCTATATTTCAGCCAAGAAGTGACGAAGGCATGAATAGCGGAGGCTAGGTATTTGTCTGCCAGGATGGGATGCAGTCTCATCACCAACCAGAGATGAGAGAAGGGGTACTTGGGGGTACTGCTATGTGAAAACTCCTAGACTAGGGACTGAATTGACCAACCAAAGGAGACTGCACCATGGCTGCAACCTCTTTAAACACTTTCCTCTGCCTACTTTAATCGGGTTCAGCTTTAGCCAGATGTGTGCAGGCATCTTATAGAACAATTTCATTACACTTTTGAAAGGCTTGCTGCGTGAAAAACAACTCCTTGCTCTACCAGTTCTTGTCCTCCATCGACTTTTGATAATACGTTACACATTTCTAAAGGTAATATACATCTTAAGTGTGCTAAGACATACTAATCAACTTTGAAGCTTGTATGACATGTAGCAGATGTCTGAAAATAAACAGATTACAACAGCTTTATGGTCAGAGCTGTGCTGTAGGAATCCCATCAACATACAGAAGATAAAGGCAATGGTGCACACACTTTGCAGTGTGCATTTGATATATAAGGTTTGTGTAAGCATATGTCTGCACATGACATGGGTATGTATTTGAAGGCTAGTGGTCTTTCAAGATCCTTAATATCTGTCTGTGTTTCAAGCCAATCCTAGCATCCCATATCTAAGCAGTTGTTAGGAAAAAGTAAATATTTCAAGAGCTCTGGGATTTTGTTGAAAACAGAATTGGATCAAGGGGAAACAATCTGAAATGAAGGTATTGGTTTGCTGCCTATGAAAGATACATTTTCCAGGCAAAGACCCAGAAAGGAGGGCAAACAAGAAGCATTTGTCACAGGTTTAAAATTAAAAAGTCAATCTTGCTAATTTGGAATGTTAAAAAAATAAATCCTTCATTACAGAACAAACATGTATGGTGTGCAACAATAAAAAAGTACTTGAAAAGGTGGTCAGGGACCTGACACTTGAAAAGGCAGTGTTCATATACCAAGGAGTAGAACAAAGAGAAATGTAAATACAGGCCCTAGAGAGAGGCACAGAGCATGACTGTAAATACCACAGTTACACAAGGAAGGAAGCAGTTTACAGAAAATAAAAAGGGAAAGACATACACATGCCAAATAAACAACATCAGTGATGTGGCAGCTGGCATGAGAATAGGAAATGTCCAGGGTTTTTCTTTGCAAAAAAGGAAAATACATGGATTACAGTTAGAATGCAAGGATTCCTCAAGTGAAGGAGAAAAATTGTTCATAAAAACACTTAAAAGAAAGAAGCTGCAAACTCAAAATAAGGGCTAATAAAAATATGTGCAAATGGTCCACATCTGACATACAAAGTTAACACAAGAACACAACTAAGTGTAGTATCAAAAACTGAAATGGAGAGGTTCAAAGAACATATAAAGCTTGAAAATCAAGGTGAGATTGGAAACCTATAATAAAGAACAAATTCCAATCCTGGGTAAGCCCCAAGTGACACACACACGCTCTCTCTCTCTCTCTCTCTCTCTCTCTCTCTCTGCTTGGCCTTGCTTCTATGAGACAGGTTAATATCTCTGAGCATTGTATGATGATGTGTGCACAGGAAGGGATTTATCTGGTAATATACAAGACGTGGTTGTGGGAGGATGCAAAGCCTGTTATACATGCCACCCAATATGTTCCATAATCCTTTAAAGAACACTAGATGAAGAGCTACAAACTATGACAGCAGATGGCACGATTTGTAGAATCAAAGAACCAACAGTCTGGGCTCACTCCTTAGTAACTGTAGAGCGGAAAGGGGGCAGACTCAGACTTTGCATTGATCCCAAAGAGCTGAAAAAGAAAATTAAAGGGAAACACTTCCACATGCTTACAAGGAACAACATGTGTGCAGAGAGGGAAGGAACCAAATTCTCCAGCATATTAGTTGCATTTTGTCAGGGTTTTGGCAGATTCCCCTGGACACAGAAAACTGCAAATTTTGCATTTTCAATACACTGTTTGGCAGATGCTGCTTCTTGAGATTGCCTTTTAGAATATGTCTGGCACCAGAAGTGTTTCAGTGCACAATATCCCAGATGCCAGAAGTTCATCACTGTCGTATCACTTTGAAAACAACAGATTGAGTATTCCAGAAATCACTGAAAACAGGCTGTCTATATAGGCGCACAGATAAGGCCCAGTAGTGCGGGTGTTAGCCAGGGGCTCAAGGGACCTGGGTTCAAACCTCTGTTCTTCCTGTGTGACATTGGAGAAGTCATCTAGTTTCCTTGTGCCTCAGTTTTACAAATAGGGATATAATACTTCCCTACTTCACAGTGTGTTGTGAAGATAAATATAGTAAGGCCACGAAGTGGTCAGTTACTGCGGTAAGGGGGGGTATATAAATATCACAGATAGATACAGGAAGAAACACAGTCCTCCTGCTTTATCTTCCCAACCTCAAACAGCATCCCCAGCAACCATGCAGCTATTGGGGGCAGACTTTGAATCAACTGCATTTTTTACAAATAAAAGTATGATCAGACATTTCCCGACTAATGTAATAGTCACACATAGGAAGGGCCAGATCTTCAGCTGGTGTAAATAGGTTTAGCTCCATTGACGTCTGTGGGACTATGTCAATTTATACCATCTGAAGACTTAACCCTAAGAACACTTTGAATGAGGCCTTAGCTAGACAATACATTTTGGCTCTTCTCCCTCCCCCGTCCAGGAAGCCCAAACTAGCTGAGTTTGGAATCTGTGGATTTCACTGGGGCTGGATTGCTGGAGAGCAGAAATCCTGTCCCCATCCCTCCCCAGAGGTTGGGAATCTGTGAGTGTCAATAACCAGTTGCCAGTTTCCACTGAATGCATCCCATGAAGTGAGCTGTAACTCACGAAAGCTTATGCTCAAATAAATTTGTTAGTCTCTAAGGTGCCACAAGTCCTCCTTTTCTAATAACCAGTTGATCTATGTACCTATGTGCATCCATATCATGCAGTAGCTTGACAAACACCATTCTCTTGCCCCTGCCCACTGCCCTCTCACTGCTGCCTGTTGATTTTGTCTTTGGTGGCTGATTCTGACTCACTTTCAATTTAGCTGCCCTGCATATACAGCCAAGCAACCTGTTTCTCAGCTGCCTCAGCCCTGCTGTATTCTCTTACCTTGTCTATCTGACACGCCCTTTCTTTTTCTGCTTACATAAGAAAGTAACTGTGCTGTCAAACTAATGCCAAACATTCACAGAAACCATATAGTTCAACTCTCCCATTGGCTCAATTCAAATTTGTGTCGGTGCTGGCAAGAAGCATTTCAGTAGCAGCCCTGGCTACAGGAGTTCTCCTTATTCACAGAACTAGGCAGCAGCAGTGCAAGCTCCCCCATGCAGCCAGTCTAAGAGACCACCAGAGTGAGGGGGTAATGCAGCCCCATGCCCATTGAGTCTCTGGTCTCTTTGCTGAGGCTGCCAATTAGTGCCAATTGTACTAGTGGCTTTTGTGAGGTGGACACCTGTCTGCTCAGAACTGCACTGAAACCACCAACTCTTTTCACATAGGTCATTGAACAGCCATTAGATGGTAATAACTTTTGGTCACTGCCAACTTGGGCCACAATCTAACCAGTGACTGGAGGTGAAAGGCTGTATATATCCCATTACCAATCGGCTAAGCCATTCACTCCCCCATTACTGCAATTTTAATTAACTGAGCCAATGACATGAAAGCTGAAGGGAGGGGGAGCAAGAAAACATTGGCTTTTCATGAGATTTGTTTCATTTGCGTGGATTCTGCCTTCCCAAGAGTAACCTCATCCCAGGCAGGACCCTGGACTACCTGGAGAACACTCACTGCACTATTATTCAGCACCAGACCTAACCAAACAGCACTGATTAACAACTAAGGGGGTGTAATTCTGTCTCCCCACCCCCCGAGGTTAATGGCAAAAGTCCTACTGACTTCAATGGGACTAGAACTTTACCCTAGACCTTCGGTTTTGTATGTTCCTTAAAGTAGAACCCATGAAAATTTAAGATAGCCCCAAGATGCAAAACCCTGATCTGGGTTCAGGTTCTAAGTAGTGCCCCAAAGTTCCAGAGTTTTGGCTCTAGAGTTTTGGCCCGGGCTAACTCTAAAAAAGGAAGTCTATCTTTGGTTCATAGCAAGGATGTTTGTACTGTGACCAGTGAGTGGCAGAGAAGGGAAGACATTGTTAGATGGGAAGTGGTATGACCAGCACTAAGTCTGTGGAAATGACTTCACATTTGTTATGTTTTGAGAGGTGAACAAAACAGCTGCTTTAGTGGAAAATGAGGGTATCTTTAGCAGTGGAAGAAAAGTAGGAAATTGTGACCTCTTTCTTAAGGCTTTAACAACAGTGCTTTTTACTTCCGCGTCTTCCTTCTCTGGTTCTTTCAGTAGCTTTTGGCCAGAATCTTTCGCTATAGTTTGGTATATTGGAGAAAGGATGAAAGCAGGTAAAGAGCTACTGTTTCTCAGTTACACTCACGCTAGTATTATCAATAGCTTCTCGGGCACTGAGAAACATTGAACCTTTCCTCTGGTCTCTGTGACTAACTGTATTACTTGTTTGATGTGTGCAACCTCTGCAGATTCATAAACAGATGATTCTGAGTAGGTGCGGACACTAACTTTCTCTCTGTTCGCATGTACATCCTGCTATAGTAACGGCACTACAGCATCTTTATCAGGCAGTTATTGGTGCTACTCCTTAGGTTCCATCTTGTTTCATTTCTATGACCCAGGTATTAGCCATTATCTATAGTCTCCCCTGTTTGCAGTTTCCACCTTGGGCACTGGATTGCAATGTTCCCTCTCCTGCACCACCGACTGACCCGGTTGTCAGTGGGCAGGATTGAACCTGGGATCTCTGGAGCTCAGAGCATGAGCCTCTACTGCATGAGCTAAAAGCCAGCTGACTCTTAGCTATGGCTGTAGAGCAGACTCATTAAACTCTCTGTCTCTCTCTTGCTCGCTAAGTGGTCTCAGTGCCACTTGATGGGACAGAACATCACACCCAGGAGGTGTGTGGGTTATACACCTGCATCTGAAGAGTCATTGCTCTGGCTCCTTTTCTGTGAATGTTTCTTGGATAATTATCCATTACTGTCTAACCCCACAAGACAACATACAGCCAAGGCTACCCTAAAACACAGCAACAAGCAGCTGCTTGAAGTCCAGCATCATCCCAGGAAAGCTCTGCTACTTACAGGCCATGCCTGTCTCCACCAGTGTGGCCAGAGGAGGAGGAGCAGCTCACAGCTTGTTTCTCTTCTCCAGCTGTCTGCAAGAGGGTCTCTTTGCTTTGGGCCTCACACACTGTCAGGCCAGCCCTTCCTACAGTACTGTTTAGCAGCAGCAGTAAAGAACTAAACTGAAAGCCCATCTTGAAGATGAGACAGTCTTTGATTCTCTCAAGCAGAGCTTGCCATGTCATTTCAGATGTTTTACATGTGCAATTTATGTAACAGGTCTGGAAAACAATGAGCAAAAGAAAGTCATGGCTAAAAGTGTGCCTTTAATTATATCTGTGGTTAGGATGGAAAGAAAAGTATTAAGCCAAAGTTATACAATCCCCTTCTGACTATTCTCCTTTCCTCCAGATGCTCCACTGAGCCTCTCTGACCCTCCTCAAGTACTGATGAGGATGTCCATCTCCCTCGTTATCTTTTTCTCTCTTTAAAACTCTTGTATCACTTGATGTTTAACACTCACCATTTGCCTCCAGTTTAACCTTCACCCAGTCTTCCTGAATTCAGACTCACTCCACTCCAACCTCCCATCCTTCTCTTCTCTTCAGGCAGCTCACCAGTCACCTTCTATCCAAGGCCCCATATAATCTGCAGCAAGATGGATTTAAATTCTGCAGCATAGCACCCTGGATTTTGTGGCACCACTGTGCAGCCAGCTGGAAATTCTTTGGCAGCTTTATTTAAAATACTTCCAAATGGAGGTTTTATTAAATTAAATGTGGACATAAATAATACAGTCTCAGAACAGTCGTCCATGTACCATTCCTTTTATTTACAGTTTTCAGGTATTTTAAATTTTCAATATGTTGCAGATTTTAAGTATGGAAAATACAGAACCACATCGTAGTAGTGGGGTAAGAGCTAGGTAGACCCTTTGGGCTTTGATATCTGGGAGATGATGAGGAATTGTGTAATAGCCATATGAGCTGAATGTTTCTGCTACTGTGATGAGCAAATAATTACAGGTTTCAGAGTAGCAGCCGTGTTAGTCTGTATTCTCAAAAAGAAAAGGAGTACTTGTGGCACCTTAGAGACTAACAAATTTATTAGAGCATAAGCTTTCGTGAGCTACAGCTCACTTCATCGGATGCATGTGGTGGAAAAAACAGAGTAGAGATTTATATACACACACACAGAGAACATGAAACAATGGGTTTATCATACACACTGTAAGGAGAGTGATCACTTAAGATAAGCCATCACCAACAGCAGGGGGGGAAGGAGGAAAACCTTTCATGTGACAAGCAGGTAGGCTAATTCCAGCAGTTAACAAGAATATCAGAGGAACAGTGGGGGGTGGGGTGGGAGGGAGAAATACCATGGGGAAATAGTTTTACTTTGTGTAATGACTCATCCATTCCCAGTCTCTATTCAAGCCTAAGTTAATTGTATCCAGTTTGCAAATTAATTCCAATTCAGCAGTCTCTCGTTGGAGTCTGTTTTTGAAGCTTTTTTGTTGAAGTATAGCCACTCTTAGGTCTGTGATCGAGTGACCAGAGAGATTGAAGTGTTCTCCAACTGGTTTTTGAATGTTATAATTCTTGACGTCTGATTTGTGTCCATTCATTCTTTACGTAGAGACTGTCCAGTTTGGCCAATGTACATGGCAGAGGGGCATTGCTGGCACATGATGGCATATATCACATTGGTAGATGCGCAGGTGAAGGAGCCTCTGATAGTGTGGCTGATGTGATTAGGCCCTATGATGGTATCCCCTGAATAGATATGTGGACAGAGTTGGCAACGGGCTTTGTTGCAAGGATAGGTTCCTGGGTTAGTGGTTCTGTTGTGTGGTGTGTGGTTGCTGGTGAGTATTTGCTTCAGATTGGGGGGCTGTCTGTAAGCAAGGACTGGTCTGTCTCCCAAGATCTGAGAGAGCGATGGCTCATCCTTCAGGATAGGTTGTAGATCCTTGATGATGCGTTGGAGGGGTTTTAGTTGGGGGCTGAAGGTGATGGCTAGTGGCGTTCTGTTGTTTTCTTTGTTGGGCCTGTCCTGTAGTAGGTGACTTCTGGGTACTCTTCTGGCTCTGTCAATCTGTTTCTTCACTTCAGCAGGTGGGTACTGTAGTTGTAGGAATGCATGATAGAGATCTTGTAGGTGTTTGTCTCTGTCTGAGGGGTTGGAGCAAATGCGGTTATATCGTAGCGCTTGGCTGTAGACAATGGATCGAGTGGTATGATCTGGATGAAAGCTAGAGGCATGTAGGTAGGAATAGCGGTCAGTAGGTTTCCGATATAGGGTGGTGTTTATGTGACCATCGCTTATTAGCACCATAGTGTCCAGGAAGTGGATCTCTTGTGTGGACTGGTCCAGGCTGAGGTTGATGGTGGGATGGAAATTGTTGAAATCATGGTGGAATTCCTCAAGAGCTTCTTTTCCATGGGTCCAGATGATGAAGATGTCATCAATGTAGCGCAAGTAGAGTAGGGGCATTAGGGAACGAGAGCTGAGGAAGCGTTGTTCTAAGTCAGCCATAAAAATGTTGGCATACTGTGGGGCCATGCGGGTACCCATCGCAGTGCCGCTGATTTGAAGGTATACATTGTCACCAAATGTGAAATAGTTATGGGTCAGGACAAAGTCACAAAGTTCTGCCACCAGGTTAGCCGTGACAGTATCGGGGATACTGTTCCTGACGGCTTGTAGTCCATCTTTGTGTGGAATATTGGTGTAGAGGGCTTCTACATCCATAGTGGCTAGGATGGTGTTTTTAGGAAGATCACCAATGGACTGTAGTTTCCTCAGGAAATCGGTGGTGTCTCGAAGATAGCTGGGAGTGCTGGTAACGAAGGGCCTGAGGAGGGAGTCTACATAGCCAGACAATCCTGCTGTCAGGGTGCCAATGCCTGAGATGATGGGGCGTCCAGGATTTCCAGGTTTATGGATCTTGGGTAGCAGATAGAATACCCCAGGTCCTGGCTCCAGGGGTGTGTCTGTGCGGATTTGTTCTTGTGCTTTTTCAGGGAGTTTCTTGAGCAAATGCTGTAGTTTCTTTTGGTAACTCTCAGTGGGATCAGAGGGTAATGGCTTGTAGAAAGTGGTGTTGGAGAGCTGCCTAGTAGCCTCTTGTTCATACTCTGACCTATTCATGATGACGACAGCACCTCCTTTGTCAGCCTTTTTGATTATGATGTCAGAGTTGTTTCTGAGGCTGTGGATGGCACTGTGTTCTGCATGGCTGAGGTTATGGGGTAAGCGATGCTGCTTTTCCACAATTTCAGCTCGTGCACGTCGGCGGAAGCAGTCTATGTAGAAATCCAGGCTGCTGTTTCGACCTTCAGGAGGAGTCCACCTAGAATCCTTCTTTTTGTAGTGTTGGCAGGAAGGTCTCTGTGGGTTAATATGTTGGTCAGAGGTGTGTTGGAAATATTCCTTTAGTCTGAGACGTCGAAAATAGGATTCTAGGTCACCACAGAACTGTATCATGTTCAAAAGAAAGAAACAAACTACAAAAAGAAGGATTCTAGGTGGACTCCTCCTGAAGGTCGAAACAGCAGCCTGGATTTCTACATAGACTGCTTCCGCCGACGTGCACGAGCTGAAATTGTGGAAAAGCAGCATCGCTTACCCCATAACCTCAGCCATGCAGAACACAGTGCCATCCACAGCCTCAGAAACAACTCTGACATCATAATCAAAAAGGCTGACAAAGGAGGTGCTGTCGTCATCATGAATAGGTCAGAGTATGAACAAGAGGCTACTAGGCAGCTCTCCAACACCACTTTCTACAAGCCATTACCCTCTGATCCCACTGAGAGTTACCAAAAGAAACTACAGCATTTGCTCAAGAAACTCCCTGAAAAAGCACAAGAACAAATCCGCACAGACACACCCCTGGAGCCAGGACCTGGGGTATTCTATCTGCTACCCAAGATCCATAAACCTGGAAATCCTGGACGCCCCATCATCTCAGGCATTGGCACCCTGACAGCAGGATTGTCTGGCTATGTAGACTCCCTCCTCAGGCCCTTCGTTACCAGCACTCCCAGCTATCTTCGAGACACCACCGATTTCCTGAGGAAACTACAGTCCATTGGTGATCTTCCTAAAAACACCATCCTAGCCACTATGGATGTAGAAGCCCTCTACACCAATATTCCACACAAAGATGGACTACAAGCCGTCAGGAACAGTATCCCCGATACTGTCACGGCTAACCTGGTGGCAGAACTTTGTGACTTTGTCCTGACCCATAACTATTTCACATTTGGTGACAATGTATACCTTCAAATCAGCGGCACTGCGATGGGTACCCGCATGGCCCCACAGTATGCCAACATTTTTATGGCTGACTTAGAACAACGCTTCCTCAGCTCTCGTTCCCTAATGCCCCTACTCTACTTGCGCTACATTGATGACATCTTCATCATCTGGACCCATGGAAAAGAAGCTCTTGAGGAATTCCACCATGATTTCAACAATTTCCATCCCACCATCAACCTCAGCCTGGACCAGTCCACACAAGAGATCCACTTCCTGGACACTACGGTGCTAATAAGCGATGGTCACATAAACACCACCCTATATCGGAAACCTACTGACCGCTATTCCTACCTACATGCCTCTAGCTTTCATCCAGATCATACCACTCGATCCATTGTCTACAGCCAAGCGCTACGATATAACCGCATTTGCTCCAACCCCTCAGACAGAGACAAACACCTACAAGATCTCTATCATGCATTCCTACAACTACAGTACCCACCTGCTGAAGTGAAGAAACAGATTGACAGAGCCAGAAGAGTACCCAGAAGTCACCTACTACAGGACAGGCCCAACAAAGAAAACAACAGAACGCCACTAGCCATCACCTTCAGCCCCCAACTAAAACCCCTCCAACGCATCATCAAGGATCTACAACCTATCCTGAAGGATGAGCCATCGCTCTCTCAGATCTTGGGAGACAGACCAGTCCTTGCTTACAGACAGCCCCCCAATCTGAAGCAAATACTCACCAGCAACCACACACCACACAACAGAACCACTAACCCAGGAACCTATCCTTGCAACAAAGCCCGTTGCCAACTCTGTCCACATATCTATTCAGGGGATACCATCATAGGGCCTAATCACATCAGCCACACTATCAGAGGCTCCTTCACCTGCGCATCTACCAATGTGATATATGCCATCATGTGCCAGCAATGCCCCTCTGCCATGTACATTGGCCAAACTGGACAGTCTCTACGTAAAAGAATGAATGGACACAAATCAGACGTCAAGAATTATAACATTCAAAAACCAGTTGGAGAACACTTCAATCTCTCTGGTCACTCGATCACAGACCTAAGAGTGGCTATACTTCAACAAAAAAGCTTCAAAAACAGACTCCAACGAGAGACTGCTGAATTGGAATTAATTTGCAAACTGGATACAATTAACTTAGGCTTGAATAGAGACTGGGAATGGATGAGTCATTACACAAAGTAAAACTATTTCCCCATGGTATTTCTCCCTCCCACCCCACCCCCCACTGTTCCTCTGATATTCTTGTTAACTGCTGGAATTAGCCTACCTGCTTGTCACCATGAAAGGTTTTCCTCCTTCCCCCCCCTGCTGTTGGTGATGGCTTATCTTAAGTGATCACTCTCCTTACAGTGTGTATGATAAACCCATTGTTTCATGTTCTCTGTGTGTGTGTATATAAATCTCTACTCTGTTTTTTCCACCAAATGCATCCGATGAAGTGAGCTGTAGCTCACGAAAGCTTATGCTCTAATAAATTTGTTAGTCTCTAAGGTGCCACAAGTACTCCTTTTCTTTCAGCAAATAATTGTCAGTATTGACTGTCATCTTTGGATTTCAGAGTTATTAACCCATTGAGATGAATGGGGCAGTTCACCCATCTCAGAGCTATTTTTTAGACTGACACAAACTCAATGTGACAGTGATTTATGCTTGGTTCATGTTACGGCACTGGCAGACCAGTTGCCAGCTCAGGCCCAGGCCACTGGGCCTCACTGACCACTGACAAATACATAGCTGGAAACCAGTCTGGCTTGCTTGTGTGTTAGTATTGTTAAAACAGATGTTAGAGTAACCAGAATGTGTTGAGTGTTTAGATTTTATGAAATACTTGGAGGATGCTGCATGTATTGATCTCACTTACAATGTGTGTATCTCATGTTATAAAGGAATATTTAAATGTTTGCTCTGTAACTATAAAATGTTTGCTAAGACAATAAACCCCCACAGTCAGGGGTGAAGCATTATCAGGTGTGAAAACTTTACTACAAGACGTATCATCTCCTCCCCAACAAAGGAAAACCTACAGATATCAGACAAGCGACTGTGGAACATCAGTGGCCAAAAGACTTTGTTGATTGCTTCCCCCACACCTATGAAGTGGATACCTACACAAGCCCTTGTCCCATCACAGCTTCAACACTGGGTCAAGGGAATAAAAATCCCTGTTAAGGAGAAATTGTTATCCCTGTGCTGCTTGAACTCTAAGGGGAGAAGATTTCTAAGCATAAGCAAGGGATCCCCAAGCTACTTAGCTTTGGTTGGCCCTAATGGATGCATAGAGATTGCACATTACTGCAGCTTCTATTACTTTGGGAACCTAAAACTATAACTTGTTTGTGTGGGTACGTTGACATGCTTTAACCTTGTAAATAACTCTCACTTTTTTTTCTTAGTCAATAAATCTTTAGTTAGTTTATTATAGGACTGGCTACAAGCTTTATCTTTGGAGAGGTCTAGGGTTACTCCCGGGGGAATTCTGCACCAAAAAAATAAAAATTCTGTGCATAATATTTTAAAATTCTGCATATTTTATTTTTCAAAATAACACAATATAATCATGCCAGTTTCAATTATTTTGGTAATTTATTTCAAAATACCTGTCAGCAGGTATGTCTGTAATAATACAGACCAAAAAAAAAAACATTCGGGAAATGTTTTTTGATGGATTCCTTACCAGGCAATTTAATACAGAACCTTGAGTAATTCATTTAAACTACAATACAGAAATGTAGTTCCTGCACACCTCAGAAGTAGTGCAAACACTTGGAGGAGTCAGTGGTAATGGAGGAGCTAAAGGAGAGGGAAGGAGCCTGGGCATGAATTTGGAGAGTTGTTGGGTGTGGGCGGGAGAAGTATGGAACAGGGTTTTTTGTGGGGGAGGGATTGTCAGGGAGTTGGGGAGCCTCCCCTATGCAGACCCTGACTGACCCCTAGCCTCTCCCATTCAGTCAGGGGCATCTGCCGCCCATCCCTGTATGTCCCTGCACCTACCATCACTAGGTGGTCCTGCAGCCCCCCGCCCACATCCCCATCTGGCCCTGCAGCTCCCTACACCATGTGGCCCTGCAGCCCCCCTCCCATTCAGCACCTGTCTAAATGCTGTCACCCCACTAGTGTCTGTGACCCCCCCTCAGCAGCCCTGCGTGTCCCACTCTATCTGTCTCCTTCCCACATCCCCTGTCTTCTAACCTGGGCTCCATGGACAGGGTGCTGTGATGAACATAGCTGTTGCTGTTGGTTCTTGCACCACAGCGGCCTCTGGTGGGTGAAAGGTGGAACTGCAGCACTTCTCAGGCAGAATGTATTTTCTGCACAGAAAAAAAATTCTTCACTGGACATGAATTCTGCATGTGCACAGTGGCACAGAATTCCCCCAGGAGTATAGGGTGCACATGACCTTGTGTAAGTGACTGCTCCTTTGGGACTGTGAGTAAACTGAATATTGATGTGAGTTTTGGTGTAAGGGACCATCTATCACAGGGCAGGCTTTCCTGAGTGGCAAGTTAGACTGGAGTGCCCAAGAGGACTGTCTGTGTCTCCATATGAAGGCTGTTATAGAGTTTTAGGACTTCACACTTGTTACTGGGTTGATTAAATCTAATTATAGAACATACAACCAATTTGGGGTTTGTGTTCTGCTTCTTGACAGTCTGCCCAGATGGTGGCATCCATGTTCGTGAGCCACTCCAGACAGCATGACACATGTTTTTAGGAATTTCTTTGTACTCATTGTGATGTTACGCCTTCTTCATAGAATTATTGTTATGATATGAATATGGCATAACTAAAATGTGTTTTATGCAAGATGGGTCATGTAAGGTATCATTGAAAAGGTTATGATTTCCTGAAAGTGTTTATCCAATTTGTATGCATGTATCATTTCTATGTCTAAAGTTAGGAATATTGTTTATGTAACAATTACAACTACGTGGGTATGTGCTTGGGAAATGCCCACCAAACAGTAAACAATCAGCCTTAATGGCCATTAGGAAAAGACAATGAGTCTTTGAAGATGTGAATCCCCCATCTTCCCAGGAGTTCCTTGCTGTGGACCTTGCAAATAAACTTGTCTCATGATTGCCCTGACACTGCAAGGTCATGTGATAATGTCAACTGGTACAAAATACCACCTTGGACACTGCTGATACTTTTCCACTGGAAACAAAGGCTTCCTGCCTTATGTAAATTTGATTTAAGGCTGGGAAGGAAGGCAATCAGGACTCTCTTCCATTGCCTGCCTAGGAAGGAAGGCAGGGTTGAGTCCAGGCTGAGACAGGGGTCCAATCTGTAAAGAGAAATAACTGGAAATCTAAGCTACAGAAACTCTGCAACTTGCCTAAAACAACATTAAGGGTGAGAAATTACATTTTGTAACCTATTTCTTGCATGTATTAAGCTTAGTTTGTGTGTTTTGTTTTATTTGCTCAGTAATCTACTTTGTTCTGTTTGCTATCCCTTATAATTACTTAAAATTTACCTTTTGTAGTTAATAAACTTATTTCTTGTTAAATTATAACCCAGTTTGTGCAATTCATATCTGTGGGGGAAAGAAGCTGTGCATATCTCTTTCCACATTGAGGGAGTGGGCGATTTTTATGAGCTTGTGCTGTGCAGATTTTTCTATACAGCACAAGACAATATTATTTTGGCTTTACTCCCCAAAGGGGGGTGCACATGAGTGCTGGATGAATACCCTAGCTGATTCCTCCCACAAAGAGCTGATCTCAGTGTCTGTGTGTCCATTTGCAGCTGGGTGTGTCCCTGCCTGTGTGTGTGCGCCAGAGAAGGCTTGAGGGCCTGGCACAGCTAGGATAGGGTGAGGAAACCCAGGCTGGTGGAACAGGCGGAACCACTGGGACCCCAGCACACCAGGTGGATCCCAAATAGGAGGTGCAACCCATCACTCATCACAGCTAGAAACTTATTATAGCTTACCTCTTGGAGCACATTTCTTGTATGAGGGGTGGATTGCATAGAAATTCCATAGCTGCAGAAGCACAGAACACACAAGGCTCTGTTTATAATACATCCTCATCCTTCTTACTCAGGCAATGGCTGGGTTCGATACCAGGATACTATTCTGCAAACTCATGCCACAATGGACATATCTCCTGCCTAGTGAATACAGATATCTCTAGTACCACATATGCATAACCATGTAGGATAGGATTTTCAAATCCATCAGTAGTGATTTAGGATGGCGCACAAATCCCATTGACTTTTAGGCACTTTTGAAGATTCCATGCCTAGAGCAGAAACACATCTACCTTAAGGGCTGGTCCTAAGTGCTGATGTACAATCCTGGTTGGTGGAACTAGTGTAGGTGGGTGGCACTGGTGTTACTGGGTGAAGCTGCTGGGACTTAGGGATTAATACTAAATGTTTCTGATAACTGGTTGAACACTTCTGGTCTTAAAAGGGGTTTTCATGGTCTGTCACATTTTTTTTTCTGTCCTGATGAGTCACTAAATGACTCTGAAGCATGGCCATCACTGTCACCCAATTTATTACATTTTTTTTCCAGTATTTTTGTGGTCAATTAATGTTAGTTGGATAAAATAACAACGGTGTCACAAAACACAGAGCAGATACTATATATCCCTTTCTTTGTTCCCTCCCGCAGCAAATTCTGAGAGGCCCTTTCAAGTACCTGCTGCTGCTGAGGTTCTTGTGAGTTCCTGTTTTCATGTCTGAGGAAAGCCACAGTGGCAGAGTCTAATACCTTCTGTTCTTCTCATCCTCCTAGACCAATATATTCTCCACTTGAAATCACAGGACAGCTGAAGATCCTCTTGAAGCTGGAAACAGGACCTGCTCATGATAGAGGCCTGTACACAATGATACATTGGAGTTCTGAATAATTTATCATTTAAAAAATTAATAAAATACTCAGGAGGTAGCAATTAGGCCTCATTTAAACTGTCTTTTTCACTTGGAGAAAACTTCACCTCCACACGGTCCTTCATGAAAAGTAAGCCCTACATTGCCCTTAAAAAGGAATGGTACAGGCACTGGCTGTATAGAAAGGGTCTTTACTCTGTAGAGGGAGCTCCATGCTAGGTCCAAGTAGGCTGGTGAAGATGAGATCTTTGGTGGGAGGCTAAGTGTGGGGCTACTGGATTACTGTGGCCTGGCCAGAGATTGGGGCAGAGTTCCACTCCCAACCCTAAACCCCTGTACAGTTCCTCACACAAAGCCCAATTATTTGAGCTGGGAGGGGTAAATTTCATCCTTGAGGAGAATTAAATGATATATCCTTAAGAAGATCACTGATGCTGCCTGGTGAACTGCAAGCTTCATTAATGTTCCTAGGACCTCTGCCAAACATAAACTCTGAAGGGAAGAAAAAGGCTTGCAGTAAAATCCTTGTTTATCTTCAATAATCTCCCATTGCTTTATAGGCTTATTTTTAAAATATTAAATATAAGGCTATTGTTAGACATTATTGATTTGAGGATTTAACAGGTTACAGTTTCACACATGAATGCTCTCCCAGCCTGTTTGAAGCTAATGCTTTCCCTAAGGAAAATGACTTCATCCTTAATGTTACAGATAATAACATGAAGACCTTCTAGCATTTGGTCACACCTCTAAGAATAAAGCTATAACCCTACACTGCACTCACTTTTACAACAATATCCCATAAAAAACACAAAAAGGCAGTTTGAGGCTTTTCTTAGATGATCATCTTTGTAATGCCTCTGGCTCTTATTATCACATCTAGGATAATGAGTTCAAGCCATATAAAGTTTACATTTAAAAATACCTTGTTCAATGGGATGGCTGCCGAGGGAGGGAGGAGTTATGTTTTATTAACGACACCAATTTTCATGAGATTATTTTGCATTCCATTTTCATAGTAGTTCTCCATACAAAATGTTGCATTTCACAAATAAAGGGGAGCCTAAATTCTGTATCTTTAAATATGTAACTTACAACAAAGCAGCATGGGGAGATACAGAATGTTTAGATACATAGATGCCAAGGGAAGAAGGATCCACTGTGATCATCTGGTCTGATCTCCTGTATAATACAGGTCATAGAACAGTGATTCTCAGACTTCAGTGGTTCAAGAGCCAAATTAGTGATCAACATTACCCAAAGAGCCACAGTACTGTGAATTCATTCTTTCATTTACTGTTTTATATGTGTATATATTTAATTCTCACATCAAAATGACTGAACGGCTATTCTACAACTTGTCAATAACATAATAAAAGCATCCTGATTGGTTAATAATTAAATTGCACCATGCTTTAATATCGTGTGCAGCAAAAAGCCACAGGAGACACATTAAAGAGCCATTGCAGCACCCAAGCTTCAGTTTGCATATCGCTGCCATAGAACTTCCCCAAAATAATTCCTAGAGCCCATCTCTTAGAATCAGGGCTTGGCAACACTTGCAAGTTAAAGCACATTAAAGCAGCCCCGGGCGCTCTAACTCCTGATGTGTCCACATTGGCAAGGCACATAGAACGCCTGGACTCTGTGGCTGGAGCGCCCCTGGTAATCCACCTCCAGGAGAAGCATAACGCTTGCTGTGCCCTGGCTGAAGTGCCATGGCGCCAGTGTGGATGCCCTGGTCTATTAATGTGCTCTGATCGGCCTCCAGAAGTGTCCCATAATGCCTGTTCTAGCCACTCTGGTCATCACTTTGAACTTTACTGCCCTGCCCTCAGGTGACCAACCGTCAGACCCGCCCTTTAAATTCTCTGGGAATTTTGAAATTTCCCTTCCTGTTTGCTCAGCCAGGCGTGGAGTGCTCTCAGCAAATCTTTCCAGGTGACCATGCCTCTATGCATCAGGCGATCCCCAATATGGAGCAATGGCAAGGTGCTGGACCTCATAAGTGTTTTGGAGGGAGGAAGCTGTCCAGTTCCAGCTGCGCTCCAGCCATAGGAATTATGATACCTTTGGGCAGATATCAAGGGACATGATGGAAAGGGGCCATGACCAGGATACACTGCAGTGCAGGGTTAAACTGAAGGAGCTGTGGAATGCCTACCACAAAGCCAACGAGGTAAACCACCACTCCAGTGCCCCCCCCCAAACGACCTGCCATTTCTACAAAGAATTGGATGTAATACTTGGGGACAACACCACCTCCACTCCAAAGACCGCCATGGACACTTCAGAGACCAGTTCAACAAGGCAGGAAGAGGAAAGCAGGAGTGAGGGTGCTGAGGAGGAGGGGGACACCCCGGAATCTCTAGATGCATGCAGCCAGGAGCTGTTTTCAAGCCAGAAGGAAGGTAGCCAGTTGCAGTGGATGGTGCTTGGGGAAGAACAAACATCAGAGGATGTGCCCGGTAAGTGGCTTTTATTTTGGGAAGGAAGTTGTTCGGTGCAGGCTCTTGGGGCAAGGAGGGTTAGGGCTGCATGCGTGCCTAGATACAGAATAGGGCATTGATGTGCTCTCTCACATCATGGTAATTGGCCTCAGGGATCTCTTCAAAGGTCTCATGCAGAAGATGGGCAATGCGCCTGTGCAGGTTCCTTGGCAGAGCTACTGTATTCCTTGTCCCAGTAAGGCTAACATGTCCGTGCCACTGTGCCGTGACAGGTGGGGGGACCATTGCTGCACACAGGCAAACTACATATGGGCCAGTGTGGAAGCCTCATTGTAGTAGAAGACCCTCCCTTGCTTCCCAGGTCACCTTCAGCAGTGAGATATCTTCCAAGACGAACTCATCCTGTGGAAAATGTGGGGACAGTGTTCAGTATAGAGGCTCCCTGCAGCTGTTGGCTCTCCCCAAGGCATAAACCCCAGAGGAAAGTATGGTCATGAAACAATCGGTCCCCCTTGCCCTTGTGGCTTACTCACCATTTTGGGGCTCCTGTGGGTTGTGTGTGTTCACTTTGGAATGGGCAATTTCTGCTATTGTGTAGACTGTACTTGTCTTTAAGTACGGCCGAATCATTGCTCTGTCTGGTGTGAACAATGTTGCCTCTGTTAAGTGTTGCATTTTGGCTTTACAGATGCAACCTTGAGATCCCAGCCGTCCTTGTTATCAACGGCCGAAAGACCCCAAAGAATCAGGAAGCATCTGCGAAGAAGCAAAGAGGACATGCTGCATGAATTCATGCAGTGGTCCCTTAATGAAAATAAAAAAGTGCAGGAGTGGTGGGATAGTGAAAGGAGGGTCTGCCAGCAGAATGTGGATCGTGGGCACCAAAGCACACAGAGTGGCTGCTAAGCATCATGGAGTGCCAAGCAGACTCAATACAGGCGCTCATAGCAATGCAGGTGGAGCACATCCATGCCCCGCAGCCCTTGTCCCAAAACTCTTTCCCTTGTGCCCCCATGTCACCGCCAACCCACTTTCCCCAACATCTGGGTTCTTATCGCCACCAGCTGCCTCCAACAACTGTAGCGTCACCACCCAGCCCTGCAAACTACAACCCTTACCCGCTGCACTCAATCCCCATCACCATGCATTTTAGCCAGCCTGAAGTGCAGCACTCATTGCACAGCACTCCAGACAGGAAGGCTGGGTATGATAACCGGACATACACAAATCTCTGATTGTCCCGTTCCCCACCCCACCCCCTTCCCTCATCCTACACAGCACAGATGTGTCGTGCCCTTTCTCTTTTCCAAGCAGTTGTGGGGTTTTTTTTTCCAATAAATGAATTTTTGGCTTTGAAAACATTCTTCATTATTGCATTAAGTAAAAGATGCCGTAGCCCAGGAAAGCAACAGGCACTGCAAGTCAGTGCATCATAAGTAGCAAATGCAGATTTCTACTAACATTGGAACCACTGCACTTCAATCCCGTGCAGGGCACCAGACATTACTCGTGGCTTTCAGCATCAAATTGCTCCCTCAAGGCATCCCTAATCCTTGCAGCCCCATGCTGGGCCCCTCTAATAGCCCTGCTCTCTGACTGTTCAAATTCAGCCTCCAGGTGTTGAAACTCCGAGGTCCATGCCTGAGTGAAGCTTTCACCCTTCCCTTCACAAATGTTATAGACGGTACAGCACGCGGATATAACTGCGGGGATGCGGTCATCGACCAGGTCCAGCTTCCCATACTAAGAGAACCAGCAGCCCTTTAAATGGCCAAAAGCACACTCCACAGTCATTCTGCACCGGCTCAACCTGTTGTTGAACCGCTCCTTGCTGCTGTCAAGGTTCCCTGTGTAGAGTTTCATGAACCACGACATTAAAAGGTAAGCGGGGTCTCCAAAGATCACAATGGGCATTTCAACTTCCCCTACTGTGATTTTCTGGTCTGGGAAGAAAGTCACGGCTTGCAGCTTCCTGAACAGGCCTGGGTTCCGAAAGATGTGTGCGTCATGCACCTCTCCGGACCAGCCTGCGTTAATGTCAATGAAACGCCCACAGTGATCCACAAGCGCCTGGAGAACCATAGAAAAATACCCCTTCCGATTTATGTACTCGGAGGCTAGGTTGGCTGGTGCCAGAATTGGAATATGCGTCCCACCTATCGCCCCTCCGCAGTTAGGGAAACCCATTTGTGCAAAGCCAACCACAATGTCACGCACATTACCCAGAGTCAAGGTTCTTCTGAGCAGGATGCGATTAATGGCCCAGCGAACTTGCATCAACACGATTCCAAAGGTCAACTTTCCCACTCCAAACTGGTTAGCAATGGATCAGTAGCTGTCTGGAGTTGCCAGCTTCCAGATTGCAATAGCCACCCACTTCTCCATCGGCAGGGCAGCTCTCAATCTCGTGTCCTTGTGATGCAGGGAGGTGGCGAGCTCCTCACACAGCCCCATGAAAGTGGCTTTTCTCATCTGAAAGTTTTGCAGCCTCTGCTCGTCATCCCAGACTTGCATGGTGATGTGATCCCATCACTCAGTGCTTCCCGAGCCCAAAAGTGGAATTCCACTGTGGTCAGCACCTCCATGAATGCCACAAGCAATCTTGTGTCATATGCTTTACGCAAGTTAACATCATCGTCGGACTCCTCACTGTCAGTTTGTAGCTTAAGGAGTAAATCGACTGCAATTCGTGACGTGCTGGCGAGACCCATCAGCATATTCCTCAGCACTTTGGGCTCCATTCCCACAGACCGAAAGGGAAGACAAAGCGCACAGTACAAAAAACGTTGAAAAATGGCACCAAATGTGGATGGAAAGACAAGGATTGCTGGGATGCAAAGCGATGCATCACAGGGTATTGGGACAGGACCCAGAATGCCCCGCACCCCCACGCCCCCTTCCCACAAGCCACAGCGCCAGAATGGGAAGAGGTGCTCTGTGGGATAGCTGCCCATAATGCACCGCTCCCAATGCTGCAGCAAGTGCCACAAATGTGGCCACCCTAGAGTGCTTGCAGCTGACAATGTGAACACACTGCAGCGCTTTCCCTGCTGCAGTCTCTGAGGCTGGTTTAATTCACAGTGCTCTACATCTGCAAATGTAGCCATGCCCTTTGATAATGTAATAACTCTGAGCTCTTCATTTTATAACTACTTAAAGGGGTGAGTCTTCCTAGTAGACTATTACAACATGCTGTCTTTTATAGCTATTAAACTTTAAAGCCATGACCGTATTTTATCACTTGCTTGTGTTTGGCTTTGAAAATGAACAAATGAGAAAAAGTAAATGATCTTAAAGACAAAAATGTCTGCGTATATAGTGATATTGCCCATGCTCTTTGTCAGAGTTTGAGATGCTTTCTGTTAAAAATCTTTTAAGTGAATTTCATGCCCATCAGGGGGCCCAATCCTGCACTCTTTACTCAAGAAAAACATGCATTGTCTTCACCAGAATTTTTGCCTGAGAAAAGGAGTGCAGTCCTGAAGTGTATGCTGCATCCTTGATCTCGAGAGGCTATGTCTATGGGTGAGAGGGAAAATACTTCTGTCCTTGGTTGATACATTTAGTGGTCTCTCTGCTTAGCCTGGCAGTTTATAGTGTCAGTCATGGTGGTTGTTATTGGCACTAGGAACTGGAATGAGACCCACCAATTTGTTTCACATAGACCATGAAGGGGGTGAAAGGTAGTAATTGTTTCTGACAGGATTCAGCCTGGAAAAAAGTAGTGGCACGCTACTCTAACTCTGCTCACATTCATCGGGTTCACAAAGGGTACAGCTGCACTGCAATTAAAAACCTGTGGCTGGCCCATGCCAGCCAGCTCAGGCTTGTGGGGTTCAGGGTAAGGGCCTGTTTCATTGTGGTGTAGACTGTTGGGCTCGGGGTTGGAGCCAGAGCTCTAGGACCCTGCGAGGTGGGATGATCTCGGAGCCTGAGCCCAAACATCTCTACTGCAATTAAACAGCCCCTTAGCCAAAGGCCCTTTGCCTGTGTCCACTGGCATGGCGCAGCTGTGGGTGTCTAATTGCAGCGTAGACATATCTTTAATGTCCAGGACTAGCTGGATATTTATGCAAAAATGATCAACAATCATAAATGACAACGATAACATTTTCAGAACAGTTGTTAATTTTTAAATCTAACACCCAATTGAGATTAATGGAAGCAGTTCATACCTACCTTTAAACTACTGGGCCAAATTGTGCTCTCAGTTATACTTATCTAAATTAAGAGTCACTCCATTGACTTTGTGGAGTGACTCCATTTTGCACTGGTGTAACAGAGAGCAGAATTGGATCCATTGTTTATATCTTTTTGCAGAATCATGAACACAACATAGCATTAGTTCACATTCAAAAAGTTATCCGGATAACCCCAAGAGAGCTAAACTTTTTGTTTTTGCAAATGAAAGCTTATATTCTGCAGAAACGGACAGATTCAGTATGAAAATGCCAGCATGATGTATCACTGAGTACTGGCTCAAGCCAGGCCCTGATTTTTTGGTCATTGCTAGCATAAATAGATTCAAAAAACTGTAATCTCTACAGGAGAAAGATTCTGTATTAATTTATAAAACTGCTAGTCTGTATTGAGCTCTATATCTGTATAAATGTTGCTTTTTGAAAGTTTAGAGATTCATTTACCATGACCAAGCTCAATACTAATGTTATAATGTAAAAATATGGAATTCTCTCACATGAATCTGCACAGATATAGAGTATACACTACTCTTCCACACAAAACATAAAATAAAAATAAAAATGTGTCCAGCTTACTTATTAAACAACAATGATTTCAGCCAACACACAACCTAAAAAAGACCAAGTGTTCTCCTCTCATAAATGACACCTACACCTTTAGACACCATGCTTAATTGCATTACTCTTTTTCCTCACAGACTGCTAACTACCTTGGAAAATTATTTGGTTTAAAGAATCTGCCATCAACCAACTGTTCACTTTTTAAGTCCACCCTCAATAGTCACTCCCTAAATGAGACAATTCTGGGACGTTTGAGAGAACTAGGGCAACAAAAAACAATGTGGGAAGAACCATACATATTATGTTTACTTTATGGTTTGTGGTATCTTTACTTTGTCATATATTAGATATTCTGTTCATGGATGCTGGCATAACTTTTCAATAAATGGCATTTGCAGTTATCAAATGACTTAGCTTCACTTCAACATTCATTCCACCCCAACCTCAGAAGTCAGGTATTGCTTCTTTTTACGTTATGACATGTAAATAGCTTATTATAACTTTAATACAAATACAGATATTTTACTGACAGTACAAATGAAAAAACAATTATTGCTGAGAGGCCGTGTTGTCCAGTGGATAGGGCACTGGACTGGGGCTCAGGAGGCCTGGCTTCTTCCACTCAATGACCTTCAGAGTCAGTTTATCTTACCCTTTGTCTATCTTGTGCATTTAAATTGTATGAGCAATCTCGTACTGTGACTTTACAGGGCCTAGAACAATAGAGGGCCCCAACAAAGATCAGGGCCTCAGGTGCTCCTGAAATAACAATGATAAATAATAATGATGATGTGGCATATTCTACAGGCATCAATCATAGAAATGCAGGGCTGAAAGGAACCTCAAGCAGTCATCTAGTCCAGCTGCTTATGCTGAGGCAGGACCAAGTATACCTAGACCATCCCTGACAGGTGTTTGTCTAATCTGTCCTTATACCTTTCAGTGACAGGGATTCCACAACCTCCCTTGGTAACCTATTTCAGTACCATGGGTGGTGGGTAAAACCCTCCCTTCGGGGATGCTAGCCCCCAGCCCTCCCCTTCCATCCAAAGCCCTGCCCCTATTACCCTGCCTCTGCCTCCCCTGTGGCTGGAGGAGCCCCAGACGAACCACCCCAACCCCTGGGCTGGCCCAAGCACTGGCTGAAGGATTGGGCTGGCCCGAGCAATGGCTCAGGCCGCCAGCCAGTGTGCGTACCAGCCTGATCCCCATGCTGGCCTGAGCAATGTCCCAGGCCACCAGCTGGCCTGAGCACCCTCCAGAGCTGCCCAGGGCTGCTGCCCAGCCAAGCCTAAGCCACTCTGGGCCACCGGCCCAAGCCACCTGCAGGCGTCTAGGGAGGGAAGAGTGAGGAGAGATGTGGTGGGTGACCTCACGGTGGAGGGGTGTGGAGGTGAGGAAGGACATGGAGTGGTGGGGTCCTCCAGAAGCGGGTCTGGACTGGAGAAGAGGAGAGAGGAGGGACTCACCAGGCAGCAGTGAGTGATGGGGGCCCAGCTTAAGCCACCGTGGGCCACTGGCCCAAGCCACTTGCAGGCGTCTGGGGAGAGAGGAGTGAGGAGAGATGTGGCGGGTGACCTCGCAGTGGAGGGGCATGGCGGCCGGGGGGTGAGGGCTTTCACAATCGCAGGGGTGGAGGTGAGGAGGGAACGGAATAGTGGGGACCTCCAGAAGTGGGGGTGGACTGGAGAAGAGGAGCGAGGAAGGACTCACCAGGCAGCAGTGGGTGGTGGGGGCCTCAGGGAAGGGGAAGAACAGGGAGAGGAAGAGATGGAGTGCAGGCGGGACACCCCAGCCCAGGCGGCTAGGGGTGGGTCAGCGGTAGCTGCGCTAGGGGAAGCTTAGCCTCCCTTGGCCTATTATACCCACCACCCATGTTCAGTACTAAACTATCCTTGTAGTCAGAAAGTTTTCCTAATATCTAACTTAAACCTTGAGATGACGACCTTGCTTAGCAAGATCACAATTGATCCCTCCAAAAGGGAGTGACAGATCATCCAAAAGGAGTGACAATACAAAAATTATACTGTACTATGCCATCATGTATTCTGTACAGCCTCCACATTTTTAAAAAAATGACTTTATACAATATCATCTCTAAAACATTTCTAAACACTAAAACTCTTAGTATCCCTCCCTCTATAAAGCCAAGTGCTTTAGTTACTATGGTCCTGGTTCCCAAGTGCCTTGAACCCTAATCTCTCAAATTCTTTATAGAAAACACTCACCATTTGAAATCTGATGTCAGTCCATTCCACGTGTAGAAGAAAGTGCTCTGTAAAGTTGGATATATATGTAGTATACACCCTTGCCACCACTCCCTGCCTCCCCCCCCATAATTTATACATAAATATAGGCTGAGGATGTGGAAATTATTTTTATTTTGAGAGGTATATTTTGCTACTTCATGTTAGTGGATGAGTATGTCATTTAATTTTGTTGTGTGTGGTTTTGACATTCTCCTCTGGTGTTATCTGGACCAGTGATCTGCTAGGTCACTCCAATCCTTGACTCTGGGAGCCAGTCTTACCCTGTTCTGCTGTGAGAACTCCCACTCCTGGACTGTTCACGCACAGCCTCTGGCATGTAAGCTGCTGCCAGCTACTTGCAACCGAATGACGCTAGCCAATATCTTTGGTCCCAGACTCAACCCTGAGAACCTCCATCTTGCAGTGTCCAGTTATGCCTGCTGGATGCTGCAAGCTTATATGAGTTCATCAACTTAAAGAAATGTATATGTACCAGGCTTGTTATCCCAAGAGGAGTCTCTGACACGCTTCAAACCAAAGGCACTGCTTCAGGTAGAATAAACAAATTTATTAACTATAAAGATAGCTTTTAAGTGATTATAAGTGAAAACATAAGTCAGATTTGGTCAAATGAAATAAAAACAAAATGCATTCTAAGCTGATCTTAACACTTTCAATGTCCTTACAAACTTAGATGCTTCTTACCACAGGCTGCCTGGTTGCTCTTTTGCCAGGCTTTTCCCTTTGATCAGTGCTTCAGTAGCTTGGTGTGGTGGCTGTAGATGTAGGTGGAAGAGAGAGCGAGCATGGCAAATGTCTCTCCCTTTTATCATGTCCTTTCTTCCCTCTTGGCATTGCCTGCCCCCCTTCAGAGTCAGGTGAGCATTACCTCATCACAGTTCCAAACTGACCAAAGGAAGGGGGTGACTCACTCGAGAGTCTAACAGATTCTTTTGTTGCTGCCTAGGCCAGAATCCTTTGTTCCTGAGAGGCTGGGCTGGATTTGTCCCATTCATGCGCTGATGAGGTGTGAACTGACCCTCTGCTTCTGGAGAGTTTTTGTCTGGGCTTGCTTTAAGCCATGAGTATACATTTTCAGCCTCATAACTATATACATGAAATTATAACCTATAACATCACTATTGCATCACTATAACAACAGCGCTCAGTACATCATGAGCCTTCCAAAGACACCTATGACAAACTTTGCATTGGATACTATACAATCATTTTACAAGAATGAACATGGGGATGCTGGGTGTTCCCCCGAGGTACAGAGCATCACTGTGGTTTTCTTTTGTTATTGGATAATTATTCTTATAAGGATTGCTCTTTAAAATAATGGATAGGACACCAAGAATTGTGAAGGAACACACTTTTCAGCATTAAAAAAATTAACGAATAATATAATGTATACATATCTTCAGCCCTGCATACATGCATAAGAAGTATGGCATGTTCTTTTCTTGTTTCACACTTGTTCTATACATGTTAATGGAAGTTCAAATATGGATAACAAGAATTACCAGTTCTGTTGCTGTTCCATTGCAGATTCATATTAATATGTTGAGCAGTGTTAGAACTGAGTCCTAAGTATCCTTGAGGTTCCTTAAAATGGGAAGTAAGGCATTCAACTAATAGTGTTGTGGGGTCATCATAAACACAGAGAGCAAAGCCTGAAGGTTTTGATGTCGCCTGTATGTCAAGACAGAATTATAGTCTTAAATGCATGATTTTGTTTCTTTTGTCTGGGCAATATACAGTAACAAAGCACATTATTTTTGGTCTTTGCTGTTATGTAAGGATCTATCTTGATCATAATTGCCCTGTTCCATTTGTTCCCCTTTGAAGTATCTTGCACTGGCCACTGTTAGAAGACAGGAAACTGGGCTAGATGGACAATTGGTTTGACCCCGTCTGGCCATACTTATGTGCTCATGTCTCCACTTCTTCTACACCCTCATCAGGTCACCTCTCCCTGCTTCATCTCTTGTCTTCTACTCTTCCCAATGTCCGACTCTTCCCTCTTCCATAGCACCCTGATGTTTCTTTGTCTTCATCCATGTTTGCTATCTTCACCTGCTACACTAAATGATTACTAAATGGATGTAGGCTTCTTTTGCACTTCACTGTTCTTTGAAGTGAGAAGTCATTGTTTTTACTGTTATTTGGCTTAAGAAGAAAAGGATACATTTGAATATAGCTTTATTTGTGCAAGGAAATAATTTCTGTCACCGAATTACTAATAAAGTAGAGGAGATCTGGACATTGTGAATGAGCTCTAACATAAATCTGGTCTTAGTATATTTATTCTAATTTTTGGCACAATAGTACTGAAAGATCACTGCTGAGACTGAGAAATAATAGCAACACTAAATATAGCAATAATTGATTAACCTTCTTCAGTTTGCTGTTATCTTGTTTCCGTACCATTAGCTGGGCTCCAGTTATCCTAAATGTCTGAGACTGACCTGAATGAATGTCCTGAAGAAGAGCTCTGAGTAGCTTGAAAGTTTGCCTCTTTCACCACTAGAAATTGGTCGAATAAAAGATATTACCTATCCCACCTTGTCTCTCTAAGACTGAATGTGATTTTTACCCAGTTTTCCTACGATGGCTTTTTTATATTTAATGAGTCATATATTTTGCAAAAAATTGTTTATGCCCAGAAAACATGACACAATGGATAAAATATAGGGTTGAGAGTTAGGATTCTATTCTCAGCCTGCTATGGTCTTGCTGTGTGATGATGAGCAAGCCCTTTAACCTCTCTGTTCATCAGTTTCCCCATAAATATAAATAAATAATGTAAGATAGGGTTAATACTACTTATCGATTTCATAGAGGATTTTGTGCCATTTTATTCTTAAATGTTTGTAACATGCACAGAGGCCCTTGGATAGAAGGTACAAATGCAATAAAAATCAAATAAAAATTTAACTATTATAATGTACACTATGTCATGCATACTTACTTTTGGTGTAAGAATAAATATATTAACTTACTATTTATTATTATTATTATTATTAATAATAATAACAAAGAAGCTTTAGGATATTTTATACTTTCATTTTATTTTTAAGACATTTGTGAAGCAGTTCAGTGTTTGGTTTCAAGATGAGAGGTGAGTGGCCCATCCACATACAGCTGACTATTTCATATTCATACTGTGTAATCTTGTTGACTGAAATGATATGTTTTTGCAGGTGGTTATTGTTGGTTGTTGCTGATGAGATGATTGATAGTTGAAGGGGGATTACAGGAGTGCTATATTTTATAGTTGGAGATTTCAGGAATTGTCAAGAATTGCCTAGAGCAAGGTGTTATGTTTCTTGGCATGCACCCAGAGAAGTTAGATAAAAACATAAGTACTTTTGCTGGAAGGTTGCAGTGTAATACTACTTTTTTTTTCTTCTTACAATTCAAAACAATAACTCAAAAGAACCCCAAATCAGAGTGAGACAAAGCAGGCTGCTCCCTAAAACAGCGAGGCAGAACTCACTCCACCTTACTTTCTGCTGGTAGTCTACTAATTGTCATGAGGCCCAGATAACTTGCTTCCCTACAGAACTCTAGCCTGCAAACAGGACCAGAAAATAAAACCCCTAAAATTGAAAGTAACAGCCTTCAATTTTAACACAGTTTTCAATACACCACACCAGGGACAGACACTTCCTTTTTTATAGACACATGTATAAACATATCTTACCTTATGATTTTGTAGTACTGCCCATCACCAAAGTATCTGAGTGCTTTCCATGGAAAACAGATTGGCAATAGCATGTCTCTAGAGGATATATCAAAGTCTCTTGTTCTTACAGGTGATAAAAGATCTGCTTGTGGTGAGTTTTTTAAATAATCTTATTTATCAACAATAATTAGTGATTTTTTTTGTGTTTTACATTTCTAAAAAACAGCTTCTTTTATAGTGGTGAGTGTGAGCTCACATTTGTTGAAATACAGTCCCTTCATGGCATGTTAGCAATAAAATACACCCTGTCCTTTGCTGGCACTGGTCCTTTTAAGCTCTCGCTTGACTTTACATGCAAAATAGTCAGAATTTGCTGAGCATCACAGCTTGGAAGGGAGACCTTCGGAAATGAAGGTGGTAACCATCCCCTTTTGAAAACAAAAATACGATAGTCAAGGAAACTCAGCTTCTGAGGCACCATAGGATGAAGTGCACCCCTGCATAGAGGTCCAGCACTAGGCACCCTTTAACTCTCAGGCCTACTGCTGGCACTCTACACAGAGCTGAATGATTTCCATCCCTAACAAATAGGAGTCACTATGGGGAGATTTTTGTTTATTTAAAACAGCAGCACTTTAGTAACCAGGAGAGTCCATTCCAGTCTGACACTATATTTCAGCAGTTAGGAAAAGCATAAGGGGCATTTTTCATGGAAATGTGGCTGAGTGGTTAGGTTACACTCAGAGTATGGGCACTGGCTGTGCTTGGGACTATGATGCCATGAGTGGGAATCTCCACAGCTCCCTAGTCCCCTTATTCTACCCTTCTGTCCTCACTACCACATTTTGCCCTCTGAGCCTGCTCACTTGCTCTTGCCTGACCTGTTGCCTTTGCCTCCATTCTGTGTCTGGGCAACTGCCCCATAGCCTTCTGGATCTGCCCCCTCTGCCCTCATTTGCCCCCCTCTCCTCAGTGGCCCCTGAGCTTGACTTGCTGCCCCATTGGCACTCTGGAATCTGCCCCATTGCTCCTCAATGTGGCCCTCGCTCTACCTCCTCCTAGACTCGCCGCCTGATGAGCTCCCCCCGCTTGAACCTTTTGTGAGTTCCCAGATGGGATTGTCAGCGTGAAGTTCGCCCAGCTCTTCACAAGATGAAGAGACGACCACCCAGGTTTCAGGCTCAGGCCTGGAGCTGATCTGAGCCAAGCTAGGTTGCTAGCTGTACAGCAGAGCCCCACACAGCCCTACCAAGACACAGCCCCAAACGTGTGTATGTGTAACTGACACGTCTTTAGGGAGATGGGTTCCACTGGGTGACTTATTACGCAATAACATTATAGCTGTGCAATACTTATCCATTCAGAAAAACAGTTGAAACAAGAATGCTTTCAAAGGCCAGCCTGACGTGAAAGGGTGTGTGTAATAAGAACCTTTTGTGGGGGGGGGAGGTAGACGCCTCCATCTGAGCTGACACACACCAAACAGACAGCACTTGCACTAACCTTCTCTGCCACAGATTCCTTTATATTGTCTTAAGGGGAGAGTATATTTTTTTAGGGCCTGGGAAAACAGCACCTTGAGCACATGAATGGGACACTGCCTCTTTCCCAACCCAGTAGAGGCAAAGGCAGAGGTGTTACAAGTTTGACATTTCTATTAAAATGTTATTGAAAATTAACTCAGCCTTGATGTTATCTAAAATACTAAATAAGAGACGCTTTCAGTCCAATTTCTCATTACAGGGGGATACACCAGGTATGTTTCTTATTTTTATTTTCCCCATAGTCTGTTAAATTGACTAATAAAGTCAACACAGAGTTCTCTGTGTGGCTTCAAAAAAACTCAGTAATTTTGTTAGAAAACGTTGAAATCCAACCCCAAAGTATTCAGCCCAAATATTTAGTTAAAGTAACCCTGTGGGTTAATAAACTAAACAAAGGCAAACCATGCAAAACTGCAGCAATGAAAACCAGGCTAAATAAACGAAGGAAAGTTTATAAGAACCCTTTAGCAGGAAAAAAACAGTGAAGGAAAACTGCATGAAAGTTTAATATGAAGCATGTGATAGACAGGGGCTCATTTTACAGGTACTGGGCTTTACTTCCAACATTCACCATCAACAAGGAATTTCATATTAGTTTGCACATATTTCGAAGCCATATCGATGCGACTTCTGTTTGAGATTCCAAAGGCAGATTACATGTGGCTTTAAAAAAAAAAAAAGTGTTACTCTTGTTTAGTTTCATCTCCAAAACTCATTACACTATTCATTTCAGTGTCTGACTGATTTACCTATTTCAGGTTTAGTAATGTGGTTGCAAAATATTTATCTTTCGCACAATAATCTGGCTTATTTTAGTTAGAGACCGATGCTCTGCTGCAATGTTTGCTCATTTGCAAGAGCCCTTGGAAATGGAGATCTAACTAAAATATCTCATTTAAATCACTACTTTTAAAACTAGCTAATAGGAAATCAGAGACTTTTATCTAGCTGAATCAAGGTAGTCTGTTAAAGTGACATGATTAACAGAGCAAAGTTTTTGTTATTCAATATTCCTCGAAACAGGCTTCAATGCGCTGACAATTTGGTAATAATTATAATCATTATTATTCTGCAGTTTACATCAGGACAAAAGAAACTTTCACGTGCAATTGTTTCTTTGATCAAACAGAGAGCATGGGATTGGTTAAATGTTTTCCTGTGGAATAATGGGTTTCCAAAATTATTTTCTTTTGCATTATAACCCCAGGAAGAAGTCGAGGAGGAGACCACTGGAAAAACAAGCCCAAAAATAACAGGAGATTGTTTAAACTTCTCTTAGTTGCTGTTCGTTTTCAAGAAAAGCTGAATAAACAGCCTCGGCCTCTCTCGACACTGCAGAAAGCAGGTTTGTAATGAAAGGGCAAGGGAAAAGTTTTTCTTTTTCAAGCACTTAAGTTCCTCTTTTCAGAGAGTATCTGCATGCAACCCGGGGAGCATCTTATTTACCACGTAAAGGAAACAAGTCACATTTAAAATTAACCTTCACTCATGCTGGGAATATACCGACCAAATGCGGGGGCTGTTCCTTTTTTCTTCTCATTCTTTTTAAATTCCACTGCTTAGCCATCACCCCGTTGAGCTGCAAAGGAAGGGAACGGTCCATTTTGGTGACAAGCCCTGATGAAATTATTTTCTTTTAAAAGATGGACTAAGCCAGTGAGGCAACAAAGCTTTACAAGAAAGAGAGAGAGAGTTGGGTAAAATACAACACATTTATCTATCAATTGCTAGACAAGACAAAGAGGGCTTAACAACAGTTTGAAAAGAGTGGCCTGTGAATGGTTACTATTCAATTTGTATTTTATTCCCCGCTGGTCATGGAATTGAGATCAGAAGAAAAAGTGAAAACACATGGCTGAGGTCAGTAGGATCAGAGAACCACCACATACAGCAAAGGGAAGGAAAAGCAATGGGAACTTGTGTGAAGAAATGGATTATATAAACAGAGCTTACCATCGCCTGCACCCCATTATCCTATAATTTACACTGCATGGGAGCATAGAAATATATTAAACTAGTGATAGGTTTCACCGTTGCTTTACAACCTCGCCTTATGCCAATCAATTCCACTATATACTTTCAGACATGTTTAGAATTCTTGAACTAATGTGTTTATTTTAAATATCACAGGGAAATTATTACATCATCAGCAAATAATGCTGGGGAAGGTTGCCTTCCTTTTGAAGTATGCAGCAGTGAAACATGATTTTAATTACATAATCATTTTGAAACTGTAATTATACAATAAACGAAGGGGATTAAGCGGGAAGGATATAGTATATTAAAAATTGCTTAGGTCTTGAGAAAACAAACACAGACAAAAAGAAAAGCTGGTCATGGGGACTGGTTGATAAATTTGAGCAATCACATTTATTTTTTTATTTTTGTCCAGGGGCTAAAACCCACCAACTGGAGCAGTTTGCTTTCTTTTCCGAAGTAAGGAAACCCAGAAGTTTATTCCATGAGGGTTCAACACAAATCTGTTGACGTTTTCCAAAGTCGAACTCCACAAATGTGAGTGGAGGGTAGAATCAAGGCAGCAACTGGCTTATTACGGCCTTAGCAGTGTATGTTTACTGTTATGTTACCTAAAAACAAGTGCACGTTAGGAAAGATTCCGTGTCAGGGCGACCTGGGAATTCAGAGAATGAAGCCAAATGAAATCGAACGGCTCAGCCTTTCAGAACAGTTTTTTCCTTCTTTGCAGAAGGAAGCAGGTCCCTCCATCCATCCTACTCACCTCAAATCATCCGCAATCAACAGCGGATCACCTCATTCCAATATGCAGGCTCCTTTTATGTATGTATTTTTGCCCTAAGAATTTTATCTTTGTGGGTTCGAGATCGCTTTTAACAGGACGGGCTAGATACTCCTCGATACCCCCAAACTTTTCTTTATTTAAAGTTTAGAATAACATTCGCCCCCTAAATGTGTGTCACTTCTTCCCGGCCTCCCATTAATCACATTAACTAGTTTCCAACAGAACCCAGCTAAAACAGATAGGGTTAAAACAATATAAATGCTAAAGAAATAGCCAGGTCATGAACAGGGAGCTATATCCGTAGCCATAATTCATCTTCTTCATCTCAAAAGATTGAGGCAGACCGAAATCGGTTTCCAAAAGGTGAATTAGTAGCTCTTCCCTCAATTTGGAGATGAATTACATGAAGCCTAATCACTGGGGACGTGCCCTTTAGGTGACACCTATTTTCCATCTTAGCCTTTCTAATCAAACTGTCACAGAATCTGACGTCTTGGGTATCTTACATTAAAACTAATGGAAATAGCAGCCAAACAAAGGATCGCACGTCACTCAACCCAGAATCCTCTCAGAAAGCGTCCCCTTGGTCTGGGGCTGTATGAGATTCTCTCCCGCCCCCCCCCAAGAAATGCGTTGACTTTCTCTCAAGGGATTTATTTTTAACAAATGAAAAATTAAACAGGCCAATACTAATCCAAGTGAAATCCAGTGAAGCCTTTTCATAAATGTAAAGGCTAATTTGCATTCAGCAAAAGCCTATTTAGAAATGCATCTGGATCACAAAAGCCCCAGGGATTTAAAAGCAAACAAAGCCAAAACAGAACACACTGGAGAGGTTTGGAAGGGATATGAACTCTACCCTTCAGAGCATGAGCAAACCTCTGACTCCGGAGGAGGGAGGAAGAAACTTTGATTCATGGGTAAGTCTTCCCATGACTGCCTACTGGGGTTTCTGGTACCTTCCTCTCTGGAACATCTGATCCTGGCCACTGCCAGAGCCAGGACACTGGACTGGATGGACCGCTGGTCTGATGCGCTGTCGCAATTCTTATGGTCCAGTTTCCTTAGGGAGGGGAGATCCTCAGTTCTGGTTTTTAAGTCTTGGTGGCAAAACCCAGGTGTGCAGTGGGGGAGGAAGTCGAGTTGAAGAGACGGTGTCTGCTCATGGCATTAGTGCAGGCTGCCGATTTCTGGGGGGGGGGGGGGGCACCAGGTGCCCAGCAGAGCGCACTGTGCCACGGCAGCTCCTTGGAAGAGACAAACCTCGTTTTCTAAGCGCACAGAAGCTAGTTCCCGCCTGAGGGTTCGACGTTGAGATATCCCGTCTGCTTGTCAACAGCTCTTTTGAACCGCACAGAGCCGTGTGGATATCAAATGTACCCCAGCGGAGTGGAAGAGAAATTAAAACATCGACAGCAACGCTGGGCAAACAGCCCTGCGGAGCGGGGGGTTTCTCTCGCCGCTCCGCCTGGCCGGCCACGCAATCACCCGCGCCTGGGGTAGATCTGGGGCAGGGCACTGCGCCGCCCTGTGTGCCAGGGACACGGCTCCGCCCCTCCCCTGAGGAACAGCTCAATGCTAATTAATAATCCTATCGCCAGTGGTCAATTACTGGGCCAGATAACGACCCCCTCCCCCGTAATCTCGCGCAACTGGTGTCCCCACAAAGGGGCAGCTCGGGGAGGAAAACCTGATACCTACCCCTGGGCAGTGTTCACTCAGGAGAGGTTGAAAACCAGCCCCAGAATCAGAGGCGAGGGGCGTTGAATCCTGTGCTCCCCGAGCACAGTGACCAGTCAAAACACCGCCCCGAGGGTGCTAGGCAGAGGCAGGTGGGGCTCGGGGTGGCCAATGCCGCACGCCGAACCCCGCAGGGGCAGCAAGAGGCCCCGGGAGACGCACGTGCTGTGGCTCCCTGTCCGGCTCGCTAGCGCGCCTGGCTCGGACCTGGTCCCGAGCTGGCCTCCGTCTCAGCCCCGTTAGTCCCGAGACACACGGGAACGCCAGTCCTTTCCAACGGACCATCGTCGACAGGGAAACCCGCAACAGAGGGACCGCTTCCTGCCCTGTTACAAGGGTTTGATTTATCTGGGTCAGTTCGTGACTCCGGTTTCCTTATTGCAATCCAGGGAGCAAAACACAGTACAGCGCGTTCGGGGGCAACGTTCCACCCCAGCAGCGAACCCTGCACGCGTGGGTAAAGTCATGAAACGAGTGGCACTGTGTGCACTGCCGACGGTAGGTGCTTTTAACATCAGCTCCCCCACACTGCATTTCTTATCGTTTCCTTTTCTACACTCAGCTCCATTTATTCCACCGCGGGGAAACCGAAACGCAGGACAAACACAAACAAACCCTAAGTCCCGGCTATTTATCTTCATTGGGGAGGGGTGGCATGAGAGACGTGTGTAACATTCGTTCCCACCAAAACATCTGTCCTACCTGTACTCTCAATACCCGGGACTTCATCAATTTGATGTAAGCGACCCTTGTCAAAGTGACCGGTTGCGTGGGAAGTGCCTTATAAGCGATCCCCCACCAAACTCCCACGTTACAAATTGTACTCGCACTCTGGAGAGGGTGATCACAATGTGCGCTGTCAAATGATCTAATCTTAGTACGGGGCTAACAAATTAACGCCTAAGGGAAGTCAGAAAGAAAGTCATAAAGGAGTAAATATAAGCAATGCCGCAGTCGCACAAGTTAATTCCCGATTGAAGAACTGCTTCTATTATAATGTCCAAGTCTCTGTTTACATAGAAACCCATCTGAATTGCATCAAGAGACAGCGTTTACATGAGATTTCCAATTATAGGCGTTTGTGAGCCTGTATCAAGGGATTAACGTGGCTAAGTGGTGTAACGCGTTACTTTCTCAGTACATACCGAACATGAAAGTGTGTTATTATTTCAGAGTAGCTTTATTACATTAAAGTGGATGTTCAGTTGTTTAGCTTTCCTGATTTTCTCCGAAGACAAGGGTGATTGGATGCTTTCACATATTGATATACGGATCACCAGCTGGCACAGACAGTACAAAATTTGTTGACCTCCTGCCTCGCATATTCATATTGGAGACACGCTATATTTTGAATTTCTCATCAATAAATAAAGGCTCGAGGCTTCTGGGAAAGTTTGCATGGTGGTTTAAACAGCACAGAAGCCAGTGGGTGGGTCGCCCACGCTCCTTGCAAAGACCGTTCTGGGACCCTTGTGCCTGAAATTATTGCCGTGGTCACCGTATTTCCTCTCGTGCGTTGTGGCCGTGGCTAAGTCCCTCTCTCTCTTCCCCCGTCTTCCTAAGACTTTAAGATGCCCTTCAGGGAGCGTGCTTCTGGTAAACACGAAGGTCAAAGGAAATCGGGCGTTGTACCCTCCAAACCGATAAGGATTTCACCGAGCTGGGGAGCCAATCGTGCCGCAGCAGTGTTTGCCTTGGCTCAAAGAGCAGTTGCTCTCGAGTGAGTGGCGCTGCGTTTGGTAACTGAGGCAGCCAGACATAGGATTTCCCAATTCGCCTTCACCGGCAGCCTTGGTGGGAGGGGATCATGGAGAGGGCGAGGGAGTGAACGATCATGGTTAAGCCGGTCGTAATAGCGCCCCACGTGTCCAGCGCCCAGGGAGGAGGAACGTCCTCGCCTCCCTATTTCCTCCGAGTCCCGGTGCCTCGGACCTCGCCTTATCTGAGCCCGGAGCGCAGGCGAGAGCGCCTGGCGGGAGGAGAGCGGACAGGGCTCGGCTACCTTGCCAAGCCCCCCGGGCTTCGACCAGTCCCGCTGGAGCCAATCACGCCCTTGCTTGTTCCGCCGAAGGGGTTTTTAAGCTGCTCTAAACGACGATCGTGACAGAGTCGAAACTAAAGAGCTGCGGTCTGGGTTTGAATCAGGCGTGCGCAGCCCACCTTACGGCAAGAAACTCTTCGTCATGGCCAGTGCTGGCGGCTTCTCGGGGCTTCTGTCCCAGCAAACCGAGTCACGCTAAACACATCCTGCTCCATAAGCTAGTCTCCAGGTAGCTGGATCAACGCAGGCTCCTTTTTCTTTCCAGGTTTTATTGTTTCCAATACAATAGCGAACCAAGTAGTGCCCCTGGGTTTTGCAGGGTTACAAAAAGTGACACTTCTGGATCATATATTAACCGCCTCTAATGACAGGTTTCAGAGTAGCAGCCGTGTTAGTCTGTATTTGCAAAAAGAAAAGGAGTACTTGTGGCACCTTAGAGACTAACAAATTTATTAGAGCATATGCAACTGCTGCCTCAGTTACCAAACAAGTACTCCTTTTCTAACCGCCTCTAAGGCCGCGTTAAGGCAGAACTGGCTGTGGAGTAAAACGCCACTCCCGTGCGTGGCTGTGGTCTCGCAAACCCCTTTCTAGTCCAGTCCACTCACCCTCATAAAAGTAATTCACAAAAAAATAAAATAAAAGACCCTGAGGGGTCGTTGATCGTCCCAGTCCCTGACGATGCCTCTAGACGTCACATCCCGAGCCTGGAATCCTGAGAATTGATTTTATCGCCTCTTTTAATACAGCAAAATACAAAGTATTTTCCCCCTTCACGTGCCATTTTAATGGGCGATGAAGAGTGAGACTCCTGTTACACGCTACCTCCTTCGCATGATTAAGCCAGAAGAAGCCCATGGAGTTCCACAATAAGGATACTGCGCATAAAAGAATTAATACTTTGCCCTTATATAGGTTTCTTTTATCTGAGTATCTCAAAGCACCGCACAGACGTTAATTAGCGTGCACAACGCCCTGCAGAGGAGTATTTGTTTGTGTGGAAGTTAATACAAAGGGCACCCATGGAAACAGTCTCTGGGCACATATGCCGAAAAGCGAATACAAAGTACAATACCAGCAAACAAAAGGGATTCCCACCCCCCATAAGTTCTTACTCACAAGCATGCGTAGAAGAGGGGGTGAATGCCAGACCCGAGGACCCTCCACTGAAAACCTTGTCTCTACCGTTTAGATAGCTACGCCTACAGATTGTTAGTAAAAGCCCCTCATCTGATCGCAGCCTTCTTGGCAGAGTCCAGGGAGAAAGACGGTCTCGCAGATAGTCAGGATCCAAACCATAGCGTATGATGGGTCCATCGACGCTTCGGAATTGTACTCAGAAAAGACAAAAGAGGAGCGTTAGATGCTGCCTGTGTCTGACATTATCACTCTCTAAGTGAGAAAAGGAGTACCGGTGGCACCTTAGAGACTAACAAATTTATTAGAGCATAAGCTTTCGTGAGCTACAGCTCATTTCATCGGATGCATTCGATGAAGTGAGCTGTAGCTCACGAAAGCTTATGCTCTAATAAATTTGTTAGTCTCTAAGGTGCCACCGGTACTCCTTTTCTTTTTGAGAATACAGACTAACACGGCTGCTACTCTGAAACTCTCTAAGTGGGCAGCCACATTCCGTACCGGCTGTAGCTTCAAGAGTTCTCCTACATACAACGCATTGCAATGATCTAATGGAGAGGCTACAAAGACAAGGGTGACTGTGGGGAAGTCCATATACGAGGTCTCCTCAAAGGCGTGATTTTAAGCCAGTTGCAGTGCAAAAGGCTGGGTGGGCAGTCTTACTTTGGGTTAATTCAGGTTAGCTTAAAACTAGCGAGACCACAGAAGGGAAGACAGACTGTCCATTTGGGAGATGGCTTCCTGCACCCAGAGTGATTGAATCTGGCACAGCCCGGTGTGCCTTACATTCTCCTGCAGCAGTCTGGTCCTATTGTGTTGGAGTGGGGATTTACCCGGCGGGGAGGACAGGCGATGTTGAGGCTTCCTATTTCCCCTGAGGATTCTGCCAGGGAAGGGAAGCTTGAGACCATACTGCCAACTCCACAGGTACTTGCTGATGGAGGCAGACGCACGGAATCATTGCCATTCTCCATCATCCTGGCCATGCCTTTTCTCTAGGCAGCACACCCACGTTTGGCTGGCCTCCTATGGCCACTGGAAGAGGCTTGCATAGACCTGGGGGGTGAATTTAGCCATTTGATTGCAGCTAGACCTTCCCTGGTAACCAGGACAGGTGCTTGTCTGCTTTCAAGCATGAGAGGGCAGCAATGAGAACATCTTGGGAAGTGCACATCGTTGGAGAGAGCCTAATTTTCTTTAAACTCATTCACTGTTCCATTATTAAGAGGACAGAAATGGGACGAAACTCTCCCCAGGCCTGGTTAAAAGAACGGATCATCAGAGAAACATTTTATGATGCTAAGGGGCCCCCGAAGAGAATGAGAGCACACAAGTATACCCAGCTCTCAGCTTCCTTCCTTCCTTCTGTAGATCTAGAACTATGTATGGCTCAAAGTCTGCTCATGTCAGCCACATTTCATTATTTTGCAGGATTACATCTTTACAATAATAATAGTATTTATAAACTACCTCCCTTGGCAAGGTGCTCTGAGAAACACAGCATAATGGAACAAAAACACAGTTTAGAACATTGTTAAAGCAGTTCCCAGAACTTCAGATGAGAACAACAAATATGGGGGGGGGCGGAGCTAAAACGGGAGCAAGGGGATGGAGGAGGGCTCCAAGTCTGGGACCAACAGGGTTCAAGCTAGAAAAAGCAAATGAGGAAAGTGCTGTTTTTAGCTGTTTAAAAGAGTGGTGGGATAGGCTGATAAGGAGAAGTGAGTTCCATGCCCACAGCAAAGGGATGACAAGCATATGCAATTGGGGGATCCCTAAAAAAGTGTGTGATGGTTGAGCTCGATCATGATATACAAGGTCTCTTCTTTAAGGCCAAGTGCTTTTTTGCCCTCATGGAAGTGTTGGGGGCTTTATGACTGGGTGTTCTCAGTGGAGTACTCTGGGACTCCATTCCCTGCTAGTCAGAGAGCCAGAGCCACCAATAAGACCAGTCTCAACCAACTGCTTTTCTGTTCTATGACACTGGCAGACCAGATGCCAGCTCATGCCAAGGCCCCTAGGCATCACTGAACACTGACAAATGCATATCTGGAAACCAGTCTGGTTCACTTGTGTGTTAGCATTGTTAAAATAGATGTTAAGTTTATAAGAATGTGTTTAGTCTTTATGAAATGCATGTGGGTTGCTGCATGCATTAATCTCATTTATAATATCTGTAACCTATGTTATAAATTAAGATTTAAGTGTTTGCTATAAAACTGGAACACACCCAAACCAGGATAGAAGCATTACCTAGTGTGAAATACTAGTTTAACATAAAAGTTGGCATCTCCTGCCCAGCAAAAGAAGGCCAGATGAACCATTGTGGAACATCAATGGACAAAAGATTTTCTTGATTGCTCCCTCCACACCCAGGAAGAGGGGACCAGGGTATGTGCATGTCCCATCACAGTTTGAACTCTGGGGGAAGGGAATAAAAATCCCTGACCAGAAGGCTCTGTATCACTATGCTGCTTGAAATTTGGAGAGGGCAACATTTCTAAGAATGAGCAAGGGATCCCCAAGTTGCTTAGCTTGGGTTAGCCCTAAAGGACACACAGAGTTTGCACATTACAGCAGCTTCTGTTACTTTTTGGATCCTAAGACTGTAACTCTTTGTGTGTATGTTTACCTGCTTTAACCTTGTAAATAACTCTTGTTTCTTTTTCCAATTAATAAATCTTTTGTTACTTTATTACAGGTGTGATGTTGCACTCCATATGCTTTATGAAAATATGCTTGGAGTGTGAATATAATGTTACTGGAACATGCTTTATGCAAAAGGTCTCTTGTAAGGTATCATTACAAAGTTTATAATCTACTGAGTGTGTTTGTCCTATTTGTATGTATGTATCATTCTTGTATCTAAAACTAGAAATATGAAGTTAACTCTGACGTACTGTTGTAATTATGCAAAGTGTGGGCCATTAATGGTGGTTTAGAATCTTGATGGCACCCATTGACTAGGACAATTGGCTGTAGATGGTTTATTTACCTGTAAGCCTTCTTGTGGACCTAGGGCCAGCCTGTGGGCAATGAAGAATGAGGTCTTACAATGACATGTGACCATATCACCCGATACTGGAATCCATCTTAAACCTGCGGCTTTTCCATTTAGAAGGAAGAGTGGGAACCCAGAGAGAGACAAAAGATTCCCGCCCTGTGCCAAAGATATAAAAGGGTGTGGAACAGAAGAAAGGGGGCTGCAGTTATGAGAAATCCCCTAGTTACCACCTAAGCTGGAACTAAAAAGAACTGTATCGGGGAAAGGATTGGGCCCAGACATGGCTACACTTGCAGATGTAGAGCACTTTGAGTTAAACCAGCCTTTGTAGAGCGCAGTAGGGAAAGCGCTACAGTCTGTCCACACTGACAGCTTCAAGCATACTGGTGTGGCACATTTGCAGCACTTGTAGCAGTATTGGGAGCAGAGCATTATGGGCAGCTATCCCAGCATGCAAGTGGCTGCAACGTGCTTTTCAAATGGGGAGTGGGGTGGAGTGTGACAGGGTGTGTGTTGTGTGTATGTGGGGGGAGAGTGCGTTTTTGGGGGGTTGAGAGCATGTCAGCATGCTGTCTTGTAAGTTCAGACAGCAGCAGACCCCCCCCCACCTCTCTCTCTCTCTCTCTCTCACACACACACACACAGCATTTCACACTAATGGTTTCTTTCTCTCAGAGGAGATAAGCAGCCAGCTGTCAGAAACGGAGCTTTCAAAGGGCATTTCCGCATTCCTACAGCCAATTCCAAACAATGACAAGAGTGGCCATCTGACTTAAGGGGATTATGGGACGTTTCCGGAGGCTGATCAGAGTTCAGTAAAGCAACACCTTGTTCACACCGGCACCACAATGCTCCAGCGGGGGCGCAGCAAACGTTATTCCATTCGCCGAGGTGGAGTACCTGCAGGGCTGTAGCCATGGAGACAGAGTGCTCTATGTGCCTTGCCAATGTGGATGGATAGTGAACTAGTGTGGCCAGGAGCTCCTTTATTGCGCTGTAACTTGCAAGTGTAGTCAAGCCCTAAGAGTCTAGTCTGTGAAAGAAGCTTATTGGAACAACTCTGAGGGTGAGATTTACCCAGGGGTGAAAGTAAGTTAGAGGATTTATTGGTACGCTGGAGTCCTGAGCAAGGGGTGTGGCCTCAACCGGAAGAGGCGTGGCCTTAAATCCCCAGGCCCTTTAAATCACTGAGGAGCCCTGGGGGCTCCTGGCTGCCACCACTATCCAGGGGTTCTGGGCTCCGCTGTGGTAGCAGCTGCCAGAGCCCCGAGCCCTCTAAATTCCAGCACATCCAGTGACAGACCCGAGGGGGTCTCTGTGACCGAACCCATCACAACAGGATTGACTACAAGCATTGTCTTTGATCTAAGGTACAATTGATTTGGGGTAAGTGATGATCCTTTGGGACTGGGAGTAACCTGAATATTGTATCAGGGGAAAGAACGTCAGACGTCAAGAATTATAACATTCAAAAATCAGTCGGAGAACATTTCAATCTCTTTGGTCACTCGATTACAGACCTAAAACTGGCAATTCTTCAACAAAAACTTCACAAACAGACTCCAACCAGAGACTGCTGAATTGGAATTAATTTGCAAACTGGATTCAATTAACTTAGGCTTGAATAAAGACTGGGAGTGGGTCATTACACAAAGTAAAACTATTTCCCCATGTTTATTCCCTCTTTCCCCCACCCCCCCGCTGCTGTTCCTCAGATGTTCTTGTCAACTGCTGGAAATGGCCCACTTTTATCACTACAAAAGGTTCTCCCCCCCCCACACACACTCTCTTGCTGGTAATAGCTCACCTTACCTGATCACTCTCGTTACAGTGTGTATGGTAACGAACATTGTTTCATGTTCTCTGTATATAAATCTCCCCACTGTATTTTCCACTGAATGCTTCTGATGAAGTGAGCTGTAGCTCATGAAAGCTTATGCTCAAATAAATTTGTTAGTCTCCAAGTTGCCACAAGTCCTCCTTTCTTTTTGCTGATACAGACTAACACGGCTGCTACTCTGAAACCTGAATATTGTTGTGATTTTTTATGTAAGGGACCATCTCTCACAAAGGAAGGCTTGCCTGGGTGGCAAGATAGATGGGAATGCCCAAGGGGATTGTCCATGACTCCATATTAAGGCTGTTTAGTGCTTGAGGAGTTCACACTGGATACTTTGTGTGTTCTATAAATAGATTTCACCAACCATCAGCTAGTTTGTGGCAGTCTACACTGAGGTTGGCACCCATATCTGTGAGCCACTCCCGGAAGCTTTATATGCTCCCTCCCACAAATCTCATTGTGCTTTCTTCCATGACATCCCTTATGAATGGACCATGCCCCATGTCCCCCACACTGCCAAATCCTTATCACTACTATTCCTTCCTGTAACCTACTGCCATCACAAAGCCCACAAAGAGTTAGAGAAGGAGGGACAATCGAGGAAAGAGCACTACTTCTTTATATAATTACAAAATATAACAAAACAAATGCATTTACATATAGAAAAGATTGTCTGTGTTTGTCTCCCTCTTCCCCACCTTACATATGTTGCTCATCTACTTAGACTGGAAGCTCCATGGGGACCATGTTTATCTGTATTTTTGGACAGTGCTTAGCACAGAAGTTCCCAATGTGGCCCGTGGCCCACAGAGCACTTGCTGGATGTCTGTGGAGAGCTGACAGAAACATAGTGCTGGCTGTCCTCCTTTCCGGCTGATAATCACATTAACAGAAGCTAAAATAAGTTAGCTAGTTTCCTAATAATTACTTCCCAAGTTAGAGATTGTGTTGGTTTTACATAACAGCCTACTGGGAACTACAGCAATCAGAAGATTACATTGAAAGAATATTGAGGTTGCAAAGTCAAGCAGTCAAAAGTTAGGCAAAGCCACACTTAAGATAGTCTGTACAACCCTAATTTGGCCCCCCGTGCATAAGAATTGAGATATGTCTCTTCAATGAGATCACACTTTTTTTCCTCCCAACAGGATCTCTGCCCCATTCAGTGCACAGGGTGGGAATGACTAAGGCTTGTGTAGTGAATGAGGCTGTTGTCTGTAGAACCCCTGGGAAGTGTGTAGTGAACAAAGCAGGGGACAGCAAGAAGAGAATGGATCATCTCAAGGTTAAGGCAGTTGATACTTTTGTCAATTTTGCCCTTAATCACTCTGTGCCTCAGTTCCTGCATCTGTAAAATGGGATAAAGCCATCTATTCTCACCAGGGAGTTAAGATAAATTCAGTGCTAGTGAAGAATTTGGATACTACCATGAGCGCACCATAGAAACACCCAGGAGGCAATTAATACTCTGAAATCTATGGAGGGTTTGGATGGTATGCATTAAATAAGGCCTGGAGCTACACTTTGGATGAGGATAAAAAGCAATATTGAACAACTATCAGTTCACAGAATGAGGCAGAGTTTTGTGGAAGAAAAACAGTACATAATTAAAGACTATCAAAGCATATGCACAAGGTGATTGAATAAAGGTCGCATAGGCAGCATTAATTCTGGCATTACTAACCACGGAGTGCTTATCTTTGCAACCTTAACATTCCTTTAATTAGGGCTATTGATTAATTGCAGTTAACTCACACAATTAACCCAAAAAAGTTATGATTAATTGCAGTTTTAACACACTGTTAAACAATAGAATACCAATTGAAATTTATTAAATATTTTAGATGTTTTTCTACATTTTTCAAATATATTGATTTCAATTACAACATAATACAAAATGTACAGTGCTCACATTTTTATTACAAATATTTGCACTATAAAAATGATAATAGTATTTTCCAATTCACTTCATACAAGTACTGTAGTGCACTCTCTTTATCGTGAAAGCGCAACTTACAAAAGTAGATTTTTTGTTGCATAACTGCACTCTAAACAATGTAAAACTTTAGAGCCTACAAGTCCACTCAGTCCTATTTCTTGTGCAGCCAATCGCTAAGAGAAACAGGTTTGTTTACATTTGCAGGAGATAATGCTGCCTGCTTCTTATTTACAATGTCACCTGAAAGTGAGAACAGATGTTCACAAGGTATTTACGTGCCGGATATGCTAACCATTTGTATGCCCCTTCATGTTGTGGCCACCATTCCAGAGGATATGCTTCATGTTGATGATGCTTGTTAAAAATATAATGTGTTAATTAAATTTGTGACTGAACTCCTTGGGGGGGGGGACAGTTGTAGGTCTCCTGCTCTGCCGATAAAACACATTCTGCCATATATTTCATGTTATGGCAGTTTCTGATGATGACCCAGCTTGTTGTTTGTTTTAAGAACACTGTCACTGCAAATTTGACAAAATGCAAAGAAGGTACCAATGTGAGATTTCTAAAGATAAATACAGCACTCGACTCAAGAATCTGAGGTGCCTTCCAAAATCTGAGAGGGATGAGGTGTGGAGCATGCTTTCAGAAGTCTTAAAAGACCAACACTCAGATGTGGAAACTACAGAACCCGAACATCAACAAAAGAACATCAGCTTTCTGTTGGGGACTTGTGACAGATGATGAAAATGAACATTCATTGGTCTGCACTGCTTTGGATTATTATCATGCAGAACCCATCAGCAGCATGGATGCATATCCTCTGGAATGGTGGTTTAAGCATGAAGGGACATATGAATTTTTAGCGCATCAGGCACGTAAACATCCTGCAATGTCAGCTACAACAGTGCCATGTGAACGCCTGGTTCAGGTGACATTGGAAACAAGAAGCAGGCAGCATTATCCCCTGCAAATGTAAACAAACTTGTTTGTCTGAGTGATTGGCTGAACGAGAAGTAGGACTGAGTGGACATGTAGGCTCTAAAGTTTTACATTGTTTTATTTTTGAATGCAGTTATTTTTTTGTACATAACTCTACATTTGTAAGTTCAACTTTCATGATAAAGAGATTGTACTACAGTACTTGTATTAAATGAATTGAAAAATATAAATATTTGCACTGTAAAAATGAGTAATAAAAATATAAAGTGAGCACTGAACACTTTGTATTCTGTGTTGTCATTGAAATAAATATTTGAAAATATAGAACACCCAAAAACATTTATATAAATAGTATTCTATTATTGTTTAACAGCGCAATTAATTTTTTTAATCACTTGACAGCCCTACTTCTAATATAGTTTTCTCAATGTTCTATAGGTGCAGACAGAGGGGGGAGAGCTCAGTTGTGTCATGTAGGCACATCCTAGAGTAGGGGTGCTTGTGGAGGAAATGGGACTCCTGAGGCGGATAGTGCCTGTTAATTCCATGGTGGGCCTGGCCCCCACTGTGCAGCTGTGCGAAGAAGGTGGCAGGAAGATGCACTGACTCCTCCCGATTCCCCTTAGGGTGATGTGTGCCCAGCAGGAAATAATCCCTGTGCTCATACAAATGCAGGGATGGTGACTGTGACTGGCCCTTGTGCAGGATGTGGAGGGGAAGCTCCTGGTGCTCTGCTCATGTTCTGGCCCATACTGCATGTAAGTGTCAGATATGCATCCAAAAGGCAAACAAACCAAGATGCTGTCATATTTTACTTCATTCTTGTGGAGACTGTCATGTTGTCTCTATTGAGAGAAGAGGAAAGCAGCCACATGAAAGGGTGGAGCAGCACGGGACACAAGTCAGCACAGAGGTGGCAAAGTGGCAGCTAGGCAGACAAGCCATCATGACAGGCCACAAAAACAATGCAGAAGCTGCCAAACCAAAGAGCCCCTACATAGTTGTATAACAAGAAACCCAATGAAAAAAACAACTTATGCTCCTCCCACAAAATGGCTTACCAAGATAAACAGCCAGAAAGCCCTCCCTGATAAGACACCCACAGAAATACCATCAAAGAAACAACAGGAACTCTAAGTAAGTGGCCAAAAGGGAGAAGAGATGTGATTAGATAGAGCTATGCATAGTGCAGATTGCAACAATACCTGATCATCACAGCCCACTTTTGTGACTTGGGCTGCCATCTTTTGCCAAAGAAAACAGTAAACAAAAACCGGATTTTTAGGGAGGAAGGATGATCTTTCTTACCATTCCTTCCTCTCCCTCCCATACTAGCCTACTGTAAGTTCTTACCTTCTTCTTTTTGTTCAACCACACGCTTCATTTTTGTTGTTTTGTTTTGTTAACAGGTCTGTCAAAGGGCACTTGACTCACCACTGGATCATCGCCTTTTAGCCATGTGTGGGGATTAGTTCTGCAAGCCTGACACCCTCTTCTCATAGTTCCTGGGCCTGTAGTCTGGCTCTCTAGTGCTGCAGCCTCTCTCTTGTTCCTTAGAAGCTGCCACCTCCTCTTTGTGGCTTAGCCCTCTGGCCAAGTCACAATAGTCCTCCTCTCCCAGGGTACTCAAGTCTTCCACACTGTCCCAGGCAGTCCTTAAGCCCACTACCCTGGCTGAGCCACTCCCTCAGTGAGTGAAATAAATGATCCCTGACAGTTTTCAAGTTCACTGCCAAGATTGTGACTCATTCAGTGGCTGGTACAGGGCAGGCCAGAGTTCCTCTATACTCCGTTCTAGTCCAGGGGTCCTGTCTCCAGCAGCTGAGGTCTGGACCACCCCAAACCTTCCTGCCACTCCCCTGGAGTGTTTCTGACCTTGGCTATTCCAGGTTCACCTTCTCCATCCTTCTAGCTAAATCCCCTTCTCCTTGGTCTGCTAGGCAAACCCTTCCTCTTGGGTCTCAATTCCTTTTTTGCCCTTGTCCCAGAGAGAGAGTGACTACTATTCTCTTCCCTGCAGCCTTCCTTTCTGCTACTAGCCCCTTGGTTTTCTAGAAGCCCCACTTGTTCCTGCACAGGTGAGCTTCCCTTAATTAAGGCTTTCCTCACAACTTAAATGTTCCCAAATGTGCTATCTAATAGGTTAACTGGCCCATCTTGCTTCAGTAAACCCCTTCAGGGTGAGTGTGGGGAGCACCTCCCATCCACAAGGTCTGGTTTATTATATTACTATACAAAACCAACCAAGATCCATAATAAACTGACAACTCACTCATCAGCACAACTTTCCACTGGAATATAAAAAAAGGGAATATGGATTACACACACACACACCCACACACACACACACACACACACTACTCATATTGAAAAGATTTTCAGTTGTATGATTCCAAACGCAAGGAATGATTGCAAATTGTCATGCCTGAGAAAACGACATCTCTGAAATTTATAAGTCAAGAAGATGGAACAGATCCAATAGTCATATGAAGTGAAGCAGCATACTTTCAATCCCAAAAGATTACTTTAATGATTGAGGTTAATATATCTACATTTTGTGATGCTAGGTCCTAATCTTTGCCAGGGGAGAGAGAAGTGATCAGTCAAAATGATTTACTGTCTAATTTGTTTATTTTCCTTTTTTTTAAAAAAAAAAAAAAAAACAAAAAACTTGCCCATCTGAAAATTAAGACACTGAAACAGGAGTCTCCCTCTAACAGGCAGTGCTTTGTTAGTCTACTGGAAAATCCGAGGAGCTCTACTCTCTGGGATTGGAGGACACACATTGGCAAACACAGATTTAGCTGAACATGTCACAAAAATAAGATGTTATGATCCAGGCATGCCATTTAGCTCTGTTTAATTATAGCTTCAGTGGTATACTGAAGTTCTAACTGGCTGAGTTCTCATGTCTAGTCTTACCCAAGCCTTTTTCACTTACTCAGACAAATTTCTTTGCCAAGTTAAGGCTGATAAATCTCATGCTTGGTCTTGGCTTCCAAATTATTATTTTTATTAAAGAAAGTTTGAGACAATTTGGTTTAGCAGTTTGAGTTATATGAACAACAAGACATGGCCATACATTGAGAAGGAAGGCCAGGATACAAGAAGAATGAAAGATGTGTTGTGATCAGCTCCATCTATACGAGCGCTGAAGGACCGATCAATCAAGGCGATGAACAACAAGAAAAAAAAATCACTATTAAGAGACCAGAATACATGATTATAATGGTCCTGGCCATAACATCTTGGAATTTTAAGACTGAAATTTGTAAATGACTCACTCAAAATGGCCAATACTAGAACTTCAAGCTTGTTTCTTTTTGTCTGCATTGAGGAAAGAAAGAAAAACCTAGTTTGCAGAAAATTATTAAAGTGATGAATGTTTGGGCATGTCAAGCCAAGCATATAATTCAATCTAAAACTAATGTAAATAAAACATTGTGACTGAGAAATTAAGCACTCAAAAGACACAAAATGGCAAAGTTAAGCTTTCCATTGCAATGTTAACTTGATTATTTTCATGTATGTTGAAATTTTCTAATTTTGTTTTTAAATGTCTTCCTTATTACTGCTTGAACTGTTAAATATTCTATAATTTGTTTCATCCTGTCTCATTGCTAGATTACAGATTCTCTGAAGCAGGGACTATCTTCTTTGTCACTTGTCTTTACAGCGCCTAACACAATTGAACCCTGATCTTTGAGGTTCCTAGGCACTACCACAACAACAACATCATCAATAATCAATTATATATATATATCATATGTCAGAGTTCAGTGAAAATCTTAACTGAAATGTTCTGTCATTGAATCCTTAAGCGTCAACATTAATACAGAGTATGGGTCAAATTATAGCTGCGTTGGTACACTAGAAGAAAGGGAAAGAAAAGTGAATGGGGTCAGATAGAACCAGTGTAATAATTATCCCCACCCTCTGAGTTGCTGGAATGCCATGGTATGCCAACTTCCTTCAGATATTGGGAACATGCTACGTGTACTACTCACAGCAAGTGGTTAAAGTGCTTCAGCTGCTAGGCCACAGTTTCTAGCACATGGCTACTCTGACTCACTCTACCAAATGCCTTCAGTGCAACTCTTCTCCCAGATCCTTACAACACCCTGAGGCAGAACCTCAGCGGATGTAAATCGCCATAGCTGCACTGAAGTCAAGGAATCTATGACAATTTAACCCATCTTAGGTTCTAGCTCCCGTCTCACTGACCCACTCCCCCCTGAACTGTCCTCCCAACTGCCTGAACCTTTCCTCATGCCGTCACCTCTCATCCTGCACTGAGGAGAGAGAACAGCAGATTCATTCTGAGCAGATGCTTCATGCTGCCGTCTGCTGACAGATGGCTTCTCATCAGATTCAGCACACCACTATCACAATATGCTCCTGTTTGAGATTGTTGTAATTAGCTTCTTCATTATAGTTATATTTACATATCTATTATTTGTATAGATCAACAGCATGCTTGGCAATGACTGAAAAGAGGCACTCTTGAGAGAATGGAGCTAGCTATTATAGTGAATATGTTGTGAAACGCTTTTGTTTTTTTAAGCACCTTTCTCATAGCTATTCCAACATCTTGCCTGCTAAACTGAAGTAGGTTACATCCAAAACCAACCTGTGATGGGGTACGACTCACTACTGCGGCGCCTTCTGCTGGCCACCCTGGGAATTAGCTCTGGTTCACCAGTGCACCCTCATCTAGTGGCGTCTCGCCGCCATTGCTTCTGTTGCCAAACCCATGTTGCTCTCAGGACTGCAGCGTCCTCTTCTGGACATAGCCCTCTGGCTATGCTTTGGTTCTCTCCTCCCTCCTTCAGGGGGGCCAGCAGTCCTCTGCCCTACCACTTGCCTCAGTCCAGGGTCTAGCCACCTCTGTCAGTGGCAACTGGGGCCAAAGTGGGTGGGAAACCTGGCCCGCCTGCTACTCCAGGTCCTGGCCCTGGGACCCTCTAACCCAGTGGTTCTCAAAGCTGGTCTGCCGCTTGTTCAGGGAAAGTCCCTGCCAGGCCGGACCGGTTTGTTTACCTGCTGCGTCCGCATGTTCAGCGGATCGTGGCTCCCACTGGCTGCGGTTCGCTGCTCTAGGCCAATGGGGGCTGTGGGAAGCAGCACGGGCCAAGGAACATGCTGGCTGCCCTTCCCACAACTCCCATTGGCCTGGAGCGGTGAACCACGGCCAGTGGGAGCAACGATCAGCCAAATTTGTGGACGCAGCAGGTAAACAAACCGGTCTGGCCCACCAGGGACTTTCCCTGAACAAGCGGCAGACCGGCTTTGAGAACCACTGCTCTAGCCTACAGTCATGCGCTGTGTCACCTCCACCCCTGCCGTCTGTTTCCCTGGGCCACTTCCCCGCAGGCCTAGTGCCTTCTCCACTCTTATACCAGGGCTTCAGTCTCACTCAGTCATGCGCCCGCGCCCCTGCCCCTTCTTCAGGGCAGCCAGTCCTCCCTCCTCAAACTCCAGGGAGTGACTGAAGCTGCTCTGTTCAGCAGCCCTACTTATATGGTCCAGCCTGGCCCTTATCGGCTGTCTCTCTCTAAACCTTCTCCCGATTGGCTGTCTCTACAAGCCCTTTCCTAATTGGCTGTCCCCTGCACAGCCTCCTTGGGCCTCTTTTAACCCCTCTTCTGCCGTGGGGGGGCAGATGCCCCACTACACAGCCTGATTTTTTTTTGTGAGGCTCTTTTTAGCTCACTCAGGTGACAATATCCCTTTTAGACCCCTAGTTCTCAACAGTGAGGATTCTCATGTCATTAATTCTTCTCCTATTAAATCACGTCTCTTCTTGGAGCTTAACTTTCCAGTAGTTACCATTCAGTCTACTGCTGAGGGTTAAGCACTGAGCATTCCTGGTGGTAACTCCATAGTAAAAAAAATAAAAAGCTTGAGATCTGGGGATATCACTTTGGTCTATCTATCCAAAGAAGATCCTTCTGCCTGCTTCTGAAGATGGGTTTAGTGGATGCTTTTCACTTCCTCCTTTCTGGGAACTGCAGCATCTCAAATACAGAAACTCCTCACTTATAGTCGTCCCCAGTTAATATTGTTTCTTGTTTCATTGTTAGGTTGCTGACAATTAGGGAACATGCTCATTTAAAGCTGTTCAATGCCCCCTTCTAATGTTGTTTGGCAGCTGCCTGCTTTGTCCACTGCTTGTAGGAAGAGCAGTCCATTGCAGCTAGCTGGTGGGAACCAGGGTAGACCGGCAGCCCCCCATCAGCACCCCGCTCCCCTAAGTTCCCTGTGCAGCAGCCGCCCAGCAGACGATCAATTGCCAGCAGTTCTGCTGTCCCTCCCCCCACTACCATGTGCTGCTCCTGCCCTCGGCTTTGGAGCTCCTCCCCGAGACTCCTGCTTGCTGGCGGGGGGAGAGAGAGAGGGAAAGAAGAAGGGGCTAATGTCAGGGTGTTCCCCTCCCCCCTGCTCCTGCACTCCACTTACCCCATCTTCCATAGAGCAGGGACACACGACAAGAGAGAGGGAGCTTGCCCTGGCAGCAGCTGCAGCTGAGCTTGCTGATCTAATTAACAAGGCAGTGTACTTAAAGGGGAAATGTGCATCTCTCTCTCTCTCTCTCACTCACTCTCACATACACACACACACACACACACACACACACACACAAGGTGTGTCTCTCTGTCTGCCCTCTCTCCTTTCCTGCTGTCTTGTAGAGTGTGAGAGTTAACCCTTGAGGGCTCAGCCAATTGCTAGTTCATCTTTTAGCAGTAAGGCATTCCCTGGGAAATATCCCACCCTCTTACTCCACCACCTCAACCAAGCTTCACAATCATTATCATCACTGTGTACCAGTATTAAATTGTTTGTTTAAAACTTATACTGTGTGTGTATATAATATATAGTCTTTTGTCTGGTGAAAAAAAATGTCTTGGAACTTAACCCCCTCATTTACATTAATTCTTATGGGGAAATTGGATTTGCTTAACATCATTTCGCTTAAAGTCGCATTTTTCAGGAACAGAACTACAACACTGAGTGAGGAGTTCCTGTATTCCCTTAAAATATATGACTGAAACAATGTTATTGGGTTTCTCACATATTGGTGAGGATTATTATTAGAAAAGGCATTAACTTATTTTCTCCCACTTAATGCAGTAGAATATTGATTAGCTGTTAATTCCTTTTGTATTGACTCTTGATTATCCAAACTGATTTAGAGTATGTCTTTACTGCAGAGTTAACTTGTGTGATTGGCTCATGGGTCAGCCTAGCCTGGGAGGGAGCAGCCACGCTTCAAGGCCTACCCGAGGTACTGTGTCCTCCCTGATGCTGCACTCTCCCATGTGTGTCGCTAGGACTTCTCGGGGTATATCCCATGGTTCTTTGCACTTCCAGGAAGCTGAGGCACATTCATGCTCAATGAATTGTGGGAGAACTTGTCTGCCTGGGCACATGGGGGAACTGTGAGTAGGTATTGGAAGAGAATCAGCTCTCAAATGATTTAGCCTGTGTCCTCCCTGCAAAGTGGGCAGGTTAACTCTGCAGTGAAGACATACTATCAGTGTCATCGAAGCAATTTGTAAAGGGTCTGATTCAACCACCATTGAAATCAATGGAAAGACTAATTTTCTTCAGTGAAGATGGATCAGGATCATATTGAATTTTAACAGAGATATTGATATTAAACTTTTGGGGGCCAAATTCAGCGCTGGTATAAACAGACACATTGCTAACTGAAATCAATGAGAATTGCATCTGTTTTTGCCAGCCTGAATTCAGCGCTGTCTCTCTTCCCTAAAAGAGTGAGAAAGAGAGAGGGAGAAAGTCATCCCCTTTGCAAGGAGAACGAACATGTCTTATTATATGACGTGTGCAATCTGGCTAGAATTCTTGACCACACTCACCTGTCTGTCTTTCTTTTCTTGGATAAACAAAACTTCAGTTTAAAGTGGCTGTTTGGGGATTGACATTTTATGTTTTCTCTCTCATTCTGTCAGTGAAACGTCTATTCCAAATGCTGCCCATAAAAACCTGGCTCATTTAATGATTTTTTTGGCATTATGTTAGTTTGTATAAAGAACATTCCACAAGTTAAATGGCCAGAAAGAGCTCAGTACCCAACTACCAGTTATTTTGGTGTCTAAGTGGGAGCTGAATTATTCAGAAAATCTGGCCCACAGTGGTTGTCACAGTTCCTGAGCTCTGACAACTCCTGATCTCTTTGATGGCTTGAAGCCCTGCAGTTGTTGGGCCTCAAGCCATCACCTCCTTCTTGGGGTGGAGTCACGTGGTTCTTCCACTCTCAGATTGGGCCTTGGGCTGCAGGCCCCAGATGCTAACAGTTGTTACCTCAGCTGGCCTGATTTATATTCAGCACCTGCAATTCTGTTCTCTCCAGAAGCAATGATAATGGTAACCAGTAACCAATAATTCTGAAGCAAAATATTATTTATTTCGAACAAAACATTTAAGAAAAACAGATCTTCAGAAAAATCAAGCAATCTGTCTGCATATCTGCCTTTCCCTATGGTTTACCATTCCCTGGATCTGGGGAAAGATCCAACTCTTTTAAATGCCTGCACAGAGCCTCTCTCTGTGTCAGCCTATCTTCCTGACAGCTGCTGACAACTGACCCCTCTTGTTCTCCAGAGAAAGAAGAGCTTTTTAACTTTTCTTTTGATCTCCAGGCTCCCAGCTTTGGTAAAACAAAGCTTGCAACTTGTTAAAGACATGATCCTTGAAGTTAACAGTCTGCCCCATTGTCTTTCAAGTGTGTGCCTGGACATTCTTATCTGCGGATCCATTGTGTTGTCTTCCTGCACAGACCTCAGTGAAATCAAGCAATATAAGCATATAATCAATTTTCCACTACTCTCAGTGTAAGTTATACAATCTATCACAATAACTAAGGGCATGTCTACACTATAAAATTAAGTTGACTAATGTTAGGTTGACTTACAGCCAATGCAGTAATTTCTGCAATGGCTGACGTCCACACTACCCTCCTTTTGTCAGTGGTGTGTGTTTTCACCAGGAGCGCTTCCACCGACTGAAGAGGGGCAGTGTTGGGGGCTAAAAGCCAAAGTTTCAGCTCCACGCAGCTCCCCACTGGGAGCTCAGCTGCTCCTGGGCTTCTTGCCTCTGGTGGGGAGATCCGTGCCTGGAGTCCAGTCGGCTGCTGTGCTCCCGGCAAGGATTGCGGAGCTGGGAACCTGTGGGGGCTGTAGGGCTCCCAGTGGGGAGCCGGGACAGCAGCCCAGCTTAGACTGGAGACCATGCAGCAATGCGGCTTGGGAGCTGGGAGCAGACTTTCTTGTCAATTTCATGGCTCCACCAACAGCCAATGTAAGAGAGACAAGACCCAATGTAAGGAGCACAGTATCTACACAGACACTATGTCGCCCTAACTATACCGATATAAGCCCTACACCTTCCGTGGAGGTGGAGTTGTGATGTCAGTGTAGTAGAGCACTTACATCAGTGGGAGCAAGGCTGTAATGTAGACACTGACATACTTAGGTCGACATAAACTGCCTTATGTCGACTTAACTGTATTGTAGACCAAGCCTAAGTACCATATCAGTATTCTTAGGTTATTATGATTTTCCAGATCTGTCACACTAGCTACTGGGGAAAGGACTAATTCTCTTCTACCTCTCTCACTTGTGAAAAGATCAATGTTTATTATATGATGTGAAAAACAGGGTTGTATTTTAAAAAAGGAGAATGAAGAAACCTTTGTCTCTTGCAAAGTGATTCTGGAGTTTATCAACATTTTACAAGATATTTATATGGTACCTTCCACATCAGGATTTCAGAGTGCCTAAACAAGAATTAAACACCTATATATAGATGAACATCATTTGTTGAGGAAGAGTCAACATGGTTTTAGTAAAGGGAAATCATGCCTCACCACTCTACTAGAATTCTTTGAGGGGGTCAACAAGCATGTGGACCAAGGGGATGCAGTGGCTATAGTATACTTAGATTTTCAGAAAGCCTTTGACAAGGTTCCTCACCAAAGGCTCTTCTGCAAAGTAAGCTGCACGGGATAAGAGAAAAGGTGCTCTCATGGATTGGTAACTGGTTAAAAGATAGGAAACAAAGGGTAGGTATAAATGGTCAGTTTTCAGAATGGAGCGAGGTAAATAGTGGTGTCCCCCAGGGGTCTGTTCTGGGACCAATCTTATTCAATATATTCATAAATTATCTGAAAAAAATGGGTAAATGGTGAGGTGGCAAAATTTGCAGATGATACAAAATTACTAATGATAGTTAAGACCCAGACAGACTGCGAAGAGCTACAAAAGGATCTCTCAAAACTGAGAGACTGGGCAACAAAATAGCAGATGAAATTTAATGTTGATAAATGCAAAGTAATGCACATTGGAAACCATAATCCCAATATACATATAAAATGATGGGGTCTAAATTAGCTGTTAGCACGCAAGAAAGAGATCTTGTAGTCATTGTGGATAGTTCTCTGAAAAAATCCACTCAATATGCAGCGGCAGTCAAAAAAGTGAACAGAATGCTGAGAATAATTAAGAAAGGAATAGATAATAGGACAGAAAATATCATGTTGCCTCTATATAAATCCATGGTACTCCCACATCTTGAATATTGTGTGCAGATGTGGTTACCCCATCTCAAAAAAAATATATTGGAATTGGAAAAGGTTCAGAAAAGGGCAACAAAAATCATTAGGGGTATGGAATGATTTCCGTATGAGGAGAGATTAATAAAACTGGGACTTTTCAGCTTGGAAAAGAGATAGCTAAGGGGTGATATGATTGATGTCTATAAAATCATGACTGGTGTAGAGAAAGTAGATAAGGAAGTGTTGTTTACTACTTCTCATGACAAAAGAACAAGGGGTTACCAAATGAAATTAATTGGCTGCACGTTTAAAACAAATAAAAGGAAATATTTCTTCACACAATGCACAGTCAATCTGTGGAACTCCTTGCTGGAGGATGTTGTGAAGGCCAAGACAATAACAGGGTTCAAAAAAGAACTAGAAAAATTCATGGAGGATAGGCTATTAGCCAGGATGGGCAGGAATGGTGTCCCTAGCCTCTGTTTGCCAGAACCTGGGAATGAGCTACAGGGGATGGATCACTTGATGATTACCTGTTCTGTTCATTCCCTCTGGGGCACCTGGCATTGGCCACTGTCAGAAGACAGGATACTGGGCTAGATGGAACTTTGGTCTGACCCAATAGGGCCGTTCTTATGTTCTTATATGCTATAGATTAATAGATTTTAAGGCCAGAAGGAACTTTCCTGCATAACACAAGTCATAGAATTTCAGAAAGTGATTCCTGCTTCAAGCCCATTATTTCTGGTTGAGTTAGAACAGAGGTGCCTAACCTAATTACACAGGAGGGCCACATAAATCTAAGCCAGACCTTGTGTGGGTCAAACACATTCCACATATTTTAATAAGTTTTAAAATCATCTATACTGGTTTAGCTTTTAAGTTCAGCTTGTTTCATATGTATTTAGATACTGTATGTAATACTGTACATAGAAACAACATATTTACACAGTTGTGTAAACTAAAATGATGTCAACATGATGACAAAACACTAGTATATTGTGTTGAAGCAGACTGCAAGCCTTATGAAATGCTCTGGGCAGGGGGGCATAGGTTGGGCACCCCTGAGCTAGAACATATCTTTTAGAAAGCACCCCATCTTTTCTTAAAGACTTTAAGTGACAGAGTCTCTTCCACATCCCTAAGTAAGATGTTTCAATGCTTAATTGCCCTCACTGTTAAAAATTTGTACCTTACTTCTAGTCTGAATTTGTCTAGTTTCAGCTTTCAGCCATTGGATCTTACTAAGCCTTTGTCTGAGAGATTAAACTACTATCAGAAATCTTCTCCCAGTGTTGATATTTATAGACTCTGATCAAGAAGTCAAGCTTCCTGCAGTGACTCAAGAGAGTGCGCACCAACGTCAGGGCAGACTGCTAAGAACTGGGGTATCAACCCCAAATTGTCTGTGAGTTCTGTATTTAGATTTCACCAGCCAATTATCAAGTGTAAATTCCACGGGCACTATAACAGCCTTAACCTGGAATCACAGACAGTTCTCTTGGACATGTTAATCTATCTTGTCCCTAGGTAAGCCTGCCTTTGTGATAGATGGTCCCTTATACCATGAATCACAGCAGCATTCAGCTTCCAGTCCCAAAGGACCAGTCACTTACTCCAGGTCAATTGCACTTTAGATCTCAAACCAAAGACAATGTTTGCATCCAATCCTACAATAAACTATCTAAAGATTTATTAAATAGGAAAGTTAGGTACGAGGGTTATTTACAAGGTTAAAGCAGGTAAATTATACACAAATCTTAAATTTCAAAAGATAATATATGCTTCTATAATAAGCAAGCTCTATATGGCCTTTAGGGCTATCCAGACTGGGGATCCCTTGCTTATGCCTAGAAAACTAGCCCCCAGAGTCCAAGCAGCAATGAGATCCAGTTCCTCCTTGTTAGTGGTTTTTATTCCCCTCACCTCTTCTGCTTTGAGGTGCAAACTCAGCTGATGGGAGGAATTTGCTTGCAAGACTCATCTTAATGGGGAGCGGGAGTAAACAACAAAGTATTTTGTCTGCATTAATGTTCCACTCTAGTCTATCTAGTGTCACTGGGCCTTTCTTGCTGCACAGGATATAACCCCTTCTGTTGGAGACGAGCATTTCACACTAGTTAAATCTCTCTCCTGTCTGGTGATTTACACAACTTACAGAGGCTACAGTGCAAAGACTCAGTTATTATCTTACAATATGGAATACAGATGTTGTGAGATTAATGCATATAAAAACTCACACGCATTCCATAAAGTCTAAAAACATAAACTCTTATAATTCTACAACCTATTTTAACAATACTAGCACACAGATGAGCCAGACTAATTTCAGCTATGTGTTTGTCAATATTCAGTTGAGCCAGGGGGACCTTGGCATGAGCTGGCACCTGGTCTGTCAGCATCACACAAATCACCTCTTAATCTTCCTTTTGATAAATTACATAAATTGAGCTTTTTAAGTCTCTCACTGTAAGGCGGGTTTTCTAGACCTCTGTCATAAATATAAAGGGAAGGGTAAACACCTTTATAATCCCTCCTGGCCAGAGGAAAAACCCTTTCACCTGTAAAGGGTTAAGAAGCTAGGATAACCTCGCTGGCATCTGACCACAATGACCAATGAGGAGACAAGATACTTTCAAAGCTGGATGGAGCGAGAAACAAAGGGGCTGTCTGTCTGTGTGATACTTTTTCTGGGGACAGAACAGGAATGGAGTCTTAGAATTTAGTAAGTAATCTAGCTAGATATGCATTAGATTATGATTTCTTTAAATGGCTGAGAAAATTAAGCTGTGCTTAATAGAATGGATATTCCTGTCTTTGTGTGACTTAAGGTTTTGCCTAGAGGGGTTCTCTATGTTTTGAATCTAATTACCCTGTAAGGTATTTACCATCCTGATTTTACAGAGGTGATTCTTTTTACCTTTTCTTATATTAAAATTCTTCTTGTAAGAAATTGAATGCTTTTTTCATTGTTCTTAAGATCCAAGGGCTTGGGTCTGTGGTCACCTATGCAAATTGGTGAGGATTTTTATCAAGCCTTCCCCAGGCAGGGGGATGCAAGGTTTTGGTGAGGATTTTGGGGGGCAAAGACGTTTCCAAACAACGCTTTCCCAGTAAACCCAGTCAAACGTTTGGTGGTGGCAGTGGAAGTCCAAGGGCAAAGGGTAAAATAGGGTAAACATTTCTACCTTGGGGAAGTTTTAACCTAAGCTGGTAAAAGTAAGCTTAGGAGGTTTTCATGCAGGTCCCCACATCTGTACCCTAGAGTTCAGAGTGGGGAAGGAACCTTGACAACCTCAAATAATTTTTCTAACTTTTTGCTGAGTCCTTCTGAATTTGTCCAAATCCTTTAAAAAGTGTGGACACCAGAACTGGACACCGTATTCCAGTAATGGCTTGCTAATATTATATAAAGTCAAAGAATTTCTTTATCTATGTAATATATGAATATATTGTGATGGGATAGATCACAAAAACCCCATGGGAGCTGCCACCTGATGTGCCAAGACTACTTCTGCTCTTGCTTTCCTGCCCTGTCAGCTAGGGACTCCAGCACCCTGCCTGGTTTGAGCCAGACCTGCTAGCCTGCTGCAAACCCAGACCCAGGTCTGAAGCAACGTCCCCTATCAGCTGTAGGCTTGACTGAAAGCATCTTACAGAAGTGTGCCTGTCTTTAACACTCAGATGCCCAACTCCCAATGGGGTCCAAACCCTAAATAAATCCGTTTTACCCTGTATAAAGCTTATAAATTATTCACCCTCTATAACACTGATAGAGAGATATGCACAGCTGTTTGCCCCCCCCCCCCAAAGTATTAATACATACTCTGGGTTAATTAATAAGTAAATAGTGATTTTATTAAGTACAGAAAGTAGGAATTAAGTGTTTCCAAGTAGTAACAGACAGAACAAAGTGAATAACCAAACAAAATAAAATAAAACCCGCAAGTCTATGTCTAATAAAACTGAATACAGACAAAACCTCACCCCAGTTCTAGTAAACTTCCTTTTATAGACTGATCTCCTTCTAGTCTGGGTCCAGCAATCACTCACACCCCTTGTGATTATTGTCCTTTGTTCCAGTTTCTTTCTTAGAGGTGGAGAGGCTCTTTCTTTAGCCAGCTGAAGACCAAATGGAGGGATCTCCCACGGGCTTAAATAGACTTTCTCTTCTGGGTGGAGATCTCCTCCTTATCCCTTATCCTTATCCCTATCAGCCATAGATTTTTCACTAATGCCTTTAGCTGCTTGTAACAGTTTTCTGCATTTCATAAGTGCTAATTTATAGTCATTCCTATAAACTTCCCTCTTTTTCACTTTATTATACATTGAATTTTTATTGCTTTTATTGCTGCTTTTAGTGGATTCATAAAGTTTGGGGCTAGAAGGGTCCACTAGATTATTAAGTCTGATTTCTATTTCACAGGCAATTACATTTCACTCCATTACTCCTGTATTGAGCCCAATATCTTGTGTTTGACTAAAACGTACATCTTGTGTTTGGCTAAAACATAACTTCCAGAAAAATATACAGTCTTGATCTGAAGACATTAACAGATGGAGAATCAACCACTTCCCTTAGCAGTTTGTTTCCATGTTTAATTACTCTTTGGGTTCAAAATCTGTGACTTTTTTCTACTTTGAATTTGTCTGGCTTCAGCTTCCTTTCAGCCATTGGTTCTTGTTATGACTTTCTCTAGTAGATTAAAGAGTCCTTTAATACCTAGGATTTTCTGCCCATGAAGATCCTTATACACCATAATCAAGTTAGTGCTCAATCTTTGTGATAAGATAAACAGATTGAGCTCTTTAAATCTTTCACTGTGAGGCATTTCCTCCATTTCTTGAATAATTTTTGTCTCTTTTCTGCACCCTCTCCAATATTTCAACACCCTTTTTAATATATGGACACCAGCTGCAGTATTGCAGTATCTGTCTCACGAATGCTGTAGACAAAAGTAAAATCACCTCTCTGCTCATACTAGCTGCTCCCCTGTTTATAGAACCAATGATCGCATTAGCCCTTTTTGCTGCAGTATCACACTGGTAGCTCACATTCAGTTGATTGTCCACTATAACCCTTAAATCCCTTTTAGAGTCACTGCTTTCCAGGATACAAGCCTCCATTCTGTAGGCATGGACTAGATTCCTTGTTCCTAGATGGATAATTTTGCATTTGGTTGTATTAAAATGTATTTGATTTGAATGCAGCCAGGTTACCAAGCGATCCAAATTGCTCTTTATGACTGCCCTATCCTCATCATTATTTACCACTCCACCAATCTTTTTGTCATCTGAAAATTTAATCATCAATGATTTTATATTTGCTTCCAGATCACTGATGAAAATGTTGAATAGCATTGGGCCTAGTGCCAATCAGTGATGATTCCCCACTGACAACTGCTTTCTGAGAGCTGTCAGTTAGTCATTCTTAATCTATTCAATATGTGCTCTGTTGACACTGTATAGTGCCAATTTTATAAATCAGAATGTTGTGCAGTATTAGGTCAAACGCCTTACAAAAGTCTAAGTATGTAACATCTGCAGTTACCTTAATTAACCAAACTTGCAATCTCATCAAAGTTTGTTTGACAAGACTTACTTTCCATAAAACCATGTTCACTGGCTTAATTATATTCCTATCCTTCTTTATCACAGAATCCTATATCAGCTTTTCCATTATTTTGTCCAAGATTGATGTTCGGCTAACTGACCAGTAGTTACCTGGATCATCCTGGTTGCCCTTTTTGAAAATTGGCCCTTTTCTAAGTTCTGGCACAATGCATGGATTCCTGTGAATCTAACTTGTTTCTTATAATAGATACTGTAGTCTCAGATCCAAGGTTTTTGGTATGAATTCTTCAAAGCTGAATGATGTTTTCCCCTCTGGGTTTAGACTACCATATAATTTTTTTTCAGATATTATGTCTGTCATAGTATGATCCTCACCAAAGTAGTACAACTGCTTTTGAAAGCTTATATTATGATTTTGTGAGTGCCAAGAAAAAAAATTAGGCTAACTGATTATATAAACCTCAATGAAAACCAATCCTGTAAAGCAGTGTTGTTTTCATGTAAATAATATCTGCTTCTGTGCAAAGTGCATGCTTGCATTTTTTCTCCCTTGTACATAAAGGAGCCTTACTTTTGTTTACCATATCATTATTCTTTAAAAACGAGAATGCTATGGTGTAATGGTCTGAGACCACAGGACAGGAAACCTGGAATCTGTAGGTTTGAATCCTAGCTCTCGCACTAACTTCCTCTGTAACCTTAGGCAAGGCATTTAGCCCCAGATTTTTAAAGGTATTTAGGTGTTGTTGCTCTCAATGTTGCAACACCTGTGTTAGGAGCCTAAATCTCATTTTCAAAAGGTATTTAGGCACTTTGGAGTCTAAACCCCATCGTCTGTCAAAGGGATTTAGACTTAAGTGACTAAAATCCATTTTGAAAATGAGACTTAGGCTCTTAAATCAGTTAAATGTTACAAAGCTTAGCACAGCAACACCTAAAACTGGGCCATAAGCCAAAACTCTCAATGGATGTTGTAATCGTGTCTCAGTGGGTTACAACTGAGAATACCAAATTCAGGACAAGCTGTTGAGAAATAGGGCAGATACACCCCAAAACTAGTGGTTATTCCCCCATAAGATATACCAAACAAGCAACAAAAGTAAACTTCTCTCTCACCACACTGGCTAAGAAGAAGTCAGGAAAGCAGTTTCCTTAGGTATCCCAGTCCTTGTATCACCACCAAAAACATGGGATTTAAAGATGAGTGGTTCTTTAAAACCAACCTCATCAAACAAAAGGTTCTTCTGATCCCAAAGGATCAGCCACACACCCAGGTCAGTATATAACTCAGATCTTACCCAAAAATCACGCTGATGCTAATCCTTTAGTATCTAAAATCTAAAGGTTTATTGAAAGAAAGAAAGAAAGAAAGAAAGAAAGAAAGAAAGAAAGAAAGAAAGAAAGAAAGAAAGAAAGAAAGAAAGAAAGAAAGAAAGAAAGAAAGAGGTGAGAGTTAAAATTGGTTAAAGGAATCGCATACAATAATTGCAGAGTTCTTGGTTCAGGCTTGTAACAGTGATAGAATAAACTGCTGGTTTAAGTCACATCTCTGGTTGCTTCCAAATCATTGGAAGGACCTCAGTCCCTTGGTTAGAATGCTCCCACTAGTATAAGTCCAGAGGTCTGAGCAGGAAAGAGGTAAAATGGAGGTGTTTCCAGGTGATCCCAGTGCCTGGAGGGATTTGCTGCTGGTCACTAGCAAGGCATTGTGAGAGACAGCCCAGGCTGTAGACAGTTAAGGGGGCACAGCGGTCCCACAGTCCCAGGCTGCACCCCCTGGGGGATCCCGTCACAGCTTCTATAGGCAGTTTTTAGGACAAGAGTGTCCCAAGGCCTGGCAGGTTCACAAGAGAGGGAATAGGGCATAAGACTAGTGGTGAGGGCTTCTCAGCGAGAGTCCTTCAATGAGGTGTTAAGCGCCTTTCTAGGGGAGGGTTGCTGTCTGCGAAGCGATTCAATAGTCTTGCCCTGGGCAAGGTTAGCCATGAGTTTACCACATAACACAAAATGCTGTTCATAATTTGAGCCAGACACATTCCATTCCGTCACATATCTTTGGAACCCAGTGAAATTCAGCCTGATGGCCGTAGAGCTGCATGTAATCCTCATATAGTCTGTTTGGCTGGAGTTCTGTTTCCTCTGCCTGACACATACGAGATGGCATGGGCAATCTTGGACCAACTGGTTGGGATCTCGCCCCAACCCTCTATGAAGCCAGGAATAGGAGGGGAAGAATAGATAATATCAGCTAGAGTCACAGAGCGCCCATCTTGATACTGCACTGTCATGGTCACCTCACAGCATGTGCTGATGATGAGTTGTGCTGAGGGAAACATAATGCAAAAGCATCACTGTGGGACTCCATGTATTACCAGTCAATGGCAAAGACGTTTTCCTGTTCTTCAGCATGGAGGGCCAGATCCACAGGACTGGCCATGTGCAGCCTGGTGCAACTCAGTGGGGATGAGGACCACCAAGTAATCTTTGAGACTCGCTGATCCTCAGGCCACCAGGCACCAACCTGGTTTTGGTGTGGGTGCAAAGCGGCTTTAACAGACCATCTGTTCCATTATTGCTACTAATGATGACGTGGCTTCCTTAGGCATCTGATATCAAAACAATATTTATCAACAGAAATGTTACCATTTCATTATGAATTGAATTCATTTCAAAAATGAATATGTTTGTCATGCATCAGTTAACCCTTTCAAATGACATAATTTTATGGCAAACAAGGGTTTTTGATATAATGTGTGCTGTCCAAAAGATGACTTTATTATGAACTTCATTTCAAAGTTTTCAATTTTGAGGCCCCTGACTGCAATGAGAAGGCACTGAACTATTCCTACTTTCTGATTTCTTTTCCTTACACATAGATTTAATAGATAAAGGTCTAAAAGGAAGGAGACAGAAGTGATGCAAAAGGCAGATTATACTTTAAAGTAACATGATATGAAAATGTGTAAGTTTAGTGGCTGATAGAATATGATTTAAATTGTCAACATCTTAAAGTAAATGAGTGAATGAAACACAATAATTAATATAATAGAATTACATAATATTTTTTGTTTAAAACATTGCCTTTCAAGAGTCTTATGACTACAGAATTTAATAGTATAATCCTATCATTACCTAACTAGAACAAAGTACAAACATTGTTATATAGAACTTGAATTCCACAACTTGTGTATTTTGAAGAGGTCAGATGTACTTACCTATGTTACCTGATTTGACAATGTGGAAAAGGTATAAATAGGCACAGAACAGCATGTGGGCCAAGATTAGGAAAATATCCAGGCTTTTTCACTCACGAGAATGCAAACCTTTAATTATATTTCCACAATAAGTTCTTTAGCTAAATACAGTTCACATTACTTTTTAGAAATACTCTCTGGCCTCTAATTATTTTTAGTCTTTAACAGCTTTCAGATTCCTTCAGCATTTGCTTTGGTGTGGCACTCTGTAAATAATTAAAAGGGTTAATTATTGTAAATAGAATTACTGGATTATGCTGTAAGTATTTATTGTTCTGTGGTTTCACTGTCAAAGTTAGGCAAGTCTACACTGTGACATTCATTTGAAGAACTGCAAACATGCAGATACTTGACGCTTTATAGTTTTTCAACTATTCGTATTGGCTAGTTCATTTCTAACGTACAGTATTGGTCCTGCTTATTAATTTTATATTGTTAAAAGTTAAAGCTACAGGGTGAAATCTTGATGTTCTTACACAGCCAAATCGCAAAGTCAATGAGAATTTTGCTTGACAGTAATGAACTATTACAGCTGTTCGATAGAAGGGCTTTAAGCCTTATTAACACAAGCCTGTATGTCACTTGGACCCCTGATTGACTTGGATTCTATTTAAAGGAACATTCTACACTGAAACTACTTCCTTGCCAAATCTTTCCCTTGCAGCTAGAGATAATGGGAGTTTCCCCTCCATCCAGTGCAGATCTGGGAGTGGGTTGTTTTTTGGTGAACACTTTCCTTCTTTCAGCACGCCATAAGAGCTGAATATGGTTCTGAGGACACTAAACACAAATGAAAACAAGAAGGGTTTCTAGTCCACTGGTGTTGAAATTGTTTGGAATTTTGCCTAAAAAGGACTGCAGGAGTAGGTCCCACATGCAGAGAACACCTCACAGACTTCAATTTGAACAAGTCAACAGGATTTGGAGAAAACTTCTGCTCTCCCTTTCATAAGGGCTGCTTCTATCCTGGGAAACATGGTACTTGTAATTCATCACCAGTGCAGCTCCACTAGTAATAGCAATGATAGAAGCTGCAGCATCAAATAGGTCTCAGGCAGCCTCACGTCTATGTTCCACCATATTGTCTAATCCTATTCTGAGCCCTAACAATGATTAAAAAAAAACCCAAAGAAACAGCTGGGCCATGTTACATTACAGCTTCTCCCATTGCCATCATCAGTGGAGCAACACAGGTTCCATTTTTGTCAGTGTAACATGTAATCTCAATGTTTGCCAAAAGTTGAAATATGCATTGAAACCATTTAGCTGTGGAAGATTAGGCAATGGGCCCTTTAAAGATGTGGTAAATTGTTTTATGTCATGATGAGCTCTCACCATCAAAATATTCACGAATTCACCACATTTTTGTATACTGTAGTCAATATTTTTTCCTAATTATCATGAAAAATGTACCATAATGTGTGTAATAAGAATTTAAATTTATTTTTCAAAATCTTAACTTTCTCTAAGTACATGTTAAAAATGAAAAATTAATATTCTGAAGATGAAAATAATGCAAAAAACCTATTTTTATACTTGTGATTATATTTTCATGTACAATAATTAGAGCTGTGTGAAATGTTTATTTCAAACCACCAAGCCCTCAAAACCAACTTTGATCTGAGTTGGACTTCCGTCCATGAACTAGAAGTGGTTTCTTAGAACTTCTTTTTTTGTGTCTGAACTGTTCATCAAAGATCTTTGCAAATTTTTTTGCTTTATGAGGCTATCCACATATGTCCCCAGGCTGCTATTGCTGGTAAATTTGAACTGTGTTTGCTTAACAATGTACAGGAATAAGCTGAAGGGTGTTCTAATATGGACACTAATTGCACATGGATTCCAATGAATCTGAGTGAACATGAAAGAATCAGTTGAACACAATCCTAGCCTTTGGGTTTGCAGTGAGATTTTGCTATGGAGAAATGGGTCCATTCAAACCCAACCTTTTTCAAACGTCAGGACTTGAGTGCCCATGAAGATACATAGTGGGGCCTTGTATACACTACCGGGGTAAGTTGACCTAAGTTACGCTACTCCAGCTACGTGAATAATGTAGTTGGAGTCAACGTAGCTTAGATCAACTTACTGTGGTGTCTACACTGCGCTGCGTCGACAGGAAATGCTCTCCTGTAGACTTATCTTACTCCTCTCGTTCCTGTGGAGTAGCAGAGTCGACCGGAGAGCACTCTGCCATCGATTTAGCGGATCTTTGATCCCCCTGCTGCATTGATTGCTGCAGCATCGATCCCGGTTAAGTGCAGACATGGCCTAAGTCTATGTCTATGCAACAGCCTATGTCTAGGGTTGCCAACTTTCTAGTTGCACAAAATTGAACACCCTAGCCCTGCCCCTTCCCTGAGGCCCCTTGCCTGCCTTGCTCCCTGTTCGCTACATTCCCCCTCCCTCAGTGGCTCGCTCTCCTCCACCCTCACTCACTTTCAATGGGCAGGAGGTTTGGGGTGTGGGAGGGGGTTGAGGGCTCTCACTGGGGGTGCAGGCTCTGGGACGAGGCCAGAAATGAGGAGTTCAGGCACAGGTGCTAGAACAATTTTTATAGTGGGGGTGCTGAGAGCCATTGAACCAAACTATAAAACCCTGTATATAATGGAAACCACTTCAATCCAGGGGATGCTGCACTAGTTCCAGCACCTATGGGTTCAGGGTGCAGGAAGGGGCTCCAGGCTGCGCCAGGAAGTTGGGGTGAGGTTTCTGGGGTGGGGATGGGGATGAGGGGTTTGGGATACAGGAGGGGGCTGCGGGTTGAGGCAGGAGGTTGGGATGCAGGAGGGGGTGAGGGCTCCAGCTGGGGGTGCAGACTCTGGGGTGAGGCTGGGAATGAGGGGTTCAGGGTGTGGGAGAGGGCTCTGGGCTGGGGGTTGGGATGTGGGCTTACCTCAGGCACCTCCCAGACAGCAGCACAGTGAGGGGGCTAAGGCAGGCTGTCTGCCTGTCCTGGAACCATGCTGCATGCACCCCGGAAACAGCCAGCAGGTCTGGGTCCTTGGCGGGGGGGCTAGGAGGCTCCACACACAGCTCTCGCCTGAAGGTATTATCTCCCCTTCTCCCATTGGCCAGGAACCAGCCAATGGGAGTGTGGAGTTGGTGCTCAGCGTGGGGGCAGCGTGTGGAGCCCCGTGGCCCCCCGCCTAGGACTTGGACGTGCTGGCTGCCTCTGGGGCACAGTGTGGAGCCAGCCAGGACAGGTTGGAACTAGCCTGCCTTAGCGCCTTAGCACCGCTTACTGGACTTTTCGTAGGGTCCCTTTTCGATTGGGTGTTCCAATCGAGAACCGGACACCTGGTCACCCTACCCATTTCGGCATAATTTACTCTGCTCAGGGATGTGACTAAACCACCCCTGTGAGAGACATAAGTTGCATCAACATAAGCATTCCTGTACACAGCACTATGTTGGTGGGAGAGCTTCTCCGGCCAATATAGCTTCTGCTGCTCATTGAGGTGGGTTTTTTTATGGTGACGGGAGAGCTCTCTCCCACTGGCATAGAGCATCCTCACCAGATACACTGCAGTGGCACAGCTGCATCAGTACAGCTGTGCTGGTGCAGTGCTGTGTGTATAGACATGGCCTAATTTAATACAAATGCATAGGAAACCAAGCACCCAATCCTATAAAGTGCTCTGTGGCCTCCATCCCCATTTAAGTCAATGGGAATTGGGAGTGCTCAGCAACTCTTATGATCAGACACCTTTTTATACAGCGTTAGCAAAATTCCACTTCATATATGTGGAATAACAGACCAGTTAAACCTCTAGATGCAGTCCATACTCCCAGCCAATCAGCTTTGTTATGCAGCTTCAACCTTCCCCATCACACTACCTCTTTGTGGGTTTTGATTTGTCAGCATTATAATAAACTAAGTAGAAAGGCTGGTTTGAACCTTAGAAATTACATGGACTGTATCGTAAATGATTGAGGACTCCAGAACTATTCCCAGCTGGGTTTTTTGTCATTTTTGCACAAGTGGTTGATTTAATAGGAAGCACATTATTTTTCAAACTTATAGGAAGCCTGCATTTTGTAAAGCTGTTTTATGTGAAATATTAGTATAAAGTGTGAATTATAGGTCCTGGATCACCATCTCAGTCTTAGAAAAATAGCAAGCTGTGGTCAAAATATTTAAAAAAATGTATGCAGAGCTGTTATTAGAACAAGCTGAAGAATGCTGGGATGGTGGGGGGAGGGAGACAATGTGAATATTCTGCAGATTTGGCTTTGGTGTAAGGATAAGGCCTTTTCCTGCAGAGAGCAGCAGCCATTAGCTAAGAAGCAGAAAGTCACATCCTCACATTCCATCTAAATTACATTAAAACAATGTAATATTGACTGTTAGGAAGGTGATCCTGTCCTACTAGTATCCACCATCACCAGATAAAGAAACAGAGCCAAGCTCTACAATACAACCGCATTTGCTCCAACCCCTCAGACAGAGACGAACACCTACAAGATCTCTATCAAGCATTCTTACAACTACAGTACCCATCTGCTGAAGTGAAGAAACAGATTGACAGAGCCAGAAGAGTACCCAGAAGTCACCTACTACAGGACAGGCCCAACAAAGAAAACAACAGAACGCCACTAGCCATCACCTTCGGCCCCCAACTAAAACCTCTCCAACGCATCATCAAGGATCTACAACCTATCCTGAAGGATGACCCATCACTCTCACAGATCTTGGGAGACAGGCCAGTCCTTGCTTACAGACAGCCCCCCAACCTGAAGCAAATACTCACCAGCAACCACACACCACACAACAGAACCACTAACCCAGGAATCTATCCTTGCAACAAAGCCCGTTGCCAACTCTGTCCACATATCTATTCAGGGGACACCATCATAGGGCCTAATCACATCATCCACACTATCAGAGGCTCGTTCACCTGCACATCTACCAATGTGATATATGCCATCATGTGCCAGCAATGCCCCTCTGCCATGTACATTGATCAAACTGGACAGTCGCTGCATAAAAGAATAAATGGACATAAATCAGACGTCAAGAATTATAACATTCAAAAACCAGTCAGAGAACACTTCAGTCTCTCTGATCACTCGATTACAGACCTAAGAGTGGCTATTCTTCAACAAAAAAACTTCAAAAACAGACTCCAATGAGAGACTGCTGAATTGGAATTAATTTGAAAACTGGATACAATTAATTTAGGCTTGAATAGAGACTGGGAGTGGATGGGTCATTACACAAAGTAAAACTATTTCCCCATGTTATTTCTCTCCCCCCCCCACACCCCACTGTTCCTCAGACGTTCTTATCAACTGCTGGAAATGGCCTACCTTGATTATCACCACAAAAGGTTTTCTTGCTCCCCCCCTCCCCTTCCTGCTGGTAATAGCTCATCCTGAGTGATCACTCTCCTTACAGTGTGTATGACAAAAACCCATTGTTCTCTGTGTGTGTATATAAATCTCCCCACTGTATTTTCCACTGAATGCATCCGAAGAAGTGAGCTGTAGCTCATGAAAGCTTATGCTCAAATAAATTTGTTAGTCTCTAAGGTGCCACAAGTACTCCTTTTCTTTTTGTGAATACAGACAAACACAGCTGCTACTCTGAAACAGATCTTAAGATGTTTAAAGAAAACTTTGTTTGACAGCATTCTGTCTGGCAAGAAATCACTTATCAACAGTTGTTATTGTAAAATCTATACTTCTATTGTTTTGCTTTTATGGTCCCCACTTCTCTATTGTTTATCTGTATGGTCTGTCTGGTTCTTTGATTGTTTCTGTCTATTACATAATTAATTTTGCTAAATATAAATCAGTTAAGGTTGTGGGGTATGATTGGTTAAAGGATTGTTTTACAATATATTAGTAAAATGATGCGTTAAGGTACAGCTAAGTATGTTTCACTATATAAACTGGGGACCAAAAGGAAGTTCTTTGGAACCAACTCCAGGATACAGTCCCAAGATCAGGGCTGCAAGACCTCAATACTCTGCTAATAACACCATGCAGAAGCTGAAGTCCCCAGATGACCTGATCCTGACTGGCCATCCAGAAAAGTTCATCCGCCTTATTGGGAGTGGTGCGCATTGTATCTTAGCATGTGTATTCTCTTTTGGTGGTTGTTAATAAATAGAGGTTAAGTAGGATATTACTGTGTAAGGGTCTTTCAATGGTAAAAGATCCCACAAACCTGCAGAGTATAAGGTTACACCCTGAGCCCATGGAAGGGTAAGGATGGGTGTCTAAATTAAGAGGGTTACACCTTGATCCCTAGGAACTGGGTAAAGGTGGGTGCCCCTAGAGAACGTACGAGTAACAGAGAATTTTGTGCATGTAACATTGGTACAATTTTGACCATGTTCTGTCTCATTGATTGTCACAATCTGGGATGCAAACCAGAGTAGTGAGGGGTTGTGTCACTGCCTGCCCTGTAACCTCAGGCACCATAAATGCTCTGCTGCTGTGGCTCACAACCTGGACACTGACAACCTGCAGACAAGCATGCACTGCGTGTCTGTGCATTCAACTGCTCTGACTCAGCAACTCTGATTCCAGCAGCCTGTCTACCACACAGCAGGCCCAACTGTAGTCTCTCACCCAGTTACCTTATGCAGAGGTGTCCCCAACACACTCCCTGTCCTGAATTTCCCCAAAACCATCTGCCCTGAAGTTCCCAGACCTCTCCTGGAATACTCAGAATTCCTAAAAAGAGACAAACTTCACAGTTTATCCCATTGACCAAAGTTAACACACACAACACTGTGGTAGTTTAGATTAAAAATAAAACAAGTTTATTAATGAAAGGAAATAGGATTTTAAGTGAGTTCAAGTATAAGGGAAGTGTTAGAAATGGTTACAAGAAAATACAAGTGAAAAAAAGCTCTCTGTTGTGTAAGACTTAACACAAAAAGCTACAGCCTTTGTTCAAGGTATTTTCCTTTCCAATGTATCTTCCAGCAAGATGGCTGACCAACCCCTCTGGTCAGTTTCTCCCACAAAGTTCAAAGTGCTTTGTTTCTTTGTCATCTTAGATGAAAGACAACTTTGGATTCTTTGCCCCTCTCTTTTATAGTCCAGGGGACCTTTGAAATCGATTCTTCTGAAGATTACACTCCAAAGTAAAGTTCATTCAAGCTGTGAGGAAGGCAACATGGAGTGTCCAAGTAGAGGAAGTACCAGGCTGGCTTCTTCCCATGCTGGTGTTTGCTAAAATGTACATTGATCTGCTTCCTGCTATCTCCTTCCTGTGCTGTGATGCTGAGTGGTTGTCTCCTTCCCTTGCTGGCATGATGCTTCTGTTTATCTTCTATGTCAATTGCATTCCCATTGTCTCAATGTACCTTAGAAAAATCTTCCATATGGACTACATTCCTTTGTCTAGGCTGGGGTTATGTTAGCCCTGCCTGGAAGACACACTAAGAACATAATTCTCAATGTTTGTAATTTTGAATTTGTCTTACATACATACACCATGCAATAATATTAATGATCGTTAAGATATTAGCTTTCTATTGATGTCTTTTAGAGCACCTTTTAGATACAAGTTATGAGGTTAGTGAGTTGCGGTACATTCAACTGAAACTCACTACCAGACATCAGTGAGCCCTTTGCCCTCTTGCATTGGTATTCATGAATTCACAGCACTTCAAAGGTGGTCTGGATGGTTTGATCAAATGCACATACTTGGATTCACTAGTGCTGTGAGAAACAGGCTGGAAAGAGATGTTTATAAATCTCCTTCATCTGAGAATTCCCTAGGGCTCCTGCTTCTCTATTAATATGTCCTGGCAACTCTCTCAAAAAGTGCTCGCACTATCAAGTCCACCAGAGACAATCAAACCCCCAATGAGTTGCATCCAGCTTAGGTCATCGAATTGTGGACCAGAAATTAAGTCACATGACTCAAAGCTCAAGTTGCCATTTCCTCGCTCATGCTATTGAATAAATATTTCTGAACACCAAATAGATGCTGAGCTAATAGGACTGGTTTCTGAATCCCTCACCAAGCCAATTCCTCTCCCCCATGTTTACAAATTTTAGTATTCAATTATCAGCATTTAACCAGCTCCAGTTAATATTTCTACTGTAGAATAAATGTCTATATCACTTTACAAACACTTCAAATGCAATGGACCAGATTCTGATCACAGTTATGCTGGATTGAGTAAAACTGAAAGCTAGCACACAATCTCCATTCTAAAGAACTTACAGTTACTTTGTACATTCACGGAAGCAATGCCATGTTATTTAAACTTCCCTTCTACCCCATATTCCCACTTTTTTGTGTGCATTCTCCCCACATTTTTAAATTTTAGGACATCCACATTGTTTGGATCTCTTCTTTTAATTATTTGACTGTTTGCAATTATTGTACAGTTCATAGCCAAATAATATATGTTTTGCTGAATATTGGATGAATAGATGGTACTGAATTTTGCAATACTCCTGCTGCCATATGTGTCACTCTAAATTGCACAATCTGAACATATTGGGTAAGATAAATGACACCCCACAACTATTTTTCACATCAAAGTGCTTCAGTGATCCTTGGACAAAAGCTTGAATCCGCTGAAGCCCTTCAGTTAACTTTGTTTCAAATTTCAGTGACAGTGTATGTAATATCATTAGCAGAAGGAGAAAAGGCAATTAAAACACTCACAGATAACTTTGTCAAGAAATGTTTTCCCCTTATATATGACAAAAATATTTGGCCTGAAGATTATAAAGTTACATTAGGAGGGCAAAGGTTATGAGACAAATTGTGTTCTCAGTTTTATACCAAACAAAACTTGGACTAATTCCTCTGAGGTATCTTCAACTTTAGTAGAGTTACTCCAAACTTCCACCTGGTTAAAAGAACTGAATTTGGCCTGGTGCATTACTTATAGTATGGGTCATTGTTATGACATTGTACAACATATTAAAAAAACCCTAACATTAAACTAAGATGAACCATTAATCCAAACTCCATAATTTATGCATAATAAAGTTCTGGTTGACCTTAGAATTACTGTCAAGCATCAAACTGTATTGGATGCATTTTTTTTTAAAGGACATTTAAATTAGAAGTGGGCCAATACCAAATCTTAGATCCAAAAAACATTGAACTTTGGGAATGTTTGGATCTGGATTTTGATCTTGATCCAATCTCTGTGGTTCAGACACACATCTACTTAAAGGCAGATGCAATGTCAAGAATCAGATGACTGTTTGCTCTCATATGCAGAAACCAAACATAGAATACTGCACAGCCAGATGAAAATAGTCCAAATGAAATATCTCCAAGATTTTATTTCTCTGTGCCTTTAGAGCCAAATTTTGCCACACAGCATGCATTAACTGCATCCGCAAAAATTGTGTGTGCACCCATTGTGCCTGCAAACAGGCATTTGTGTGTGCAAATAGGGTAATTTGCAGTCCCAGTTGTGTTCGTATTCATCCACTCTGCTAATGACATTTTTGCAGACACGGAGGAGTGTTTATGCAGGCACAACAGGTGCACATGGGCATTTGGTAGGTGCAAATCCTGTACTTACCTTTGGAAAACCTGGCCCATGCTGAGTTAGCCCCATAAAGTCTGAGGATTTATTCTAGCAGCCTCAGCACATATTTCTCCCTCCAGATTACTGTACTGGTGCCACAAGACAATACAAGTGTGTTTATCATCATTTTATTATTTTCATAATCTAATGGCAATGTACAAAGAATGGGTCCTTTGTCTTTTGTAAAAGTATTTGCTTTGGGGTGGAGAGGGAGTATCAGTCATTTGTTAATAATAAGGTCAGACTCTTTCCATCCCTATAGTCAGATGTGGCAGCTCAGTCTGAGGAAACAGAGCCCCAGGAGTTACTGTTCTCCCCTTGCAGACAGAGAGGAGTTCAGGGTCCTCCCTGCACCCCCTTAATCACAACAGCCATTTCTATCTCTCCTCCTGAGAGCTGCATACTTTGCATTTTCCCTGTACAAATAACTGCTCAGGCCTTTCTTTCAAAGGGCCTTTATTAAACCACCAACTATTTGCTGTCGAGACATTTAGGATGAAATCATCGTGTTAAACAAATAAACGCAGCTTCATACAGATCTCTGCTCTGGGAGCAGAGTAAGAAAATAATTTCTGTCTGCTTGCCCCAAAAGCGGCTGGAAAGGCCAAAAGGAAAATATTATTTTTACTTCATTGTGTGAAATATCGTTTTGGAGGATCTGACGCGTTGAGCGTTTGAAGAGTTTTTGCTGGCAGGTTTCAAGGGTCCCCTGGGTTGACCCCCTGGGATTGTTTTCTTCATTAATAAACTTAGCATGATGTGTGTTAAAAGGAACATTCTGTTTGCTTTGTAAATAAGGGATGTCAAACAAGAAGCAGAAGCCTGGCAGACACTAGGTGATGTGTTCTTCGAGGAGGAAAAAAAGCCCTGGAAAACTTGGAAATATCAGGGCTGCTTGAACCAAGCTGAAGCTTTGTTGGGAAAAACAATTCAGTCTGTGAGCCCAAACAAGGCATTTTCCTTACTCATCCTGGTGGGAAAGTTGAACACTCTGCCCCAGAGCAGCAGGGGATGGGCTTGGGAAGGAAAGCTCGCAAGAGTCCATCCCAGGCATAGTGGAAGGTCCATAATATATACCCCTGTTTTTATTTGGAAGGCACATTTGGTCAGCTGTGAAGGTTGCCATAGGCTTGGGACGGGAGAGGTTTTTTTAATGATATGATTTTTAATCTCCTGCCTTATTTCACTGCTGCTGGGGTAGTTACTCTGGTAAAGCTCCTGATTCAAGGGGGTCATTTGCAAGAGAGCAATTCTTCTCCACACAGAACTGGGGTTCCTACCCTAATGCAAAGCATGATGGAGCAAAAGAGAAAAAAGCCTCTTGTTTATCTATATTTATTTTCCATTTTCCGCCTCCCTGCTGCCTTGCCTACTCATGTTTCTCAGAGTTCCTGAACCCATTCACTTTCCCTCTGCTGCCTGCCCACCTCAACAACCCTAACGGCCCCCAGAAGACAGCTTTGCTCCTGTCATTTACGGACGGATTCTGGACTTTTCAGGACTACTGCAACCAGGGAAAGAAAAACAGTCTTGAGAGCTTGGAGAAGACAACTCTATTTGGAGGAGGGATGGTATTCACATGGGAGGGCAGCGGTAAAACTAAGGGAGGATTGTGGAGGTGGGTTGAGAACAGTGGTAGTAGACCTGATGGAATTCTCATTAGAGAAGCCTAAAACCAAATGAATATGGAGACTAACTTCTCCTCCTGCTCCTATGTGACCCCTCCAGAGGGCTCAGACTTGTAAGTGAGGTGCCGTATGGAAGTTTGTATTGTTGATGTACTTGATCTATAAATAGAGGTCTTCAGACTCTTGCACTGTCATGCTGCCTTTTCACAAGCACTAAGTGCACCATCCTCTACTCCATATTTGCAATGGAAGATTTTTGAGGACTTATAAAGAGTTGATTTAGTTGTGTGCTGGCATCCTCAAGACTACACACAATACATAGATAGCAAAAGAATATTAAAGTACTGCCCATACAGCAATTCCAAAGTTGGACTGTCATCACACATGGCCTTGGGGATCTCCATACAGTGAACAATAGAATTATGGATGTAATAGCCACCCCACTGGTGTTCTGTGCAAAAGCTATGAAAGCCTGTTATGGTCTCAAATCCTAAGGAGAGACAGTGCTCTCCTTATAGGAGATGTCTGATATGTGCTGTCCACAGAGATTAGCATGGCTGGCTCAGCCCAACAGGCACCCATAACTCCTGACATCATGGGCAGGGTCTCTGTATTCTTACTTGGTTAGTACTGAGATGTCACTCAGATCAAAGGGTTGCAGTGTGCCCACTGCCACTCTTTTCACATAGCTGGCTCTGCAGCTTTAAATCCAGTCCCAGGTGCACTTATCCAGCAGGCCACTTCTCTGCTGTGCATACCTGATAGTAGCTGGATCTCCTACCGTAGGCTCTTAGAGTGGTAATTATTAAATTATCCTTATGGCCAGCCTCCCTGAGTGTCCAGTTCCCCTCATTGCTCTTCCTCCCATGCCGACCTTCATGCTGAACTTCTCTGTCTCCCTCTCCCTACTTTCAGCGCTGCCACACTCCCCTCTCAATAAGCTCCTACCAATACTTATTTCTCTTTACCTCTGAATTTAACAAAAAAGATGGAAAGGGTTAACATTCCTTTGCTGTAGCCATTAAAAACTGGTAGCCCTGAGGTCACTGCACCCTACAGCTGGGTTTCATGGTGGTCCAATTGGGAAACAGTGTGTTGTGTTACATCGGTGGACAAGCAGTGTGCTGGGATGAGTTGTCTGGGTAGCTTGGCAGCCTGTGCTTTGGCTACTGTGTGGGTAGGTAAGAGAACACATTCTGTTCCATGCTGTTGGGTGGATGGCCAGTCTGTTCTGTCAGACAAATGGAAACCAAGCACCATGTGGTAGTGTCTGAGTCACTAACAAGGATTGTGTCTGTTTTACTTTCTGGTTATATTGGCTCTTGCACTTATACAACATCCTCTGCCCAAGAGCCCCAACATGCATTTCAATGAGGAGTAAGCATTCTCCCATTTATAGATAATGAGGCACCAAGAGGTGAAATGACTTGCCCAAGTTGATGGAGTGGGTTGGGAATGAAACACGAGGGTTTTGTCCGCCGGTTTCCTGTTTTAGTCACCAGTTCGAACTGCCTTCCAGCAGCTGAGACTCTTAATTTTTCTAAAGTATTCTAAACCCCCAAACATGCCTGGGAGATGGGAATGTATTGTTCTCCACATACATTGTGGCACCGATAGTTCACTTGAGTGGTCTATGGTGGGAATGGTTCAGGGGCAGAGCTCAAAGGACAGTCTCTGACTCTCCTGAGCTTGAAGTAGGAGTTAGAGTATTTTTTTAAAATCAGAGCTGTTAAATTCTCTTTCTATAAAATTAAATTAAAATTGCTGTTAAATTCTCTTTCTATAAAATTAAATAAAAATGTGCTTATTGTGCCATTGAGATAGTGTAGTTTACAATCACCAATCCTGTTCAGAAGCCAGTTCAGTGACTTGAAGGATGCTCGTCTTTTCCTTAAGCCATTTAAAGGTTATGTATTGCAGACAGAAAGTTTCAGAAGCTCTCACTCCAAAGTCCTCTACAAAGATGTTTTGCTGCAGTTTTTGATTTTTAATAATGAACTCTTTCCATTGACAAGTTTTTTACAGGGCCTATTTTGAAACCTTGGTATTTGAAAAAGCTTGCCGCTGTTTTCTTAAATTACATCCCCTTGCAGGTCCATAAAACCCTGAAGTTATTACAAATAAATAAATGGAGTTTCTCTTCATGATATAAACCAGCTTTGAATGAAGTCATTGAGTGGAAGGTTGACTTGGATTGCTTCTGAAAAGCTGCTCAGACCCAGGGCAAAGTTACGCTTTTCCTCCCGGGACTGAAGAAATTGGTGAGCAGCTGTTCTAAGTCAACTAAGTGGAGAAAATCCATGTTGCTTAATGTCTTGCTGCAATTTCCAGTGGGAAAGCAAATATCAAGAAGTCCATTCCTCCCCGCACCTTTTTCTCTCTCTCCCAGTTTAGACTGGGACTTTCCTGAACACATTGTGCAGTTGTGACCTAATGAAGGAGAGAGGATTTGAGTGGTTCAGTAACCTTCCTTTCCCCTCATCCCTCTACTGGAAATCTCATCCCATCCAACAACACAGGGGGCCTAATTCATCCCTGGTGTCAGCAGAGTCTGCACGAGTGTTTAATGACCCATGCTTCTCTGAACTGGGCTACAAACGCTTGGTGCCAGCATGACCGATACAGTGTAAATTGTAAGCTCAAGCTCCCAGAGTTTGGTCTCTTGGAACAAATGCACAGTGGATCCTGCTACATTCTATAAATTGCACCCAATTCTCCTCTCCCTTTCACTAGCTTTAGACCAGTATGTTTCCACTGATTTCGATAGAATTATTTCTAACTTACTCTTAATCAAGAGGAAAATCAAGCTGTCTGTGTCCACCACCAGATAACACCCTCTGCATGGGATCAGGCCCAAAACACATTCTGTTTCAACCTAGTTTTATTCCAGCATTCAGTTGGGAAAAACTTCTGGGTTCTGTTAATGTGTTCGTGAAATTTCCTGGATCCATGAGTTTTAGTACAAGTTAATATTTGTTCAGTGATATGTACTGGAAATGCATTATTCATTATTTTCTATATGGGTTGTGTGATTGGTCACCTAAGTAACATGGTGTTGATTCTTCTTCCTGATTGGCTAACAAACATATTAAAAGAATATCTAAAAAGAGAGAGCAACTAGAAATTGATGAACAACGTACTTCTGGTATTGATTTTTGGATGAATAATCAGTTTGTGCTGAAATTTGTGAGACTTTCCAGATTCACCAACACTTTCACAAATACTCACCAATTACAGCACCAAGGAAACATCACTGTGACATCTCAGAACTGAAATATTTCCATTTCCAGGCATTGCTTTTTGATGAAAAATGGAAAGTTTCCATGGAAAGAGGAGATATTTTTCCCACAAGAGATTTCATCTAGTCTAAACTTTGTTTTTCTAATGGAAAATTCTTGACCTTCCCTAGCAGGCACTGCAACCTATCCTGAGCTTTTTATTACATTGAGAACCTCTGTTCCAGTTAACCCCCGCTGTTTTCTCTTCCTACACATAATGTCAAGATTTGTTCATCTCTTGGGATGTTCAGTCAGCCCCTAGATCCCCACACTGACTGCCAAATCCAAAATGATAGATCCAGTTCCACAAGACACTAAGAATGAGAGAGAAAAACAGGTAAAAACAAAGAAAAATTGTATGTATTGATATTATGGTAGCTCCATGAGGGCGCAATCACACTTGGGCCCCAATGTGCTCGGTGCTGTACAAACAGTAAAAAATAGTCCTTGACCTGAATCGCTTACAAATTTAATTAAGATAATATGCAATAAGAGGATGTAACAACCAGTCAGTAGGAATGGGGGAAAGAGGATCAGGGGACCAGTAATGCCACACTAGTAGAGCTTACATGTTAGTAGCAGTAATTATGATTACAGATAATTATAATTTACATGGTAGAAATTGTACTTGGTTCTCCTTTCCATTATTAATCCTTGGAGATGGAAACCTATGTCCTTCACTGGGTTCATAATAGGGTATCAGTATGTTTATTGCCCCCACCCCAATCTTTGGTTTAATGTTTGGCTGTCATTATAGAAAAGGTCTTCCAATAGCTCAGAGGTACAAACTGGACACATTTATCTCAATGAAATTTTAACTCTTACATGTATAGATGACAGTTTAGATACCAACCTTGTTAGCTATTTCACTGTAACTCTTCTGCCAGGTCTTGGTGGCAGCAAAAAGGGCTAGGTTCAGTTATCTAGGAGTTCCTTCTGGTATCAAATTACACCGGCTCAAGTCCCTGCCCAGAAGCCTGGGAAAACTAACTATCCTCCCAAAATGCCCCCTACGCCTCCCTAAGGCCAAAAGCCCCAATCATCACCTAACTAGCTTCCAAAACCTCCAGCTTCTTTGGCATTCTGAACATTGAAAATGTGAGACCAGCATAAAATACATTGAATATCCAAAGAAACAACAGAGGGGCTATTGTACTGATTGCATTTTTCATTTGCACGTTTAAATGAAAATTTGTGATTTTTAATTAAATGAAGTTGCCACAATATTGAAGCCCAGCTTGTCACAGAGTATAGGGATCTCTGAATATAGTGTATATGAATGAGAATATACAGAAAGTTATAGATCAAACTGAGTTATAGTTAGCTCTTACAGTAATATAAAGAATTATGGCAAAGAAGATGACATGTTGCCTTGGGAATGGTTTATGTTCTCCTCGTGTAGTAATTAAGATACAATTCTGGTCAAATTGTTTTTGTTCAAAACTTGTTTTCAATAGAAAAATTGCCCTTTTCACTTTTGAAAACTTGGAGTGGCAAAATGAAAAAAACAAAATAAAGGAAAATGAAAAGTAAAATAAATACCTGAACATAATTGGTTATATTATAGTCAATGAGGAACAGGAAAATATGGATTGAGGGGGGAGAAAAGGAGGAAACAAAAAAAACAAATTTTCAAAATATTTTAACAAAATGTTTCATTAAACTTAAAAAAAACCCAAACCACCAACACATTCCATTTTGGAAAGAAAACTGAAATTTCCAATTTTTTGGCAAAAAATCTTTTCCTTTTCATGACCAGTTCTCATCACAGCCTTGAGGAGTTGTGGTAATTAGCATAATATGTAATACAACTCCTCACTTAGTGAAGACAGGGACCGTCGTATTTAGCCTCTTGTGCCAATTAATCATAGGTAATCCCATAGGTTTATCTACAATCATTTGATATGATATCAAATGTGATCATCCTTGCCTATGTTGACTACAGACGGATGTTTAGTGTTGCATTAGTTAACATGAGTCCTCAAGGTTATGCTTCAACGTGACCCAATTGTTAAGGCAAGCCCTGGGAGATAGTCTTAAGCCAATACCACAGCAAAAGGCATGGGGACATTGTGCTGATTCAGAGACACTGGACTGGTCTACACCGCCAAGTTGTCGACAAAACTTTTGTCTTTCACAGGTACTTAAAAAAGCCCCCTCAACCCCGAAAGATAGAAGTTTTGCTGCAGCAAGTGGCAGTGTGAATGCGGCTTTTTTGGCAGAAGCATTCTCCTGCCGACAAAGTAAACACCACTTGCAGGGCTGGAAGTATTCTGTCGGCAAAAGTGTTAACAAAGAGCGTTTACACGTGCCGACATTTAGCAACTAGGCTGTGTCGACACAGCCTTGTTGCTAAAAACTACATGGTGTATACAAGCCCACCGTTACTCAAAAGAGCTATTAAAGTAAAATGCTAACTGTGATCACTAAAAGTATTTGGCCCAGATAGTCACAAAATTAATTAGAATGTTAACTCAATATGCCTGGCTATAGTCCTGTAAAGGTAACTATATTCTGCCAAAATAAATTTCTTCAAAAAGATGCCACATTCCACCTCAGAGTTGGCTGCATTTCAATAGTAATTGAAGTGATTCTTGTTTACATAGGACCTGAGCTGCAAAACTGCCTTGCACAAGTATCTAAAGATTTATTGCTATTGTAGTCTGAATAAAGGTTTTCAGGATTGGGGTCCATAGCATATAAAGCAATTTGAGATGAAGGTTGTATATAAATATTTATTATTTGTTGCTGTGGAATTATTTAGTGCTTTACCCTGAACTCATACAAGCAGGAAGGATTCCCTTTTGAGCTCCTCTGCCTTTCCATCAATACTTGTTCAAAGAGAAGTGTAAACTGCAAATTGAGAAAGTCTACTTGGCAAAAGAATCCTGGAGGAAGTCCTGATCATTTCCCGATAGTAATAACCAGCCCTGCACGTCTGTCCGTAAGGCTTGGTTTGAGTCTTTTTTTCTTAGTATCTTAGCTCTTTAGGATAATGGTATCATTCTACTTCAACAGGAATATACGATAATACAACATGATTATAGTAATTGCCTTTCACAGTGTTGGGAATCTGCAGGTCTCTGTGCCTTTTTAATTCTTTGCTTTCTATTCAAATTCCCATGACATGTTTCTCAAGTGGCTCTGTAGGATTAATACAATCTTACAAAGCTAGAATTAATGGAATGCAGCTCAACTCCTGATTTCTTCACTCAGACAGCTGGTAGAAACTATACTCAGAAAACGTGAGTTAGTGCTTTAAAATCTTTTGCAAACTTGTAATCAAGTAAAGTCTATGTTATATTAGCTATCAAAGGTCCATTTCTTTATAAAATGGTAGGATTATATTTTTAAATGTACAATTTCTCATTGCATGGCAGAGGGTCTGAACATTAAAATATAGCAAGCTCTGAACCATGTTTTCAGTGAGCTCATCACCCAATGGGAAATTTATTGAAAGGGATTTATTTTATTTTATTTTTTCAAGGACATTCAGTATTCCCTCCCACCCTGTCAGCAACTTCATACCATTACCTTAATCAGTGCAGGGGGTTTCTAGGCCTTCATGCAGGTGGGATTTCTTCAAAGAGGCCCCTTTCTTTGGGGGATGAGGGGAATCGACTCCTTTCGTATTGATAGTGTTTCCCTTCTCTCTGCGCGGACTCCTCAGACTGAAGCCCCATCTTGAGTTTAGAACTTACATAAAGGCTGATCAAAGGCTAACGTAGAGAGCTGATGAGAAAACACACATGGAACATGAGGAAGTGTCCTTGTATCATGAATGATATGTGTTCTTTGCAAATATGTAGCCCTTTCACTGGGGAGCTATACCACAATGCAAGGAAACCAGAGCTCTTGAAGAGGTGCTTTTTTAACTGGTGCAAGCAGCAGTTCCTCCTGTCACACAGAGACAATGGAGAGGCTGCTATGATACCTGTCTTTCTAACTACCATGGTAGGACCTTTGGCTGGAGGAATGTGCATCAAAGGGCAACCATGCATTCTGATTCCTGCCTACTGCTTCAGCCCTTCCAGACCTTACCAGCTGGCGTAAGTTAGAGGCTTCCTCAGGCTGCTCTAGCTACACCTGGGGACTGGCCCTGTAGAAAGCAGCCCCAACACCAGGGGAATACAATAGTGAGCTTTATGCCACCTCCGCACCTTGCTTCTTCACTTCCCCTGAACTTGGCAATAGCCAATACAATCTAGCCATATCAATATGAAATACATTTGTTCTCAAGTCAACTGCATTGTTAACTAACTTCAGAGTCATGGGTTCTATCCACTTCCACTTTACATCAGGTGCTTGTAATCTACTGCTGGCACTGAACCTGAGACTGCCCAGTTAACAGAGAGTTGTCTGCAGGCTGCTTGATTAGCTATTCTTTAAAAATATACATCTTAATTTTACCTTTGATCCCATCCCGGGTTTATCAACTGCTTTCCCAAACAAAATTTTTGAGGTCAGTATCTTCTTTTATGGTAGCCTCAGCCTGGCTGTGTTTTTCTTCAGGCAGAGAGTAGTACATCAAACAAATATAACTTCTGACAATAAAGTGACCCAGAATGTCCAAGATGTCAAGGCTACATACGGGTCCACAGATATGAGGACACACCCATCAACACAACTGCAGCCATCCAAAAGAATGGCGATACATACAGTTCTCAACTGTAATGGTGTCTACAGATGTTTACTCTTTATATCCGCTTCTAGCAGAAGCTGCTCATGCACCTACTAATGTTTATTACTGAAGTGTGATAATCTGTACACCTCTACCTTATTTTTTGGAAGAAAAATAATGTTTACATCATGTTGTTTAAAAGATGATGAAGCTAACCCATCTTTATCTGAAGATAGATAATAAAGCTTTTTTGTGGTTCATACCATAAAGAAGAAATCAACTGGAGTTATTGTTAATTTTGTGCAGCGGTTATGTTGATACATTTTGGTTGATTTTATAGTACCACTGTCCTGTAGGAACTATAGGCATGGTAGATGTGGCACTTGTATTTGATTTCATTGGCCACATTATATCTAGTTAAAAAATTTCTGTATAGAATATAAAAAGGAAATTAAAATTGGCAAACTCTTCCTCACATGAGCATAAATTGAAGAGGATTCATGAGAATAATTAAGGGATTATAAAACATGTCTTATAGTGATAGAATCAAAGAGCTCAATGTGTTTAGCTAACAAAGAGAAGATTAAGGGGCAACTTGACTACAGTGTTTAAGTATCTACACAAGGAAAAAATATTTAATAATGAGCTCTTCAATCTAGCAGAGAAATGATCCAATGTCTGAAAGTTGAAACTAGACAAATTCAGACTGGAAATAAGATATACATTTTTGACAATCTGAGTAATTAACCACTGGAACAACTTACTAAGGGTCACAGTGGATTCGCCATCATTGACAACTTTTTCACCAAGATTGGATGTTTTTGTAAGAGATATGCTTCAGGAATTATTTTGGGGGACGTTCTTTTATCTAGGAGGTCATAATATATTATCACAATGGACCCTTCTGGCTTTGGAATCTATAGTCTTTCTTCCCATGAGTAGTGCCACTGAACTAGCTTGGGTTAGTCAGGTGAGTCAAAGTGAGCCTATGATCCTTTAACAAGAAAGGGGTTGACTGTGGGCACTCCAGTGGGCCCCGTTTCAACAAGGCACTTAAGGATATGCTCAAGTGCCATTGACTTCAGTAGACTTAAACACTTATTTAAATTGAGGAATGTGTTTCAGCGCCCTGCCTGAATCGGGTCATAGGCAGAACTCCCACTGGGATTTCCAGCTGCAGGGTCAGAGCCTGTATTATTTATTTTCTTTTTACAAATATAAAAAGCAGGAACAGAGTTACAATATAATCACAGCACTGAAACCGTTAAAAAGCATTTGGACAAAATGTGTTTCTGGTTAGTTTAAAGAAGGATAAACAAGATTTAATAGCTGGCAATGAACATGAATATTTTCCTCCCATAAATAATATTTGGATTCATTCAGACTCATGTGGCTTCTACACAAGTAAGGCTCCATTCAATTTTCTAATTTTTCCATCTTCTTTATTTCCTAAAATGTGATTTGTTGAGTTAGTGAATTAAAATGCTCTGAGGTTTGGTTTTGGCTCTGTGTGCAACTGTGCTATTTTACCCCATTATTCAGTGTGACAAGTTTATTGCCCTAAAACACACTAGCACACACCTAGTGTAGAACTGCAGTTGAAAAAGAGAGAACAACTCTATTAAGTAGCACATTTTCTACATATAGGGCCAAATTCCATCCATTCCAAATTCCTTATATTTTCCTCAAATCTTCACTTCTTTTCTCTTCAGCATGTTCACCACATATGTAAACCTGTCAGCTGAATTTGGGTAGTTTAGAGAGTAAAGGCCAACTCCAGCAATAGACTGGAGCTGAGACTGTTCATTATTAATTATTATTAGTATTCTGATAGCACCTACAAGCCCCATTAAAGGATTAGGACCCATTGTCTTAGTCACTCTACCCTCATAGAACCCAGACCCTGCACCACTGAGCATACAGTCTAAAAGACAAGACAGAGAGAGGTAGACGAAGCTCAGCATTATGTAGAAAGTACTGCAAGTGTCCTAAATGCTCCTGTTAAAGTCAATGACAAAAACCCTATTGTCTTTAGTCTTGCACTATCATGTAGGAGCTGATAAATGTCTCTGCAACAAACCAATCAAACTAATTACAGTCACACCACTTTAGATGAAAGCTGTCAAGCTGTCCTGCAGTGACTCAAGAGTGTAGGTACCAACCTGAGGGCAGACTGTTAAGAACCAGGGCACAAACCCCAAATTAAGCATAGAACTCACAGCCAAATTTCACCAATAAATTATCAAGTGTGAACTCTTCAAGCACTATAACAGCATTAACATGGAGTCACCAGCAATCCTCTTGGGTACTCCAATCTGTCTTGCTACCCAGGCAAGCCTACCTTTGTGATAGATGGTCCATTACACCAAAAATCACAACAATATTCACATTACTCCCAATCTCAAAGGACCAGTCACTTATCCCAAGTCTATTGCACTTTAGATCTCACATCAAAGACAACACTTGTAGCCAATGTTATAATAAACTATATAAAGATTTATTAACTAGGAAAAGGAAACAAGCGAGTTATTTACAAGGTTAACACAGGTAAATTTATATACACACTAATGAGTTCCAACCTTAAATTTCAAAAAGTAATAGAAGCTTATATAATAAACAAGCTCTGTATGTCCTTCAGTGCTAACCCAGGCTAAGTACTGGGGATCTTTTGCTTATGCCTAGTAACCCCCCCGCCCGCCTTCCCCGAGTCCAAGCAGCATAAAAAAATGTTTTTTCTTGTTAGAAATTTTTATTCCCTTCTTCCTTCTGCTTTGAGCTGCAAACTTAGCTGATGGGAGGAATTCATTTGCATGACTCATCTTCGGGGGCTGGGGGTGTAAGAGGGGGTTCGGGGGAAGAGAGCAATCAACAAAGTCTTTTGTACTCTTCAATGTTCCACAATAGTTCATCTGGTGTTGATTGGCCTTCCTTGCTGGCCAGGATGTAACATCTTCTGTTGGAGACCAGCATTTTACAGTAGTTAACGTCTCTCTCCTGCCTGGTGATTTACCCCATCACAGAGGCTTATACACTATGGGATATGGATGTTATAAGAGAGATTAATGCATGAATCAACTTACAAACATTCAGTAAAGTCTAAACACAAGCACATTTTTATAATTATAATACCTATTTTAACAATACTTAACACACAGGTGAGCCAGAATGATTCCAGCTACGTATTTGTCAGTGCTGCACTGAGGGATGGGGACATGGGCGGCATGTGAATCACTGGCTGGGGAGGCTAGCCCCTACACCACCCCTTCTGTGCCTCCCCCTGCTGGAGCCCAGAGCCCCTCCACCACAGCTGACAGCTCCCGTCTTAGATAGATTCTCCATAGTAAGGACTCGCCCAAATTCTTGCCAGCCAGAAGCCCAGTCCTGCAAAAGATGGTGAAGCATCCTCATGTGCTATTAAAGTCAAGGGGAGTTGAGGATGTTCAGCTCTTTGTAGCAGCAAGCATTATATTTTTTTGGTCTTGTGCCATTCTGCGGTAACAGAAATCCTAGCACCTAACATTAGGCACTGTAGAAGTGAATCTGATTTTAATTTAGGCCCTTATGATATTTTATTGAAGTGATTATATACATGCAGCAGGCATCTGGTCCTAACGTATTTGGCACAGTTAAGAGAAATTTTATTTTACCCAGATTTCATTCCTGATTTTGTTTAATTATTACTAGTGGCAGGAGATGTCAGATTCTGTTCTCAGTTACACCAGTGCAATCTAGTTGACTTTTGTGGTGTAACAGAGCAGAATTTAGCTTGCTGCCTTTACAAGAAAGGATTAAAGCAGCAAAATAAGTCAGTTTTTCCACACAGTTTTTTCTGAAACAATGTTTTTTTCCTTGTACAATATGTGTCTAATACTGGAAAAACATTCATGTATGAAAACTATGTGTTAGTTATAATAATTGATTATGAATATAAAGAAATATCAGTAGGATATGCCCTGCATACTTTGTACCTATAGAGATGCATGTATGCAGATCCATAAAGACATGAACATGTGCTTGCACACAAGGACAGTATACAGAGGCGATCTCATCAATGTCGCACATGCAACAATTTTACTAAGCAATTTTACTACCTGGAATTATAGTTTCCATATTGCAATGCACTGAAACAATTTGACAGTTTCATTCCTCTTCACTCTAAGCAGAGTTTTTGGGAGATAGCATGGCCTGGGGGAGAGACAACAACCTGGATTCTATTCTCCGCAACTCTGCTGACTTGGAGTAGGAAGGCATAGCCTAACTCTCCCAGCCACATCAACCAGCAGAGTTGAGCTGGTGTGGGAGGGCACTGGGGAGCGCAGGCTGCAAATCTGTTGAAGGGGATAGATGCTGCTGCTGCTGTGTGTGCTTCTCTAAACCCTCCCAGAGGCATTATGCCTGCTGCAAGCACACTGCCTCTGGGATCTTCTGCCAGCACAGCTTCTGCCCCTCCCTATCCCCAAGTTATACTCTTGGAGAAATAGTTATTGTACACATATGGGCTAACTAGGATGAAGACACAGAAATACTTTTTTCTTTCAATTGAACTCCATTATTGGATTATTTGTATGGAAAGCAACCCTGGAACAATGAGCTATAAATCTTAATCTGAAATAAAATGCTGCTCCTTCAATAATGTTGTAGTACCATACATAAAAAGTTGATCCCCAATTTGCAGATCTTTGATCCCTCTTAAAAGAGGGCTACAGCATGCCCTAGTAATGCTCCCCAAACAATACGCTTTACTGTTACTGTCGTGTATTGAATCATTAATATGGAATACTGTGACTGGGTTTGTATAATGGATGCCTCTTTGGCTACATATTTGGGCTGTCCCAACTACACCATTGGTGCACAACAAATAACATATTTGTTATGTGTTATGGAAACTTTACGTAGGAATGATATAGTGGAAAAAGTGGTCTGGAACTAGTTACGCTACTTGTAAAGTTACAAGCCAAGGCCCTGATCCAACAAATCACTTAGGCACATGTTTGACTTTGAGAATGTGAGTAGTCCCATTGAAGTCAATGCTCATGCTTAAAGTTAAGCATGTGCTGAAGTGCCTTGCTGAATCGGGCTGAAGAGCTGAAACCATTTTTCATGCCAATAGTCCTTATGTAAATGGTCCCACTGAAGGATTAAGTAAGCAAGGATTTTCAGGATTGGGCCCCAAATTCTTTATCAGTTCATCACATACACAAAATTCAAACTTTGATTTAAACTGCTTTTCAGTGATGTGACTAAAGAAGCCAAAACACCTTCACAGGGATCATGCCAAGCAGTCATTCTGAACAAGTCTGGGGCAATAGTCAATGAACTGTAACTAATATTTTCATCTTATCACCTAAAAAGCCATAGCATCAGAATGATGCTTGGCTAATTTTCCAAAGGATGCATTACTATAAATTGCTTTACAATGCTGTCGGACTGAGTCAGGAGCAACAGTGAGTCAAAACATACTCTGTCAAGGGAAGTGTTTGGTTGATGAAATTATACATAAGTCATCAAGCAAAAACCTGTTAAAATGAATTTCCATTAGATGTTTCTCTGAATATGGTGTTTAAATTCAAACTTCAAAATAGCAACCTTAAGAAGTTAACCTTAAGAAGTTCCTTCCCTACTTCATTCACAGATCTGCTCTTTGAACACATCATAAATGCTATTAATTTAGTTAAATTAACGTGCGCATGCAGAGAAGCAAGGCTGATGTGTTTTACATAAAGCAGACTATTGTGCACTGATTTAGAATGTGTAAAGAGGAAATAAGTTTTTACCGCAATCTATTCCAAATTTGAATAGGCAGCAATATACTCCGTGTTTATATATATAAATACAAAAACTATGGTAAAATAACATTAAGGATCTGGATTCACAAAAAGCCAGGAAATTCAGAGTTAAGGCTGAAACTTTTGGCCTGATCCTGACTTCACACTAGTTTGCTGTTGCACTGTAACTCCTGTGACTTCAACACTGATTTATACCAATGTAATCAATATTAGAACCTCTAACTCACCTATAAGGCCACAGATAGGGCAGAAGCGTCAGAATAGTGGGAGGTGCTACAATAATTAGGCACTAAAAGTATGTTTACACAGCAAAAAAAAAAAAAAGACTTGTGGCAGTGAGTCTCAGATCCAGGATCAACTGACTTGGGTTTGCAGGGTTCAAAAATAGCAGTGTAGACTTCCAGGATCAGGCTGGAGCCTGGGTTCTGAAACCCACAGAGTGGGGAGGGTCTTGAAAGTTTAAAACTGGAGTAGCGGATCTAACTCTACTTTGAAGAGTTTAAACTCAACTCAACTCAACTCCTACTCAACTCCTTTGAAGAGTTTAAATCGGATTATAATGTTAGCATTTGCCTTGATTAGAGAAATTTGCATTGAGGTAATTACATCAGTGAAGGCCCCCTGCAATTCTGTAATATGGGCCAGCAAAGTAGTTACAACAGTACAAAGCACTCACTTTAGCAAACATTTTTGTTTATCATCTGCTTTGTAACATCACACTGACATATTGAATCTGTGGGTTCAGAAAGAGTGGTTGGATCACCCTGATCTAGCTATCCTATGTACTTATACTGCAGTCCTCACAGTAGTATCTGAGCTCCTCACAGTCTTTAATGAATTTATCCTCACAACACATCAGTGTGGTAAAGAAATGATTTTACAAATGGGGAACTGACACACAAAGCAGCTAAGTGTCTTGCCAAAGTCACACATGAAGGCTGTGGCAGAGCAGGGACTTCAGTCCTTGGACAAGCCTGAGGCTACTGCCCTGACCACTGATCCATGCCTTTCATTCTCTACATAAAGAGACAACTCCTGAAAAACAAACACACTTCCACCAAGACATCCCCACCTTCTATTCCCAGCGCATCAAACAACTCCAGTTCCATCAGAGCAGTTTTAATCTGTGAAAGAGACTCTTGACCCTTCTCTATTTCCTATATCTTTAAGAACATATGGTCTAGCCAACCCAATACTTTAGCGGCAGAACAATGCACTGCCATGTATGGATCAGAATTCAGGTAACCAACTTGGTACCAAGCTTCCTGCAATGACATAGACTGCAGTGCTGCAACAGCCATGTGCTAAATACTGAGGGAGTGAACATGGTCCCCAGGCCCTCCTCTGGCTGATCCAGGCAGAAGAACTAATGGGCTTCAGAAAGAGGGCCATCCAGCCCTCCTCATCCAAAGGGAAAGTTGCTGCAGGGTGTAGACAATGAGAATGATGGGGAAAGTCAAGAGGTAAAAAACTGGTGGTATCCCAGTGGAGTTCCAAAAGACAAACAGTGATGAGAGAATGGAATTTATCTAGAGGAATTGTTGCAGGAATTGTATGTCAGGTATTACTGAATGTCAGGTCTGATGTATATTAGCTATAAAGGAGTTATAGAAGTGAGGATCATGTTGCATCTTATGCTTCCAGTTAATCAAAGATGATGTTTTTTCTGATTTTATCACCTTTCTGTATTATCCATCAAATTATATTTAATGAGTCATTTTTATCTACAAGATTACTGTGACTAGCATCTGCCTGTAAATAGCATTATTACACTATATGGGCTGAAGAGTCATTGCTCCATCAGCCAAACCTAAACAGCATTACTTTAGACACTCTGTTCCTCTGAGTATATGCCATTTGCTAATTGGATCCAGGATACTTAGTCCAGTAATGTTCTTTCAAATTAGCTGTTTATTCTTCTGAAACTCCAGAGCTCTTCCGATATGATTTATGGTTAGTGAGATGAACAAATACTAAAGAAATTATCTGCAAGGCATCATATGTGTATAATTCACTTTACAGGCAAACAAAAGACATGGGGTCCTATTCTTATTTCATGTACACTAGTGTAAATCAGTAGTAACTCAACTGAAATGGAGTTAGAGTGGTGCAAAGCTGATGTTAGAGAGATCAGAAGTAGGCCCATTGTTCCTGATTGAAGGACAGCAAAGAAATTGCCAGGAAACTTCTTCTATATTAGAGAGCCATAATGAGAGACACTGCACAAACAGATGAGAGCAAAAGGATGGATTAAAACATTACTATATAAGGCTGGGTAGAAGAGCCAAATGCAGAAACAGAAACCCTGCCCTCAACCAGATCCAGCACAGATCTTCAAAAAAGGTAAAGGCATCATCTCAAGTAAATTATGCTGCCCTGCATCATGCAGACAGCAACAAATGTTGATATGCATATACATGCAGAGCCTCAAAAGGGCAGAGTTTGGCCTGAAATGATAATATTCTCATCTCCATGCATGGAGAATTTACACATGTACTGTAACTCTCATTAATATGTAATGAGAATTACATGCATACATCTTTTTGCATCTACTAAGTTGTTGCATTTTTTAAAAGGAAGCTTTTTTCCTAAATATACATTAGAAATGAAAGCATTTGAAACCAGGCTAAAACCATTTTTGATCCTAGATTTGAAAGCAAGTTAACCAATTTAAGCCATCATTACAAATACAACAGAAACATTAATTTATCGATATGAGAATTCAGTGACATGAAAACAGACATGGTTTGAACCTCTTACAAGTTTGCATTCATACTGAAAACACTCTAATAGATAAAGGCCAGAAGATGTCTTTACAATCATCTAGTCTTACTCCCTGCAAAGAGAATCATACACACTTCATCTGCATGGATTCCCCATCCTGTGAGACAAGGAACTTACTTATTAGTACCTGCACCACCATCATGGTGCTTACTGTTTTCATTCAGGCCAGATTCTGATCTCCATTATTCTTGTGTCGATATGGAATATTTTCCACTGGGGGATGGTAAAATACTGGAGTTACTCTGGATTTACTCTGGAGTTACTCTATATAACAGAGATCAGAAAGTGACCTGTAGTCCTTCCGCACAGCATCCTAATTAATGCTGAATTATTCACACTACTTGATAAAATGAAGGAGTGGGAAGAGCGGAAGATCTGTATTCACTCTTCCAATCATTGGCTTTCCACTGCTGATCAAACTCTATACACATCAGATAGAATATTATATACATACTATTAGATTAAATATGACTGAAAAAAATCAGATGGCTTAACATTAACTGTAATGTTTTAATCACATTAAGATGTGCATGAAAACCAAACTCAAATGAATCTGCAAAGATAGACGTTATTCTGTCAAAGACTTAAAAGATAAGAGTCCTTATTAATAAAGCAGGCATAGGGCAGACTCAGTTGTCCACACATTTTTCTTCCTTGTTATCACATTTTTCAAGCATTTTCCACAAGTTACTCTCAGCCAATTAAATCTTTTAGATTAATCCTTTGATGGTAGAACTTCTCTGCACTTTCTGCACTGTAACATCTGTTGAATTTCGAGAGAGGAAGTCATGACTTTTTCATTAATTGATAATCCAGTTAACATTATTTTCTCAAGATTGAACGTGACAATATGGGGCACAACAAAATGATGGGGATTTGCCAGCATAGGGAAATCTTTACGGTATTAAGTGAATTTAGTGCTAGTGAAATATGCCTTATTGACACTTGTGAGAAACACACTATTTGTTTATCCACACAACTGGCACAGCTGCCACCCACCCAGATTCAAACCAAGAGACCTAGCTTTGCCCTCCAGGTGTTGACCTTGGAACCCAAGTCCATTCTCTAATTTATTTATATTTTTTTAACTGGAGCTTGACCTGTGCCAGGTCAAGGGCAGACAGGAGTGATAGCTCTTCCACAAAAGGTCTGGGGCTGAGTACTGAGCAGGGCTGCATTCTCTCAGCCTGGTTTCGGATGCAGTGAGCTGAGTGCAAATCGAAGGAGTAAGCAGAGTGGAGATCCTAGCATCCAAATCCCCCAGAGGCACTGAAGATACCAGGGTACAGAAAGAGCCATGCAGAGCTCTCACTTCATTGCCCAAGAGAGGAAGAGGGGAGGCAAGACACCATTCCAGAAGCTAGGAGGGATGTACTGCAGCATCCACCTGAGTGAAGTTGGTCTCCATTTTAGCAATGAAATGGAGATTGAAGCAGCTGGTATGAGATTCACAAAGGCTTCTTCTTCCAGCCAGCCAAGGGGAGTGAGGAGGAGAGTAAACAAGTTTTCCCCTCCCCCCACTTGCAACTAAGAGGACAGTTCCTTTGTCAGTCTACATGAAGGGAAAGGGTATGTCCAGTGGGCATGGTAGGGGAGAGAGCTTGCCTTAGCCCCAGTTCATTCACTGCTTGACTGTACAGGCTTCTTCCCCACTGCCATGCCCATGTGTTTCAGCTCTGAGAGAACAGTTCAGCCTCCAGCTCCTTCCAATACACTGCCAACAAGGGAGTAAGGGGGAGACTTTTGTCATGTAAATACCTTTCCATTGGGAACTGGATTGTGACCACCAAATCATTTCACAAAGGACACCAAACTGCCGTTTTACATGTATGTAGTATTGTTGTAGCCCTGTTGGTACCAGGATATTACTTCGCCCACCTTGTCTCTCCCATATCTTTTATTGGTCCAACTTCTGTCTCTTTCACCAACAAAAGTTGGTCCAATAAAAGCTATTACTTCAACACCCATGTCTCTGCCATTATACTGTACAATAGATGATGTAGGTCACTTCCAAACTGGGATAGAACATGACCCAGTAGCTGTAAGGTGTGACACAAATTCTCAGCATGACTCAAGGTAAAAAGCTATGTCCAGTTATCAGTGCCCCGCACTCCCAGTTTACATGAACTGTAGATTTAGGACATGCTGTCAGGGCCAAGTCCAGCATGTTTTATGCCTCATATTTTGTTTTTGTATTTAAAATACTCAAAACAGGTTATATGTTACTTGTCAATCTGGATTTTTTTTTTTTTTACAAGTGTGCGGGGTTCTTTTTTTTTTCCTTTCAAAGAAAGGCTGAGATGCAGACCAGAGACAACCCATTCTTATATTTGGAAACACACCAAAGCTTGTGGAAGAATGTCCCTGTCTTCATGTAGCATGGGACTGTCTTCATTCCTATTTTCCGCTGTGAATTCTCCCCTCCCTCCCCACCAACTTTACTGTAGTTTCTGGCACCTTGAAACAGACTAAGCCAGACATCTTCTCTCTTACAGCTCGGGTGCCAGTGTCATAAGTCTTGCTGACACCCAAAACTGAGAGCTGGATTCCTGGAAAGGGGGCTTAGGGATATTCCAAATTACATCGCACCACATAGCCCTACTGTGCCTAGCAGCAGAGCAGTTAGCTAGAAAGCTTTACCACCAAAGTCAAACAACATCCAAAAATTTCAGGTTTCAGAGTAGCAGCCGTGTTAGTCTGTATTCGCAAAAAGAAAAGGAGTACTTGTGGCACCTTAGAGACTAACAAATTTATTAGAGCATAAGCTTTCGTGAGCTACAGCTCACTTCATCGGATGCATTTGGTGGAAAAAACAGAGGAGAGATTTATATACACACACACAGAGAACATGAAACAATGGGTTTATCATACACACTGTAAGGAGAGTGATCACTTAAGATAAGCCATCACCAACAGCAGGGGGGGGAAAGGAGGAAAACCTTTCATGGTGACAAGCAGGTAGGCTAATTCCAGCAGTTAACAAGAATATCAGAGGAACAGTGGGGGGTGGGGTGGGAGGGAGAAATACCATGGGGAAATAGTTTTACTTTGTGTAATGACTCATCCATTCCCAGTCTCTATTCAAGCCTAAGTTAATTGTATCCAGTTTGCAAATTAATTCCAATTCAGCAGTCTCTCGTTGGAGTCTGTTTTTGAAGCTTTTTTGTTGAAGTATAGCCACTCTTAGGTCTGTGATCGAGTGACCAGAGAGATTGAAGTGTTCTCCAACTGGTTTTTGAATGTTATAATTCTTGACGTCTGATTTGTGTCCATTCATTCTTTTACATAGAGACTGTCCAGTTTGGCCAATGTACATGGCAGAGGGGCATTGCTGGCACATGATGGCATATATCACATTGGTAGATGCGCAGGTGAAGGAGCCTCTGATAGTGTGGCTGATGTGATTAGGCCCTATGATGGTATCCCCTGAATAGATATGTGGACAGAGTTGGCAACGGGCTTTGTTGCAAGGATAGGTTCCTGGGTTAGTGGTTCTGTTGTGTGGTGTGTGGTTGCTGGTGAGTATTTGCTTCAGATTGGGGGGCTGTCTGTAAGCAAGGACTGGTCTGTCTCCCAAGATCTGAGAGAGCGATGGCTCGTCCTTCAGGATAGGTTGTAGATCCTTGATGATGCGTTGGAGGGGTTTTAGTTGGGGGCTGAAGGTGATGGCTAGTGGCGTTCTGTTGTTTTCTTTGTTGGGCCTGTCCTGTAGTAGGTGACTTCTGGGTACTCTTCTGGCTCTGTCAATCTGTTTCTTCACTTCAGCAGGTGGGTACTGTAGTTGTAGGAATGCATGATAGAGATCTTGTAGGTGTTTGTCTCTGTCTGAGGGGTTGGAGCAAATGCGGTTATATCGTAGCGCTTGGCTGTAGACAATGGATCGAGTGGTATGATCTGGATGAAAGCTAGAGGCATGTAGGTAGGAATAGCGGTCAGTAGGTTTCCGATATAGGGTGGTGCAGTCTCTACGTAAAAGAATGAATGGACACAAATCAGACGTCAAGAATTATAACATTCAAAAACCAGTTGGAGAACACTTCAATCTCTCTGGTCACTCGATCACAGACCTAAGAGTGGCTATACTTCAACAAAAAAGCTTCAAAAACAGACTCCAACGAGAGACTGCTGAATTGGAATTAATTTGCAAACTGGATACAATTAACTTAGGCTTGAATAGAGACTGGGAATGGATGAGTCATTACACAAAGTAAAACTATTTCCCCATGGTATTTCTCCCTCCCACCCCACCCCCCACTGTTCCTCTGATATTCTTGTTAACTGCTGGAATTAGCCTACCTGCTTGTCACCATGAAAGGTTTTCCTCCTTTCCCCCCCCTGCTGTTGGTGATGGCTTATCTTAAGTGATCACTCTCCTTACAGTAAAAAGAAAAGGAGTACTTGTGGCACCTTAGAGACTAACTAGTGACATATCACTAGTGTGTATGATAAACCCATTGTTTCATGTTCTCTGTGTGTGTGTATATAAATCTCTCCTCTGTTTTTTCCACCAAATGCATCCGATGAAGTGAGCTGTAGCTCACGAAAGCTTATGCTCTAATAAATTTGTTAGTCTCTAAGGTGCCACAAGTACTCCTTTTCTTTTTGCGAACATCCAAAAAATCAGGATTTACACACGTCATAGTCTGATTACAGCTTTTCAGACCTGCCATGCTAAGTGAGTTTAGAACAATTTCTCCAATGACCAGTCTTTTTGATCGTGTGGACCACCAGGAGAAGACACCCAAAGATCACTGTTTCTCACTGCTCCATCAAGGACTTGGCATGCTACACACACACACACACACACACACGAGAGAGAGAAAAGAAAGAAAAATACAATAATGCCTTTAAATTCAGACTTCACTGACTGGATTACTTTTGAGAGCCTGGTTACGCAGATGCTGTGCTGGGTGGTTAGCGATTATCATTTTTCTGCAGTGTTAGGGTACTTGACATTTCCATTTCTCAGTGACTCCAGTTAAAAACAAATCGGTCTACCTGCAGTCCACATCTGATCGCCAGATGGTCTCTGCCTACGAAGCCCCCATCTCTAAGTGCATTCAAATGACCTCACACATACATCTTCAAACATTGCTATCTGACCACAAAAACGTATGGAAAACACAACATCTGTACATGTCTGCATCTTAAATCCCTGTTGTTTTACAAAATGTATTGCTTGTGACCCTAAAATCTGTAGCCGTTTAATGATCTGGAGGGGAAAATGCAAATAGCAGCTTATAGGACTAGGAGACTGCATGTTGTAAGAAAAGAATTAATTTCAACCAAAGGTCTAAAGATAGAAAACTATACACTAAAGCTAACAAATAGTTCCCATTAAGTACTCCAAATGCTCTTCACTATCAGTTGAGTGTGTGTGTTATCAACAGATATGACTTGATTTCCAAATAGTTATGATAAACTTAAGATCTAATTTCCTTTATGAAATGTACCATTAAGTCTACATAAATTTCTTTTGACACATATAACAAAGGGTTATTAACAATACAAAGCCTATTGCATTAGATCAATGAAATACTTTGTCATATCAAGAATCACTGTACATGTAAACCAATTTTCTCAACAAGAAGATAAACACAGACTTACTTGAACGGCTAGATGAAAAAACATATGGGATATCACAAACATTTTCGCAAACTACAACAGACTTCTAAGCCAATTAAACATGGTTAGCTTTGAATGGAAGAGGAAATAGTTTTCTTTGCTGCTAAATGTCACAAAATTTCACCTTAAGGCATAAAGGGGCTAAGTCATTTCTAGGAAACTTACTAAAAATCAATCAATCCTATGTGCAATTCTTTTAAAAAATGTAGAAATATAAAGTAAAAAATAATTGGAAACCAAGGGGAAAATAAAACAGAATGATCCAGAACTGAAAAGGGGAAGAGCTTGTCCTTGGCATGAAAAGAGTTTCATTTCAATGGCTAACCAGGATGGCAAGACATTTATATGTTAGACCTAAAAAAACAGTTGCAGAAGGATATGAGTTTGTCAAAAATGGGGTGTGTTTTGGGTTGGGGTTTTTTAATTTATTTTTGTCTTTGAACTTCAAAATGCCAGTAATGAAAAATCGGAGTGATCATTTTTCGCTGCAATGTAAACCTGCAAAAAAATTCCCAATGTTTTTCTTTGGTGCTCATATAGAAATCTTAAATTTCGACACCCAAGAACTGTGATCTGCCTTCTGTGAAATGCATTAGGATTCCTGCTTAAAAGAGAGGAAATGCCCGTCTAGTTATTTGTCCTTCTTGCTTTTGTATGACTTCATCTAAAAAGGAAGAAATCACATTTGAAAGCTCTCAGAATAGCAAGCTACCCCAAAGTTCAAGCATAGCAAGTTTCCTGCGCTGATACACGTTTAGCTCCTTCGAAAGCCTTCATCACACAGCAATGTCAATAGCAGCCATCGGGGAGAAAAGAAAACATTGGAGAAATTTGGTTAATCTATCCTAGTAGACGAGGTCATGACAGGACCACGTGCATAAATAGTAGAGGTATTATTTTCAGATGTAGATGTCCTGGTCAGGAATGGACCAGCCAGAGAAAGCATTTTTTTCCAAGTCCCCTGCCTGACTGAGGGGCAGCTCTGGGCAAGAGAGAGGTTTGCGCCAGGTTGTCATCCTTTATATCTAGGTCAGTACAAGGGAAAGTGGAAGCAAATATAATACAAAAGACACAAAGAAATCTCTTCTGCCAGACGTGAAAGAGAGAGGAAGGAGAAGGGAGGGGAAAGCCCCTGGCTTTTGTAGGACAGCATTTCTTTCACATCCCCTTTTTATGTCTGAAAGTGGTATATGTGTTTGTATGTCACTCAGGCTGCAGTTGTTGTGAGGATATATGAAAACTAAGCTCAGAGAGAATTCCTTCAGCCATGAGATCTGGTTGATTGTGAGGAAGTTCATTTTTTTGACAACACGAGGACTAACAATCCACGGTCTAAACCAAACCAATGCAAGAACCCAATGTCCTAAAGCAGTAGCTCTCAATCTTTCCAGACTACTGTACCCCTTTCAGAAGTCTGATTTGTCTTGCGCACCCCCAAGTTTCAACTCACTTAAAAACTACTTGCTTGCAAAATCAGACATAAAAATACAAAAGTGTTACAGCACACTATCACTGAAAATTTGCTTACTTTCTCATTTTTACCATATAATTTTAAAATAAATGAATTGGAATATAAATATTGTACTTATATTTCAGTGTATAGTATATAAAGCAGTATAAACAAGTCATTGTCTGTAAGAAATTTGAGTTTGTACTGACTTTGCTAGTGCTTTTTATATCGCCTGTTGTAAAACTAGGCAAATATCTAGATGAGTTGATGTACTTCCTGGAAGACCTCTGAGTACCCCCAGGGGCACACATACCCCTGGTTGAGAACCACTGTACTGAAGGATATTTCATTGATTCTGCAGCATTTGACATGTTAAGCATCTGGACTAGGATTCATCCCATATTAGCAACTGATCCTCACGACAGTTCCCTGCACCACAGTGATTTCTTTCCTTTGAAGCACACATTGTGAACACTTTTGCACAGTTTATCAGATGTGAAGAGAGGCTGATATAATTAAAGCTTTTATTAAAAAAAAAAAGTCAAATTGACATAATATTGCAAGTAACTTGACAGCTGTATGTAAAGTGTTCCCCAGCAATCCCAAGATGGCCACACTGCTGAGGACAATCAGGGGTTAGAGAGAAGGTTTAGGCTCTAGGACTCCTAGACTCAGTCTTTCAGAGATTCAGCCATATTTAGCTTGACCTTTGACATGACCCAGCGTTAAACAATAGTTTCCTGGGTATGCTAAATGACCAAATCTGGCCAGTCACTGCCAAATTAATGAGCCGATGTCGTTTTAAGTTTACAGTTCAGTCATAAAGCAGCCAAGTGGAAAATGAGTCAGGGACCGTTAAGAAGCCTCACGCAAATTTTCAAAGGGTATAGTTCCAAATTCCTCACTCCCCCCTTCAGAAGCCTCTAATCATCAGTCTCTCCCCTCTCTTTTCCTCCTCAACTACTTTAAATATCCCGCTTCAGGATGCAAAGGAGGGTGACTTGAAAAAGTAGATGCCAATGGCTCTAGCCGGCTCAATATGAGAGAATCCAAGCTTGGCAAAATGCAGCATACACTTCTGATTTGTACCACAATTGACACAATACGAGTACTCTGCTGAAAGACCCCCAGGGGTTCAGAACAAAGCAGAATGCATGAGTTTCGTAAATAGAGAATGCATAGGCACAAAGGGTCTAATATAAATAGAGGATTGGGTTAAAGAATCAAGAAAAACCTGTCCAGGAAAGCACTTGGAACCAAAAGAACCCAATTCTCCGCTCTTCACCTCAGCCAGGAGAAACTTTTGCTCTGAAACCCCAATCTCCAAAAATAATGTTTGCTTAGTTTGTGGTTTGCTCAGGCCTGGTTTGCAAAACTTTCTGCACCTGTAGGACAATATATGGTTCCAGGCCACGCTCAGTGGTTTTCCATGCTTTCAACCTGAAACCAGGCCAATCTTGCCACTTCTGCAGAGTTTTGCTTTGAATTTTGAGCTGCTTCACTGTCCACCTCTTCTCTCCTGTGATTTACCTCCATTGACTGTTAACTTGGCACAGTCTCTCATTGGAATCCTCCTCCTTCCACATCTCCCAAGTTTGCAGGTCTGCCTGCTCTTACCTCTGCACATTGCACTTGTATTCCACAGCATCAGCTAGACCTGTCCTGGAATCCTTCATCTCCTGTAACCTGGACAATTGCAGCTTTCTTCTGTGTGGCCTCTTCTGCCTGTGCATAATTCTGTTTCTGTTTCTTTTGCAAATGTCAAAAAACAACATTCATTTCAGCCTCAAACAATCCTATATAGACTCCCAGTTCAAAACTGTCCTTTTTGTTATTAAAGCTCTCCACAGAGAGCTCTCTCCTGTAGTCTCTCTTTCTTTCTGTGTTCCTTTTTTTGCTCCTGATCATTCAACAATCTGCTCCTTTTGTCCCTCCAGGAGCTAAGTGTATTCCTTGAAAAATTTTCTAGTACAATTTACTTGAATACAAAAATTAATTTACTTCAGCTGTGTTCATATGCCTTTGGCACTGGGCTATTGTGAATGAACTGACTAGGAGGAATGGTCATGAAAGCAGCACACTTCAAGGATAGATGTCAACATTCACAGAGGCAAATTTTGAATGCATCAGTATGAGTATTCATGCCAGAAACCCAGTTCTAAGAGCTATGTTCATCCAATCAGATAACAGAAGTGATACCATGTGGCCAACCAAAATTACAAACACATTTCAAATTTTAAATACAGAGTTTCCTAATTGAATCTCTTGCAAACCATCTATAGACTCTGGGCTAGACTGTGTCATTTAGCCATGAACCCTGAGTAGGGAGTGGGGCAGGGCCACACAGGTGGAACTAAGGAGATTCTGCGACAGATGCTTCTCCCTGTGTATGGTCAACATTTACCCCAGGCATTAGCCTGGCACAGAATGCTCCCCACCATTGTGCTGGTCCCATTCTGCAGGAGGTATGGAGGAAGTATGGTAATATGGCCCTGCTGCCTCCTCCACCCGCTCTCCTCCTTTTCAGTGTCCAGCTTCCTGGAGAATGGAGGAGGTGGAAGAGAGTAAGGACTACTACTTCCTTTGCAGCCCTACAAGGAGGATTGGGTCTTTTAGTTTAGTCCCCAGAAGCTGTTCACTCTCCTTACAGTGTGTATGATAAACCCATTGTTTCATGTTCTCTGTGTGTGTGTGTATATAAATCTCTCCTCTGTTTTTTCCACTAAATGCATCCGATGAAGTGAGCTGTAGCTCACGAAAGCTTATGCTCTAATAAATTTGTTAGTATCTAAGGTGCCACAAGTACTCCTTTTCTTTTTGCGAATACAGACTAACACGGCTGCTACTCTGAGAAGCTGTACAGACAATCTGTTTCCCAAAGGTATTCTGAAAGTATCCATGAACAATGGATGACCTGGAGAAAAAATTGTGGCAGGCTTATGAACAATTCATCAACAGAAGAGAGGAGATATATAATGTCCTTGAATAAATCATTAGTTACAAACAATTCCCTCAACTCTAGTCTCTCCATCCAAGATCCTTTTTCTCTGCAGCCTTGGACACCTTCTGGGTTTTCTCTGCTGTGCTGACTCCCCATCTCAGTTTAAAACACAGCTGAGATGGTCTTTCTTTTCTTACCTTTAGCTCCTAACTACTCTCTCTCACTGCTAGTGTTTATTACTTCTCTCTGCCACTGCTTTAAAGCAGCTCAGGAAAGGGTTCTAGTCACTAGTGTGTAAGATGCTATAGAAAATAACATTAGATAGGATTGCACTGGATGTTTTAGAGTAGACAGCAAGTTTTTTCTTCATTTAGAGCTGTAGTGAGGCAATGTGGTTCCCTGCCACCCCGGAGAGAGATGAACCCCTCCGGACACCAGAGTGGGCGGAGCCAGGGATCTCTGAGCCCACCCCCCAGAGGGTCAGGCATTGCCCCAGAAGTATAAAGGCCTGACCTCAGGACTCACTGGCAAAGCAGCTTCTGGCTTAGCTTGTGATTGGGAAACCCCAGTAGCCTGTGGAAAACCCAAGGACTGGCCCAACCTGCCCCGTGCCAGCTATCCTGAGGAACCCCTGGAGCTGGACTCCCCCATCCCGAGGACACCATCCTGCCCCAAGTACCTCAAGACGGGGAGTCTGGAAGTAGCCCGGGGGCAGCTGACCCTAGTCTGGCTGTAACACTGCCAGAACCCATGTCAGTGTGTTACAGCCAGGATCCCCACTGATGCAGCAGTGGGTCTTCTGCCGCTGCTAGGGCCCCGGGCTGGGATGCAGTGGAGTGGATGGGCCTGTGTCCCCCCTGCCACCCAACTCGCAGGTTGCAGTCTCCCCCTCTTCCAGGCCCTTTGGAACCTAGGGCGTGGGCTTACTGCTTATATACTGTTATTGCTCAGCCCCTGCCTGAGGGCTTGACTCACCATTGCCTGGCCCTGGCCTAGGCTCACTGTGTTTATTTCTACCTTCACTAAGGCTGTAGAAGAAGACTCCCGTGACCGGACTAATTCCCCGCAAAAGCTATTCCCAAAGGTAGTGAGGCAGTGTGGTTCCCTGCTGCCACGGAGAGAGATGAGCCCTGGCTGGCCTTTCTACAGGAGCCAAAAAGGCCCCACTCCCACAGAAGTTGCTTCTGCTAAGTTACTTTTGCTACTACTTTGTAATAGAATAAAACTCCATCATGGGCTAGAAATGGTTAAAGAGCCACATTCACTACAGGTGAGAGGCTAATTATGAGACCCAGGTGGCTGTTGAGAGTTCAGTCAGAGGAGGAATCACAGGGACTAGGGGGACTCCTGTGAAGGGGCTAGAGGGAAAATACCCAGACACTTCAGGAAGACAGTATGAGGGGCCAGCGCTCAATACCAGAGCTCAGGAGAATACTCTGGACTAGCTGAGAAAGCAGATTGAAGACCAAGACCAGAAGCAGGGCTGATTTGCTGACAGACTTTGGATATTAGTTTGGGTTTTTGTTATCTCAAAAGGGATCTGAACTAGATGCTTCTCAGCTGGAGGGCTGAATTGCACAGAGGCAGATGGCCAAGAAGGGGTGCTGGAGATAAAGATGCCTGTAATTCTGGTGGTGAGTTGTGAGTGTGCACCATAACATACCCTGAACAAACATCTCATGTATGCAGGTAAGTCTTAGCCTGGCCATTTACACATTACACAACCCCCACAACAATAGTTTAAAAATGCAGCTTTTTGAAGACATATACACACTTATTAAAATGACATGAGCTGTTTAATCAAGTGCTGGAACCTAGAGATGGTTAATGGCATCCATTACACTCAAAAGCTCACACAAGGCAGGGATAAGTATCAGTGGACTAGATCCTTAGCTGATGTAAACCGACAAAGCCAGCACTTAATTTGTCCTAGGCTGAGCCCCAGCTACTCCCAGCTTGGCAGTTCATAGCAGGGGCGCCAAACAGGGCAGGACAGGGGGCCATGGCCCCATTGCTTTTAAAAGTGGGAGGAGCCCATAGCCACTTCTTACCAGCTGTAAGGATGAGCGACGGGGGAGAGAGGAGCGAGTGAGTGGAGGGGTTGGGCCTTACGGGAAGAGGTGGCATGGGGGCATGACCTTGGGGAAAAGGGACAGGGCCTCAGTTTGGGCACCAGTGGGCCCCCCCCCACACTTTTAGGGAGCTTCTGGAGCTCCTGGTTCATAGCTTCATCACCTCTGGGCTTGGCATGTCAGTTATAAACGTAAAAAAAAATGCTTGAGCCCCAGCACCTCTGTCATTCTAAAGGAAGCACTGGACAAAGCCTACTAAAGTCAGTGAAGCTAAGCTGACTCACAGCAGCTGAGGGTCTGAACCAAATATGTTTTAAAAAGCAAACTCAGAAAACAGCCAACTCTAAACACTTTTGTCCTCATAAGTCTGGAAAGAGGCCAGTTTAGACAAACTCAGATTATTTGCTGAAATATGTAAGCAGCAATTCCTGAATGACAGACAGTTTAGGGCCAAAGAAACTATTCCAAATTGGATTTGGTAACCACTGGGTTTTTACTCTAAAGCATATTAGAGATTCAAGTATGATGATTAGCTTCTGTGCTGGGTTTTTCTCCCAATATTGGCTCTTCATTGTTGTGGAAACTCTGCTGAACAAAACATTGTACAGCTGAATATGATCCTTCTGGAGGCATTCTTTACTTGTATTGGAATCCCACACTAAATAAATCTGATTATTAAAATTGTGGCTTGGGAAAGCTATTCAGAAAACTAACTCACTGGTGCCTCCTTTCCCTCTTGTGCTTCTTTGCACTGGAGACAATGAGTCCTGTGGTGTTCCACTTGTAAAGAGGACTCAAGAGTAATGAATAACCCATCCAAATACAACCTGTGTTAAAAGAAGATTACTGGGGTTGGAAAGTCAAGCACTCAAAATGTAGGAAGTGGCCATGTAATCTTAATGCTGTCCCTTGTGCATATGGTATCAGAACCCTTATGTTACGTTATTGCATGCTATTTTGCGATTGGACCTTGTCTTCTCAATGCACAGCAGGACATTGAATGGTGGCGGGCTGCATAGTGAATGAGGCTGCAGTTCATAGGAAGCCCACGAGATGGCATCAGAATTGTTAACTGGGGCTCATACAATGCAGGAAATCGAGGGGGGTGCCCAGAGCACCGTGTCTCCAGAACAGCTCATTGACAGACCTCGCATGCACGGGATCCCAGTTTGCCGTCCCATGTATGGGATGGCAACCCATACAGTTGGGTGCCCACAGATTAAGCTGTCCGAGACTCTGTCCTTCGCCCACGTTTGCCAAACTAGGCAGTGCCCCTGCCACTCGTTAAATGTAGCCCCCAGCGGGGGCACAGTAGTAGTCCAGCTCGGAACTGCAACCAAAAGCTGAACAAAAGAAGCCTTACATGCCCACCTACCACTGCACTTCCGACTTTACCTTTCCTTTTATCAGACCACACTCTTAACATCACACATTCACACGTGCCTCAGACTCCTTAGCCGAGGGTTCCTTTAATTTCTCTGTATGATCAAAACGCCTCAGAGGTTCCTCCATGAGCAACTTTCCGGACTGACTTGGCACCCAAAGGGTCTGCAATCCAGCAGTAAGAATGTGAGCGACCGGCCCAAACAGCAAAATTAAGATGTTTGATTACCAAGCGCGAGACTAGTAACAAAGGGAGGAACTAGAGCTACTGCTGCAGGAAGATGAAACCAGAATTATAGGGATAACAGAAACATGGTGGAATAGTAGTCATGACTGGACTACAGGTATGTGCTGTTTAGGAAAGACCGAAATAAAGGTAAAGGTGGTGGAGTAGTATAGTATATCAATGATGAGGTAGAATGTAAAGAAATAAGAAGCGATGGAATGGATAAGACAGAGTCTATCTGGGCAAAAATCACATTAGGGAAGAAAACTACTAGAGCCTCCCCTGTGATAGTGCTTCAGGTGTGCTATATTCCGCCGGGATCTAATTTGGATATGGATAGAGCCCTCTTTAATGTTTTTAATGAAGTAAATACTAATGGAAACTGCGTGATCATGGGAGACTTTAACTTCCAAATATAGACTGGAGGACAAGTGCTAGTAATAATAATAGGGCTCAGATTTTCCTAGATGCGATAGCTGATGGATTCCTTCATCAAGTAGTTGCTGAACCGACTAGAGGGGATGCCATTTTAGATTTGGTTTTGGTGAGTAGTGAGGACCTCATAGAAGAAATGGTTGTAGGGGACAACCTTGATTCAAGTGAGCATGAGCTAATTCAGTTCAAACTGAATGGAAAGATAAACAAAAATAAATCTGCGACTAGGGTTTTTGATTTCAAAAGGGCTGACTTTCAAAAATTAAGGAAATTAGTTAGGGAAGTGGATTGGACTGAAGAATTTATGGATCTAAAGGCAGAGGAGGCCTGGGATTATTTTAAGTCAAAGCTGCAGAAGCTATCGGAAGCCTGCATCCCACAAAAGGGGGAAAAATTCATAGGCAGGAGTTGTAGACCAAGCTGAATGAGCAAGCATCTCAGAGAGATGATTAAGAAGAAGCAGAAAGCATACAGGGAGTAGAAGATGGGAGGGATCAGCAAGGAAAGCTACCTTATTGAGGTCAGAACATGTAGGGATAAAGTGAGAAAGGCTAAAAGTCAAGGAGAGTTGGACCTTGCAAAGGGAATTAAAACCAATAGTAAAAGGTTCTATAGCCATATAAATAAGAAGAAAACAAAGAAAGAAGAAGTGGGACAACTAAACACTGAGGATGGAGTGGAGGTTAAGGATAATCTAAGCATAGCCCAATATCTAAACAAACACTTTGCTTCAGTCTTTAATGAGGCTAATGAGGATCTTAGGGATAATGGTAGCATGACAAATGGGAATGAGGATATATGGAGGTAGATATTACTATATCTGAGGTACAAGCGAAACTTGAACAGCTTAATGGGATTAAATTGGGGGGCCCAGATAATCTTCATCCAAGAATATTAAAGGAATTGGCACATGAAATTGCAAGCCCATTAGCAAGAATTTTTAATGAATCTGTAAACTCAGGAGTAGTACCGAATGATTGGAGAATTGCTAATATAGTTCTTATTTTTAAGAAAGGGAAAAAAAAGTGATCCGGGTAACTATAGGCCTGTTAGTTTGACATCTGTAGTATGCAAGATCTTGGAAAAAATTTTGAAGGAGAAAGTAGGTAAGGACATTGACGACAATGGTAATTGGAACAAAATACAACATGGTTTTACAAAAGGTAGATCATGCCAAACCAACCTGATCTCCTTCTTTGAGAAAGTAACAGATTTTTTAGACAAAGGAAACGCAGTGGATCTAATTTACCTAGATTTCAGTAAAGCATTTGATACGGTGCCACATGGGGAATTATTAGTTAAATTGGAAAAGATGGGGATCAATATGAAAATTTAAAGATGGATAAGGAATTGGTTAAAAGGGAGACTACAGCAGGTCATACTGAAAGGTGAACTGTCGGGCTGGAGGGAGGTTACCAGTGGAGTTCCTCGGGGATCGGTTTTGGGACCAATCCTATTTAATCTTTTTATTACTGACCTCAGCACAAAAAGTGGGAGTGTGCTAATAAAGTTTGCAGATGATACAAAGCTGGGAGGTATTGCCAATTTAAAGAAGGACCAGGATATCATACAGGAGGATCTGGATGACCTTGTAAACTGGAGTAATAGTAATAGGATGAAATTTAATAGTTAGAAGTGTAAGGTCATGCATTTAGGGATTAATAACAAGAATTTTAGTTATAAGCTGGGGACTCATCAATTAGAAGTAACGGAGGAGGAGAAGGACCTTGGAGTATTGGTTGACCACAGGATGACTATGAGCCGCCAATGTGATATGGCCGTGAAAAAAGCTAATGCGATCTTGGGATGCATCAGGCAAGGTATTTCCAGTAGAGATAAGGAGGTGTTAGTACCGTTATACAAGGCACTGGTGAGACCTCTCCTGGAATACTGTGTGCAGTTCTGGTCTCCCATGTTTAAGAAGGATGAATTCAAACTGGAACAGGTACAGAGAAGGGCTACTAGAATGATCCGAGGAATGGAAAACCTGCCTTATGAAAGGAGACTCAAAGAGCTTGGCTTGTTTAGCCTAACCAAAAGAAGGTTGAGGGGAAATATGATTGCTCTCTATAAATATATCAGAGGGATAAATACCGGAGAGGGAGAGGAAATATTTAAGCTCAGTACCAACGTGGACACAAAAACAAATGAATATAAACTGACCATTGGGAAGTTTAGACTTGAAATTAGATGAAGGTTTCTAACCATCAAACGAGTGAAGTTCTGGAATAGCCTTCCAAGTGAAGCAGTGGGGGCAAAAGACCTATCTGGCTTCAAGATTAAACTCGATAAGCTTATGGAGGAGATGGTATGATGGGATAACATGATTTTGGCAATTAATTGATCTTTAAATATTCATGGTAAATAGGCCCAATGGCCTGTGGTGGGATTTTGATGAGGTGGGATCTGAGTTACTACAGAGAATTCTTTCCTGGGTATCTGGCTGGTGAATTTTGCCCATATGCTCAGGGTTCAGCTGGTTGCCATATTTGGGGTTGGGAAGGAATTTTCCTTCAGGGCAGATTGGAAGAGGCCCTGGAGGTTTTTCGCCTTCCTCTGTAGCATGAGGCACGGGTCACTTGCTGGAGGATTCTCTGCATCTTGAAGTCTTTAAACCATGATTTGAGGACTTCAATAGCTCAGACATAGGTGAGAGGTTTATTGCAGGAGTGGGTGGGTGAGATTCTGTGGCCTGCGTTGTGCAGGAGGTCAGACTAGATGATCATAATGGTCCCTTCTGACCTTAATAGCTATGAATCTATGAAACTCCAGCATTACCTGAGCATCTCTAGCTTTCAACCATTTAAGTTTCCTCAGGGGCTCCCACCTTTGGCCACACTCATAGCACCCACATATTAGGCACAACCACCCTTTACTCAGGTTTATGCACCCCTCTGAAAATTGCTTATGTCCCATTTTCTACTTAGGTATTCAGTTAGATGTCTCTCTGGCCACTTAAACTCAGAGTTTTTGAAAATGCTCTCTCCAATGTTGAATTTATTTGATGTCATGTGGCTGTGGAGGAAGGGTCCATGCCTCCTCTGCATCCACCAATCCTTTGGTGTGATATTTAAGCAATGGTTCTGGAACGTCAAAAAGTTGAAGCTCAAAGAAATTATTCCAAGCTGGATTTAGTAGCCACTGGGTGTATCCACTAATCACTTCCTAGGCACATCCAAAGCTATAATTCAAGACTAAATTAAGGTGTGTACACATATAGATCACGCTCTCTCCCCCTCCCTTCCTGAAAACTCAAAGATTAATTCTGGGACCCAGCTCAGCCGTTTAGAGGTAACACATAACTGGGGAGGAGAGGGAATCTGAGTTGAGGATTCTAGCTTGGTCATTTCCTCCCAGATTTGCAAGACTGGGAGTGCTACAGGCATAACATGCTTTCCATGCCCCAGCAAGGAAGGGACAATTTACATTGTTTTCGAGCTGCCTGTTTGACCAACTCAGGAGCTGTATCAACAAGTTCTGAGAAAGCTGTATCCAGCCCTTCTTTATTAAAGTGATGGTCAATCTGACCTAGAGTTGAGGGCTGAAGGACAAGCAGTGGGGGGTTAGGAATAGCAGGGAACCTTGGGACTCTGAAAAGACCCCTCTCCCCCTGTTTTTGAGGACATTTTTAATTCACAGCTGAAAAAAGGGGTCACTGGAAGTCCATATTTCATAAGTGAAAAGAACGTCCTCATTCTTTCCTCCTCAACCTCTCCATACTCCCAATTGTATAGGCCTGGTTACTGGCCTGAAATTACAGATCATCATCTTGCACTTCCATTTATGAGCACATGTGTGTATTCTGAACAGTGAAACCTGTTAATGGTTACAGTGTTTATGACCTGGGTTAAAACAGAAAAGCTATAAAGACAAATCTCTGATAAGGTGATGCAAACATCAGTGAACTGAGAGATTTCTACTGGGCAACTAGCTCTCCAACCTCATTACTGAGTCAGATGGGTAAACTGTTCTCAGGAATGGATGTATTATGAGGTAGTTAAAGCTAAATTGCATCAGTGGTTTAGTAGAGCTAGTATTCAAGAAGTAAGTGCTTGTTTTGGACAATTCAATGACTTGCTGAATCTGCTTTTTTATTACGTATAATTCAAATACAGTGTTACTTTTTTTCCTATTTACTTTGAAAGAGCCATGGACGGTTGCATGACAAAACTTGCTTGTCTATAAACTACAGGTTACAGCCTTTATCTTCCCTGGAGTACACCATGCCTCTTGTTTTTTCCAATAAGTCATATTATAATTGTGGTCTTGCAGAAACAATATGGGACAATGGGTAATTTGGCAAAATCAGAAAGGAGGTTTTGTAATCAAATTCCAGATACTTAGAAAAAAAACATGCCTTTGTCTCTAATGTCTTAACTGGGGTACCCATCTGTACTGAAACATGTTGCCGCAGGTGTAGTTTGTTGTTGTTTCTAACATTTTACATCTGTTCCTTTAAACAATCAGACAAGTGTCTTTTTGTTACTCGGATATGCTGTTTGCTATATTCCCTGCAGCTAAAGCTTTGTACAGTGAGAACTGCATGCAAAGAATGACTGAACTACAACCAAAGGGCTAGAAAACTTAGCTAGCTCAGTGTTGCAGTTACTCAAACTGAGTTTGGAACTGGAGCCCTGAAACACCTTACAGACCAAACTGTACTTTGCAGCTGTGACCAGTTTACCTTCCGTAAAGAGAAGGCAATAGCAGTTGGGTGGTATTGTCACTCTCAGAGGAAGCTGTTTGCCCTAAATGCAGAAACTAAATGATCAAAATGAGTGGCTACAGACACTGAGTGCTGGGCTTGGGCTGCAGCCTGAGCTCAAAAACATCTACAATGTATTTAAACAGTTTCTTAGCCAGTGGTAGATTTAGAGCTAGTAGGGCCCTGTGTGCAGCTTCATTTTCAGGCTCCCCCCCAGGAACCCAGCCAAGAAAAAACAAACAAACATTCTCTCTCATCTCCTCCCATTTTTCATTCTTTTTTTCTTCCTCCTCCTATATTATAAGTATAGGGGGTTCCAAAGAGGATGGATCTAGATTGTTCTCAGTGGTACCAGATGACAGAACGAGGAGTAATGGTCTCAAGTTGCAGTGCGGGAGGTGTAGGTTGGATACTAGGAAAAACTTTTTCACTAGGAGGGTGGTGAAGCACTGGAATGTGTTACCTAGGGAGGTGGTGGAATCTCCTTCCTTAGAGGTTTTTAAGGTCAGGCTTGATAAAGCCCTGGCTGGGATGATTTAGATGGGGATTGGTCCTGCTTTGAGCAGGGGGTTGGACTAGATCACCTCCTGAGGTCCCTTCCAACCCTGATATTCTATGCTGCTGGCACATCTCTGCATGACCCTTGGAGAAGGGGGGCAGCGGGTCTCTGTGCGCTGCCCAGGATGGGGACAGTGCGTGAAGTCGTCTCCCCTCTCCGCCAGTGGCATGCAGAGACGTGCATGGAGTTCTGGGAGTGGCGTGGGGCCACCACCATGGCATGCAGGCAACCTGCCTTCCTGAGCCCTGCTGCACCACTGGCCTGGACTCAGGGCAGGTTGTCAGATATTTGTCCTGCATTTTTGGGGGCCCCAGTCTTTGGGGACCCCGTGCCACCGCATGGTTTGTTTCATGATAAATCCGCTCCTGCCCTTAGCCCCAGTCCCGCAAGCCAGAGCCAGCTGGCACAGGCCAGCCCCAGGTATCTAATTGCAGGGTAGACGTACCCATGGAATTGTAGGGCTGGAAGAGATCTTGAGAGGCCATCAGCTCCAGCCCCCTTTACTGAAACAAAAACAAATATACCTAGACCATCACTAACAGGTGTCTGTTCAATCTGTTCTTAAAACCTTCCAGTGATGGGGATTCAACAACCTTCCTTGCAAGCCTAATTCTTCTCCTCTTCCTCTGCACAAGTAAGGCACCAGGTGACACAGCAGCAAGGACAGGGGGCAGTGGGAAAGAGATGAAGAGACAGGAGGCGAGAGACAAAAGTAATGAAAAGCCATAGTAGATCATGTGGTGATTTTGAAAGTACAAAACCCATACTGCATTGAAAACAGCTACAAAAGTTACTTTCCTCCTGTTACTATTCCATGAAAGGTATTGCTGTAGCCACCACAGGGATAGCACGTGACCATTAATAGGAGAGAAAATGTCCACAACATTTCTCTATTAATATGTTTTCCTCACTATGAAAAACTTTGAAATCCCCTGTGACAATGAGCCATCTCCTCAGGAACAAGATAAGGAATCATCATAAGGGTTAAGGCCACTTACCAGATGGAGGAGAGGAAGACCTAGCAGACCACACCTACTTGCAAAATGGCCATTTTAAGGACTTTAAGACTTTGCCAGATTTAAAGGGCCATCCTCCCCAAAAGGTCTGATGGGAATAAAATTCCTATAAATTGGCAACCTGTACTAGGGAACAGTTAGGAGGAACTAAGCAGTTGCCAAATAAGACTGTTTCTTTGGAAGAGGCAACAAGCCCCAGAACACAATCTGCTTGAGCCTGTATGAAGGCATGTATACTGTGTGTACAATAAGTACTGTCCTTGAGATGCTTCATGGTCTGAAACTTTCATTGTTCTGCAGCAAATAAACTGGTTTTGTTGGCAAAATTCCCTTATTCCTTAGTTGTACTCTCAGTCACATGGCTGGAGCCTTATGTTTGTGCATTGGCCTCAAGAGAGCTAAGCATTAGCACAAGGGTCCACCCAGGTAGATTTCATTGCAGAACTGGTGCCCTGGGAGGCACAGATACAAAGCTTTCTCAGTGCAGCCTGCCGTGGCTTATTGTGTCATTTAGAAACCCAAGCCACAATAAAAACCTTATAAACTTCACTTTATAAAATTATTACATTGGGCTAAAATTGTATATCCTCTCTTAAAACCACATAGTTAAAATAATCCAAGCATTGTGTTTCAGGGTACATGATGATCATAGGAGGGGTCAGGAAGGAACCCTCCATCCACATGTACAGAATTTGTCAGTCAACCATGTGGATTATGGGTGTGTGGAAGAGGTTTTATCTTGCTCTGAAGCATCAAGTGTCGACATTTGCCAGGAGCAAGGTATGGGTCTGGTCCAGCTTGGCAAATCCTATGTTTTATGGTTATAAATCAAATACAGGTTTCTAAAGTTTGATTTGAATGTTTGAGGATAGGAGTTTATAAGCCAAAAACAATGATGTTGGGTTCTGAATAATAAGGGGGGCAGGAGGTGTTCTACAATTCTTTTTTGTACTTCTACACTGTAACTAACATGAATTGTAATTCACTTTTCTCGTTACAGTGGTTTTGGGTGTGGTTATTTCATATCTGGTATTAGTCCAATATAACAAAGATATTAGCATTTTTAGAAAATATTCATGTACTAGGAAAACTGAAGACATTGTGAAAGCAGACTTACCGAAGGCTCAGTGTGGCTTAACATGCAACAGATGTGATTTGTATCATTTGGATGTGGAAACCATATAAATCATGTACTATGCACAGGTAAAGCAAGTACTACGCTCAGTGAGTTCACATAATAAAACATTTTAATGTTTCTGTCAGTAAATTTAACTTTAGTCTCTGGGCTGCAGAAACTATATAGAATCTTCAAGGAGAAAAGGAAACATGAGGAAATTAACCTATCATAAACTACAATAAAAGAATATTAATGGTCTGGCGTGAAGTTTAAACAGGAAAATAAATGTACCATTGAAGATTAAACCTCCACTATTTTGCCACAATGGGGCACCATTTGTAATGTAGCCAACTACTCCCTTTTGTGCCTAAAATACCTGACTGTTTCTGAACCCATTTAACCTCCCTTAATGCATATGAATTATAGTTCTGCAGTAGTGATGCCATACTAAAAGTTGAGGAGTTCCAATAAAAAATCCCCCTTTTTTTCAATTGCTCATAACTTTAGCAAAATATTTTGTCAGCCTGTAACTTGGCTTATCAGAGAGAGAGAGAGAGAGAGAGAGAGAGAGATTGTGTGCAGGCAAAGTTATTGATGTAGTTTGGCTGTTTGGAATACGGGAATACAAAAACTCAATCAATACAATAAAATAAAAGGATTTAATACTCATGTTCCTACATAAATAACTACCAAAAATTATTGTAAAAGCCGAAATATGCTTCATGCTTAATGAGGCCTGTTTTAAAAAAAAATACTTTAAAAAAATTGATTGTGATATTAGTCAGCTCATCCAAACCAGCATTCTCCTACATTGGTCTGTCCCTGACTCTGGACCCTGAAGTCTCTTGCTCATGCTGCTATGTTCTCTATCCAATCTTTTGGCTGCAGCAAGTCCCCTGGCATGCAATTGCATGCACATTTTTGTGCATGTGCCTTCTGCACCGCAAATATACATGAGAGGAGAAAAGAGAGAGATCAGCAAAGAGGAGAAAAGTAATTAATTCAGTTACAAAAATCCAAGATCAAGATTTTAAAATGTGCCATGTTAGGCATCTAAATCCTAGTGAAGTCAATGAGATCCTCAGGTTAGGTCACTTTTATAGGTGCCTAATTCTGGATTTTAGTGACCAATTTGAAAATTTTAGCTCAAGATACTTCAATTCTCTAATGCAGGGGTTCTTAACCTTTTTCTTTCTGAGGCCCCCACAGCTTGCTATAAAAACAACCCACCTATGCCACAACGATTGTTTTTCTGCATATAAAAGCCAGGGCCAACGTTAGGGAGTAGCAAGCAAGGCAATCGCCTGGGCCCCCACGCCACAGGGGCCCCTCTGAAGCTAAGTAACTCAGGCTTCGGCTTCAGCCCTGGGTGGCAGGGCTTGGAACCCCAGACTTCAGCGCCATGCAGTGGGACTTTGGCTTTCTGCCCTGGGCCACAGCAAGTCTAATGCCGTCCCTGCTTGGCAGACCCCCTGAAACCTGCTCGGGTCCCCGACCCCTGGTTGAGAACCACTGCGCTAATGTATCTTGTCTACTGTGTCTGTCTTTTAGGCTCCACTCTTTCAAAGACCTATATTCATCTGTAACTTTAGACATGTGGGCAGTTTCATTGGCTTCACCAGGGGCATTCACATATAAAGTTAAGAACATGCATAAGTCCCTGGCAGTGTTGAGGCAGGCCTTAGAAGGCAAATTCCTTGAACAGGGACTGTTTTTATATTTGTTTTGTACAGTACTAAAATACCTCAGGCCTCTAGTATTAATAATGTGGCTATTAAAGGAATCCATTCAATATTCAGAAAGCATAATTTAATGTCAAATATTAACAGTTGGGCAGCCCCACTGTACTTCCAGTTTGAAGAATGCTAATACAAATAGAAATGTTAGTAAACTCACATAATATTCTTTATATATTAAAGAAATAAACCAAAGAAACCGTAAAAGAATAATAGTAAAAGTATCTGAACCACCCAGAAAACAAAATATATTCAGTAACAGCCAGTCACAGATATACAAAGAAAAAGACACTGCATAGACACTATGTAGAACATATCCAAGGGAGTTATTTAAGATCCTGCAAGATAAAAATGATTACCAAAGCAATCTGCCTAAGCAAAACTGTTTAATGAATGGCAAGCTGTTTCACACTGTGCTACATTTTGTTTTACCAACCAAATGTCTCAGTGGTTTAAAATGAATTAACTGACAGCCGCATGGATTAAACAGGCTAGAATGCACTCATCCTCTCTTTAAGCAAAAGAAATGGTTCAAATGTTGATTCAGCATGTCAAGAAATGTTTTCTTCAATTAAGTAATCTCTTTTTAAAGTTAACTCTCTGCCAGAAAAATAAACAGTACATCTTTCATACACACATACGGTAGTATATGCTGTATAAAATTTTATAATTACTAGGAGGCTGCTCTTGGAAGCAACATTTTTTTATTTATAATGAGATCTGAGCTGCAAAGATATTCAGCCAAATTCTACCTTCCATTACATCCGTATGACTCAATGTTACCACAGGATGGAATCAGATTTGCATTTCATAACAGAGAAATCTTATAGCAGAAGTATCTCATAATGGAGACTTACGGGTATAGTATGCATCAATCTGCAGAATTTCCTTTGTATAACATGCACTATTTAAAAGTCCTTATGTTAAGAGTCATTTTAATTCCTCTCTCAAGTTTTTTCTTAGTCTAGAGTTGAAGGAATGTTAGGTAGCATAAAGAATCTCTCTGTTTCACAAGAGATTGAGGGAAATTCTGTTTCCTAGTCTTAACTAAGAAAATCAGGTATACAATATAATCATGATTTGAGGACTTCAGTAACTCAGCCAGAAGTTAAAGGTATTACAAGAGTGGGTGGGTGAGGTTCTGTGGCTTGCAACATGCTGGAGATCAGACTAGATGATCATAATGGTCCCTTCTGGCCTTAAAGTCTAGAATATATTGCCACCCCTCAAAAAAAACTGTTACGGGACAAGTCAAGTCTGAAAAGAACTGAGTGTGCTACCTGGCTTTGTCTCCGCTTTGTGCTCTGTGACTGAGATTGGGCCAAATCCATCCTGGGTATAAATTTGCTGAAATCAATTGCATTACACCAAGGATGAATTTGACCCAGTGTTAAAGATTTTAGGGTTACTTCATGACATTACTTCATTGCATTACTTCATGGCTGCCTAAGAATTATAGTATAAGTTGTTGTTTAAAGTGAATGCTCACAAGGAGCTAGACTGGGGCATGAGCAAGATCCTGACAAAGGGACAGCACATAATTGTGAAAAGAAAAGGAGTACTTGTGGGACCTTAGAGACTAACAAATTTATTAGAGCATAAGCTTTCGTGAGCTACAGCTCACTTCATCGGATGCATTTGGTGGAAAAATATAATTTTTAAAATTTTATAAAAAAACATAATTGTGGTGCATGATGAGCAGACCAGGGACAGAAATGAGGCAGAGTTTGCTGCTTCCTCCAGTTCAGCTGCAATGACTGGCATGATGGGGGAGGGATGGAACCAAGGCTCCACCCACTCCTTGCCCCTATGCCTGGGAAAGGAAGTAGAGGCCCAGCAGGGAATGCTCTCCCCCATGCACTGTGACCCATGGTGTGGAGAGCCCAGCATGGACACATGCCACAGGTCACAATTTGGCCCCCAATGTTTTATGTATCACAAGTATCCTTTTCAGGTGCATATATAGTAGTGATCGGTTGGCTGTATGACTCATATTCACTTTAGGTACAAATATGTGCAATTGTGAGTCACTATACTTATATCTGAATGCATAACAAAGCTAGAAAAACTAAAATCAGGCATGCAAATTACCCACCATTGCCATGGACTTGTCTTTCTCAGTACCAAAATAAATAGCAAGAGAGGCTAACAGTCTGGTGAAGCTATCCTATATGCTGGGGTTTCCCTGATATTTACATCTGAGTCTACCAGGTTGTTGACACCCCACAACCCAATCTCAATCTGACAAATTCTGTGATTTCAGAATTTCAGGCTGGATCCAACTCCCATTGACTTCAATAGGTACTGAATCATTTGCAGGATGTATTCTGTGGTATTAATACTGAGGAAGGCTAGTAGTGCACTGAGTTTTTTCCAATGCTGGTTTTTCACCACCAGAGGATCTCCTATACTGATTCTTCTGAGGCCACTTACACCAACGGTGCAGCCAGAACCTGCCTAGGAGGAGGCTGAAAGTGGCCAAGGAATCTAATAGATTCTAAGATGCTCAGCAAAGGGACTTTCTCTTTGCAAATCATCATACACAGTCACTACACTATTTACAAACGTTTAACAACAAAACAATAATAAATAGCATAGGGCAATTGTTGGCGCTTTTAAACTCCTCGGATGCTACTGAGTTTTTGAATTGTAAAGAGATCTGTAAACTGTTTCTTCTTTACAAAATGAGCTTTTGAGTAAGGATTCGGCTTGATGATTGCTCCAGAATGACTGGAAATCTTATTTTAACTGCCTCTGGGCTGCTTATAATCAATAAACTGTCCACCTGTTTCCCCACCTACACCTGTATTTTCTGTTACCAACCTTTCAACTTTTTTCTGTTATCTACACCCCCAACTCTTCTCAGGGATTACTGGAATATTCCCATTGTAACTGATGTGGGTGGTTGTTTGGTTTTATGAACAAGAAGTTGTTGCCCACTAGTCAGTGTGTTGTGTCCCTCTCTGTGACTAATCCACAGAGGATATGAGTCTATTACAGGCCCTAATTACAGAGGCTGGCTCTTTAACCGAAGCTGTAGCAATTCATCCTTTTAAATTCTGGGATTCCCTGTTCAGTCCCCCTAGTGTATGGGCCAAGATGGCAGCATCACATTGACACTCTAGAATTGAATTAGATCGGTCCTTGTTAGTTACTGTAGTAAATATTGATATTGGTATAGTTACTGTGGTTTTCAGGCAATTGGACTGAAACAACAGATCCCTGCTTTTCATTTGTTTCTCATGGGTGGCACTATGCCCTGGAGGATGGAGTAAGCTGGTGAGGATCACGACACTCAGTTCTTATCCTGACACCTGCTAGCTGCGAGGATTTGGACTAATTTCTCATGACTTCTCAGCCTCAGCTTCACCATCTGTAAAATGGGGATATTTTTACTTCTCTCCCCCCTCCCCACCCCAAGAATGCTGTGGTGATTATTTAATAGTTCCTTGCAGCTCCACAGAATGTTAAATATTCTCCATTCAAAGGACTGAAGTTACAATTGCAGTTACTAAGAGATATAGGGCCAGATCTTCAGCTGCTGTGAAACAGCTCCATTGTACCTACCATGAATCTGCTGAGTTCTTAGTTCTCTGTGGCTTTATACAGATATTTTCCTACAAACTCTGAGGCATGTATGGGTGACTTTGCCCTATATAGTTTCATCACCTCATCCATTTCCCTTGAGAGCCCCAATGACCCTTTTGGGCCCCTGTGCAGAATAGAACTCCTCCTTGGTGTTTTTAACTAGTCCACTGCTTGTTATCTTGGGGTCATTTTCCTGCTCTTTTGACTACAAGTTGGTTTTCCAGCTCTCCCTGAATCTATTTTATTCGCCAAGATGGATTTCCCCCTTTCCTATGCTGGGCTGATGCACCCAAATGATCTGTCTCTTTGGACTTTTTCTGACTCACCACATGTGAGATAATTGTGCCCCCAGGAATTCCTTCCAGAGTGCTTAAACACAAAAGAAAAACACACAGCCAACTTTTTCTCCAGGGCAGTGCAAACATTTCCTTAAACCTAAGTGTCTCAGGAGGGGGATTGACAGAGGAGCCCTTTCACCCAGAAAGTCCACCCTGCGCTGAGCTCGCCCTGCATTTTCGCATCCTTGAGGTAGCTACAATTTTGCCAGTAAAAGCAGCCACATCCTCTGACTCCAGCAGAAAGGAGGCCGGAGTCAATGACTCAACTGCTGGGGGGTTATGAATGGAAAAGAGATGTAGGAGCCAGTAGCGTTTGGATTTTGCTGCCAACCGGGCAGCGGCAATAGACCTGCTTGAGGAAGGTACAGAGGTGTAAGCCCCCCGTTAAAACTAGACTAGACTAACACCGGGCCAGGCAGCGACAGAGCCTGGGGAAGGCAAAGTAGATCTTAAAACTGTTGTTGTGGTTTGAGCATCACAAGGAAACCTACTAAGAAAATAACCCTATTCTCCGAACGCGTCTCACTAAGGAAATGAATCCGATTTCTTCTCTGAGCCTTTCCCTCGGGCTTGCATTGCTGGCCCCTGCTTCGAATAGATGAACTCAGTGTGCTAGGTCTGCAGCCAGTGGGGAAGCAGATATGATTCTTCTCTTCGGGAGTTTCTAAGGACGCGATCTTGTAAGCTTTTCAGGCAAATCCCCTGCAGCCAAGGTGTTTGTGTTACAGGGGCTAATAGAATAGGGGTCCCCGAGTCACTTTTACCAAGAAGTAAATGTGCCTTTTCCTCAGGTACAATGTATTTTTGGAAAGCGCTGTCAATTGTGAATTTTATCTCATAGAAGAAACAACTTGACTGTGGCACCCTACCCCCACCCCCCATCCTTCCCCGCTCTGTCTATCAGAAGGAAACTTAAAATTGTGCCTAAAAATTGGTATCAGAGACTAACCCAATTCTTAATCTAAATACGATGATTGCCATAGAGGGGCCTATCCAAGTTCTCCCATTGAAATCGATGGCACAATCCCCTTTGATTCGAATAGCAACAGACTCAAGCCCTGGATTTCTTGTCAGGGACGGCTTAGAGGCATTGTGAGTGGGTATATTTGTTCATTTATTGCTGGTTTGTCCCTCTTGGTTCTTGCCATCTTTGAAAAGCAGCAACATCAGGCTCAGAAAGAGAGAGAGTGCAAAGGGCTAGCCTGGGAGAGGTCTGTGAGATTATTCAGCCCATAGCATCGTGGGGGGAGTGGGGATAGCAATGATTGGCTGGGTTGCTATTATCGCCCAGTTAAAATGATACCAAACTCAACCTGCTGTTGCCATTTTAAAAAGTAAGTTGCCTAACAAATCTACGGAGTTTGTTTCCTGTTCACGCTTTGGTCTGAGGGCTGAATGTTACGGATTTTAAGCGCTGTGTGATGCTGCTGGTTTTATACAACACTAATAAGTGACATTCACAACCTCACACAACGATCAATTGCTCATTGACCTGCGGTGTATCCAGATTAACACACCAACCTGAGCAGGATTTTTAGAGGTCGCAAAAATATTGTCCATTAACAAATCTATGATCGAAGAAGCCTCCAACCCCAGAAGGTATGACAATCCTACAAAGCAGAAGGCAACACCAAAATGTGCTGCTTCCCCTTGAGGATTCGGCAGTGTAAAATTAAGCAAATAGGTTTTCTCCTCCAAACCCGGATCCAAGCAAAACTACCAGTGAAACCAGATTTAATGTTGCCTTATTACGGACTGCGAGATCCGGCCCCCCTCTTGTTCCTTTTTAAACTTGATTGAACAATTAGGGAAACCAATGGAAAAGGAACTGTGGCTGATCCGTCCCTCAGTCTGAGTAGTCCAGCTGGATTCACATTGGAAGGATGGCAAGGAAATCGGATTTAAATAGAAAACCTTTTCACATACAAAAAACCTTATGGCAAATACAATCAGCGAATTCGTGTGGTTTCGGTGCAGATAGTATAACGAATAGCCCTAGAAAGAGGAATGAGAGATTTCACGGAGTCAGCCTAAGACGTTTGAATAAAACCATATACCATGGTACCGTGTCCTGACATAGTGAAAGCCTCGCCAGAATGACGTCTCTGTTGTCCTCCCATTTCCAACAAAATAATTAAGTGATCACAGGATTAGCAACAAACATGCGTAATGTGGCAAATTCTGTGTCTATTTGTACAATCAAACTTGGCTCCAGCTTTTATTTCCTCTCAGCAAACTCAGTGTCATACAAGAGGCCACCCTGCCCGGGGTTTATCATAAATGTTACAACTTTATCTATTCTCAGGCAGGCAGTAGATTAGGTGCGCTGTATGACATTGGATTTTCCACTTCAATCAATAATCTTCACACGTATAAAAAACAATATTTAATTACTCGTGTCGGGCTTTTAGTAATTGGACAGAGGGAAAATTAAGCTCCGTGGAAAGTGTAAACCTTTAATCCGTGTTTGTACGAACATCAAAGGGGTTTAAATGCAGCTAAATAGCCATAACCATTCTCAGCTGCAGAAATCACATTTCAACCGAGTCCTGGCGGAGGTAATTTTCGGACAAGAAAGCCACGTTGTATTAATCTTTCTAAGAAGGAAAAAAAATATGACATCCATCCCTGAAAGCAGAAGTTTCAGGTGCTTTAAAAACATCTTTAACAAATACACAGAACACCAACGCACTGAAATAAAATGTATAATTTGGTGCGGATTTTGTTTGGTTGTTTTTTTTTTTTAAATATCCAAGGTCGTGGAACTTTTTAATGCCATTGCAAACAGATAAGTTTGATTCCTGACGTTTTTGTTGCGGGGGAGGAAGCGTAAACCCCCAGCCCTTCCAATACGGTCATGACACCAGAATGGACGGGTTGTTAGAAAATGTCTGGTTATGCTGGATCTTCTCGAGTGCAGCCGAAGTCGCGTGTGTATCCGTTGTTAACAGGTTAGAGAGAACAAAAAGAAAAAAGGAGGACTTGTGGCACCTTAGAGACTCACAAATTTATTTGAGCACAAGCTTTCGTGAGCTACAGCTCACTTCCTCGGATGCATTTGGTGGAAAATGAGAGAACGTGGCTGTGGATTTCAGGACGCGAGGGAGTGCGTTTGTCAAACCCGATGCAGCGGCAGGAACGGGAAATGGCATGATAACGTTCCACTCCTGCATGGCAGAAGTAGGTTAACCTTTCATTCATGTCAGTGGGTTTAATACGCTAACTTTGTACTAAAAGCGTCTTCGCTGAGCCTGGGTTCATAAAAGTGGTCCTGGTCCTTGATGTTCCCAGCGGAGGATAGTAAGGAAAACACAGCCCTGAATAGCTCACATTGATTGCAGCAAACACAGAGCAGGAGGGTCAGCGCTGTTTCCCAGCTCAGAGCCAGCGCTATAGAACTGAGCAGCTATTCATAGCTACTGGACTGACTCCAAGTCATGAGTGTAAATTTACTTGTATCTTCTTTGCAGAGAGGAATTGTAGTCCCCAGTGCCTCCTGCTTGATTTGGAGACACTGTTTATTTGTTTAGCCCTGTAATGATATTATCCACGGGGCTAGAGCCACACAGGGAGGATTAGGCATTCCTGGAGGAGACACTGTGTGTTTATTACCATGACAGCCCTTCACGACACAAGCCAACAGTGACTTTCATTTGCTGCTACCCTCCTCTAAAAATGCAGAGTGTAAATTGGGGGAGGAAAAGGGGGACTCGAACTCCTAAACGTACAGCGTAGGAAGCAGTGGGCACGGGTTAATATCCCAAACACTGGCTTTGTCTTGGTCTGCAAGGAGCTCCCCCTCAGTGTGCTTTTACTTTTAACTGAAGGGCGAGGAGGGGCAGAGAGGGGGGAGACAAAGTAATAAGGTTGAAAGTTTTAGTGCCATACAAACAGTCCCAGACCTGTACTTTACATCTAAACTGGCCTTCAAGAGGATTTAACAAGCCATTCAGCCGAGGCTTTATTCATTCTGCAAAGAGCTCTGAATTGTCCCAAAAGCACTTACAAATAAAGCTCTTCCAGATACATGCCCAACCCCAGCAAAAGAGGGGAAATCGCTTCTTTTTAATAAATATTTAGTCATGAGCAGGGGAGGGAAAGGCCAAGAGTAACAGAGCACATTGGGTTGTTTAGATTGCCTGGTCTGAGCTGGAACTCCCTCTTTGCAGCTGACCATTGCTACATATAGGTTAATTTCCACATGGAGCTGTAGAAACTCTATCCCTGGTTTGTGAAGTGTGGGTCAGCCAAAGCATGTTAATCTGTTTAGCATGTGTGCTTCGTGGAGGAGCCAGACCACCGCCGTGCAAGAGCAGAAGCAGCAGTAAGGGTCCTTAGGGGTAGTTAATAAAGAGTTTAAGGGAAATCAGTTTATAAAGGTTTCAGTTTGTGAACTGTGGCAGCTTTAGACATGTGAGGTTCCCAGCCTCCTGCCCCGCTGACCAGAAAGCTGAGCCCGCTACGGGTTGTTTATAGTACCTGCACAACAACGCTCGCATGTTGATACAAGCAGCGTGGCCGGGAAGATGTAGGTTAGTGCTAGAAAATATTGTTGCAGGAGGTGCAGTTGTTAGACTTCTCCCCGAACACACCCAGGAGAACGCCAGGGCAAACGTCAATTCCCCACTAGACGCACGTGGAAAGCGCGCTTAGCCGTAAAAGAATGAGATCTCTATCTCTCCGGCAGACGGAGAGGTGGGCAGGGGGCAGGTTTTAATCCACGCCCTTTCATACCCTTTAGCTGAATGGGTGGATTGCAACACTAAATGACATAATAGCAAATAAAACTTTCTGAGTCTACTCCAAGTGTCTCGCACCGTGGCGGACTCATCACTAGCGGCTTCTTTCTCTCTCGCTCTCAGATGGCCTGTGGGGCAGTTTCTGGGACGCTCCGCTCCTTTCTGATCTTGATTATTTTCTTCTAAAAAGTTAGGTCCTTAAAGCATTTTAACTAATCAAAATATTTGCTGATGAGTATTTATTTTCACGAGCTTTTGGTTTGGCTTTCGCCTTCCCCTTAAACAATATAGGCTGCAGTATTAATTGTGTTATAAAACCAAATGTGGTTGGGATTATTCTGCCATCACTCCGGAGATCAATCATTCGTGAGATGTTTCTCTGGGACTCGAAATGAGCATTCACAAGCACATCTCTCTGGGCATTTTCCAGCACATTTCACTGTCCCATAACCATATGTTCCCAAAAGCAAAGGAGACAGCGCGAGGGTGGGTTGAGAGGCAAAGCACTCTCTCTGCTCAGCCGCGGACTTGGAAACAAATAAACATAGTGTAATGTATAGTTATTTGGCTTTAGGTGGGTAAAGGGGTGTTAAAATAAGCTCATGGTCATCGACAAACGGGAATATTTTTAATTAAAAAAAACACAGACGAGATTTAAAAAGAAAAGAAAAGACCTGGTGATTTTAGGTGCCTCCACTTTTGTGGTCTACCTTAAAAGAAGCCTGATTTAGAAAAACATACCGAACACACTTATCCTCTTAAATCTTTTACATGCCTTGCTTTTGAAAAGCTTGGTCTCCAATCCCTCCTTTGCTGCATGCTCATTTCAAATTTATTACATTTTTGAAAACATTCCATATGTAAAGGATCACAAAGAATCAACCAATACCTAAAGAATATCTAAGGGTCATCTATGACTACTGCCAAAAATACCTTGAAGCCACAGGAGTCTGTCAAATTGTTGGTTATTGAACTTATTGACTCTGGCCGATTTTGACTCCGGCAGAGATCTGAACGTTAGGCTGGGCTCTTTCTGCCTTCTTCATCATCAGCGGTTATAAAGATTCTGCAAACAGAATGAACAATGGGTTTTCAGAGTAGCAGCCCTGTTAGTTTGTATTCGCAAAAAGAAAAGGAGAACTTGTGGCACCTTAGAGACTAACAAATTTATTTCAGCATAAGCTTTCGTGAGCTACAGCTCACTTCACCGGATGCATTCGGTGGAAAATACAGTGGGGAGATTTATATACACAGAGAACATGAAACAATGGGTATTACTATACACACTGTAACCAGAGTGATCAGGTAAGGTGAGCTATTGGGGGGGGGGACTTTTTGTAGTGATAATCAAGGTGGGCCATTTCCAGCAGTTGACAAGAACCTCTGAGGAACAGTGGAGGGGGGGGGGAGAAGAGATAAACATGGGGAAATAGACGGATCCACTCCCAGTCTCTACTCAAGCCTAAGTTAATTGTATCCAGTTTGCAAATTAATTCCAATTCAGCAATCTCTGGTTGGAGTCTGTTTCTGAAGTTTTTTTGTTGAAGTATTGCCGCTTTTAGGTCTGTAATCAAGTGACCAAAGAGATTGAAGTGTTCTCCAACTGGTTTTTGAATGTTGTAATTCTTGACATCTGATTTGTGTCCATTTATTCTTTTAGGTAGAGACTGTCCAGTTTGATCAATGTACATGGCAGAGGGGCATTGCTGGCACATGATGGCATATATCACATTGGTAGATGTGCAGGTGAACGAGCCTCTGATAGTGTGGCTGATGTGATTAGGCCGTATGATGATGTCCCCTGAATAGATATGTGGACAGAGTTGGCAATGGGCTTTGTTGCAAGGATAGGTTCCGGGTTAGTGGTTCTGTTGTGTGGTGTGTGGTTGCTGGTGAGTATTTGCTTCAGGGTGGGGGGCTGTCTGTAAGCAAGGACTGCCCTGTCACCCAAGATCTGTGAGAGTGATGGGTCATTCTTCAGGATAGGTTGTAGATTCTTGATGATGCGTTGGAGAGGTTTTAGTTGAGGGCTGAAGGTGATGGCTAGTAGTGTTCTGTTATTTTCTTTGTTGGGCCTGTCCTGTAGTAGGTGACTTCTGGGTACTCTTCTGGCTCTGTCAATCTGTTTCTTCACTTCAGCAGATGGGTATTGTAGTTGTAAGAATGCTTGATAGAGATCTTGTAGGTGTTTGTCTCTGTCTGAGGGGTTTGAGCAAATGCGGTTGTATTGTAGAGCTTGGCTGTAGACAATGGATCGTGTGGTGTGGTCTGGATGAAACCTGGAGGCATGTAGGTAGGAATAGTGGAAGGTAAGTTTCCACTATAGGGTGGTGGTTATGTGACCATTGGTTATTAGCACCGTAGTGTCCAGGAAGTGGATCTCTTGTGTGGACTGGTTAATTAACTGGTTAATTAACAATGCTGTTGACGAACTGGGGAAGCAGGCCTGACACCCTTCCAGATGCTTGGCTCTCCTTAAGCCCCCATTGGCCTATGCCAGCTTTCCTAAGGGCACTGTTTGAGGAGATCTTAAATCTTTTTCTGCCTCCCTTTATGTCACAAGACAGTGGCTCACAGAAGTGTTTGCTTTCGAAGGCAGGTGTTTCACTCACTTTCTTTTTGTCATTTTTGTTTTGTGTTTGGTTTTTTGTTTCCTTTCCTCTGAAGGATTTTTTGACTGTTTTGCATTTAATAAAAGCTATTTCTCACTTCCACTAACTAGATAGGAGCTAAAGAGGGTTGCTAGGCAGTTTACATCATTTTTATAACCTTGTTGATTGTACTGTTACCTCCTAGAAGAGGAACAAATTGAGACAGCCTATCTGTAAACTCCACTGCTAAAACAACTCTACCAAGCCCATATTATAACTTACTGAATATTAAATATTCATCGCAGACTAGATGGTGAAATATCAATGCCCAAGCCAAAAAATAATCTTCCTGTTTTGTTTCTACTGTGCCAGCAGAAGATATACAATCAACTTATTTTTGTCAGAAAACTAAAAAGGTATTTATTCTAAATACAGGCAGGAAATATATCTCTTTTCTCACCATAACCACACTTTCAGCAGAGACCATTAAAGCACTCTTCACAGCTTTTATGGCCTACAGCATATTTTCTTTACCTGCCGGACTCAGAGCTGTTTCATTTGAAGTGATCATTGCATAACCTGACCACTTGCCAGATGCGATTCATACAAGTTGAAAATGTAGATCTGTGGCAACGTACGATCTTCTCTTTAAACGTGTTTGGGATCAGAAAACTGACTGTGTAATTAGGACACCTACTTACTCAATAGTTTTGATTCCTGTTGAGACATATCTGATTACTTTAAAGATAACAGCAAGTTTGTACTACCTTTTACTTCTATTAACATCAAAGACTCAATACAACCACAGGAGAATGTGGTTCATACATCAACACATTTGTTAACTAAGTTCTAATTGAGGAATCTTCATTACTGATTATCTTGTTTACTGAGCCAGAAATATCACAGGTTGACCTTCAGAACTCAGGCTGAATTTGCAGAGCTGGCAATTAGCAGAAACTTCTTTTCACTTTTGAACACAGCCAGTTTGATAAGGAAACAGAGACACAGTAAACATGGGACCCTGTGACGTCACCTCCAGACACTTTCAAAAATATAATTGAACTTTGAGAGAGACAGGGCCTGATTCTGCTCATTTACTTCAATTCAAAGAGTAATTCCATTGAAGTATAAAACTGATGTTAGCCAGATCAAAATCAGGCCCATTGCCACATGGTAACAACAATATCTGCATGGGCCAATACCAGAAGTATGCACCAATAAGCAAGACCTACATTCCTGGGCCCCAAGAGAAAGCAGATCTGACTGGCCAAGTGACACTTCAGCAATGCATTACTCAGTAGTGTAAAATTACTTTGTTCTAAATCAAAATAAAACAAATGTGCCACAAAATATGGTCTGCAGACACATATAGGCTACCTGTGCATCGCAAGAGGGTGATTTTTGTCCTCATATGCCACCACCCTTTGAGGCCAGATTCTGACTGCAGCCCTAGTGGTGGAAATCTGGAGTCACTCTGTCAATTTCAATGGACTTACTGCAGATTTCCACCAGTGTAACTAAAACCAGGGTTTAGGAGAAGTGATAAAAGCATGTGGACCCATAGGTACACCACTGTATTGTCTCATACAAGTTCAGAAGACAGTCTAGAGGAAGGGTCAAACCAGAACCATGCTTGTATTCACTGAATTGTCATTCACACAGGGATATAGTAAAATTCATTCAAAAAAGCAGTGTCCAAATCGAAAAATGAGACAATAATGAAACCCAATAGTAAACTTCCTATGATATTGTGAAGTCTCCTGTGGGAAAACAAAGCCATACTCTTGTTATGGCTAATGAACAGACCCTCTCCATGTGTTAACCAATCATAAAATCTCTTGTGGCAAGGTGGACTAGGCTCCGATCACTGTATAGGAAGTTATTATAGAAATAGAATAAGAAGATGTATAGTAATTTAAAAAAAAAAAAAACAGACACAGAACCTGCCCGCCCTTTCTAGGGGAACCAACTTCTCTGGTTCATGAAATAGAGTCAGTAGTTAAAACTTGATCAGTCTAAAGGGCTAATCTTCATTTGTTTATGTCTGTTCTCTCACCTGCTTTTTGGTCATTGTGTAAAAAGAGGAAAGAGCAAAACATTTGTCACTAAGAAAAAATAATCTGGACATGAAATAGAGATTTTGACAAAAGTCCTTGTTAAGTATGGGAGATGCATTTACATTTGACCTCCTTCCTCAAGAGAAGCTCTCTCTCTCTCTCCCCATCACAACTCTCCAAGACCCAATCAGAATTCCAGACTAAAAGACCCGATCAACCTTGGCAAAAAGCAGAAAGAGATCCTGAGAGAGAGAGAGAGAGAGATCCTGAAACAGAAAGATCTTATGACAGAAACGAGTTGAATATTCTAGCATATTGCAAGTTTTGCTAGATACTGAATTACACCTAGCTACACAATATGTAAACACTACATTATATCTTATTGGGATCTTGATAAACCATGTTCTCTTTAGCTGTTTTATGTCATACTGTGTTATAAAAAGGGCAACCAACATTTTAGAGAGGCTTTGGTGACAATGGTCTACTCAAGAAGTTAGGTTTGAATATAGAGAGAACAACAGTTTTTGGTCTGTGTTTATACAATGCCTAATACAGTGGGGTCCTGGTCCAGGAACATGGCTCCTGGGAGCTAAGGTAATAAAAAGAAACAACAACATAAAATCATAATGGTCACTAAAACTGATTTTGGGATAAACTGATAGAAATGAACAGAGTGACCCACTTCTTTAATGGGCTGAGTCCTTCTCCATGTAGGAAGGGTATTATACTTGTCCATCACAGACCATGTTTTGGAAACATGCCTGAAAAAAAAAAAATCAAGGATTTTAATCATATCTCACTAAATCCAACAGAACAAATGAACATTAGATATGTAATTCATGAATTCTAGGTTACACAGACATATTATCCCTTTCCACTTCAGAGACTACAGCTACCAAATGTAGCCTCAAAATGTGAGCGAGGTATACAACTGGCGACATCATGCAAGTCTCCTTGAGGTCTATAGAGGGAAGAATGCCAAGAGTGTGAGAGGTTTACACAAGTGCGGTCCCAATTTCTAATTTCTGGGATGCACAAACAATTCCAGAATATCTTATTTCTGTCCAGAACAAACAGAGAGACAAGAGCTCATTAAGCTTAGTTCACCGGGATTCTAGTCCTTCCTTATACAATATGTGATCTCCTGGATGAGAGTTAAAGTTCACACCAATTTTCCATAGAAAATTCACCAAAAGGAAAGAAAAGTATTGAGACAAAGCCAAGGTGCTGTGGCCATAAGAGCATAAATGATGCCTATAAATGCATTGCATTGCCACTTCTCATCTTTCTCTGATGTAGCTTTCCACTGACATGCGGAACAGATGTTGGAGGTGGGTGCAGCATCAGATACGTCCGCCTTCTGCCACCTGCACAAGCCAAGGAGAGAGTGAAAAGACCATAGACAGCGTTTCACTGAATATCACTAGCTCTTTCCTATCTTCCACACAGAACCTTCAGGCATCCCCTGCTCGGCTAAGTGACACCAAAGCTGATTTGAAAATTCATTGACGGCTTCTTGTACCATAAAATTTGATCGAATCCAACACATCATAAGCTAGCTCCTCTGCCATCATCCAAACGTCCAGAGATAACTCCCTTTTGAGGAAGGCAGCTGCACTTCTTAAGCCATAAGTAATGAGCCATGCTGTGGCCTGAGTCCATATACTGTGGGGGCAAATCCTCAGCTGATGGTGTCTGACAATTTGCACCAGCTGCTGACAATCTGCCCCTACAGTCTTTTTTTTTCTCCTGCAGGCCATAGAAGAGATGGGAGAGCCAGGGCTATTACCACTGTGTAAAAGTTGGAATCCCCCTCGGAAGTCTGGTGTGATCGGTGCACAGAGGGTGTCCTTGCATTGATGAGCTCATTAGCTTCTCCATTTGACCCTGGTTGCCCATTTCACCCAAGATTTGAAAGTGAAAAGGAGTTTTAAATCAAACCTTCACCCACAACCTTCTGCCAGGATTCAGAAGCACTTGCCATAGTTTTTGTAAGAATCCGAAGACAAATAGCATTAGAAAAGAAAATGCTATTTTCCAATAAATTTCCCCATGCAATACCTGGTAGATTTCACATTTAGAAATTATCCCACTATAAAAAGGTATTTGTGTTGTCTCCTAAATCATAAATTCCAAAAGCAGACAATAAAATTTACAATCACAGGAATAACAGAAGCCTAAAATATTCTGAACATGTTCCTCGAGCAAATAATATAATCCCTGGCACACTAGAACACATGGTTTGCTTCAAACATGTTTCATTTTGTCATCGCATTGAGTGTACAGTATTTCTCTTTGGGTGCAAGAGTGATTGATATCGTTGGAAGAATTGTTTGTAAGAACATGAAAGTTGCCAAAGCAAACACGTTGGAGGAAAGTGTGCAGAAGGGGGGGAGCAGCAGCATTTGGAGTAGATCTGGGTTTGGGGAGTTCATAGAGAGGTGAGACAGCGAGATGTAGAACAAATAAAAACATTCTGCACACTTCATCTAAATAAATTATATACAAATATTGGCCTTTTTGTAGATGTTAACAGCCCAGTTACTGCTCTTTCCTCCTGCCCCTATAGAATGTGGGCTGAAAGCCAGCTTTCTTTAGCTAATGATTTGTCCCTTTTGTTCCGTTAGAATGAATCTATTAATATTTAGTTTTATTCCATGAAAGCTTTCAGCGTGGTAAAACAAAATAATCTATTTACCTTCTATTATATGGGTGCAATATTGATTTACGTGGCTTGATGATGTACATTAATAGGTTTTTCTTATGCTGGGCTGAGTTGGCCAAAGGAAAAACAATATATTTTGACCTATTTTTCTTTTACAAATAATATCTGACAGCACTCATTAGAAGATGCAACCTTTGGTGTGTAAATTTAATAACTTCCATTGCTGACATGAGGGGGAAAGGAATACAGGAGAGCTGGCTGTATTTTAAAAGAATCCTTATCGAGGTTACAGGGACAAACCATCCCGATGTGTAGAAAGAATAGTAAATATGGCAGGCGACCAGCTTGGCTTAACAGTGAAAGCCTTGCTGATCTTAAACACAAAAAAGAAGCTTACAAGAAGTGGAAGATTGGACAAATGACCAGGGAAGAATATAAAAATATTGCTCAGGCATGCAGGAGTGAAATCAGGAAGGCCAAATCACACTTGGAATTGCAGCTAGCAAGAGATGTTAAGAGTAACAAGAAGGGTTTCTTCAGGTATGTTAGCAACAAGAAGAAAGTCAAGGAAAGTGTGGGTCCCTTACTGAATGAGGGAGGCAACCGAATGACAGAGGATGTGGAAAAAGCTAATATACTCAATGCTTTTTTTGCCTCTGTCTTCACGAACAAGGTCAGCTCCCAGACTACTGCACTGGGCAGCACAGCATGGGGAGGAGGTGACCAGCCCTCTGTGGAGAAAGAAGTGATTTGGGACTATTTAGAAAAGCTGGACGAGCACAAATCCATGGGGCCGGATGCGCTGCATCCAAGAGTGCTAAAAGTTGGCGGTTGCGATTGCAGAGCCATTGGCCATTATCTTTGAAATCTCATGGCAATCAGGGGAGGTCCCGGATGACTGGAAAAAAGGCTAATATAGTGCCCATCTTTAAAAAAAGAGAAGGAGGAGGATCTGGAGAACTACAGGCCAGTCAGCCTCACCTCAGTCCCTGGAAAAATCATGGAGCAGGTCCTCAAGGAATCAATTCTGAAGCACTTAGAGGAGAGGAAAGTGATCAGGAACAGTCAGCATGGATTCACCAAGGGCAAGTCATGCCTGACTAATCTAATTGCCTTCTATGATGAGATAACTAGCTCCATGGAGGAGGGGAAAGCAGTGGATGTGTTATTCCTTGACTTTAGCAAAGCTTTTGACACGGTCTCCCACAATATTCTTGCCAGCAAGTTAAAGAAGTATGGGCTGGATGAATGGACTATAAGGTGGATAGAAAGCTGGCTAGATAGTCAGGCTCAACAGGTAGTGATCAATGCTTCCATGTCTAGTTGGCAGCCGGTATAAAGTGGAGTGCCTCAAGGGTCAGTCCTGGGGCCGGTTTTGTTCAATATCTTCATTAATGATCTGGAGGATGGTGTGGATTGCATCCTCAGCAAGTTTGCAGATGACACTAAACTGGGAGGAGAGGTAGATATGCTGGAGGGTAGGGATAGGATACAGAGGGACCTAGACAAATTAGAGGATTGGGCCAAAAGAAATCTGATGAGGTTCAACAAGAACAAGTGCAGAGTCCTGCACTTAGGATGGAAGAATTGCATGCACCGCTATAGACTAAGGACTGAATGGCTAGTTCTGCAGAAAAGGACCTAAGGGTTACAGTGGATGAGAAGCTGGATATAAGTCAACAGTGTACCTTTGTTGCCAAGAAGGCCAATGGCATTTTGGGATGTATAAGTAGGGGCATTGCCAGCAGATTGAGGGACGTGATCGTTTTCCTCTATTCAACATTGGTGAGGCCTCATCTGGAGTACTGTGTCCAGTTTTGGGCCCCACACTACAAGAAGGATGTGAAAAAATTGGAAAACGTCCAGCAGAGGGCAACAAAAATGATTATGGGACTGGAACACATGATTTATGAGGAGAGGTTGAGGGAATTGGGATTGTTTAGTTTGCAGAAGAATGAGGGGGGATTTGATAGCTGCTTTCAACTACCTGAAAGGGGGTTCCAGAGAGGATGGATCTAGACTGTTCTCAGTGGTGGCAGATGACAGAACGAGGAGTAATGGTCTCAAGTTGCAGTGGGGGAGGTTTAGGTTGGATATTAGGAAAAACTTTTTCACTAGGAGGGTGGTGAAGCACTGGAATGCGTTACCGAGGGAGGTGGTGGAATCTCCTTCCCTAGAAGTTTTAAGGTGAGGCTTGACAAAGCCCTGGCTGGGATGATTTAGTTGGGGATTGGTCCTGCTTTGAGCAGGGGGTTGGACTAGATGACCTCCTGAGGTCCCTTCCAACCCTGATATTCTATGATTCTAATGGAGAAATATTTATTTTAATTTCATTTTTTCCTCTTTTCACTGTCAAAATGTAGAAAATATTGTTGCTTTATATAGCCATATCATAAGGCACTGTAATAGCTGAGCTGAAGACTGTGAACCTTTCAAGTTCCTGGGGTTTTGTCACTTGGGCAGATAAAAAGAAACGATATAACTATGTAGCTGAGGCATTCTAGCTCCTAGACTCCTCAGAAGTTCCTGCTGCTTGTAGCAACAGGTATAACCTATACAATATCCCTGATGAACTCTTGTCATAGTCTCATGTCAATAACCCATCCACTGTCATTTTGTGGTTGTGATATTGAAATAGAAATTCCTGTTTCTGAACTCCCCATACAGTTCTCTTGAGTATTTGGTAACCTGGACCATTTAAACACTATTTGACTCCTTCTGGAAAACTTTGAGAAGTACTTTTGAAATACATTCTGCTGACATCTCAGATCATGGTGTGATCTAACTGTGAGGCTTGGCTTTGCTCTGCTCTGGTACGAAACATGGCCAGTTCTTCCTTCACTTCACAGAAAATCTCCATGTGATGTAGCGGCTCCACACCAGCCACCCTCTAACCTCCTTTGTATGGGGCATCACAAGAAAAAGTCTTTCTTATGCCCTAGAAATCTCTGATTTCCCAGATCCATTGGCTTTTCCAGCTGCTCTAAATTACTCTAGGGACTGAACCTGGTGCACCCAAACCTCCCATCATCTGCAATGGAATATATAGAATTATAAATTGCAGATGGTTTAAAAATCAGAATGGTCTTGAATTTTGTCTTCAGGTGTTTTATAGGAGCAGGGAGAGAGAGAGGGAGAAAGTCATAAGTAGCAAAAACACAAGAATACGATGTTGTAATTAATTATTTCAAATACTCTCCCTTCTGCTCCCACCCACATTTTCTTAGAAGGCCATTTCTTGCTTTTGATTCCTATGCAAAACGAACTAAATAATTAAGGGGAATGAACTATACCAGCAAGTATTTGAAAGGAAGCACTGCAATCCAATGGCTGGAAACCTACATTATTGTCTTGATCCTGTAGTCCTTACTCAGACAAACTCCCATTGATATCAGTCTGCATTATCCGGTCCTTTAATTCAACACTGAATTTGAGATATGAAATCCACAAAAGCCGGGAAATTAATTATCCCTAACCCATGGCTTGATCCTGATCACCTTTCTATGCAAAGCAGCCAGAAAACCACCTGAGCCAATCAGCTGGGGAATCCCGTGGTGGCCCAGTGTGGCCAGGGTGGGAGAGGGCATGCCCATAGATAGGGTGCTCGGTTCGGGGCTGTTGAGGTTCTTCTAAATTGTGCTGTGTATCTTAGTATATATTAATTATGAGCCGCTCCTCAACTGTTACTTATCAGTAGCTCTTAATCTGCAATGAAATGCACAGAAGTTGGTGGGTTGTTCCTTGTTGAATTCAGTGGATGTTTTGATCACATTTACAAGATGCAGTGGTCCAGCCAAACTGCGCTTATTACAAGTCTGGCAGGGGGTAGAGGTGGCTGGTGACTGCCAGATCCTTGGAATGGGTTAGTACAGGAGAGGGATAGTATGGATTTGGTCTAAATTATATGTTTTATATTGTAATTTCACGTTAATTAGTGCAGTTTCCAACTTTCTGTCGAGCATTTAGTTAAAAAAAAAATTTTCCCCAAGTGCTAACCAGGAAAACTGTCTAGTAACACCCACTAGGAAAACAATCTAAAAGCATGTACAACTTTAGACAAACACTTCAACCACCTGCTGATTGAGACTGGCTACCAAGCCTTCAGCTGAGAAGACCCTGGATCTCGGGAGGGTGCATCCTAAGCCATTGATCTACTTGTTTTTAGAATTGTAAAGGTCATCGAGCTCATGGCTTTGCGGGTACTAGCCCTAGGGAAATTCCTGAACCTCTAAACTCAAGTAAACTCACAGCTGTTTAGAAGATACCTCCTTCACCACCTGCTGTCCCCCGACTCTACAGGTTTAGCAACCTGTTCCAAATGGCCCTGCAATGGCCCCACACCAGTGATGTAGAAGAAAGGAGCACAAGATTTGACTGAGCTGGAGATGTAATTACTTGCAGATATATATATGTACAAATAGTTACTCTATATACGCAAACCTCAGCGCCCTCTTCAGACGTGGCTGTATAAGGACATTTACTTTTGGCAGGAGAGTCAGGGAAAGCAGTGCTGAACTCTAAAGGGACAAATCAACAAATCCTTCTTATCTGCCTCACTCAAGTAATTTCACTGGAATCAATAGGACCAACTGCACAAGAAGAGGGAACAGGATTTGGTCCCAAATGACTGTAAAAACCACCAGTTCAGCTCCCATAATGTATTCATCCGGGACACCCTTATGTATTCACTGTCCATTTATTTTGGTTTGTTTTACTACTTGTTTTGCGATTTTTAAAACAGCAGCCCAGATGAACAAAATGAAAAATTACCCAGATTACTCAGCCCAGAGGAGAAGGTTCAGCACTGCTCACCAGGATTAAAAGTTCCAGGCTCTGTAGACAGTATACAAATACGTTGGATATTACTTGGGGCCAGATAGTGACCTCAATCCAAGAGAGCTCCCATTGATATGTATGAGAGTTGTGCACACAGATCTAGGGCATGCAATATAGGGCCCCGCCCCTTAGAGAGTTCTCTCAAGATCTTTACCCTCTTCTGCACCTTTCCCCTCCTCTTCAATTTACAGAAACACAGTAGGATAAGCAGCATGTTTCCTGCCTTTAACATAAACTGAAAATATTGTTAATGGCCAGTGTTATCTCCAAGTGTCTACTGAGAGCAAATCAACAGCAGCCACTTACAGCTTGAAGTTATTTGTTAACACATACTTTATGCTTTTAAGGTTATGAAAGCTCGTTTTCATGCTTCCTCTTATGTTTCACACGTCTGCCCGAAGGAGGTGTAAAAAGGAGCAAACGAATCAATATGAACTTTGCTGGATCGCAGAAAGAGGGGTGCTCTGACTTATTGTATTAGTCTGCTCTTCCAGAAAACAACTATCCATTTTTAAACATTCACATGCAAAATTATATATATATAATAATATGTGAACAACAATAGCGTCCTTTTAGGGTAGGAACAATTGATGGATTCATCACATTCTTTGGCTTACTGACTCCCTGAGTAAAAGTCTCCGAAAGACAAAAAAAAAATCATTGGAAAATACTGACTCTCAGCTTCTAAGTGTATCTGATCTGCGGCCAGTCCAGAAAAAGAGTGACTGAGCTTTTATGACGGACGCTAGTGGTCACTGGTAGGAGAAGCACCGATTGCACCGTACTTCTTTCCTTCCTTACAGCCGACCAGCGTCTCCTCTAAACGCCCCACAGACGCATAGTATTATCAGATAAAAACACCTCCGTGGGCACTCCTTTTCTAGAAAGATGTAACGAATGTCCCATTTCTCAGCGTTGGGGTTGTATCTGTTTAAAATTCGAATAGAACATGCCACAGTTGTACTGAGCCTCTTCTGGCTTAGCCCCGTGTAAGTCACGGGGGAACTGCATTCAGTACCATGGAGTTAAAAAGGCTTAAAACCGGCACGAGAGAAAAATAAGGCCTAACTTATTACACGTTCTACTAGCATTTTACATGGATAACAACAGTACCTTCAGGCCCAGGATGCTTTTTTCCTTCAGGATTCACCACAGACTAATTCTTGATCATAAAATGCATTTAATTGTACTTACCCTCATCCTTTTGTGGAGCCAAACTGGAACACACGAGCTGAACTCCCTTGAGCTTTTGTAGAAGCCCAGATCTAGTTTCAGATCCAAACTTTGCATCTGGGGCATGCCTCCACTTATCACACCATACTTTTTTTTTTTAAAGGACTATTATATTTTACTTGTTTAAGGAAACGCTTTTCTCATGATTTCCGGTAGAAAAAGAGAACCGTCCTGGCCAGTTACTTTAGCTAGTTCCTCCTATGTAGCCATCACAGAGCAGCAAAGAGTTAATGGGATGATTGTAATATAATCAGTGTGGCAGGTCCTGCACCTCTTTGCAGGCCAGAAGTCTTTAGGCACTTGACCAGCCCCATTGCCTTCACGGAGACAAGAATAAGGATCACTCCCGTGTGCAGATTCTGTCCTGACATTATTAACTCCTGCAGGGGATAGGGAGGGGGAAGAGCCCACACAGGAAGGGGAAAAAGTTATCCTGCAAACCACACAGAGTTCCAGATACTGCAACCCCTCTGCTGGGAGAAGCTGGAGAAGATAGGGAATGCTGAGATCTGAAGGCAAACCTCGTGTTTCTTGGGGTAGCCTTGGGGAGTGAATTATCCTTCATAAAACTCTCCTCACCTCCCCCTCCCGCTGGCAGCATAACTCTCTAAGGAACTGCGCCCATCCATAACTTGCCGGTGAGCCGCCTCTCCGGAGGCGATGAGGGTAAAAGGCAGTGAGGGGGAGTTAATACAGAACCCGCCAGCAGCAGTGTCTCCCGCTGCCGTTTCCGTGTGTGCTGCAGACCAGACTTCCTCCACTCTGGCCACAGCCAGCTTCGGGACCCAGAGAGGGCGGGGGTCATTCGCCGGGGCAGGCTGTACACTGGTTCCCTTCTCTTCCTTCTGACAATTTTGGGACCATCCACCACTGTAGTGCGATTTCCACAGTTTTACTCCCCTTTGTGATCAAAAACTAGATTCTGCCTGGCTTTCCTCGAGCAAAACACCCCTTGATAATACTGGGAGCAGATTTGGTCCCGAATGCTTCCCTCCCCCCCAAAATGTTTAATGTGGGGAATTGGGATTTAACAGGTTTAAAGAATGATCGGTCTGAATCCACCAAATAATGCATATTTGAAAAACTTCCCCCAAGTCTACCAACCTAACGTGCATTACAAATATATAATCTATCGGGGACTGCGCTCCTGGTAGACCTGCTAACGTCAATCCTCACCTCGGTGCAGTCTCTTGCTGGGGGTGCTCTCTGGCGTTGTAACGTTAACAAAGGGGTAAAGGAGGGTATAAAGAGTTAGCCCCACGTATTAATTTTAGAGGCAAACACTATTTGTTGCCTTATTTTGTCTGCTTTGAATGTGCTGGGATAAGGCTGGAGGGATAGAAATGCCAGTCCTGCGATTGACTGCAGCGGAGTAAGTGCCATTTTCCAGCGTAACTCTCCGACAAATTAAACAGCTTGGAGAAATATCAGCTATTCGGCTCCATTTCCCAAATGAGGATAATATTCAAAACCAGTTGTACATGCCCACTTCCTTGCTGAGCAAATACACTGGAGTCTCAGCTGCCTGTCAGATGCAGGGGAATATAATTCTTCAAATGAGTTCTAATTTGTTGATTGGCTTTTGGTGGGTCTTCTCTTGCCAAGTAATAAGTGAGAGCTTTTTTCAAGGCACTTTGGTCATATCAAGCCAGTAAGTTAAAGCATCTGTGCGCAGCAGACAGCAGGAGGATAGAGTTAATGAAGAGAAGGTGGAGGGTTTTTTAATTTTATGTTTGTGTTATATTATCTCAATGTCCCTGTTCCATGCTTGGAAGGGTGATAGCAGCAGAAGATAAAATGATCTGTCTCTGTTGGCATTCAAGAGCAGTAAGAAAAGACCAGGACTAACCCAAAACCCCATGGACTGAAATCCATTAGTTGGTTGTGAGTGGATTTCCTTGGGTCATCGTGACGTTGTGAGGTTCCCACTTACTCTACATGAAGAGAGCAATATCTAGAATTATGGTTAAAATAACCAGAGGTAGTTATGGGAGTCCTGCCTGGGCTGAAGTTTAGGGACAATAAACACATAAGTTTCCCATAGAGAGGCTAAAAAGAGGGGAGGGAGAGATTCTCAGAACTCTGAAAATGATGCGTAACACAGCCCAGGGGAAAAAAAGATTAAAAAGACATTTCTGTCACAGCGGCTGTAAATGTGCACTAACTCTAATCAATCAGTTCTCCTGTACTTATATTAAGAGATTTATCTTACAAAAAAAAAAAAGCTCTCAGTAAAAACCATGAGGTAATGAACATATCCTATTATATACACTACTGTCAGCTAATAAAACTAAAGACAAAATGTGCGTATCTTTTTACTCCAGAGTATCTAACCATGGCAGGAGAGGGAAGTTATATTTTAAATTGAAGACTTAATTACAAACCCATTTCTCAGAACCAGTCGGGAAAACAGTGTGGGAAACGGGAAATGAGTGTCCCCCCTGGGTCAATACAGGTTTATCCGTCGGAGGAAGAACTTCCCTGTTTAATACTGGGACAGAATGGTTTTGTAAAGAGTAGATACCATTCATCAACAGGACAGCATGACACATTCACACTGTTAAGGTATTCCCCTCCTCCCATCCACGCGAGCTTTGAGAGCACTCTATAAAGCAAGGTAGCTGCAAGATTCTGTTTTTTCTTCAAAAAGCTCTCGCTTCCCCTGCAAAGGCCAGTATGTGATGGCTGGGTCGGTATTTGCTGCAATGCTTTGCCAGAAAAAGAGCGACATCAGATGACAGGGTTCCCCTTTTAACTTTTCATTTCAGGATAGTTGAGTCACAAAGTTATTTACTTAACTGCAATGCGTGTTTCACGTCTGTTAGAAACATTAACAGTTTTATCAATTATTTATCAAAATAATCATGCCTCAGTTTCTTAGACTGGTAGCCTTTTTGTTAGATCGTACCTAGAACGTTATTTTCTGCTTTGCTTTCTCGAGGTTTCCAAAAACTTCACCTTCATGTACAGAAAAATGTATTGTTTCCAAGTGCAATTGAAATCATCAGCCATTTAGCCCAGCCACTTTGTTATGAGTAATGGTGAATTTTACATACAAAACTTACTACATATTATCTCATCGTCCTGTACAGGATAACACGAAAACACTCTACACAAAGCCGTTTGGAATCAGTAAGGCCAGTTTCAGAGGCGAGGTTGTGAGATCACGTTTCCCGTACAGTTGATCTCTTTGGCTCCGTTTGCAGTTTGGGTCCAGGGAGTTTTGCAGACTGCATAGGCTGACATTTAGTTAATATCTTTCGCCAAGTTCCATGTTCTAACCTAACAAGATTAAGAACAGTGACCTGATGGTATTTCTTTTTACATCTGGCTTCTTTCCGTTAAAAGGGATTACTGCAGCAGAACCAGTGGAAACCTTACTCCGGCGGAACCCTCTGTTCTACAGCTTTTCCAGCCTTGCTCCATCTTTGCGGCGGGTGCAAACCTAAACCCAAGATCAGATGAGAGATCAGGTGCATCTAAACTCTTGCTCTCCCATTTGGAAAGCTCTTGTCACGTGAAACGCCTGATTAGTCTCACAACCAACCACCCATCCCCCGCACCCGGACCAGTCTTTAAACTGTAGCCCCCTTTTCAAGCGAGAAATCCCACTAAAATAAATGGTTCTACCCGCTAAAGAAAGGCCGGCGGGATCGCCACCCACCCGCCCACTGTGCTCTTGAAAATAAACCAGGTGGGGCTCAGCACTTCGGATAAAAGCGACTAGGGCAGTGCTAGTTGAAGCGGGGGAAAGCCTGGTTTGATCATTAGCACGACGCACCTTCTCCTCTCTCCCGCTGTCCCTGAAACCCACCCCGCAGAAAGCGCAGGGGGCACAAAGACCGCGCTTCGTGCAGCTCATCGATTAGCCGCCGCTCTGCCCCCAGCTCCCGTGTGGGCGGCTGGAATTGACGTGGCGCCCAGCACGTCCGCGACCACCGAAGCGCCCCAGGGGGCGGCCGATGCCCTGCGGAGAAATCTCTCAGCCAGCAGCAAAGAAGGGGCGAAAAGCCGCCCGGGGCTTCCTGGAGCCTGCCTGCGTGTGCAGGAGACGGAGAGCCTGACAGCAAGTCGTTAGCCCGCCAGGCTGCGGCCCGCCGACAGCTTTCTCCCGGGTTTTTAGGCCTGCCTTCTCTTTTTAAACAACTCATCCCAGCGCTCCGGAGAGGCAGAAGACGGCGCGGAAGGAGTTTCTTTTGAGTGATCACGGTGATCTATCCAGGCCCTCTAATTAGAGAGAGATCCAGGGCGGGGGGCATTAGTTTCCAAACATCTTAATCGAGCCCTAAGCAGGGCTCTTTTCAATGGCAGGGGATAAACGTAGCAACTGTTACAGTCCCACTGAATAGCTGCCTCCCATGGTGGGAATTCAGGGGTCTTTTCACTACCCCCAAGCCGTTTAGTCTATGGGCCCAGCAACCCTCCACAGATCTTCTAATTAGTCTAATTAGAAAGGTGGATTGATCGATGTAACGGAAGACAGAATTGAGTTAGGAAGATGCCAATCTGTACTTGGGAGCTGTTTATTCTCTGTGAAAAGAAGATCGTAGAGTCTGACATGGTGGCAAGGGATTCACGGTGTGCCCAGGGCTGGATAATAAAGCTGGCGAAGAAAAAACTCTCCCGAACTTTATTTGGGTTGCAAAAAACTTAGAAGAAACTGTCCTTGTTTCTTTCCCCAGAGGAGTGTGTTTTCCAAGCTAAGCTCTCCTCCCCGAGTTGTTACCTTCATGAGAGGTGGCTAAATTTCAGCATTATTTTTTTAGGGCGAGCAGCCGAATCTACGTACAAGACACCGCCTCCCTTAAAAAGTAGTCAGCCATCAAACTCCCAAGGAAATCTACCACCCCTTTCTGTAGAACAACTCCTGAAAGGAGAAGTCAAAATGATAAACTTCCCCGTCCGTTAAGTGCGATCAAAACACACTGGAGAACTCGTGTTAACACCTGCATTTGTTCAATAAATGCTCCTTGTGCCGACGGAGACTCGCAGTTACTGACAAAACAGTGACATTGTACTATTAAAATATCTACTACAAGAAACAAAAAGTTGGCGCTAAGTGGCCTTGGTGTAAAGGTTTAGATCTGTGCCGCAGTTTACCGATTACAATCGGGAAGTCTATGTATTTTACTAACTAGTCCGACTCCCAGAAGGAAGATGTTCGTTACATTTGAAGAAGTCACGGGGCCCGATCCTGCCGTCTCCGGTTCAACAAGGACCGCAGGATCGGGTCCTCCGGGCCTTTTCCACACGTATGTTCGTTGTTGTAAGAGTCGGAATTTATGGTTAAATAGTCCGGTGTCTATGAATTGGGACTTTGCGCTGTGTACGAGGAGCCTCCCTTCCAATTAAAGGTAGAATTATATGCAAGAAGAAAGTGTCCTGGGTTTTGTAAGAGAGATCGAAAGCGGGATTTAGTTTCCACTTCCTTGTTCGCTTCTGTTATGGACATAGGACGATACCCTGTAATATGCAAGGGCTTTTTTCGTGCCTGCATTTATACAAGAGCTGATTGATATGACCTCCTACTGCTGCAGCCTACCAGAGGCTGGGAGAATGAAAGATGAGGCTCTGTCTCAAGTTCTGCGCATTCCCGCACATATTCTTGCTGCAGGGAGGAAGAAGGTACCGAAGGGAAACTGCGCGGGTGGTTTTGGGAACACTGAACCTTTAATTGGGCTATAAATCAGCCAAAGGACTGTAGGGTAGCGTGTGCAGGTGTAAAAACAGAGGGAAAGTCTGCCGATCAGCAAACGCATCAGGGCAAGTCACAACTCCCTACGAACTGTCACCCTGATAACTCAATTGACAGCAGAATAAACACTGGAGAATTAGAGAAAGGAAGGGACTCGGGATACTGAAGGCCGCAATTTCCACAGCACATTTCCTGCGCATAAACAGCAGCAAACTTGAACCTGTTTGAATGAGGGGCGTAGCTCGGTTTTTGCAAATGGCATGCAAAAGTGGGTCGGGAATCCCCCCTCCACCGAACTCCTCTCCCTGCACAGCCCCGCTTCCAGCTGCATTGAAACCGCCTGGAAGGATTACCGTATAGAAATGTAATTACGTGCCGCGGTCCCAATGTCGGAGCCACAAACAGATGCAAACCCCTTCCCTGCCTATGGGAGAGAGAGTGAGGGGAATTTCCGTTTCCTTTCGCATGAACCAGATTATAAAATGCCCAAGCGTGTAAAAGATCTGTTATCACACTCCCCCTTTTCTGCATCATGTCAGCACAAGACCGCAGAAGAAACAAATCAGAGGGAAACACCCGGTTTTTCCTTTCAGCGGCGCTGACTTTTAAAAGCGCCACTCATTCTCCGACAGATTGAGATTACAAACAAAATTGCCAACGATTTGAAATTAAATATTCTGCTCAGGAGCAAAACCCTGTCAAGCCTCCATCAAGCCGTTGGCAAAAGCCGTGAAGGGATTCGCAGACAAAGGAAAACAATAGAAGTCTAGTTAGATCATTTTTCTGGACATTGTTTACGGTCTGGAAGGGATCAATCGTTTCAAAATGTTACCAGTAAAAATGATCCGGTATGGAATGCAACTAATCGTTTTAGGTTCCTGTCAACTGCTTCCACACAAGGAATCCGATTTTTCAAATCAACGATCCAGAACTCAATTGGTGAAGAATTTAGGTTTGCATGAGCTTTTTAGTACACGAATCAGCCTGCAGCTCCAAACGCTCTGCTTCTTCCCCTCTCCACCCTGTATGTGAGGATCCCAGACCAGTAGGGTCTGCAACAATTTGGCACAATGCATATTATCCCCCCCCCCCCCGCAAAACTGACTCTCTTTTTACTGATTTTCAATGAAAACGAGAGAAGTAAAAGACAGGCACGAGGCTGTAAACGGGTCCATAAATCCAGCGCCTCCTTAGCCCAGTCCAGAATCCAAGGTCTAGCCCGGGACATCAGCAACTGCTGTATTTCAAAGGATGAAGGGGAAGTCCGGTACATTTGTCTCCTGTTGGGGAGCGCTGGCCATTAAGGGCCGTAAACGTGGCTCTGGCACCACTGGATTATTTACAGCAGCACCACAAAGGTATCATGATTAAAAGTCTTGTAGTCATGCAAAATGTCAATCTCTCTATTACCTTCCTTACTGTGTTATTTAACTGAAACACTTCTACTTCTTTCTCTATCAAATAAGAGAACGCTAATACGATATACTTATCGGTCAGAACAAGCAGGGTTTTTTTATTACTCGTTCTTAAACTGTTTGAGGCTTATTAACATTTTAGATCTCGCTCTCTCTCTCACACACACACATACACACACCTACCTCTAAAACTAGGAGTTATATCCTGCCAGTGTTTTTTACGAAGAATACCCCATTGATTTCAATGGAGAATTCTGGTAGCAATGAAGAATGCTCTGCGCCAAACTTAAGCGATTTAAATCACTTCCCTTCTTCCTTTTGTGTTCCAGAGATCTTTAGGATTCAAAATCTGAAGAAAGCAAAATAATCGATTATTATGAAAGTAGTTTGTTAATTAAAAGAAGTTCCAGACCATTCACTCCTAATGTCAGCAAATTTTGAGCGCCCTAGACTATTAGGAGCTGCAGGTACAAGACATTCGCTCGAGTTCCTCTGAGACACAGCGGTGTACTTTGGTGTTTGTTTACAGAGAAAGCAGATAAGACCGAAGTATCCTGAACACAATGCACAAAGGTATTTTCCAGTCCAACACCCCAAACCACCTACTCAATTCTGTCTAAATTCTATAGCGCAACTTGTGGTACTTACTGACAGAGAACAGCTCAGCAAACTGTATCAGACTGCGGGGGGATGTTGGGCTCTTAATATACTTAGATTTTATTTTAAATTACAATTTCTTCCAGGCTGTCGATTCAGACCTGGTTGTTTTAAACACATATGCAAAATGCATCTCCTAAGAGACATACACACGAAAAAGTTACTGGGATTCTATTTTTGTAACTCTTCAAAAGGAAATGAGCAAATTTTGCTCCTGAATAATGCAGATTAGGTTGCTTGTGCTGGGGATGGAAAGTTTGTCTAATTTGTTGTCTGCCTGTCAGAACGTTCCTCTGAAAAATACGTCGGGATCAGGAAGAATTGCAAGTATTGTCCTATTAAATACATCATCACAGACGCAGGAAAACACATTTTTTAAATCAAGAAAACAGCCTCAGTACTTTGAGGTGAGTCGTGTGCTGAAAGTGATCTCAAGAAGTTAATTTCCAGAAAAATGCTGCCCTTTGGCCTCGCCGACAAAGCTTTGGGGCATTGTGTTTTGTTTTACTGTAACCAGTCACTAATGAAGAGATGGAGCAGTACAGGGGAGGCTCCCAATGTACAGGTATGTTATATTGAAATTAGCTGTGCACGGGAAGTCTTCTAACAAGCCCAAAGCGGTGCCCTATGGTAAAGTTAAAGGAAGGAATAAAGCTGGATTTCAACGATGGGATTATTTTACATAGACAATAGTTCTTGTTGCCAAATAGTACTGAAGCAGTTAAGTCATCTAGGGGACCTGATCCCCTCTGCTTTTCAGAGATTTTTTTTCCCCCAATTATTTTCTCTTTTATGAATAAGCTTGAATCATTGGTCCGATTTGAATGTCATGGGATTTTATTGTAGTCTGGACAGGTGGAATTTCCTCATATACATATGGATGAGAAAACTATTAGCTTCACGTTGTGCTTGCTAAATATATTAGTCAGACCTATGGGTCTTACATTTAAAAGATTATAGATAGATAAGATTATGTTTATGTGTGTATTAAATAATACCATATAATCAACCCCTAGAAACGCATATATACGTAACATAACTGGAAAAGAAATGTCCACTCTTAACAAAAATACTTTATGAAAGAACAGTAGACATTTCTTTCCCAATCTTATTCAACAAAATTCTCTGATATACACACACATATATTTGCAAAAATACCTTCAGACTCAATCGTAGACAATTCTTTCCCAGCTGCATTCGGAGGATTAAATGCAACTGAAATATCTATTTATCTGTTCGCTTCCAATATAAATTGTGTGATTTCTCATCTAAGTACAAGGCCCCGCAGAGGTCTGCCCTTCGTTTTGCTCCATCAGTGAAAGGAAACATTAGAATCAATGCAGTGTGTCTTTCCTGATTTGGAGGAAGGACAGGTTTAATTGTTTTGATAAAAACACTTTCCCTCTGAATTCAGTTCCCTGATATAATTTCTGGAATTGACTAGACTCTGCATCTAAAACCAATTCTTCTGTGTAATCCAGTTCATAATTAACGCTTCTTTCTTGGCATCCACAAACTATACTCCGTGGCCTAAATGAAATGCCTTTTTTCAAAGTCCAGAAGAAAAGACCATGTGAACTGCAAGAAATACTCCACCAACTCTTTGTGGAGAGCTAGAACCTTTCCATATTTGTAAACACTTGGCCTCATTTCCAGGGGTGCTGAGGGCCCGTAGTGCCTTCAAGGCACTGAAAACCAGGTCAAATTTTCATCCAAGTGTCAACCAAATATATTGCATTGAAAAGCGTCCGCGCGCCTTCCTTAGAGAACATTCACAATGGGAACAGAGGGTTTAAGGTGAGTGACACTTTCATGTTTTTTCCCCCCACGGTAATTACCGGTTGGGCAATCCCTGGAGTATATATACTCCCTCTTTCCCCCGCTTCAGATCCAGACAGGCAATACTGACAGCTCCTCTCCTTTTTCAGCTAAGGAGCGTAATGTGTGTTGCAACAAGCATATCTAGAAAAACTCTCCCGGGAAACTGCAGGAAGTAACGATCCCGACTTTGCACCCACAGAACAGGCTCGCGCTCCGGCTCCCTCCCCAGGCCAGCCTTCCCCAGCGCCCTGGGCACACGGCTCTCAGAGTCGATTTGCCTGCTCACCTCGGAGTGCCGAAGGGGGGCCGCTTCCTGGTGCAGCTGGTCAAATGGTCTAGCAGGAGAAAGACTTGCCGCAGTGAGCGCCTCAAATAATCTGCAGCTGGGGATGGGCACAGGTGAGGGGATTCCCGCTGGAAGGTAACAGCTGCTCGGGAAAATATAACACATAACAAAAGATGGAGCAAAGTAATCAGTTAAATAAACCTATGACTGTGAAATATGGTACTATTGTACTGGAGAACAATAACAACACACGATTTGCAAATCTGTGGCTCCCAGCGGGCACGCCTCTGTCTTATAAAATAAATCTGAACATAATAATCAGTAGGACTCCCATGCACACGGCTCTCTGGTTTTATCACAGCGGCACGGATTCGAAATGAGTAAGTGTCACACGTTTTCAGAGAAATATACATTTAAGGAGATTGGAGGACAATCAGCCGGGAAATAGGATGTTAGGAGAAGAATGCAGCTGTTTGTGGCGCGGAAAGTGATTTGTATTTGCACACAGACAGAAAGAACTACAAAGTAGAGCAGAAAAGCAGGTAAACAGCAACACGCAGTTCCGGGGCAGGGAAGGGGATATTAACAATGGTTTAAAAGTTAATTAGTTTTCAAGAAAAAAATATCATGTATTATTATAGAATATAGTACCAAGATTACACTTGCCTGCTGCAGATCTGGAAAGCCTCCGAGCCGATGAAACTCCGTCGATACGGGAAACAAAACTCTACATAATTGGTATAACCTCTTTCGAAATTAAAAGGGATGCCGACGAAACGTTGTGTGAGCTGGGAGAGACATGCTGTTAAGAATACTTGAAAAACTGATTTGCTTATGGTAGTATAAACCCTGAAAAGCAGGGTCATGATCACAATTTCCATTATTTCTGTCAAACACAATATTATTGGAGACTACTCAGGTACTTACTGTGACTAATGAAGGACAATATTACACACAGTATACTTCTGTCGCTCATACCTGAAGCCATTAAAGCGCACACATTTTCCAACAGTTCCACAGGCCTCAGTCTTAGTGAGAATAACTGCCAGCTACTTCTTGTGCTTAATAGTCTTTGGAGTAACGAACCACACCAGGCTGAAATAGATCTGGGAACAGGTGAAAACAGTTTTCCTGTCCAGACAGCGAGGACAATTCTGACACTGAATACTTGAAATAATACTACATAGAAATGGCCTGAATCATCATCACCAGCAAATCTACATCCCCAGGCAGTAACAGAAGCAGCTCCTGACTCAAACTCAACCCTCAGTCAAGCAGAGAACTCAGAGATATGGGACTAAGGAGGGAGAGATCAAGAAAAGACAGATTCAACTGTTCCACAGGAAGACTTTTTTTAAAATGACAAGAAACAAGTGCATCCTCAAAATAATAGACACCCTACCTCTGCAAAATATTGTAAAGGAGGCAACCTATACAAAAGAAAGCCAAGAGTATAATGGCATTCGCTTTTCTTTCTTTCTTTTTCTTTCTTTCTTTCTTTCTGGTTCGTTGACACTAACGCTAACAGCAAAACTATCACACCTTTCAGTCACATCAGCAGAACCTTTGAGTGTAATAGAACCATTGGTAAGGCAGGATATATGCAGATATGCCAACTACTCAGGTTTGAAATTGGGGGACAGTTTGTTTTTTTTAAAAGGAGGAGTGGGGAAGGACTCAATTTTTTTTATGCCTGAGAGAAATGGTATATTATCTGGTCGAGAAGAATTAAAATACATAATTAAAAATAAATAAATGATCCAACAGAAACAAAGCAATACGTGGAAAGAAACATTTCCGGAAAGAGAGACCGTGTGTGGTATAAAACGCGATTGAACACATAAGGGCTGCATTAACTTCCCAATAGATGACATTTGGCTAAATCTATCCCTAAATTAAAACGCTGCATAATAGCACCATAAACTAAAAAGTTTCTTTTTGTGTGGTCCTTCTGGAGGAACTGCTTGAAACATTAGCCCCCATATAGAGCAATCCCCGCCCAGTTCAGCTCCAGTAATTCGTCTCTCAGCCCTAAGGGGATATGAGGAGGAAAAGAGCCGGGTTAATGAACCCACACTTTGTAGCTGGGGGGAGGAGGCGACACCATCATGTTTGTCTCCCCACCAGTTTGTTTATTAGAGGCCAGCCTATTTAGGAAGAATGGCTCCACTGGGCTCCATCCCTGCAAACACTACAAATGTCCTTCTGTTTGCCTTCAAAGAAAAGGGGACACTGCGCTACATTTGCATGCAAATGTGGAGCCCTAGCTCAGAGATGTTGTTAGCCCCATCAAAGGCTTTAGGGCTGGCCGGACGGCCGGCCTTTGTTACAGCACCTGCTCTGACAGAGCAGCCTGGACACTAGCTGCTCAGTGCAGCGGGCACAGGGGGCGCTGGGCCCTGAGGGCCCTGCAGAGCCCATGACTGTTTGGACAAGCACAAGACACAACAGCTAACTAAGTTAGGTCTTGCCGGTGGAGTCAGACTAAACATCCACATTTGTCCCCAAATTAGTGACGGAAAGTCATTTCAATTCTAGCTGCCAACGACTAATTATCATGTCTTTCAATTTCCAAATGGAGGCCTCTGCTCAAATGCTAGGGAAACCACTGGTATGAAATATGCAAGGAGCCTTTAATATACCTTTTGTCATGAAAGGTAAGGTACCCAAGGGGAAAATAACACGCAGGCATACACACACCTGTGTGTGTGGAGACAGCCTTATGGACATGTAACATGGCTCTCTTCCTGGATTTTGTTGTTATGAAGCTAAAAGAAACAAGTAATGGGAAGTGGCCCACCTGAAGCTACTTTCCCTGTTCCACCGATAAAGGGTGGAGATTTACATGTTCTGTCATCTAAAAGCACAATCTTGCTAATAAGAAGAATAAAAGCATGAATAATATTCTGTGTGTTTGAGAACTCTGTCTAGTATTAATAAATATAGACCTGTTTCCCCACTACAAACTTTCACTGACTAATTTAAAATCTTAACTCCTATGGATAATATTTTCAAAATTGGTTACTTACTGTTAGGCTACTAAATCCATTTTTAGACACCTACATAAAAGTAGCATGATTTCCAAATGTGCTGAGAACTTGCAGTTCCCATTGGGAGCTTACTAGTCACCCACGTTTGAAAATGTTGGCCTGTATTTTAAAGGGCTGCTATGAACTGTTTAATTCATGGTTAAACTACGATTTTAAGGGTACAGGCCAGATAATTTAAACTCTATTAGTACAGTGTTTGAGAGATTTAACACATATTTACTCGAAGTGCAATATATTACTCCAGCAACAAATATGTCTTGCATTAGTTGACTTGAAATGATTCTGAAAAATGTAGACCTATTTCTTCTACAGGAATTTTTATAAACCTGTATTTAGTAGGTCATTTGTGAACAATAATGAAGGAAAATATTTTTCCTGTCTTCTTACAAGGACAAATATATGATGCCTTTGAGATTTTTTTCTGATATTAAAGATTAAATGTGACTGTATATACTTTTGTTCTCTAAGAAACTCAGGCGACCCAAAGCGGCCCTTCATCTATATGCTGCAAATGGAGCTCAGCAGAGACCAGACGTTCAGTCATTCCACTTATTAAAAACAATTTTAACACCGCATTCCTACAAACAAAATACAAAATCATTATTTAGCTATTCAGGAGAGCACAGACCACTATCCTTCTGTAAACTGACGAAAAAAACCTTGAAACGTGAAACCATATAACTGAAAAAAAACTTCCGTTTCAGGAAATCAGGATACTCTGTTCTTTAAGCTGCTAAAATATGCTTGAAATAAAATCACAGGGGATACCTTTTAAACCGAACTCTCTGATTTGGAATTCATGTGTTTGTAATTCATAATATTCCATTCAGTCACAGGTCCATTTTTTAAAAGTGTGTTTTTCAAATTCTGACTTTGTGTCCTAATTTTTGTCTAAATCTGAAATGATAATAACTGCGTTTATGTATATATTCCTATTTAAATTACTTGAATATTTAATAAATGGCTTCGGCAGAAATATTATATATTTAAATGTACCTTTTGTACGAGATATATATATATATATATATATATCTGAAAGTGTATATATATATAGCTGAAAGTACTCGTATTATCTTTACACCAACCTAAAAGTATAAGGTGAAAATTCCCCATAATAGCTGTTTATATAGAATTTATTTTTATTTTCCTTCATACTCTTTGAAAACTAAACTGATGTAGTTATGATTTAAAACACACCCAAAAGTATTAAAATAGTCGACATTTATTGACCCAAATACAAATAGTTTTAGTTTTAGAGCATTGTAATTTGCAGGAAGTGGATATCTTCCAACAACAAATAGATTTACTTACTCCCCTCCCCTCATTTATATTTTTACTTTCTATTAACTTTTATTGTTGACAATGGCTAGACTGTGAAAATCATATTCTGATTTTCTTCTTGGTCAAATCCTTTAATAAATAACTATTTGCTGTAAAGTATTGTGGATACTGTTGTATTAACTTCTCTGTTATTCTACTAATCGCAAATCAGAACTCTCACTCTAGCCGGTGGGGGGGGGGGGGGGGAGCGGAGTGGAGGAGTGCTAAGGAGGGGAATGTCCAAAGCCAATTGTATGGGTGGGACTTTTTTGAAAATTAAAAAATTTATTTTTGAAAATGTATAAAAAATGTACATTAGAATAGTACAATAATACTTGCCAGTAATTTTAACAACATTCCTTGTAAAGAATAAGCATAAAGTACAAAATAAAAACTCCGTATGTCTATTATAATACAAAACACAGGTTAAAATAAGAAAGGATAATTTTGACTTTCTTCTGTGTAAACATGTTAATTTCCTTTTATAAAAGTACATGAGACAAGTGTACTAAAATGAAGAAGTATTGCTTTATTGTCCACCCTCACGACCTTTCATTTCTCTTGTACATTATTGTTTTTGAATTCCTGGACCTGAGAATCTCTGAACTTCAATGGTTTAGAGATATTTTTTTTAAAGGAATCAGATACAACTTTCCAGCAACAAAAGTTTCTGCCTATGCAGCATATAGAATTGGCTTTGCATAAATATAGGTACCGACCAACAAAGTGGCAGGACACAAATCGGCTGTATACAATGTCTGTTTCAACTCGTGAAGGTGAAAAAAGGATATACCCCGAATCCTACCTTCTGAAAGACTTTAAATCGTTAACAATTTGAAATCCTAGCAGTAAAGTTTTCGACATTGGACAAGGCTGTCCCTTGGTGCAGTGCCCCTAAGGCCGCGGCGGCGGAAGAAACGGAGGAAGAAGAAACCAGAGAGCGGGCTAAGACGGGAACCACCGCCGACTGGGACGCACAGCTGCTGCCAGCACCCCCGATGATGCTCTCAATGGAGAAGGGGGAGCGGGCCAGAGCCGAGCTGCTGGATTTGGCAGCGTGCAGAGAAGAAGTCAGGGACGGGCTAAGCTGGGGCGGGTAGCGGAAGGTCCTGGCCAGCTCCGCCGCTGGCAGTAAGGAGGCTGGCGGCGCTGCAGGAGCAGCCGCCGGAGGCAGGGCGCTGCCGGCGGCGCTCGCGGGGGGCTGCCGGGCCGGCGGGGAGTGGTGGTGAAAGGCAAAGAGGGCGGCGGAGTGGGGGTGGTAAGGCTGGAGCTGAATGCCATATCCACAGCTGTAGGGTCCGTAGCCGTAGGGCGCCGGCTGCTGGGGCGGCGGCTGCTGCAGGAAGGTGCCGGGATCCACCCCGCGCAGCAGCAGCTCGGGCGCCGGCAGCGGCTGCCGCTTGAAGCGCTTCCTCCGGCGCAGGAAGCTGCCGTTGTCGAACATGTCGGCGGACTCGGGGTCCAGGGTCCAGTAGTTGCCCTTGCCCGGGTTGCCGGGCTCGCGGGGGATCTTGACGAAGCAGTCGTTGAGCGAGAGGTTGTGGCGGATGCTGTTCTGCCAGGCCGGGAACTTCTCCCGGTAGTAGGGGAAGCGGCCGCTGATGAACTCGCAGATCTCGCTGAGCGTCAGGCGCTTCTTGGGGCTCTGCAGGATGGCCATGGTGATGAGCGCGATGTAGGAGTAGGGCGGCTTCACCAGGCTGTTCTTGCCGGCCCCGCCGCCGCCCGCCGCCGCCTTGTAGGGGCGCTGGGCGGAGGTGGGGGAGCTGCTTGCGCCGCCGCACGCCGGGGACCGGGGCAGCGAGATGTCATCGGGGAGCTCCCCCACCTCCTCGTCTTCCTCCTCCTCCTCCTCCTCCTCCTGCGCATAGGGGCGCCCGCCGCGCCGGGGCTCCTCGTCCTCCTCCTCGCCCTCGCCCACCACGTCGATGTCGGTCTCCTCAGCCAGTCCCGAGGCATCGGACATCTCCGAGCTCAGAGTCATGGCTTGGCGGAGCAGCTCATCGGGGGCGGCTGGGCCGGGGAGCCGCGGCTGCCGGGCACGCCGGAGTCCCCCTGCTTTGCTCCCGCCGGCGAATCCGCCCAGCCAGAGCCAGGATCTGCCGCCCCGGTGCGACCAAGCAACACACACAACAGCCAGCAGCCGCCTCCGGCGAGCAGGCAGCGGGAAATCTCTCCCCCTCGGCTGCGCCCCCGAGTTGGTTCCTCGCTTTCTCCTCCTCGCAAGAGCCCTCGGACATTAATGGATCCAGGGAAGGAGGGAGGGCGATTAGTATTGGGGGTGGTGGTGAGGGGGAAGAGTCTTGGGAAAGATCTTGAAAAGGCTGGGGCTGAGTCCAAAAGAGGGCGGCCTTTCTTCTCTCCTTATAGCGAAAGGGGGCCCATCACATGGCTCCAGACGTCAGCGCCACAACTGGGGAAACATCTCAGCGCGTTCCTGCTCGGAGAAATCAAACCAGCACTGAGCAGGCAAAGTCCGGGGGTGGGGGTGGGGGTGCGGGGGGAGGCACGACAAACTCGCCGCCCCCGGCAGTCCTGATGTTTCCAAGAAACTCGACTGCCCGCATTGCTAAAGGTCAGGGTTGGGAAAATGAAATACGCAGTCCTTCCTGCTGCCTTTCCCAATATACAGTGTGCCATCCCGTTGCAGTTCCTCCCCCGCCCTCCGCCCTCCATGTGCCGCAACACCAAAGTGCACTTCTGTTGCTGGGGTTATTCTGAGTAGTCGCTGGAGAACACATTTGCTACCCAAGTCACTGCCCAAATCGCAAGGCTTTTCAGCAACAGAACGCCCTTGGTGTCCTTTGTAGCTCGAACCTTCCCAAGAGAAGGGGAAATCTCACCAAAAAGGGAGCAAGGCAATCCCAAATACAGGAACTGTCCATGCAAATATCCCACGGGTGGCAGGGAAATCTGCATTTTACTGTTTCATTCATTAGAATTTTGAGACCCCCCCCCCCAGCGGACACGGTTTCTTTTTTTTCCCTGCGGTTTTACTACACAGGAGGAGAAAATGCAAAACCCTCTGTTTTCACCGGAATGTTAGCGGAATATAGTCGTTTTTGCAGATGAATTTCTTCTGAAGACCATTTGATTTTAATTCAGTAACTGCAATTGAAGACAAGGGAAAAGGAGAACTCGCCTGATAAAAATATAGACATTTTTATATATAATAATGAACCCTTTTAAATTAAAGTCGGTCTTCGAGTCAAGGGTAGGAGCATTTTCAGGATCTGAATTGAACTTTTGGTAGAAGGAACATTTCCTAATCATCAGGATGGGGGTAGTGCTCTAAATCTCCAATGAAAATGCTTCTTCGTGCAGAAACTTTTAGAAAACACTTTTTTCCTCTCTTCGGGGTATTTGTCATTTAGGAGTGGTATCACACATACCGTATATCTCTAGCTGTCAACCGAATCAAAAATATCCCCACTATTTTCATATTTGATTTTAAGGACTTTTTTTAAAGGAAGAAGTGTAGCCCTTTCTGTTGTATGAAACACAGAAAGAGAGAAATCCCCTTCTCGTGCAAGGAGAAACAAAATAATGTATTTTTAGAATCTCTTCGCCTTTGAGCCGTGGAGCAAAAGTAATAAGAAAGTGAAACACAATTATATTTCCAAATAAAATCATGATTTTTTTCAATGTCAGACGACACATTTTATGATAACAAAAAATCATACTCCTCTCAATTAGAGGGCGCACACATTTAATGAATCACTTCTGACGTTAGAGGGGAAAGATTATGATAAACGCACTTCTAAGCACTCTGACATGAAAAAGAACCATCTTGAATATACATATTATACATAGTTCTGCCGAATTAACTCTAAATTGTAATCTGTTTTAAAGTAGGACAGTATATAAAAGTTGTCATTTTATTCTGATTACAATTATTTTGAAAAGAAAATATAACTACGCTCTATAACGCATATTTCAAAGGCGATAAATATAACATTTTATTCAAATACATTTTCAATATCTTTTCTAAATTAAAAGTTACAAGCAACACTGTTTCAAACTCAGGTTCATGGATTTGTGAACATAATCCGTGTTAGTATTTCCAAATAATCCTATTTACATTGTGTTCATTACCGAGAAGCCAAAAGAGCATACCACAAAAAATTACAAAAGCAAAAGAATAATTCAATCAATAGCTATGTTTTGGCTAATATGTGGTGTACCTCTGTAGAAATGATAAAGTAACTCTAGTTGTATTAAAAAATAGTGAGTGAAATATCGTTTATGCGGGGAAATAGTTTTCCGTCTGGGGTACCAAGGCAAGTTATTATATAAAGTTTCCCTACTTGAAAAGTGTTTACATTTGGGGGTTCTTGTTAGTTACTTAGTTACTTAGTTTGTGGGGGGGTTTTCAATTCTCTTTGTCTTCTAGTATTTCTCATTTTATTACATTCCAGACTGTTTATAGTCGTCCAAAAAGAGCTAAATAAGAAGAATGGAGTTTAACTTTCGTGGGCAGGCACCAGCTTCACAGAAATAAGAATGCAAAAATAATCATACCTGCCTTTATCTTGTCTGCCAAAACCCGTGCATGATTCATCTGTGTACATTTTATATGCGTAACACATGCAGAAAACAGTGTTCTAATATTGACCCGTATCGCGACATTCTATTTCCATGGTTTTGATGCACAAGCCGATGAAAAAAATATTCACATACCCTGAGCCCCTTTGTCTCAGGTGGTTAAAACGTATCTTCCCTACACACTTTGAAAATGTTGAAAGTCATCTTCTGTCACTCGAGGAAAGAGAGGTGGGGCTTACTGAAGGGCAGTGAGTCAGCTCTGACTACAGACAATTAAGATAAGGTTTTATTGCAATCCCTCAGAGTGATGGTGACTTTTTTTCTCTCCAAAAGAATATTTGATTTCTTTCCTTCCAAACTTAGAAAGGCTGAGCTAAAAATGTGTGACAGAAGACAATGAAACAAACAACGCCAGACATTGCTCAACAGGGAAATAACCTCGGGAGCAGGCCCTGGCTGCAGTTCTCTGGACAGCTCTGCTGTGTTTCGCTCGTGCAGGAAATCAAACTGCAGGTAAAGAAGGAGAAAGCAAAGTCCATCTCCTTGCATGTGTCAAATGAACTGCAGTGCTCGGCGTGAAGAACTGTCGGGCCCAGACAGAAGCTCTTTGCTAAACAACCGGCAGCCCAGCGATTTGATGGTTTGCTCTTTTTACAGACAAGACAGCGAAACTCAAAGTTGAGTTTCCTCATCGGAGCCGAAATCGCGCTGCTTCTCTGCAGATCTCCCTTCAGGGAGCTAGCTCTCTTTAGCGGAGATTCTCCGCGGACAAGGGATGCCACCTACCGGCAAAGATGCTGGCATGCCGGAAAACGGGTATTCGTGAGCTCTCCATCCCGGTCGGCCAAGTTTGCTTTGGAGTTTGTTCAGTACAGTGTGCTAGGATGACAGCCCTAGTCCCCAACCCCAGAAATATGAGCATTGCCGCGGGGTGATTGGCTCCAGCGCCAGCTGCAGGAACAAGAGGAAAAGACACCGCCGGTGCCTGGGCAGTTAAATAGAATTCTTTGGGCCATATTGTGCTATCGATTTTGAAATCAACAGGGAGTCCTGCTTCCAGATCCATGGCTCAGATCTTGCCCTTTGTCCTTACGTGCAGTTTGCATTAAAAAGTTTGATGAGAATGCTTACAAGCAAAGACTAAACGGAAGAACACAGGAATTTATCTGATTCTAAGTATCTGCAAATAATAGCAATCCACTGGAGAAAATATGTGGGGCTGTTATGGAAACAAACTACCAGACTACCTTGTTTATATCCCTGAGCTTTTTTCCGGGGTTAATTCTGATTGACTTTTAAGTGTCTGTTCTTTGTACACTTGTCAAATGCTAATTTCAAGGTGTGGAAGGGCTCCCACCACTTCATTCTTCTATTGACAATGCTCTTTGTACAAGTTCATAATATCGGAGAGGGTTTTAGAAACTGAGTACATTAGTAATGCAGCATGTTAATATAATTCCTACAGGCAGTTATGGTGTGTTGTTATTTAACGTGATAGATCCAGGACAGATCTGGATATCCAGGAGAGATCTGGATATTAACTGTTAATGGCAATGATTCTACCGATTTCTATACTTCATTCTAGACAGCAGAGTATGTAAACATAAAAGTCTTCGCTAAAACAATATAGGGCCATATCATGCGATCGATTTGTAACCAGAATTTCCCCAAATTCTGCCTCAATTTGATGGCACAATAAGACCCATAGAAAATACATTTACTCATTACATTCTTGCTTTCTAGCCTATATTAATGTAAAATATGTCCCCAATTATTTATTGTGTACATTTATTTAAATGGAAGCATTCCTCTGGAAAACCCACAGTCAAGAAAAGAAAAGAAAAGAAAAGAAAAGAAAAGAAAAGAAAAGAAAAGAAAAGAAAAGAAAAGAAAAGAAAAGATGCAGCCTTCAGCGTTCACAGCAAACAACTCCAGCCATTTATTCGATATGGATATTTCAACTGATACAGGAATGTGAATAGGAGATTGCCATACAGAACATACACTGAGTAGGAAACTTGTTTTCTAAGCAGGTTTCACAACCGGGAAGAGTTGGTGTCAGCAAAGGTTTAACCGACAATGCAAAAAGGGACAATTATTTGTCCTGACTTAAGGAATTTTCATGACTGCTGATAACACTGAACATCCTCTGCAATGAACAGGCCATTTCTGAGGAAAGAATCTCTCGAGTATTTGCTAACCCTGATATTGTCTAACAAACCGAAGCAGTCGCATTGTGGACAGGTTAATCATTTTTATACCCACCTTCTAGACAAGAGGAAACTATTAGGATTTCCACTTAGACACCGTCCGCAGTCAAAATTGGGCCAAATTCTGCCTTATGTTCCTTGATCCTCACTGACTTCAACGATCATGGTCTCAAGGGTATGACTGAGAGAAGGAGAGAAACTATAGACCCAAACCTGCAAAGCCTTACTCCTAGAAATAGTCCCATTTTAGTCCGGGGGGGGGGGGGGGTTACTATCCAGAGTGAGGCTTGTTTTCTTGTTTCTATCATTCAGTTTTTATGCAGTTCCCATTTAGTTCGCTTATAGGGCCTTTAGCTTAATGGAAGGTTTGCCACTGACTTCAACGAGGGTGCACAAATAAGGTAGGCTGCATAAGTGAAAGGGAGGGGACAATACAGACATAAAGTGGGAGAGATGAGAATGGGGCACGGGCAAAAGCACGATTTAACCTGCAACAGCAAAACAACATGAAAATCGTAGCGTGTAAAAAGTTTGTGAGGCCCTAGAGACGCAGCAAAATAGTAAATGTACTGAATGCATTTGTATTTCTTTTAGGGCACCTCTCCTAAGGCCGCGGCACTGCTACAACAATTACAAAATGCAGCGCAAAAGAATAAAAATGACAAAATCTCCCAATAGTTTCCCTCCCACACCCAGCCTGCAGTAATACTCGCAAAATAATAATCGTAATGATCCACAATAACTCAGACTCGGATCAGCCTTTGTCCTTCTGTTTATGCAGGGTAAGATTGCCAGCGTCATTAGCAGGAATATCCCTGGGCATGAATGATTACCACGGCAGGTATTCTATCCTGGGTTCACTAGCAGACACATGAGACACTTCCTAAAAAAAAACAGAGCCTTTTTAGAACTATCAAACAACATGAATGTTTAAAATACCAGAACTGGGAAGGAAGGGACGTTTGGATTAAAAGTGTGCAGCTCTGTTACCCTTGGGAGGACAACGTGATTAGAATAATGTCGGGATTTTTTTTTAAGTATCCACACACATACAACACACTACGTCTTTTCACTTGCTAAAATGCTTATATCATATACTCCATAACTTATACCTTAGCTACATACATAGGATCAAATTCTGCTTAGTTTACTAATGCAACTAGTCCCTTTAACTATTATTCATTCTAACTCATCTTTTAAAATCCCCGTATATCCAAACCACCTTCAAGCACATATTCGATCCAATAGATCAGTCCCGTGCTGTTCCCTAGAAGTTCATAGTCTCCAGAAGGCTGGGGATGAGCGAGTTCCAAAGCCAAGGATGTTCCCCTGTATTCAATCCCCAGGATTCAAATCTGGGGATGGAACAAGAATTCTTTAGCTGATCTCAGCTGCTGGGAAGGATGACTGAGCGGAGAAGCAGCCTCTTAGCTAGTCATGACCCAGAGCGTCTGAGCATTCTCGGTTAAAACCAATACCTTGAATTGCGTATGGAAACAGATGTAGCACCTGCTAAATCAGATATACTTCTTGTAAGAGATGAGTAAATTCCCATTTGACCTGGTATCTCAGTCACCTAAGCTGATCTGGGTGACTTCACCGCTATGTTGATGGTGAACCATATAAAATAATAGCTCAGAACTAATGATCTACACTGTAACCGTCCCCATGTGATTTTTAGTTCAACACATAGCTAGGCACCCTTTGAACCTTATGTTTGCGCTGGCACTGGAGTCAGGGAATGTGAGCACACTTTGCCAGACATTTAGGATGAGGTCAGAGTTTGCTCTTACTCAGCAGTACTAACAAATACAGTATTTTAGGGGAAAATTGGAAAAATCTGCAGGAATTCTTTACTTCTGATTTGGAAGAATTAGGATACCTCTTCCTCATTTTCTCAAGAAGTCAGGAACATGGATATTTTTATTCATTAAGGATGATTTTATCAAAATAATGCATATTATCTGAATCTGTAAAAGTTGGGAATTGCACCTGTAAATTCATGCAAAGGCTGCTCAACATAGAATTAGATTCACATATTCTCAAACACAGTTCACATATGCCTGCACGTTTGTCCTATTCACTGCTCAAAAACTGGCTGAGTGTGGGAGGGTTGAGCTTTAGCTATTGACTCTGAAGGAAGAAGAAATAAAAGGAGGGTAGGAGTGGAAAGGATGTTGTGGATGCAGTAGATGATGGTGAAGAAGGAGGCAGAACGTATCCTAAGATTTGGGGCTAAGGTAAGGCAAGTGAATGGAATATGCCCTATGGAGGGAATATTGGAAGGAAGGGAGCCATGCCTTATTCAGTGTATACTTTATAATACAGTGAATGAGATAGTGCTCTCTGCACCTTCAGAGATGTGCATGACCAGTTCACAGCTAAGTTAGTCACTCGAACTTGTGGCTTTCCTTCACTTTGAAGACAATTCCCAAAGTACAGGTTCTGACCCTCAGGGAGGTTTCAGAAATGACCCAATGGGGTCATGGGAAGGTATGCAAAATGTAGCATTTTGCAAATAAAATACAATAAAATAATACAATTAATGTGATAAAAATGGATATACAACATATGTTTTGGAATGGTATGGTATCCTTTAATGCAGCGGTTCTCAAACTATGGGGCACAGGAATGTATCAAAGGAGGTGCAACCTGTGTGGTTTTTCTTTGTTTGTTTTTTTTTAAAGAGTTCTGACTGTCAGCTTTGGGTTGCTGGGGTTTGTGCAGAAGGGCCGTGCACATTCCAGAAGTGGGGATAAAGGGGTCAGCTGGAGCCCGGGCTCTCCCCCCCCCATTCAATCACCTGGAGGCAGCAGGGCAACAGCTGTCAGCAGCAACGCAGAAGTAAGGGTGGCAATAGGGGCACTAAGTCTGCTGTGAAAAGTGATATTGACAAATATCACTTTTTGCATTGCCACTCTTACTTCTGTGCTGGTGCCTTCAGAGCTGGGCACCCAGTCTGCAGCTGCTGCTCTCTGTTCTACCTTCAGAGCTGGGTGGTGGTATATGTACTTGCCAGTGGAGGGGGCATAAATAACTACAGATACACAGAAGGGGGGCCTGATCAAATAAGTTTGAGAACCATTGCTTTAATGCAATCACTGTTAAAAACCAAACCAAATTCCGCTGGGATTCTCAAAGTGGACTGGAGCAGCACATGAGTGTGTGCAGCCAGTTGCTTGAGCCACTGCTAATAAAACAGGTTCTTTCTCTGTATGCCCAGATTTACCTCTCTCAAAACAATACAAGCCCCATTAAAACACATAATTTATTAAGGATGACACAAAGTACAAGTGGTCCTTCACACAGACCATTCAAAGCATGTTCATGAATTACAACACTGACATGCTGGATGTAATTGCTGTGGAACAGGAACACTGCTGAGCTTCACACAATTATGGTATGTATGTTTAGTCTTCATTGAAGCTCAGTTCAGACCAATGGGTGATTTGGAAAGATGGTTTCATTGTAACCCCTGCCTGCTCAGAGTAGCCCTTCTGGTGGTGGCTAGGTCAGCTAGTGCTTGATGAGCCTACTACAGTCTTAGCTAAGAGTAAAACATCTTCTAGCTCAGACAGTAGAGGCTGATGCATTTAGGTCCCAAGTTTGATCCCTTGTTGATACCCCAGTTTGGGCCAGCGGTTACATCATTAAAAGAACAAGTAGGTTCCAACCATGATGGGGAGGGAGTGGAGAAGAAATATGACCCAGATATGGTTTTACATCACTTGAGAAATTTAGAAACCAAATATCCATTGCTGAAAGATAATATTTTCTCCAAGAAATATGCTCCCAGAATGTCAAATTAGTCCACATCATTGGGATTCTTTTGCACTCTTTAATACTTCTGGCTTCTCAAATACCTACAGTTACAAAATACACTTTCTTGCAACAGAGTCCTACAAAACTGTGCCCCATGTTATCAGATGATGACTTGACCATGCTCAGTTACACCTTCATGTCCTACAGGCTAGATCACTGCAATTTGGTATATCTGGACATGAATACTCTGCATTTGAAAAGCTTCAGTTAGTTCAGAATGCAGCATCCAATCTCCTCAGTAATATCAGTCACTGAGAGCATAAATAACTATGCTTAACTCACTACACTGCTCCCCATAGAATACCTAGTCAAGGTTAAAGCTTTCCATGAAACTGAGATTAGGTATTTCACAGAGAGCCTCTCACTTTCTCAGATAACATTCTCCCTTAGAAGCTATATACCTCAGAAACTATCATCCTCAAGGATGAAATTCATGAGAGCAGGCAACAAGACTTGCTTGGCACCAGAGCTTTTTTAATAACTACTAATTTCAAAACTTTAAGAATGAAGTATAAAACTCACTTCTTTGACTTGGCTTTCCCAAATCCCCAACTAAAACCAACAAAGAAGTAGAGAGGAGGTGGAAGGGGAATAAAAAGTTGTGAAAAGAAAGAGAGGAGTAAAAGAAGGGGGAAAGGAGGAAATAAAATCTTAAACTGCACTGGGAGAAATTGAAAGAAAATTTAAGCTATGGGACAGCTGTAAGTATGGTGTGCAACTCTTCAGAAGGTATTCAGAGATGACCACAAAGGGTGACATTACAAAAACCTGGACAAACAGACAAACAGAAAGCAAACTCTGAAGGAATCAAGCTTTTGAGGACAAAAGGTGAGGAGGATGGTGGTGTTTTCAACAGTAATAGAGCACAGAAGACAATTTAGGAGGAAAAATAAGGAGTTCTGGTTTAGCGATAGTGAGTTTGAACTGTGAGCAAGCCATCCTGGAAAAAGTGTTGGTTGGCTATTAGAGGGGCACAGCGCATGGTCATAAAGATCAGGGATGCCTCGAGGCAGCCATTTGAAGCTGAAAGCCACTAATATTTGTTGCTATTGAGATTGCAGTGCTTGGAATGCTAGGAGGTGACTGCACATGATGCAAGAAGGGGCCTTAACATAATTGTATGTTGCTTTGCAGTGCTCTTTTTGCTTTCACTTAATAGAATAAAGATTGCTTTCAAACAAACACAATTATTTTATTAAAAGACAACAACTGGAAGAGAGAATCAAATGAAAAAATTAATCAGCAGGGAGGAGGATGGAAAGGTCTCAAGAGGAGGAGGGGTCCCGGGACGGCTACAGATTTGTGTATGTCCAGGGATCATACCCAACCTTCTCCTTTGGAGTACAATGCAATGGGTGCTGTACTTCAGCAGGGCCAAACTGCAGAGGAATGGGTGTTGAGTGCAGTGGGTAGTGGGAGTCCACAGTGCTGGACTGTGAGGAGGGAGGAGTGGAAAGCTGCGGGTAGAGAGTGGAGCCGGGAGGTTGCTAACAGTGTGTTGGCGCTGTGGTTGGGGGCGCATGGGAAAGAGTTTTGTGACAGCAGTTGCAGGAGAGAGCGGGCACAGTGCTGTTCGGTTTGAAGAGCTAGTATCGTCTGGAGCGTGTCCACTTGGCGCTCCATAACATTTAAGAGGTGCTCCATGGCTTCTTTCTGGTATGCTGTGTTCCCCTTTAGGTCCCTCTTGTCACTGTCCCGCCACTCCTTCAATTCCTGTTTCTTGATGGCAGAGTGCATCATAACCTCACGGAGAAAGTCCTCCTTAGTTCTTCTTGGCTGCTTTCTAATTCTGCACAGCCGTTCTGCCGCTGATAACAAAGAAGGAGGCTGGGCTCCCAAGGTCATCTCTGTGAAGTTTAAATTTTACAGAAGCAGTATTGTTTGCAACACAGACAACATTGATTCAGTGTTTTAAAACACAGCCAGTACTCACACACCTGTCATTAACTGTTTGACCCCAGGCAAGCACACATTAGCCACAAGACCCCCAAAATGGTGAGTAGCCACAGGGGCAGGGTAAATCTCTGTTCCCGGACCCTGCTGTACATTGGGCACGTGGCACTTGGGGAAAGCCAGCACTGTAGCAGGGACCTGATAATCATTCCTGTCCCCACACTTTCCACAGGAGGTGTTCATTATGGAAGATATGTCGCTGCTGAGGGTTATCAGGGAATCAAGGGAGGGTCTTCTCCAAGCCTGCGGCTTCTCGCCTGGCCCCTATGTGGCTTGCCTTTGTGCAGAATGGTCCCCCGATGCCTGTGATGGCATGGGAAAGTTACCGTTAATGGGACAAGAAACAAAGCAGCTCTGCCGAGGAACCTACGGCAGTGGATTGCCCAGTATCTCCATGAGAGTTTCCTGGACATCTCTGAGGGAGATGCCTGTAAAGTGAGCGAGTCTATCAACAGCCTGTTCCTGCCACTCAAACTAGGCATGCAGTGGGAGACAAGCCTGCTTTCTGCAACCCTCCTGCCCCCAACAACTCACTACAGCAATTCCCAAAATCAGATCCACTTACCAGGGCCTCCTCTCCTGTTTGCATATCGCCAAGATCTGACAGCTGTGACTGGCTAGCCTTCTCCCGGGTAGAGAAGAGCTCCTGACTGCATCCATCTCTGGCCTCCAAGTCATCTTCTGCCTCTTGGTTCCCCCTTCCCCTCTTCATCCAAGATTTCCTCCTCCTGGCTTGGTCCAATCTTGACTGGTATGCAAGCCAACAAAGTATCCAGGGGCCTTTGCAGTAGAGGTGGGGTCACCATCGAATATTGCATCCAGCTCTTTGTAGAACCGGCAGTTCGTGGGCACAGCACCAGAGCAGCAGTTTGCCTCCCGCACCTTGTAGTAGATGTTCCGCAGCTCCTTCATTTTTACCCTACACTGCAATGTTTCCCGGTCATGGCCCCTTTCTATCATGCATCGTGAAATCTGTCCGTAGGTATCATAATTCAGTCAGGATCGCATCCCATTGTTCACGAATCTGTTGAATGTCATTGATAAGACTTTCAATGTTATCCCTGTCAACATCAAGTGTAGCATTGTGTGCTTCAATTACCAGATTAGTTTGGTGGATCATTTTAAGTAGCTTCATCCACAAAGATGACACCAGAATGCATTCAAATTTGGACATGTGCTTCTGAATAGACTGAAGTTCAGTTCGAGCCTGTGCAGTGAGATTGAGAGATTCAAGCTCATTTAAAACCTTTCTCACTGAATTCAAATGCTGCGCAACTGGTTGAACACCATCAATCTGTACAGACCATCTAGTTTTGGACATCCCATGCAGTGAAACAGGAAGATATTGCTTCAGAATTTCCCATATTTGTGGACTGCTACTGAAGAGATTGTACATTTGCTGAACAGTTCCAAAGTAAGTAATTGCCTCCTTGCATGATTCAGCACAGTAAACTCCTACAAGGTTTAGTGCCTGATTTCCACAGCTGGAGAAAATACAGTTTGAATTATGCTCAAGCAGAACTGCTTGTACACCTTTGTACTTCCCAGCCATATTAGATCCATTGTCTTAGGCTTAACAAATGCAGACTTGAAAATCTAACTAAAAACCTTCTAGAATTGCTAATACTCAAGCAGCAATTTCTTTTCCAGTTTTTCTTGTGAAATTATCAAACAAAATAAACCTTTCTTCAATTGAAAATTTTGAGCTGTCTACAATCTTAACATATCAAATAACCACAGTAATCTGTTCCTTGTGAGAACAAGCTGGAGTGGCATCAACAATGATTGAAAAATACTTGGCATTTCAAATCTCATCAAGAATTGTTGTTTGTATGAATGACCCACATAGCTCAATAAATTTGTTTTATATGCGTGTGGAGAGACAATGGACTTGCATGTGCTTTTGTCTCTCTTGCAATTCTCAAATACGTTTAACATGCTCTAATAAAAGTGGGTCATATTTGCTGAGGAGCTCAACTATGCCTAGAAAGTATCCATCTGCACGATTACCAATACTTTGACTGGAACCAAAGAAAGCCAATCCCTGTTCTGAAAGAAAAAGGATGACATTCAGGATGTGCTCAAGAAGTTTTTTCCAGTTATTAGTTTCTGTAGAGAATTCAGTCAAAAGTAAATTCTCAACTGAACTTTCAGCCGATGCTGCCCTACTGGCTGATTTCCATGCAACATATTTCAGAATAGCAGCCGTGTTAGTCTGTATTCGCAAAAAGAAAAGGAGTACTTGTGGCACCTTAGAGACTAACAAATTTATTAGAGCATAAGCTTTCGTGAGCTACAGCTCTCTTCATCGGATGCATGCAACATAGTTTTATTTGTGTGACGTTGAACTCTCATGTGATGAAAAGGAGTACCCACCCAGCAATATTGTTAATCTATCCAACTATACTCTGAGCCCAGCAGAAGAATCTGTCCTATCTCGGGGCCTCTCCTTTTGCCCCTCCACCCCCATGAACATAATACAGTTCTGTGGTGACCTAGAATCCTATTTTCGACGTCTCAGACTCAAGGAATATTTCCAACACACCTTTGACCAACATATTAACCCACAGAGACCTTCCTGCCAACACTACAAAAAGAAGGATTCTGGGTAGACTCCTCCTGAAGGTCAAAACAGCAACCTGGATTTCTACATAGAGTGCTTCCGCCGACGTGCACGGGCTGAAATTGTGGAAAAGCAGCATCACTTGCCCAAAACCTGAGCCGTGCAGAACACAATGCCATCCACAGCCTCAGAAACAACTCTGACATCATAATCAAAAAGGCTGACAAAGGAGGTGCTGTTGTCATCATGAATAGGTCGGAATATGAACAAGAGGCTGCTAGGCAGCTCTCCAACACCACTTTCTACAAGCCATTACCCTCTGATCCCACTGAGGGTTACCAAAAGAAACTACAGCATTTGCTCAAGAAACTCCCTGAAAAAGCACAAGAACAAATCCGCACAGACACACCCCTGGAACCCCGACCTGGGGTATTCTATCTGCTACCCAAGATCCATAAACCTGGAAATCCTGGACGCCCCATCATCTCAGGCACTGGCATCCTGACAGCAGGATTGTCTGACTGTGTAGACTCCCTCCTCAGGCCCTACGCTACCAGCACTCCCAGCTATCTTCGAGACACCACTGACTTCCTGAGGAAACTACAATCCATTGGTGATCTTCCTAAAAACACCATCCTAGCCACTATGGATGTAGAAGCCCTCTACACCAACATTGCACACAAAGATGGACTACAAGCCGTCAGGAACAGTATCCCCGATAATGTCACGGCTAACCTGGTGCTGAACTTTGTGACTTTGTCCTCACCCATAACTATTTCACATTTGGGGACAATGTATACCTTCAAATCAGCAGCACTGCGATGGGTACCCGCATGGCCCCACAGTATGCCAACATTTTTATGGCTGAATTAGAACAACACTTACTCAGCTCTCGTCTCCTAATGCCCCTATTCTACTTGCGCTACATTGATGACATCTTCATCATCTGGACTCATGGAAAAGAAGCCCTTGAGGAATTCCACCATGATTTCAACAATTTCCATCCCACCATCAACCTCAGCCTGGACTAGTCCACACAAGAGATCCACTTCCTGGACACTACGGTGCTAATAAGCGATGGTCACATAAACACCACCCTATATCGGAAACCTACTGACCGCTATTCCTACCTACACGCTTCCAGCTTTCATCCAGATCACACCACATGATCCATTGTCTACAGCCAAGCGCTACAATATAACCGCATTTGCTCCAACCCCTCAGACAGAGACAAACACCTGCAAGACCTCTATCATGCATTCTTACAACTACAATACCCACCTGCTGAAGTTTAGAAACAGACTGACAGAGCCAGAAGAGTACCCAGAAATCACCTACTACAGGACAGGCCCAACAAAGAAAATAACAGAACGCCACTAGCCATCACCTTCAGCCCCCAACTAAAACCTCTCCAATGCATCATCAAGGATCTACAACCTATCCTGAAGTATGACCCATCACTCTCACAGATCTTTGGGAGACAGGCCAGTCCTTGCTTAGAGACAGCCCCCCAATCTGAAGCAAATACTCACCAGCAACCACACACCACACAACAGAACCACTAACCCAGGAACCTATCCTTGCAACAAAGCCCGTTGCCAACTCTGTCCACATATCTATTCAGGGGACACCATCATACGGCCTAATCACATCAGCCACACTATCAGAGGCTCGTTCACCTGCGCATCTACCAATGTGACATATGCCATCATGTGCCAGCAATGCCCCTCTGCCATGTACACTGGTCAAACTGGACAGTCTCTACGTAAAAGAATAAATGGACACAAATCAGAAGTCAAGAATTATAACATTCAAAAACCAGTCAGAGAACACTTCAATCTGTCCGGTCACTCGATTACAGACCTGAGAGTAGCTATCCTTCAACAAAAAAACTTCAAAAACAGACTCCAAAGAGAGACTGCGGAATTGGAATTAATTTGGAAACTGTATACAATTAACTTAGGCTTGAATAGAGACTGGGAGTGGATGGGTCATTACACAAAGTAAAACTATTTCCCCATGTTATTTCTCCCCCCCATCCCACCCCCCACCGTTCCTGAGATGTTCTTGTTAACTGCTAGAAATGGCCCACCTTGATTATCACCATAAAAGATTTTCCTCCTTCTCCCTACCCCCTTCCTGCTGGTAATAGCTCATCTTAAGTGATCACTCTCCTTACAGTGTGTATGATAAAACCCATTGTTTCATGTTCTCTGTGTGTGTATATAAATCTCCCCACTGTATTTTCCACCGAATGCATCCGATGAAGTGAGCTGTAGCTCATGAAAACTTATGCTCAAATAAATTTGTTAGTCTCTAAGGTGCCACAAGTACTCCTTTTCTTTTTGCGAATACAGACTAACACAGCTGCTACTCTGAAACCTCTCATGTGATGGCATTCGATATTTCAACTTCCTCCAACCTTTGTTGATGCTCCATCCTGATTGATCAGAGAGAACTGATGCATTTGCAGCACTTTTGTTCAAAATGAAGCAGGGTGCACAGTACAGAGATTGTCTTTCCATACTCCAGCATAACCAGTCTCTTGTGCAGGTCTCATCATTTGGAAAAGTTTTTGTCAGCAAACAAGTAGGGAAAGCATGATTATTAGCATCTCGTGGAATGTTACTTGGAATTTCAAAACAACTAATTTGAAGAAAAGATTGCATTTGGGCAGCATTGCTCCGGTCAATAATTCCAATGTCTGTCACAGTCAAACCTGCAGTACTCATGAATTGCTCTTGCTGTGTAAGATCTACATCTTCTTGTTGCTGTTGAGTTTCTTGATCGTACACAGGCTCTTCTGCTGCATTTGTTACTGTTGGCACATCTCCTTCTTGGCTACTGTCCTCATGTCCAGGTATTAGGATTGAAATATCACCTGTTGCAGTTGCAGAGTTTTTATTATCTGTAGCATTGTTTGTTGGGTAAGGTGTGTTTTCCAGTGGTTTGAGAAATTAAGTTATTGGCTTTGAGCTCTTAGCTGCTGCTTCATTCAGTTGTTTTCGCTGTGTGTTGCTTGCACCACTTTCAAGTCTCCTCTTCATAGTGATCTATCTGGTCAATATGTAGCCTATCCACACTTGAAATATTCTGCTGTAAATAAGTAGCTTATCTACACTTGAAATCTTCTTCTGTAAACATGCACACAAATGCTGAATGGTACACGAATGCTGAAAAGACTTAAAATGAAGGAATACTAATTAAGAACACAAAATTAAACAGTCAGACAGGTTATTATCCTTATCACTGAATTAAAACTCAAGCACGCAAGGTATAATATAACAGACAGAGCTGAAGACAAAAGAATGACATATATATAGTAAACACAGACACAGACAGAGGAATAATGTCCAAACATTTCAAATACGTGTCCTCACGAAACTCACTGTACAAAATTGTCCTCACAAATTTTCACCTTGAATCTGGGCCAATAGACTACAAAAGTCTATGATGATGGCCAAGCTACCAAGCTAGGCTCAACCAACTAACCAGTCACCAATTTTAGCTATCATATGAAGATAAAAATGAGGAATTCTCACACATAAATAATCCCTTAGTCAACTAGATGTAAAACTATAAAGACACTAAAATGTAACAATTCTCCACCTTTCAACATGTACTTGATCCAGCACCAGCCACTAGTAGTGGTTTGTTTATATAATCAGCTGATCTGAGAGGACATGTTCATCATGGTCTAATCTTATGCCATCAGAACCGACATATTTTTATTAATATTTATGAACATTTTAAATTCTTTAATAGACAAAATCTATATCAGTTTACAAAAAAATTATGTGTTTTACCAAATCTCATCTCTTATTTGCTTAAATTTTCAGCTCTAAGCTGACAGAGTGTGTCACATTTTGGTCTGACTGGGATGCGCATAAAAACAAGTTGCGAAACTTATCAAATGCCAAAAAATTAACAAGTGTCTAAATTTGAGGCCGCCTTTGAGCTTGAGGCCCAGGCCAAATGGTCCTCCTGGCCCTCCCTCTGATTGGTCCTGAGTACTGGAGGGAAATACTTAAGTGTAAAACAAAAAAAATTCTCATTTTTAAAAATTGATTACATAATTTTATATTCATATTACTTTTCTGTAGATTTGTTAAAACAAAAATCTACATTTTGGGGCTAAGTTTTTTGACAGTGTCCTTTTAAAACATGTCTTATTATAACAACAAATAAAAACTGTAATTTATTCATGAAATTCCTAGTGAATAAGTCACCAAAAAGGTATCAAAATTACAGGACAAGTTAATGTTGTAATATTATTAATGTATATCGCGCCAAAAACATACACTGAACTTTACAAAACGTAGGCCCAGATTCTGCAGATTCTGCCCAGATTGTGCTTACTTTTATGCATGGTGATTAGTCCCATTGAAGTCAATCATGTAAGTCCCAGTTAATCATGCGAGTTGTCCCACTTGCTTCCTCACAGTGAGCAAAGTCAAGCTCACTGCTAAGGGCAGGTCTACACTTAAAAAGCTGCAGCAGCGAAGCAGCACTAGTGCAACTGTGCTTCTGTAGTGCTTTAGTGAAGACAGTACTATGCTGACTGGAAAGCTTCTTCCGTTGGCATAGTTAATCCACTTCCATGAGAGCTGGTAGCTATGTTGACGGAAGAAGCTCTTTTGTGGACATAGCACTGTCAACACTGGGGATTAGGCTGGTATAACTGCGTTGCTCAGGGGGTGTGGATTTTTCACACCGTGGGTGGCATTATACTGATGTAAGTTTATAATGTAGACTTGGTCTAAGTCTTTGCAGGATTGGGCCTTAGACTAAGAAGTGGTCCCTGCCACGAAGAATTTACAACCTAAGGCCCTGATCCTGCAAACATTTACACCCATGAATAACTATGCATATGAGAGAGATAGGGTGGATAAGGTCATATCTTTTATTGAACCAACTTTTTTTGGAGGAAGGGATAAATTATCGAGATGATTCACTGAGCTCTTCTTCAGGTCTGGAGAAGGAAACTAGAGTGTCCAAGCTAAATAAAAGGTAGGACAAATTGTTAATCTTAAGTTCATACATGTTGTAGGAGACCACTTAGAATGGTCAATTAATACCTTTGAAGTCATAGGACAATGAAGGGTTAGTAGGCAGCAAGGTGTATTACAAGTTGTTGTAATGAACCATAAAACCAGTGTCTCTGCTAAGTCCATGGTGTTTATCGTCCAGCAGAATTATGAATTTAAGTTTCCAGGCTCACCTTTCAAAGGTGTTGTGCAGGTTTCCTTTGAGGATGAGGACGGAGAGGTCAGATATACAGTGATCACTTTGTGAAAAGTGACAGGTTTCAGAGTAGCAGCCGTGTTAGTCTGTATTCGCAAAAAGAAAAGGAGTACTTGTGGCATCTTAGAGACTAACAAATTTATTAGAGCATAAGCTTTCGTGAGCTACAGCTCACTTCATCGGATGCATTTGGTGGAAAAAACAGAGGAGAGATTTATATACACACACAGAGAACATGAAACAATGGGTTTATCATACACACTGTAAGGAGAGTGATCACTTAAGATAAGCCATCACCAGCAGCGGGGGGGGGGGGGGGGGAGGAGGAAAACCTTTCATGGTGACAAGCAAGGTAGGCTAATTCCAGCAGTTAACAAGAATATCAGAGGAACAGTGGGGGGTGGCGTGGGGGGGAGAAATGTCATGGGGAAATAGTTTTACTTTGTGTAATGACTCATCCATTCCCAGTCTCTATTCAAGCCTAAGTTAATTGTATCCAGTTTGCAAATTAATTCCAATTCAGCAGTCTCTCGTTGGAGTCTGTTTTTGAAGCTTTTTTGTTGAAGGATAGCCACTCTTAGGTCTGTGATCGAGTGACCAGAGAGATTGAAGTGTTCTCCAACTGGTTTTTGAATGTTATAATTCTTGACGTCTGATTTGTGTCCATTCATTCTTTTATGTAGAGACTGTCCAGTTTGGCCAATGTATATGGCAGAGGGGCATTGCTGGCACATGATGGCATATATCACATTGGTAGATGCGCAGGTGAACGAGCCTCTGATAGTGTGGCTGATGTGATTAGGCCCTATGATGGTATCCCCTGAATAGATATGTGGACAGAGCTGGCAACGGGCCTGTCCTGTAGTAGGTGACTTCTGGGTACTCTTCTGGCTCTGTCAATCTGTTTCTTCACTTCAGCAGGTGGGTATTGTAGTTGTAGGAATGCATGATAGAGATCTTGTAGGTGTTTGTCTCTGTCTGAGGGGTTGGAGCAAATGCGGTTATATCGTAGAGTTTGGTTGTAGACAATGGATCGAGAGGTATGATCTGGATGAAAACTAGAGGCATGTAGGTAGGAATAGCGGTCAGTAGGTTTCCGATATAGGGTGGTGTTTATGTGACCATCGCTTATTAGCACCGTAGTGTCCAGGAAGTGGATCTCTTGTGTGGACTGGTCCAGGCTGAGGTTGATGGTGGGATGGAAATTGTTGAAATCATGGTGGAATTCCTCAAGAGCTTCTTTTCCATGGGTCCAGATGATGAAGATGTCATCAATGTAGCGCAAGTAGAGTAGGGGCATTAGGGGACAAGAGCTGAGGAAGCATTGTTCTAAGTCAGCCATAAAAATGTTGGCATACTGTGAGGCCATGCAGGTACCCATCGCAGTGCCGCTGATTTGAAGGTATACATTGTCACCAAATGTGAAATAGTTATGGGTGAGGACAAAGTCACAAAGTTCAGCCACCAGGTTAGCCGTGACGGTATTGGGGATACTGTTCCTGACGGCTTGTAGTCCATCTTTCTGTGCAATGTTGGTGTAGAGGGCTTCTACATTCATAGTGGCTAGGATGGTGTTTTTAGGAAGATCACCAATGGACTGTAGTTTCCTCAGGAAGTCAGTGGTGTCTCGAAGATAGCTGGGAGTGCTGGTAACGAAGGGCCTGAGGAGGGAGTCTACATAGCCAGACAATCCTGCTGTCACGGTGCCAATGCCTGAGATGATGGGGCGTCCAGGATTTCCAGGTTTATGGATCTTGGGTAGCAGACAGAATACCCCAGGTCGGGGTTCCAGGGGTGTGTCTGTGTGGATTTGTTCTTGTGCTTTTTCAGGGAGTTTCTTGAGCAAATGCTGTAGTTTCTTTTGGTAACTCTCAGTGGGATCAGAGGGTAATGGCTTGTAGAAAGTGGTGTTGGAGAGCTGCCTAGTAGCCTCTTGTTCATACTCCGACCTATTCATGATGACGACAGCACCTCCTTTGTCAGCCTTTTTGATTATGATGTCAGAGTTGTTTCTGAGGCTGTGGATGGCACTGTGTTCTGCATGGCTGAGGTTATGGGGTAAGCGATGCTGCTTTTCCACAATTTCAGCTCGTGCACGTCGGCGGAAGCACTCTATGTAGAAATCCAGGCTGCTGTTTTGACCTTCAGGAGGAGTCCACCCAGAATCCTTCTTTTTGTAGTGTTGGCAGGAAGGTCTCTGTGGGTTAATATGTTGGTCAAAGGTGTGTTGGAAATATTCCTTGAGTCTGAGACGTCGAAAATAGGATTCTAGGTCACCACAGAACTGTATGATGTTCGTGGGGGTGGAGGGGCAAAAGGAGAGGCCCCGAGATAGGACAGATTCTTCTGCTTGGCTAAGAGTATAGTTGGATAGATTAACTATATTGCTGGGTGGGTTACGGGATTGACAGAGCCAGAAGAGTACCCAGAAGTCACCTACTACAGGACAGGCCCAACAAAGAAAATAACAGAACGCCACTAGCCATCACCTTCAGCCCCCAACTAAAACCTCTCCAACGCATCATCAAGGATCTACAACCTATCCTGAAGGATGACCCATCACTCTCACAGATCTTGGGAGACAGGCCAGTCCTTGCTTACAGACAGCCCCCCAATCTGAAGCAAATACTCACCAGCAACCACACACCACACAACAGAACCACTAATCCAGGAACCTATCCTTGCAACAAAGCCCGTTGCCAACTCTGTCCACATATCTATTCAGGGGATACCATCATAGGGCCTAATCACATCAGCCACACTATCAGAGGCTTGTTCACCTGCGCATCTACCAATGTGATATATGCCATCATGTGCCAGCAATGCCCCTCTGCCATGTACATTGGCCAAACTGGACAGTCTCTACGTAAAAGAATGAATGGACACAAATCAGACGTCAAGAATTATAACATTCAAAAACCAGTTGGAGAACACTTCAATCTCTCTGGTCACTCGATCACAGACCTAAGAGTGGCTATCCTTGAACAAAAAAGCTTCAAAAACAGACTCCAACGAGAGACTGCTGAATTGGAATTAATTTGCAAACTGGATACAATTAATTTAGACTTGAATAGAGACTGGGAATGGATGAGTCATTACACAAAGTAAAACTATTTCCCCATGGTATTTCTCCCCTCCACCCCACCCCCCACTGTTCCTCTGATATTCTTGTTAACTGCTGGAATTAGCCTACCTTGCTTGTCACCATGAAAGGTTTTCCTCCTTTCCCCCCCCTGCTGCTGGGGATGGTTTATCTTAAGTGATCACTCTCCTTACAGTGTGTATGATAAACCCATTGTTTCATGTTCTCTGTGTGTGTATATAAATCTCTCCTCTGTTTTTTCCACCAAATGCATCCGATGAAGTGAGCTGTAGCTCACGAAAGCTTATGCTCTAATAAATTTGTTAGTCTCTAAGGTGCCACAAGTACTCCTTTTCTTTTTGTGAAAAGTGTTTGCCCACAGGTGACAAGGTGTTTTTGTCTTTTATAATTTTTCTGTGTGAGTTCATTCAATACCATAGTGCTTGTCTGGTTTCACCCATATAGTTGTTGCTGAGGCATTTGATGCACTGGATGAGCTACACCACATGTTGTAATAGGGCTATGTAGGACCGATGGATCTTAAAAGGTGGTATTATGAAGTAGTGATCATTGTAGCAGTGGAGATATGTTTTCAGGTTTTGCATCTGTTGTTCTGGCAGTTGTGTTGAGTTGGTGTTCTGGTGTTGATTTGAGCTGGTGTGTCCCAGTCTCTAGGGAGCTTGTTTCTGATGATGAGTTTAGAAAGGCCGGGGGGTTGTTTGATGGACAGAAGAGGTGGTTTGGGAAAGATTTCTTTCAGGATGTGGTCCCCATCAGGCATGGGTTGTATTTGTTTGATGATACCTGTATGGGTTCTAGTATGGGGTGGTAGGTGACAACTAAAGTGTGCAATCAGTGTCTGTTCTTTCCTGTATTGAAACAGATTTTTGGGGTATTTGGGTGTCCCATTCCACACATAAGTGTTCTCAGTGTGGAGTTATGTGTATAATCATTTGCAGGATCAGGATCCAGTTCAGACAATAGCAAAATGCAGGGCAACAGTCCAGGTAAAGGAGGGTGTGAAGAATCATTGATGAAAACTCTAATGTAGGAAAGATTCTTGGAGATGACCACAGAAGGTTTGTTAGACAAGAAATGGGAAACTGTTCTAAGTGTAAGGTATAACATGAAAGAAGGTGTGAAGCCAAAGGAAGTCCTGATGTGAGAGTAGTAGGATGGAAAGGGGAAGAGTAACAGAAGATAAGAACAGAGATGTAGGCAGGATTGAGATTATATAGGGCCTTGAAAGAAAATCCAAGGAGCCTGAATTAGATACTGTGAAATACAGGCAGGCAATTAAGAGAGTGAAGGGAAGGATGATTTGATAGAAGGAAGATTGGAGGAGGAGAATGATGTTAGCAGTGGTATCTGGGGATAAGATGAAAGAGAAAGAGATTAGAAAATAACACGCACAGCGGCCAGAGGCATAGAGGTTACAGTAATAGAGGGAAGAGGTGATGCAGACAACAAGAAGGTTTTAGCAATGTAACTAGGAAGGACTGGCCCGAGTTCAGCTGTATTCTAGCAGAGAGAAGAACAGGGTTTAGGGAGATGCAGAGGAAAGCCCACGCGCGGGCCCAGAGACAGAGCCGCAATTCTCCTGCAACCCCGATTCCAGCAGCTGGGAAGGCAAACCACAGACCACAGGCGCCCTCGTTTCGCGCCGCGGCGGCGGCAGGCCCGCCGGACAAAGGTGCCCAGCAGAGAAAGGGGTTTCTCAGGACGCTCAGTCCAGCACCGCGCGCCATCTCTGGGGCTGCGAGGGGGACGCTCTCTGGGGTCCCAACCCCAGCTGCTCTCGGGCCCCCCGCAAGAGGCCCAGGCTCCACCCGCCCCACCTGTGTGACGGTCTCCGCGCCGGCTGGCCCGAGGCCCCATTGGCTGGGCTCACGCCGGCGGCGTCACCCTCCCCTGGCGCGGGGAGCGCGCGCCGGGGTCCTGGGCTGAGGTAGGAAGAGCGCGCGCGCGCGCCGAACGTCGGGTGTCGTCGACGCGTCGCGTCGCTCACCCTCAGCTCCCTTCCTTCCGGCCACCATCTTGCGCCCCTCCGCGTGTGTGCGCTCCGGTCCGCGCTCCCTGCCAGGACAGTGCCGCTTCCGCCCGGGAAGGTACAAAGGGGCCCGGGGCTGGCTCGGGGAGCGGGGTTCCTGGGGAGGGTACTCGGCGGAGCGCCGCCAGGCCCGGCCTGTGAGTCGGGGAGACACCGGTGGATTAGGCCACGCGGGGTCCTGTAGTGGCGGGGCTATAAGCCGCGGCGGGGGCGCGGCCCTGCTGCTGCTGGGGAAGGGCCGGCATGCGGCTGTGGGAGTTACTCGGGGCTGAGGAAATTCTCCCCCCTCTCCAGAGAGAGGCCTCGAGCCCCTGAATCCGCTCCCTGGTTTCGCCTCCTGCTTCCCGCTCCCGTCGCTGGGATGCGGCTGGTGTCCGCAGAGCGGCCTTGCTCCCTGACTGTTCGCCCCGGTACGAAGCCGGGGGTGGGGGGCAAGGGAGGCCTCCCCTTGCCCCGGAGATAGCCGGGGCCTCCGCTGCATTGCAGACGCTGCCCGCCGCGGGGCTGACCTCCCCAGCCAGCAGAGCCGTGTCCACAGTGTCTACTGTCCTTCCTTTTTAGATGAAAGAAACAATCATGAATCAAGAAAAACTAGCCAAACTCCAGGCTCAAGTGCGCATTGGGGGAAAGGTAAGGCACAGCTGCTCCGTGCAGATGGGCACAAAGCCGACATGGAACTTTAAATCTATGTAAACTTACTGTTTTATCTTGGTATGGATGTGATCTAACTAATGTACTGTTTCTACTGGTAATACGTTTTCCCACAGTCTCTTGCTCTCAAATCCTGTTTACTTTCCTTATGTCTACATATCACCTGTGCATTTATGTTCTTCTAGGTCAGTAGTAAAAACAGAATGGAAATTCTTCTAATTGATTTTTCAGAGAAATCTGGCAAAAGTAAGGCTGATCGAGCTTCTCATTGAATGTGTAGTTCATAACTTATATTAAACTTTTGAATTTTCAAAAGCAAAATATACATTCAGTTTAGGCATTGGGGTTTTCATAAAAAGAAACCAAAATTACATTTATGAAACTAGATACCATATTTTGTTCCCAACAAGATTAATTGCCCATATGTATGGTCTAGTTTTCTGACTGATGAGGTTTTTCTGTATTTTTCCCGTATTGTTGTATTGAATAGGTAAGCTACTTCTTGAAGTATCAGTTCCATGTCTTTTTAAAACAAGATCCAAATCACTAACAAATCTGTAGGCACAAAATTTGTCATTTTAAAAACAATATTTTAAAACCAGTCAGTCCTTTGTTTGCAAAAAGGGATTAAAGGTTCTGTGTCTAACTGCAAGAACTGATACCACTAGTACCAGAACTAGTGCCTTGTTTAGATGTTAGTGATGTCATCAACTCTTGCAGGGGAAATGGTTTCTGAATTCATGTGTTGGCTGGATGGCTTTCAATTAGCCTTTGAAATAGGCCTTTATGTAACTTTACATAGCTGTTAACTACTTAAGCTTGGTTTATTTTAAATCACTTCAGTAACGTTAAGGGAATTTTTCAAGAAAAAACTACTGCATATTACCTTTGAGATATGCAGTTGTGCACATGTAGTATGAAAACTAGAAGTGGTGGAGGGAACCTGTAGAAGACTATCTGCTTTACCCACCCTTGAGGGAAACAGATCTGTGGAGTTTTCTTTAAAGGCAAATTTTGTCTTGTGTTTTTTTTATTTTGAAGGAAGGGGGTTATAAAATTGCTGCAGAACCAAGAAATAAAAAAATGCAGATTGTGGTCTCTATAAATACAGATTATAGTGAACTAAACAGGATTTTTCTGCATGAAAGCATTTAAGTAGCACAGTCATTACATAAATTTCGTTTATAAAGCATGCAGAAATGCTTTCAGCCACAAATTGCTGTGTCATGTTAATGAGGCTTGTGTGTGGTTACATACCTAGTCTAGATAAACCAGTTATGGCAGTGCTGGCTATAGATGTTTTTATTCTAGTCACGTACATGTGAACGCCTAGTTTGCTCCAGATTATACCTTGCTCATTGTAGTGTTGATGAGCAACAAAACTGGGTGTGTTTGTAGGCATATTAGCTGCTTTGTGAATATAAGTGAAAACTGTGGAGTTTAATATGTTAGAGATGCTATAGTTTAGTCTCAAATTGGCATGGGAGAATTGGAGCAGAGGTAGTATCTGAATCTGCTATTTTAAAAATACACTGGATTTGATGGTGTCTAATACTATCAGAAGTACTTAATTGCAGCATTGCAAAATACTCCTCCTCCACTCATTAGGTATAATTACTATTTTATTCATGGGGAAAACTTAGTTTTGCTACAGAGTCCTGTGGACCTTATAGACTAATGGACATATTGGAGCATAAGCTTTTGTGGGTGAATACCCACTTCGTCGGATGTTTGCCACTTTTACAGATCCAGACTAACACGGCTACCCCTCTGATACTTAGTTTTGCTAATCATGCAAAGAATAGAATGTGCCTAGTCTAGAAAATTTTCAAGGCTGTTTTGTAAGACTTTGTTAGCAAATTGCTCCATATCTAGCTTTAGCAAAATTTCTTTCTATTCATTTGGGTGGAGTTTCAGGATTATTATGCCACTAGACGATACTATTATAATTTGCAGTTTTTGCCTAAAATGTAGTCATTGCCATTTAGCAAGGATACTTCATTTTTTTTGTTTTTTTTGTTTTTTGTTTTAAATTTTAGGGCAGGGTTGGCCAGATGTATTTCTCAGTATTCCATACATAGTCTGCAGCAGCCACTCATCTTTAATACATAGGTGGAACCCCAGGAATTGTGCATGTCTCACAAAGATCAAGGTGGATTTAGTGTCAGAGACCTGTAATCTTTACAGGCTTCAATTCTGTAAAGATGAAAGCAGCTGCTATCCACTTAATGGAAATTAACTGAGTTTCAGATGGCAGACAACTCTAGCATAAAGACCTAAATCATTCCAAATGCATTTGACACCTATTCTAACCTATTGTGAATTGGTAGGTGTCTCTGCAGACACCTGCCAAAAACTCTTTGTCAGTTTCATGCAAGGCACGACTTTCTAGACCTATTAAAAAGCCCTTTGTTCTGAAATATTTATGTAGCCCTGATAGGCTGATAAAAGCTCCTTTTGGATCACTTCTTATATGAAAGCAAAAAGAAAAGGAGTACTTGTGGCACCTTAGAGACTAACAAATTTATTAGAGCATAAGCTTTCGTGAGCTACAGCTCGCTTCATCGGATGCATTTGGTGGAAAATACAGAGGGGAGATGGATGGATGGATGATATACCAATCAATATTATATATATATATAATCTCCCCTCTGTATTTTCCACCAAATGCATCCGATGAAGCGAGCTGTAGCTCACGAAAGCTTATGCTCTAATACATTTGTTAGTCTCTAAGGTGCCACAAGTACTCCTTTTCTTTTTGCAAATACCGACTAATACTGCTGCTACTCTGAAACCTGTCCTTATATGAAAGGTCACTGTTCTGGTTGCAGTGACTTTCAAATTGTCTGCCTAGAGACTGAACCCAGCTCACTTAGCAAAAAGTTTCAGGCTGAGATTCCTTTCCAGTTTGGTGGTAGAATTTCACCTTCATTGGGGCTGCTACTGTTCTTCCTATACTAGCTTACCTATCCTGGGGGGCCTTTCTCTACACATAACTTTAAAAGGGGCTGGGGTTTTTGCTTCGATTGGATTAAAGCCCATAATGTCCACCCAAATTTTTCTTTACAGCAATTCACTGATCGGTACCGTCTGAGGGAACAATGTCTAAATGGATGTGAAACCATTTCTTATTGCTACGACCTGGTTGGCCTGAAGCTGGAGTAGCAGGGTTTGGGACAGCAGACTCAGGGAGGAAAAGGAATGAAGTTAATAGAGCCATGAGTTTTTGCACTCTTTAGTTCAGGGGATGCTGAAATCTTGTGACTAATAGAAGCCATAAAGTGGCAATGCTGCTTTTTGACATGGAGAAGAGCAATCTTCCCTGCCAAATAACTGCACCAAATCACAAATCTAGGGCTCTTTGGTTGTGGAGAGTTGGCTCTCAACAAGGGAAGAACTCATCTCTTGGTGACTTCTCTTTGTAAATGGGTACAACATAGAACTCGTATGGGTTCAGTAGTACCTTTAATGATGTGCAAAATATGAGTTGCCAAATCAGAAAAGACTGATCCCAGTCTGTCAGACATAGGTATCATCTGCTTGGGGCAAAGTTTCTCTGTGTTTGAGTGACAAACTCCTATGTAATGCTGTAGCATGTCTTATTATTCTTGGGATTCTGTACAGTTTTTCCTCATTTCTTTTTTGATGAGTAGTCTTTGATTCCTGATAACTTGAAGAAATCATTCTTGTATCCTCCTTTATTTAAAATCTTATTACAGAGAATTTCCTTTAATTTTAAGTTTATAAAAGTATCAATTTGGATATAATTAAAGAAACCTAGAAAGGTTTCCATTCTCCTTTCCAGAAATGGTTTGCTTGGAAATCAGATTTGATACACTTTCCATAAAGTATACTTGGCAAATCTTTAAAGTGTGCTAAGATGGGATGTTTGTTTGAAATCTTTAGCCCTTGATGTTGACCAGTTCTTCCTTCTTGACACTATCATCATCCCCTGTGAGTGATGTGTGAAATAAGAGCTCTTTAATTTGAGAACTGCTGTAATATATGTTCTTTCCACACTTTCCACAAAGGGAACTGCCCGCAGAAAGAAGAAGGTTGTCCACAGAACAGCTACAGCAGATGACAAGAAACTTCAGTTCTCCTTAAAAAAACTGGGAGTCAACAACATTTCTGGTATTGAAGAGGTAACTGCTTTATTTAAAAAAAAAAACACTAAAAAGAACCCTAGTTTTGTGAAGTTTGTTATATCTTGTATCAGTATCTGAGTATACTCTTGAACTGTTAGAAATGTTGCAAGTAAGCCTTGAGCTTGAACAAGGCTTAGTTGTTCAAGTTTTCTATTGAAATGAAATCGTAGTCAAAAATGTGACTGTCTTGATTTTACTTTTTCTTGCAGGTAAATATGTTTACCAACCAGGGAACAGTCATCCACTTCAACAATCCTAAAGTTCAGGCATCTCTGGCTGCTAACACTTTCACTATCACAGGCCATGCTGAGACAAAGCAGCTGACGGAAATGCTTCCCAGCATCTTAAACCAGCTTGGAGCGGACAGTCTGACTAGCTTGAGGAGATTGGCAGAGGCTCTACCCAAGCAACGTAAGTTGTAACCTCAACATACTTTTTCAGCGGATTTATACAGTTTATTTGTATCATGGCTGTGAACTCCAGGAGTAAAAATTCAATGTTCCACCCATACGCTAATAAATGTAATCAAAAGAGAAACTTAATTCTCAAATCCTGTTCGCAGATCTGTTTCCAACATGATGTATAGCAAAATATAAAACTGGCACATATCCCTTAACCTGCATGTAGTTTCTCAAATTCCAAGAAATTGGAAGCAAAGTAATTAGTGGGTATTTTACTCATCTAGGGCAGCTTGCCTAATTTGAGCACACATCTATTAAAATAGGTTAGCACATTTTTATCTGGAAAACCTATTAATTTACATTTATCTCTTTTAAAAAGTAGCCTGGGCTTTGTTTTTCCTCTTGAACTGGCCCTGTTCATTTGTACAGAATTTCAGGAGGGGATTTAGAGGCACTAAGGAGCTCTGATGTCATGCTCCCCCTCTGGTTTAGCAAAGGTAAGTCTGCCTGGCAAGACTTTTCAGTAATCAGGAGATAATGAAGCAATATCAGGGAGTTCCTAGAGTTGGTGTGGGGAAGGAGAGAGATTATCAAGGCTTCCACCTCCAAATTCCTAGGTAAATGAGAAAAGGGGAGCAAGACAGCTCCCACCAGCAGCAAAAGCAGTCATCACCGTGTAGTCTTTGATTGATTTAACACAGGTAGGGGCTGAGTTAGGTACCATCAATGCCATATGCCTGAATTGTAAAGAGGAGGTAAGTAGAGATGAGGGTGGGTTCTCTCAGCCCAGAAAGGTGCTGCTGCTACGGAGCAGGGTTTGGAGGAGAAGGAACTGGCAGAATATGGCTAGTTTTACTGTCACTGGGCATCTCCCACTGCCTGCAGATGGGGGTTTCCTGGTCTTGCTCTTCTCTTCCAGGTTGAACTTTTGAAATACCTTGGAGGGGAATTGCAAACTGTCTGCCCAAGCTTATCCCTGCCCCTTCCGAGGATGAAGCCTTTTCAAGCAGTTGGGAGGATAGCCAGTTTCCAGCAATAGTGAGCCTGGCTGAAGCTTTCCCTGTTCCAGTGCATGCTCCTCAGAATCTAAGGCATTTGTTTGGGGGAGAATGTTGCTTGTATGGTCCTCTGGCCCCACCTGCTGCTTCTATATCTGTGGTCAGGTAGTGAATGGCTTAGGTGTTGTGTACACTGCAATTAAAAACCTGTGGCTGGCCCGTGCCAATTGACTTGGGCTAAGGGGCTCAGATTAAGGGGCTATTCAATTGCAGTGTAGGTGCCCTGGCTGGAACCCAGGCTCTGGGACCCTGCAAGGTGGGAGGGTCCTAGAGTTCAGGCTGCAGCCTGATACTGAATATCTGCACTGCAGTTAAACAACCCCTAAGCCTGAGCCCTGTGAGCCTGGGTCAGCTGGCACAGGCCAGCCATGAGTGTCTAATTGCAGTGTAGACTTATCGAATCTCCTCCAACATGGCCCTCTTCTGGGTAGGGGAGGCGTAGTTGTCTATTCTATGGATGGGGGAGGGTGGTGGGTCTCCTGCTGTTAGTTCAGATGTGGATGAGGAGGTTGCTTGATCCCCTCTGATAGTCTAGAGCAGTGTTTCCAAAGCTTGTTCAGGGAAACCCCTGGCGGGCTGGGCCGGTTTGTTTACCTGCTGTGTCTGCAGGTTCGTCTGATCCTTGGCCTGCACCACTTCCTGCAGCCCCCATTGGCCTGCAGTAGCGAACCGCAGCCAGTGGGAGTTGCAATCAGCTGAACCTGTGGATGTGGCAGGTAAACTGTCCCAGCCTGCCAGGGGCTTTCCCTGAACAAGCGGCGTCCCAAGTTTGGGACACTGGTCTAGAGGGTTCTTTATGCTTTCCTATGGCCCAGAGGAATGCGCAGAACATCTTTAGCGGCTAAGCAATCTGTTCCTGTCTTGCCAGGAGTTCAGGTCCCTCCTGTCATCCTTTTAGGTTTCCTCAGGACAGCAGCAGCAAGATTCCTTGAACTCCTAAATCCTCAAAAATAAAAGGACCCCTTGACACTATAATGCACCCTGACTGTTTTATATGACCAAGTGCTAATCTTGGATACACCGAAACTTTAAAGTTCTTTAATATTAAAGTTTGTTTAAAATGTTACTTTGAGTCAGTAAAACACTTCAACTTTGAATTGATAAACAGTTGCTTAAAATCCACCATGCAATATTGCTTACTGGATTTGGGAATCTGTAATTGTTGAAAAGTGAATTGCTCATGCTGTTTTATTAAAACTGCTTAATTTATGACCGACTGAAAGAGCTGATTTCCTCCAATTTATTGGCTAAGCTTGTGGAGGCCTTACCGTTGATGGATTCTCTCTGTAGAATGCTAGCTTTTTGAGTGCTGCATCTGATCAGAATGGGGGACTTGGTATGTGAAGGGGAAGGGGACAGAATGGGGGATGCTGGAATAAGTGGAGGTGGGGAAGGGAGAAATAGAAATGTACACAGAGCCCCTGCTGTAGGGAGAGAATGGGAAGGAATGAACAAGGGGCACAGAGCTGCCAGAATATGGGACTCTGGTGTGGGATGGAGGGGGTGGGTAATAAGGGGCATAGAGACCCTAGTAGGGGGGAGATTAGGGTGAGTTGCAGGGAGTTGCTCAAAAATAAGGGGGTGGGGGAATGTGGTACAGAGGGAGCTTGTGATTGGAAATGGATGGATGCAAGGAGCCCCTCTGTGTGTGAATAAGCTCAGCTGATGTAAGCTATGAAGTTTGACTCCTTAGTAGCCTGTTTTTAATACTGATGGGTTTAAAAAAAAAAATCAAGCAAGCCCCAAATGGGGTTTTCCTCATCTTGTGGTGGAATACTTGAGTGAACAACCTCCTTTCTGGTTTAAATAGCAGAAGCCTTGTGGTGCAGGATGTTCTTGGTATTTGGTTGGGAGGCAGGGGCTTGAATTTACTTCCCACCCACAGTTTCGGTTCCCCAGAGCCAGGATTTAGTGATTTCAGAGATCTGCTGCAAAGTCACACTGTCCCAGACTTTTCATGGGAAGGATTGATTGGTGGGGTCATTAAGGTATTCAGTCTTCCCAATTCAAATTTCTGGTAAACACACTCCCTTCTTTTATGATCTCCAGGGTAAACGCAATTAGGCATGCTGTAGCTTATTGTTTAGAGTCTGGGATAGACCAAGAACAAATGAATTATCAGTAGATAAAGATGCTGTTTTAATCTGAGTAAAATCCCAGCATTTGAATTTGCAGATGAAAATGATTATTTGTACAAGGCACTTAATTTGCAGTGTGGATTGAAATAAGCTTGCATTGCTGTAATAAATTGACCAGTAAAATAGTTGTAGCATGTGTCCTCTTGTTTCCTTGATGTGCTGGTTGTCTTCTGATGAGACATAATGAAATAGCCAAAAGAATGAAAATATATATACATACACACACACTCTCCTAGCTGGATCTTATTTCACAATTATGTAATAAACTTGCATCAGACACTTCCCCTGCTGAAAATGTATTTCAAGTTAAACTTCAGTTTTGGCTTTGTTCCAAAAAAATTAATTTTGTAACTTGAGATTTTTACAAATAAACTTAGCATTTAAAATAACATTACGTTGTGTTTGATTACAGCTGTGGATGGAAAAGCACCACTTGCTACAGGAGAGGATGATGATGATGAAGTTCCAGGTAAGAACAAATATAAAATAGAAACAGGTGAAAGGACCTACTGTCCAACAAAATACATACATAATGTAGAATTGAGGCAAAGAATTTAGTGGATTAAAAAATGGATTAGGTGTTTGACAATGAACATCTCACATGAAATAGAATGGGGGGGAGGGGAATGGAGAAATGGTAAGGGGATTAGTCAGCCACTAATTGTTAAACTTCCCTATGGGCAAGTTATTCCATGGTGGACAACTATGAAATTTTTTACGTCTTCTGTAGTATCCGGTACTGGCTGCTGTTGGGGTATGAGACTAGATGGGCCTATAGCTTCATCCAGTATTTTAGCTATTTTGTAGGAATAATATCTGCAGTTTTTAATGTTGCTAGGCTACAAATGATATCAATGTGTGTCCATCAAGGAATTAGCCTAATGCATATCATGAGGGTATGGAAGAAACCTCCCCTTCCCACCATACAAGTGTAGTGTAGCACAGTTAAATGTTCTATCTGGCATTTGTTGAAGACAGGATTCATAAGATACTAGTGGTTTATCTACACCTGTGTCTTATGTGGCATTTATATTTTTATGTAGAAATCGTTTGATGCTAAAGCTGTCACATCTCAATTAATATTTGTTGACTTTAAGAATCTTGTCTGACTTGATATTTGGTAGGGTGAAAAAGGTACTGAGGCTTTGGTTTCAACATGTACTTTTCTTTCTTTCTAGATCTTGTTGAAAATTTTGATGAAGCTTCAAAGAATGAGGCAAACTGAACTAAATGTCACTTTCTGAATAAAATAAACTTGAAAAGCTACATGAGCTGCTATTTTATATTGTGACTTTTTATTTGTAATTTTTTGTATTATGTTTACTGATCTGATAGTCTAAAATCTGTAATATTTGGAAACTCCTTGAACATTGCAGCTCTCTTCTGTTATTGCTCATACACTTATCTCTGCAGCCTGGTTGAACTGAACAAACCGAAAAATTAGTATAAAATCAAATTGCTAACAATCTTTGCTTATACAGTTAATTTTCTGAGTAACTTGTATACAAGCAAAAACCTGGCTTTAGTGAATTTTGGCTTATAATAAAATGTAAAATTGAAAACTTAGTGTGGCTTTTATTAAAAATATGAATTGGGAAAACATTTAGGCCAGACTAATCATATTCCTAAACCATTTTACTTCTCTTCAGAGCATTTTCCAATTGCCATGTCACAGAACAATGCTGCTTAAAGTTTTAGTTCGAGTTGATTGTCATAAGTTTGAAATGCTCATGACTAAGCAGTAAAGCTTCCTGATAGTTGTAGCCCAGTACAACACCCGAGTTTCAGGAGCTTTTTTTTGACCCAACTGAGTTTGATCAAAATTTCTTCACTATGGTATTGCTTAGGGCTCAGATCGACATATCCATATTATTGGTCTGTAATAAAACTAAGGTTTGCAGATAACTTGGGGAAACATGGATATTAAGTCTTGTGTTCAGAAATTGGATACATGGAGCAACCCCATCCAGTGGATTATAGCAAAATTATTTTCACTAAAATTGTCCCTGTCAATTTTCACTTAACCAAGCACTATTACTGTAGGGAAGCTAGGCTGTACTGTGGAGTTTGGGAAAGATTCAGTAGCGTTAATGGCTGTTCTCTGAAGAGTTTTGTTTTTTTTTTTAACCACAGATCTGTTAACTGTCTGGTCACCTGCTTGCTTTAATGGCAAGTTTGTTTCTTTGAGTAGCATTTGTTATAGGCTAAGACTAAAATGGATTATATGAAAAGGGTTGTTTACTAAGTTACCTTGACTTGTGCTAAACTTCTGTAGGGAGTGGAATTGAAAGCCAAACTTTGGATTGGTGAGCCTGTTTCTGGTGATGGATGAGAGAGAACTTTAGTTTGTCTTTTGAGGTTAAGAATGTAGTCCTGGCAGCTAAAGATTCTTCCCCCCCCATAGATTTCTACAGCACAACTATTTCTTCTAAAATAAGCTGTGTACAGTGTCCTGTTGAGTAACTTTGTTTAAAACCACACTTCAGCAGTGATCCCAAATATGACACTTCAAAAACTGTTAGCAAACTAGTCTTGTTTCCTCATAACAAAGAAAGGATGGGGCTCTAACTTGCCAAGCATGTAAATCATGCCATGACTATTGTGCAACTTGTAACAAGTTTCTCCATTATTTCCAACTGCCACAATTTGAGTCAGGGTAGGAGTGTGTCTGGTCTAAGAATTCAAACAATTGTTGCAGTTTAGTTTCCTACTTTATGTAGGAGGAATTCTGTTTCACAGTGCAGTTATATAGCATTAAACTGGAATAGCCCACTTTCATGCTTCAATTAATTCACAAAAAGAAGAGTACTTGTAGCACCTTAGACTAGCTTATTAGAGCATAAGCTTTTGTGAGCTACAGCTCACTTCATCAGATGCATTTGGTGGAAAATAGAGGGGAGATTGATATACACACAGAACATGAAACAATGGGTTTTATCATACATGCTGTAAGGAGAGTGATCACTTAAGATGAGCTATCACCAGCAGCAGGGGGGGAAAGGAGGAAAACCTTTCATGGTGAAAAGCAAGGTAGGCCATTTCCAGCAGTTAACAAGAATATCTGAGGAACAGTGGGGGGTGCAGTGGGAGGGAGAAACATGGGGAAATAGTTTTACTTTGTGTAATGACTCATCCATTCCCAGTCTCTATTCAAGCCTAAGTTAATTGTATCCAGTTTGCAAATTAATTCCAATGCCACAGTCTCTCATTGGAGTCTGTTTTTGAAGCTTTTTTGAAGGATAGCCACTCTTAGGTCTGTAATCGAGTGACCAGAGGGATTGAAGTGTTCTCCAACTGGTTTTTGAATGTTCTAAGTCTTGACGTCTGATTTGTGTATTTTTATGTAGAGACTGTCCAGTTTGACCAATGTACATGGCAGAGGGGCATTGCTGGCACATGGCACATATCACATTGGTAGATGCACAGGTGAATGAGCCTCTGATAGTGTGGCTGATGTGATTAGGCCCTATGATGGTGTCCCCTGAATAGATGTGGACAGAGTTGGCAACGGAATTAATTTGCAAACTGGATACAATTAATTTAGGCTTGAATAGAGACTAGGAATGGATGAGTCATTACACAAAGTAAAACTATTTCCCCATGTTGTTTCTCCCCCCCACCGCACTCCCTACTGTTCCTCAGATATTCTTGTTAACTGCTGGAAATGGCCTACCTTGCTTGTCCCCATGAAAGGTTTTCCTCCTTCCCCCCCCTGCTGCTGGTGATAGCTCATCTTAAGTGATCACTCTCCTTACGGTGTGTATGATAAAACACATTGTTTCATGTTCTGTGTGTGTATCAGTCTCCCCTCTGGATTTTCCACAAAATGCATCTGATGAAGTGAGCTGTAGCTCACAAAAGCTTATGCTCTAATAAATTTGTTAGTCTCTAAGGTGCCACACGTACTCCTTTTCTTTTTGTAAAAACAGATTAACAGCAGCTACTCTGAAACCTGTCAATTCAGTTATCCCATATTTTACTATTGAATTTCAATAATAATGGACTGCTGTAGTGTCTCAAAGCACTTATCAGAAGAGCAGTGGCATAAAGATGGTTGATGAAATGTGTTGCACAAAATCAAGATTTGATATAGGATGCTGGTGAAGAACTGTTCCTCAGCAGAGACTTTCAAGAGGTGGTACGAAGTAGAGAACCATTTTCACAAGACCTTACTTGATCTTAGAATAGCAGCATTTCTGCCCACCTATAGAACTAGCCAGAAACTTTCTTGTAAAAGTTTCCATTTTGTAAATTTACTGGGCAGATTTAATACTCTTAACTGACTCTACTGGAGTTCAGGGCACACAGCACTTATCAGGAAATACTTACATGTCATAAGATAGTTGACTAATTTAGGACTATCCAAATATCTATCAAACCATGATTACAGTAGATCCTAAGAGTGAGAGAGGGTACACTTGTGGTTCATGGTAATTGACTAGCAGAGTCTAGTTTTTTCTGTATGTACTCAGTCTGATTCCATGTTCTGTTATCTCTACCTCTTGAAGATTGATTGCCCTAAACATTTAGAGGTTGTCACTAAATATTTCCAGTTTCTGGAAGTTATGAGCTCTTTTTTTATTAACTAGTACTTTCATCACTCCAGTCTGCCATGTTGAATGCAACCATTACACTACTAGGTATAGTCAGTCAGCAAAGAAAACTTCAAGTCTCTACTCTTAACAGCTTGGTCAACTCAGAACTGCAAACATGTTCATTTCCATTTAAAACGTTAAAACTTTGACCTAACTTCCCTGTAAATGTTAAACCTTATAACACTTGAATTCTAGTATAGTAGTTCAGTGCTGAAAGGGTATTCTTTACCAGTTTTTAGGGTCACAGTTTGAGCTCTAACCTAGTTTAAAAATAAACTTGCTACCTATCCCAAGCTGTAGCTGTCCTGCTGTCAATTATAAAATAAAGTCCATAATAAAAACTAAAGCAGCTGCAGAGCCCTTGCACTGAACAGCAAGTCAGCAAGACTACCAAACAATCTCTCCTTTTCACAGCTGCTTGAAAGAACCTTCTCAATCCTCCTGATGCAGACCTCAGCATGTCCCTAAATACATATTCCAAAAGTTACTCTTTGCAGCATATTCTAAGGATCAAAACATTTCAGGCTATTGTGGAACAGGGGGCATAAGCACCAAAGTTGAGAGCCCTCAGAGGTTGTCTTTCCAGTTTATGGGAGTTTTAGCTTCAGTGACTTTGCTAATGGCATTAGGACAGATCATTTGAATGTGAGTGCCAAAATTTTCAAGCTTGTGCCTAACATTAGATACCCCAAAATCAATTCTTAAAAACCTAAACAAGTGTTTCAGTGGAGGTTGTAGGTACTCTGTACCTTTGGTCAACAAAACTAAACTACTTTTACTTGCCTAAATACAGTCTGTGTATAGAAAATCCTATAGATTCATGCTTCAGCTGGAATAGCTTCCTGTATCTCCATGGCACTGGGTATTTAATCTAACATCTTTTCACCTTTGCCTATTAATTGCTCTTTTTAAATGTTTAGATCATTTTGGGGATAGTTTATTTTTAGTGTCTAAGCAGTTGATCCTTTTAATAAGAGGGGAGGTTGAAAAACATGGACATTTAAGAAATTTGGCTTATCAAAGAGTACAAGTGAATTTGTATTTTATACTTTGAGATCTAACAAGATGAGCAAGGGCACCTAGGAAATACAAGGCACCTTTGAATGTGTGTGCTATCATTCTGTCAAGGGGCTTTGATGACAAACCTTGAGAACTGGACTCAAGGCACTAAGACCTTGAGAAAATTTATAGCCCTGTAATTTAAAAATTGCCTATGGACCCAAGTCACTGATCTATGTCCAGACACCCTCTTGCCCTTCTGTCTCAACCTCTTCTGCTTGTATTCCTTGGTCCTCTGACCTTTCTGTTGATGCTGCTATCTCCCTTCAGCCAGCCACTAATGGCTCCTATCTGCTGCCTTCTCTTCTTTGAGCAGTCCCAAAATGTTCTCCTTCCCTGGCAGTTCCCCCCCACCCATCCCTGGACCAGGTATAACCTTCCACTGTGGCTCTCTCCATCACTGGAGTGACTCTTCTTCTCAAATAGGGACTCTTGTTGTCTGAGCCTACCTTTCCACACCTTCACTGCCAAAGCCGCTATTTCCAGATGCTGTTGTGGTTCTGATTGAGGTAAGCCACTGGCTGAATGACTCTTATCTTGTTTGGATGGAGCATTTTTAACTCTGCAATCCATGTGTGGCAAGAGTCCATGTTATACAAGAATTTATGGAAAACAAGCATCAGAAGTTTGCTTCCCTGAGATCTTACCTGGACAGTCTCTGCAGCCCTTTCTTGTGTCTCAAACTGTTTGGAAAGCCAGGTCTTCTTGTTAGGGCACTTAAACAACAAGTGTTGTGGAAGCCTACTAGGTATATTACCTGTTCAGATGAGAATTAAAATATAACTTCTTACTTACTATACTATACTATACTTACTATAATTCTTATAGATATTTACCACTCATACATTTACTTTCATCTTCAAAAGGCTTTACAAATTACTTCATTCTCCCAGTTCCCCTTGCAAGGTAGGATTATTACTTCCTTTTTACAGATGGGGAAACTGCAACACAGAGAGGCTACGTGACGTGCCCAAGGTCAGAGAAGTAGTTAGTAGCAGAGCCAGGGGGTAGTATTTAAGAGTTCCTAGATCCCAGCCCTGGGCCGAGACCACTACAGCATGCCTTTATCTTCATACATATTGGATATGATTCAAAGTCCATTGAAATCAGTGGAGTTTTTCTACAGATTTCAAATGGCTTTGTATCAGGCTTATTGCTAGGACATCTCAGACATTTCAGCTGTTCAACTTGAAGATCCAACTTTCATGCTCTTTTGTTGGATATTAAGGTGGAGCTCTTACAAGAAAGCACTTTCTTCCAAGATTATTTCTAGTCCAGATGAAACCAGGTAGAACTAGTACTCTTAAAAAAAGCTAATCGAAGTATTTCTGCTTGCAATTTCTGACAAATGTGCAGAAATGCACACAGTTTAAGTGAAATATTAAGGGAAGATAATGTAGTGGTATTGTCCAGGGAACTCCTTCCATGCATAAAGAGAGGATATGGGAAAAGAAGGTGGTTGGAAAACTTGACAAATGGGCAATCAGTGCTGGCCATGGTGATAAGACAACCCCACCTTTGCTCTAATAAAGCCTAGGTTCAATAGGCTAAACCCACAAGGGAGTCCTAGTCAGCCCCTCTGCAAGAACTTCAGATGGAAAATTTCTCTCTCCTTCCCCAACCCCACAAGATGACTTGCTAGAATTTGAGGTATGTCTTGAGGTCTTTTTCTCTGCAAGGAAAAGGACTAGCTTTATTTACTTTTTAAAAGTTAAAACTTTAGGTCTCCAGCACCTTTTTTTTTTTTTTTTTTTTTTTAAAAAAAACACATACTATGCTAAGCTTCCAAGAACTGATGTTCCATAACAATATTACTAATTTAAAAGTTAAAACCTTTTTGAAGTTAAACTTTAATGGGCAGCAGGTTTAAAACAAATAAAAGGAAGTTGTTCACACAGCACACTGTCAATCTGTGGAACTCCTTGCCTGAGGAAGTTGTGAAGGCTAGGACTATAACAGGGTTTAAAAGAGAACTAGATAAATTCATGGAGGTTAAGTCCATTAATGGCTATTAGCCAGGATGGGTAAGGAATTGTGTCCCTAGCCTCTGTTTGTCAGAGGGTGGAGATGGATGGCAGGAGAGAGATCACTTGATCATTACTCCCTATGGGATACCTGGCACTGGCCCCTGTCAGCAGACAGGATACTGGGTTGGATGGACCTTTGGTCTGACCCAGTATGGCCATTTTATGTTTAATCAATGACATGTTGGCTATGGGCATTAGATCACTGGGAGAGTTTAGTAAACTAAAGACATTTCTCACCTGCTTTCTGGTGGGGCATTTTTGTTTCGGGATTTTTTTGTGACAAAGTAGCATAAAATGTTACAGGACTTCTTTAACTTTGAACCATCCCTGTATTTAGGGTGTTGTCATGAAGAACAAACACCCTTTCCAATTTTCTTCAAATTTTGTAAAACAATTGTCTCTACCTTGGATCTAATGATCAAAATTTTGAGTTTATTATGTTACTTTGCAGATTTTTGAGAATGACAATTCAGCTGCAACTATAACTATCCAGCAATTACTGTTGCTTCATAAAACAGATGTACCTGTCCTCAGTTGTGTGCCCCACCCCACCCCTCTAATTGTTCTGAGTCGTATGTGAATCCTTTTAGTGTTATTTTATGGTACAAGTCTTACCAAGGCTGTATACAAAGGAATTAATTCCCTCTTCTCTCACACAATACTTCTCTAGATTGATTTCAATATAGTATTAGCTGCTTGTTTCAATAGCTTCATATTGAAGATACAGACAGTTACAGTCCACAGACCAACTGCATACTTGATGGTTGCCCTGGTATTCCAAAATTAATTCCTAGGCTGCTAGCAGCAACTATTATACTGCGTGGCAAGGGCACCCCTTCTGCCTTGCTGGGCTTAGCACTCCCTCCTCTAGCAGGGACAGGACCGGGGGCAAATCAGCCCCCTCTCTGGAGCATGTCTGTCTTCCCTCTTTGGGGGTTTTTCCTCAGAGCCTTCCCGGTAGCCCTCTAGGCAGGCCTGAGGAGTGCTTCTCTGCCAAACAAAGGGGAGCAAGTCGATAAAGCACCTAAACAAAAAGGGAATACCTTTCCCTGTCCTCCTTGCTGGGACAGGTGTTGTCCTGTTGCTGGCCCCAGGGTGTCAGTCCTTCCCCTAAACAGGCATTGGGTCTCTCTCACACTAGAAAAGCCAATCTCCCTGCTGCCTCCAGCCTTGCAGCAGTTTGTCTCTCCCTGCTTCACCAGGAGAGAAGATTTTAACAGGTTTCAGGCAGCCCTTAATTGGACTCAGGTGTCCTAGTTGACTTGAAGTAACCCCTTCCCAGCTTGTAGGAAAAAGAGCCTTTAGCATTCTAGGGCTAACATACCTGTTTTCACAGACCCTCCTGCAGCTGTCCGCCCTGATTTTGTCACAACAGGTAATAAGGACCTATCTCCTAGATAGAAGCATGACCTCTAATTTAGCATGAAAAGTAGAAAAGGATAGGATTTCTAGTTAAATTGCTGCTTATGATGTGGATGTTTTCACACAATAAAGGTATGGTGGATTTAAAAATAGGATTTCCAGTTACATGTTCAGTGAGCAAAGAAACAACATAAGTTAGATTGGAAATATTTTCTATTGCAGGGGAGGGTTGTAATGAAGGAGGTTGCAGGTCAACAATAAAGCACTCTCTTGGGTAGTTGTGCTACTGTATTTTATTGTGGTGTGTATAGGCACCATTAGTAAATGTGGCTGTTGTCCATGCATAGTTTAAACAAAACTAACAAAAAAATTCACTGTATGTCACAACTGCTCACCATCGTTTGGTGATTCATGAATTTGTGTTTGTCATTTAAAACCAAATACTCCCATTATTATGGGCCTGGTCTGGAACTCGACTAGGGAAACTCCCACCAAAGCTAGTGGGAGTTTTGCCTGAGTAAGTTTGGGTTCTGGGCTCCTTTTCCACTTATGGTGAGGAGAGGAGGAAATTAAAGTAAAAAGGGAAGGGAAAGCTACAAAGCAGCTGTCCCAACTGAGGATTTGGGGTATCTTGAGATTTTAAAATGAGGTGCACAGATACCTACTGCTACAGTGATGAGGTCTGTATACATTCTGATGGATGGATAGATGGATGTCAGAAATGTATGCTGGGGAAAGAGCCAGGGAGCCACCTCTCTGCAACACCCTGCACTGTTCTTAGTTCCTGACAAAGCTGTGGCAACCCTCCCACTCTGGAGTTGCATACAGTCTCTGGCTCACAGTAATACATAAACCATTCATACCTTTAATACACTATGGTCCCTAAATATTGCATATATTGTGGTTGCACTATGTGTCTCAGTAATCCCATGCTAGATCATTCACTTATACTGTAACTGTGTAAATGCCCAATCAAAAGCTGGAATTAACATGCTCTGTCCCTTATTACTTTGGTATTATATTTTGTCCAGCTCTCCCTCACTTAATCTGGTTTTTGGTTTCATCCCAATACTGCAAACACTTATACTCTTGTGTAACTTTATACTGTAACTGTGTAACTCTTGTGTAACTTTACAGGATTGGGATCTTAGATTGGCCATTAGATCAGGCACTTAGAGCATATAATGGGATTTGAAAGTTCTAATGAAATCTTTCTATGGAGAAGGAACAGAAAGTAAGACTCTCTACCCATGTAGTCTGAGTGATACTGTTCTACCTTCCTGGCCCTCTTGCTACTGTGGCTACTTTGTGTTCCAGATTGTTTCCTTCTTTCCACCTAGTTTTGCTACTCTCCCCAGATCTGCTAATTCTCTTGTGTGCATGGTTGACTTCATCAGTGCTTGTCTGTTGAAGACAGATGTGCCCTTCACTCCTGTATGCCTAAAGAACTGCTAGCTTCATTTGGTGACAAATCAACCTCAACTGAGAGATCTATTCAGACATCTTCCCTGGGAATAACCCCTAACAATATCTTCGATCTTTAACGTTCCAAGTGACTGGATTCTTAATTCACATTCACATACATTCATTGCCAGACATTGCAGTGTACTTCCTGAAAGCATACATGTTGCGCAGCAGGAGGTGCATGCAAGCGGAACTGCTATAACAATACTAATGAAGATCTGTCCAGTGCCAGGCTATGTCTAAACTCCATGATTTTATAGCATTGTTTGGAGAAAAAATTGCTGTCCACAATGGTCAGGGAAACTGTGCTGGAATGCTAACAACCATCTTTCTGGTGTAGGGAGTGAAGGGCTAGAGCAGTCCTCACATGAGCAGCCTTTTCTTGTTTCCATCCCCGTCATAAGAATGATGGAAAACATTTTCTTTAGTGAGTCATGAGACGCTGGAGTTACATGTGGTTCATTTGCAGTTTATATACAGCAGTAAATGAACTATTTAGGAGGAATAGATTACCTAGAATTCTGGATAAACTCTGTTTTGACTGCATCTTTCATTGGTGATGATATACTGCTTCCAACATGCTTGTCCAAAAATGAAAGCAATCCTAAAATAGAACAATAAAATATCTTTGTCTCTAGTTTATTGCTCTCTATAAATGTTCTCAGTTGATTCAGGACTCAAAGCTTGCTTCAAAATCCTATAAAGGTAGTTAAATGATGAGGCATAAGAAAAAAGGCACCTTCTCTATGGAAATCTAAAATGAGTCCTAGTTTGTCATGGCTATAAAAAGGGCAGCTCGTTAATGACTGACAATGAAATTGTTCCTCAAGGCATGTTTACTCTGTGGAGCCTGCTTGAGATGAGCCATTTTATTTGCACAAGGAAACGTAAGAGGTATAATGAAAACAGGCCAAGAATAAAGGATAGGAAGTAGACACTTTTCAAATCTGGCTTACAGGATTCCTGGTATGGATACCAAACTACTTTTTTTTTTTATTACTATTTAATGGCTGATTTTAGTCGCCTCTAGAGATCTGTAATCAGAATGTTTGTTTTTTCAGACCTGGATAACATTTGTAGACAAAATGGTTTGAATTAGCTGCAGGCAGCGAACTAGATCATCTCTACATGGGAGACTACAGAACGGCCAGGGAGTGGGACTCACAAGTTTTCCTCTACATCAGCCCTTTGGAGCGTAGCCTACTCCCACTGGTACGGCCAAGGGTTGTGGTCTTGCACCATGGATCTCACCATGGATGTGGAAGCCTGATACTGTGCTGCAGTATTCCCATTGGCTCTTCACCCATATCAAACCTATCCTTGGCTGGGGGGAAGGAGGAGTAACAGCATAGCATGCTGATAGGTTCAAAAACATGATGGAAAATCCACTAAAGGTTGAAGGGGGAGGAGGCTGCAGGTCAACAAATGCTGGCTTCAGCCCCTCCCTGCTCTGCCACATCCCCACCAAAAACATCAAGCAGCAAGCACGTGGGAGGAACTACCATGAAGAAAATGGTATATGGTTAAGATCCTACTTGAATCATGGGATGATCTTCAAATAATTGCAGCTGAGTTGCAGACAAGACATGGAAAATAGCACATAAGTAATAATGGACCTTTATTAATAGAGGTAATTTGGAAAAGCCCCAGTAGACTTATTTGTTTAAGGAAAAAATTGCTGGAATGATACAAACACTCAACTATTGTTATACCTGTGAAGTTTTTTGATAACCAGACAATTTGGTGCATCTATATTACATTCATTTAAAAAAGTGACCAGTACAATATAAAATTCAGAAAACTAAAAGTCTTAACACAACTGCTGTAGAAATTGAGCCCAGTCACTTTAGCCATTTACATTTTTCAGGCATTGAATGTTAGTGCAGTACACCCTGCTATAGTGGTTTCCTTCATGCCCTGTCTTTTCTTTGTGAAGACTTGTCTGTACCGAAATACTGCACGCTCGACCTCCGCAGAATTAGGCAAGATCAAAAGTGATCCCTTTGCTGTCTCTGGAAAGTGCTGTACAACTGCAGGTGAATCCCAAAATTTTCCAAAATCATTGAATGTACTAATGGGGGGGGAAAGTGTGTGTTGCAAACCTCAAAATGCATGCAAAATTGTGAACTGGGCAAAGTCACCGCAATTTTGTTTTAAATGAGCTTAAAGCCTAATATTGTGGAATCTGCAATTTTTGCAATATTGTGAATGAGGTAGGACCTTATATATGGTCACTATAGATGGAAAGCCTTAGATGTAGGAGGAGAGGGAGGAAGTTTAGAATACATTAACTGGGAGCTTTCTGAAGGGTATAGGGTACATGAAAGATCACACAAAGCTGGGAGTGGATGGATGAATGAGGCAAAGGAAGCTAGCAGGAGAGAAGTTAATTTTGTGTCTTCTGCTGCTCCCATTGAAGCCAAATGACAAAGTACCTACCTGGCTCCGCAAGAGCAAGGCCCTTTGCTAGTACAGGTCTTTAATAACCAGACTTTAGAGAGAGACTTGCCAGCAATGACATACATTGCTGTACTGTGCCTTGCCATTTCATCACTGACATCCACTCCTAGCCCCCATCCTGATTTCTCTGCTCCAATATAGACAAAGTGTTTATAAAAAAAACAAACAAAAATGCAAATGGAATAAGTATCTCTAATCTGACACTGTTGTGACCCTTTGTTTGTCATCCCAGGTTGTTTTATGTCTAATTTAGGGCCAAATTGTGGTTGGCCTGTGCATGGGTGCACACGCAGGGGAGCCAGGAGCCTTCTTTTCCCTCAAATGCAAAGGCTAAGTTCAGTTGCATTCTTTGCACTGGGGGAATGAAAGGCCGGCTCCCTCGAGAGGTCCAGGAGGCATGAGACATGGCAGTGGAGAAAGGGTAGGAGAGATCATGTAGCCAGAACCTGCCTCCAACTCCTAGCTGGCCCCAAAAAGGGTATGTCACCATTGCAGGTGGGAGCAAGCCTCCCAACTCAGGTAGACAGACTCATGCTAGCAGGCTTTGAGCTAGTTCACTAAAATTATTGGTGTGGATTCAGGCTAGGTGGCTCAACTCCCTGTGGCCGGAGTGCCAGGGGGCCACACTGGAGTTACTCAATTAGGGTGAACTGCAAAGAATGGGGCAGACAATCCCCAAAGCTGGTGAATATTCCAATATGTAGATTTAACAGACCAGTACAAAACAGCTTCTTTAATACATTACTGGTTACCCAGAATCCTTAAAGCAACTCAGTTTTAGGCCTGCACACAGATATCCTAGTCAAATATGATGAGGATTACTGAAAAATTTATTCATAATATAAGAAAGTTCTACCAATCCCAAAGGATCAGACACATTACCTCCCAGGTTAATGAATATTCCAGCTCTTACCCAAATACACACTTACAGCCAATTCTAATTAACTAAACTAAAATTTTATTAAAAAAAAAGAGGGTACTGGTTAAAAGAACCATATACATACAGACATGAGCACAGTTCTTGAGATTCAGATTCATAGTAGAGATGGTGAGCTTTGTAGTTGCAAAGAGTTCTTTCAGCATTAGTTCATAGGTTATTGTCCAATGTTTATATTCAAGGTGATTCAAGGTTAGGACTGAAGATCTTAGCTTTTTGGCTTAAGCTTCCCCTGCATGAAGCATCAAGCAGATCTGAGATAAAAAGGATCAGGACCCCAGACATTCTTATACAGTTCCAGGTCTTCTTTGACAGCTTGGCGTCCTCAGGAGCACAATAGGCAATTATGGAGATTTTGAAATAGACCTATTTCCTAAGCATCACTGATTATTAGCTATATAGCTTAACATAAGGCAATTGCCCGTTTTCCACCATTCTCTGGTGATTTGCTATACATTTCAAAGAGACGAATACAGTGATTTACTATGTTTACAGGTCGTTTAAATGTTAATATTTCCTTTTGATCTTTGAATTAATAGCTATAATGACAGACAGGAACTGTCTGTTTACATGGCTAACATCTAACACTATATAAATACACACACACACAATTAACATTGCCTCTAATTCTCTAACAATACAGGTTTTCACTTTAAAGTTCTAGCCTATCTAACAAGGAGTGGCCCTAATGACCATTTATATACTTTTCTAACATGGCTCTACGGGTTGATTCTGGGTCATTTAGCCTGCAGGATGCTTTCTGGCTATGTACTGCATTTTGTACAAGATTCGTTGCAATTATGTAACAGTGGAAGCAACAATGATTTGCATGGTCATATTCTAATAAAATATCACATCCTCCCCAGGCTTGAGCTCAGGTAGCTAGCCCAAGTCTCTGCCAGAGCTGCAGATGTTTGTAGCATCCCAGCTTGAGCCCCACTAGTGTGAGTCTATCTACTTAGGCTAGGAGGCTTGTGTGGACATACCCATACGGGCTTACTCCAGCCAGCAGCAGGCATTGCTTAAGGAAACAAGGGGAAACCCCAGAGACTACCTTTGGAAGTGTCTTCTGTTTGGCTGGTTGTGTGTACCTGTCTCATAAGCACAAGTAATGAATTCAGAATGGGAGGCTGATGGACCAAGAAGGCAACAATGTGGAGCCAAGAGTGCAGGGCCCCAGAGCAGAGAAGCAGCAGGGTTATATATACTGCCTAGCAGTTTTATAAAGTGCCTAGCACACTTTGGACACTAAATAATAATATAGTTACTCCCATTACTTGTGGTTGAGAAGAAATTTCCCTAATGGACAGATTTCCCCTCACCCCCATTAACCATTATAGGGATTTTTGCATCTCATTCTGAAACATCTGTTACTGGCTCTGGTCAGAGACCGGAACTGGACTGGATGAAGCACTGGCTCTAATTCACATATGCTAAAAGACTGCATGGTTTCTTCAGGCCTGCCAATCACTACAAGCTACCACAGGAAGATGCGTATGGATTTCAGAAAAACAAGTTCTTAAGTTTTATCTTTTGTATAAAACTCTCTTCACAGGAATCTCTTGTAATCTCTTGTGATGTAAATTGGGTATCTATTTATATTCTCTTATTAGGACTATTAAATGAGACCTTATTTTTTAATAGTGTAAATATTTAAAGTGTTTTGTTTGCATTTATTCTTTACTTTTTATCTTTCCATCAGCTCTGCCTTCTCTCACTACTGCTGCCCCTCTAATCATGACCACAAGCCAAATAACAGTTCCCCATCTAGACCATTAACTCTTGAAATTACATGGAAAGCAGAAGTGTTAATTTTCAATTTTTAGTGGATGTAACTAGTACTGTATTTACTGCTGCATTACATGAACAGAGCTTCTCTTTTTTCTTTGGCTTTCATTAGCCCGTCTTTAAAATAGCTCAAGGCTGTCTTCCACTGCCAAGTGATCTCAGCCTGTCCCTAACAAAGTAGCAGCTGTCAATGTATTGCAATCACATAATTTTAGCTCTAATTAATGTATTATGTGCCCTCTGCAAAGTAGATCACAATATACTGCAACTTGGAAACATGAATGAACAGGAGAACGGCTTTACACTGCTCTGGAAATGTATTAGTTACTGCACCACATAAAACTGTAACAAGTAGTCTGTCCTTTGTGAGGCAGACTGCAATCCATCTAGGAAGGAAGAGCTGCTCTGGTGGTAACGGGTCCATGGTATGCAGAGTAGGGCTGGTCAAAAATTTTCTGTTGAAACTTATCAGAAAACTGGATTTTTGACAATTTTTTTTTTTCGAATTATCTACTTTCTAAGAAAAAATTTGATCTTTTTGTCAGAAAAACAAATACCCCAAAATCAAAATATTTCAACTTGGTTGTGTAGCTCCAGAGTCTCATTGGAGTTGTAGTTTGGGGACACAAAGCAACTGTTCTAGAGGCTGAACTCCCTAGCCAGACTGTCTCCCATGATACACCAGGGTCAGGGACTCCCATTATGCACCACTTCCCTTCTAAATAAGTGAGACTGTGGTGGTACCATGGGAAACAGTCTAACCAGGGAGCTCAGCACGTAGTGGACACTTGGAGCACAAGGCTTCTGAACTACAGTTCCTGTGATACACCATGGCAATATTTTCAAATAGAAATATTTCATTTTTTTAAATTTCTTCTGAAAAAAATCAGTTTTTCTGTGAAGAAACATTTTTAATTAACTCAAATGCAGAATGACAACACTGAATGTAAGACTTAGAACTGTGCAGGGAAATTGTTTTCTTGTGCCATGAGAATCTGAGATATAAAACAAAACCCTCTCTCATATCAGGATGGAATGTTAAACTTAATTTTTCCACACCAAAAATCCAAAATTTTTTGGAATAGGTCAGTCAGAACATTTGTTTCAATAATTTCTACTTTTCCTTTAGATTTTGACCTTTTAAAATTTTACATTTTTCTTAATTAAAATAAATTAAATGGAAGGTTTTCAACCAAAAATGGAACTTTTCTTTCAAAAAATGCCAAAATGGGACATTGACAATTTAAAAAGAAAATCGAAAATGTTTTGAAATGGGAAATTCATGAACATCAACCTTTTCCCATGAAAGGCTTCAGTTTTGATAAATCAGCATTTTCCAACAAGAACATTTTGTGGAAAAATTCCTGGCTGACTACTAATTTGCAGCACTTCACAGTATGTTTTGAGCTTGATTTGCTACTCTGACATCAGCTTTACTCCATTAATGTCACTGAAGTTTTTGCTGATTTATACTGGAAAGAAGAAGAAAAATCCTTCATTTTCAGAGCACTCCAGCATCTTTGTGAGGTAGGAAGGGAAGCATTATTTTCATTTCCCATATGGAGAGACTGAAGAAGAGAGATCAAGTGATTTGGCCAAAGGCACAGAGGGAGTCAGCATAAGAGCTGCAATCAAAATTAAGAACCTTCTGGTTTCCCAGTCCTATGGCCCAATCATAAGATACAACTATATTCAAACCCAGGATTTGGCTCACAGGTAACCAGTAGTATCATCAGAACCATATGACCCAGAAGATGAAGGCTAAAGAAGTCATTTATTCTATCAAAGCAAGTGTGGTGGCCTAACTTTTGGAATGTCAGCAACTGTATCAGGTTTCAGAGTAGCAGCCATGTTAGTCTGTATTCGCAAAAAGAAAAGGAGTACTTGTGGCACCTGGGTTTCTCAGCTTGTTCCAATTTTCCTCCTTTAAGGTACAAAACAAACCCTTTTGTATTTTGTACCACTGTTGTATTTTTATACTGAATAGTGTTTACACCAATAAAAAAAAGAGTGCACTTACATGTGGACTAGGGCCACCCTGTTGAATAAAGAACAGTAACAGATGTCTGCACTTTTTTTTTTTAAACTCAAATAAAAACAGTACAATAAAGGTAGAGTTTTTTGTTTTCACTTAAACTATCCCTTCCCAGTTCTCCTGCTCTTAATGGAGCCTCCCCAAGATGCTAGAAGCATAGTTCATGGAAACACTATCTATTCCCTATAGTGCCATCACAATTGCTACTGAGTGAAATTCAATTCCAGTTGCATTACTCTAACAGCAAAAGGTCAAGCTACAGAAAGTGCTCCTGACTTCAGAAAATAGGTAACTTTCTAAAGATGAACATATTCATAGGCTTTTGTATGACATCACTGTAGAACCCACCAAATGGTTTGAAATTCTACACCAAAAAGGTGAAGACAATTAGAATAAATGGAAAAACAAAGTAGAAAAAACTATCTTTCATCTACCCAATCTGAAAATCCAAGTTAGGTGAAATCACATTTTAAAACTATTGGACAATAATAAATAAATGTATTGATTCAATTTATTCAGTACCAACTGAAGGTTAAAACAAAATGTGAAATGGCTATTTAATGCTTATACTTTAAATGACCCCCTTTCTATTATATAAATCCCCAGGGAAAAGAATATTTTTGTTCTTTATGCATATTTATATACCATATATACACATGAAATATATCTGAAACAAAGTATTTGACAGATCATAAAACCATTAATTACAAGAAAAAATGGTTTGCATTATATATACACATTGTATCAACAGATCTGAAAACAATTAAAAACAACTTTAAACATCAGTTAACTCTTTCCCCCCTCCCCCCAAGGCTATTACATCTAAATATTTCCAACATTGCAACTTTACAATAACTTCCATCACCTTCAGGCTTTTTTTTTTTTTTTAAATTTACTCACATTACAAGCACCATATTAAAAAACTTGCTAATATATTTCTAAAACTATAATGGAACATTTTTACCTTCCCCCTGACCTCAGATGATTTGTTCTTTTTTTTTACTTGAGTATATATAAATTTAACTAGAGACGTGACGGGATGCAAGAGCTATAAATGCTACATAAGAAAAAGTATGTAGTGTAGTTGAAGCCATGTTGGTCCCAGGATATTAGAGATAACGTGGGTGACCTCACCCACATAAGAAAAAGGGCAGTTAACGATGAAGTGTTGCTGCTACTACTAATGCTCGGTCAGCATTCGCTAGGATTTTACCAAACCATGCGAGATCAATGACATTCGTCTGTTCAAAGCTCCTCCTTTATCGTTCACTCTAAGGTTTTGACTCTTTGAAAGAGAACTCATGGTCACAGTTGTTTAACTGGCTTTCCTAGCAACCAAAATTCAGAGTCTAAATTCTGCCCTGATTTACACTTGATATCACTTCAGTGAAGGTACAGTGTAAATTAGGGGAGAATCTGGCCCGGAATTCAAGCTAAATTCATTTAGCTATTTAAAATTTGCCCTCTTGTGGTTTCATTCACTTTGAAACAATGAAACCAGTATTTTGTATTTTATTATAGCTCTGGTTCTGTCCCAATGACTGGTCTGGGGGGTCCATGAGCCTTCCCAAACTCTTTGTTTTGAGGCTAAGTGTATTATACATTTTATATGGTGTTAATTTCATCATGTTACATTTTTGAGGATAATTCTCAAACAGCACAATGTAAGGTACGTATAGTGGAAAAACGGTGCTTAGAATCTGAAGCTTTCTAACATTCTGTTTCAGAAGTTGATTTGTTGTTTGTGCAAAGATAAAGAATCACATGCCGAGTTTAGACTTCGCAAAGCAGAGGAGAGCCTACCAGGGAGCCAGTTACTGCTTCCTGATTCTCTGCCTTTCCCCAGTGCAGGTTAAATCAGCTTAACAACTGCTCTAACTCTTCACCAGCTGGCAAAGAGATCCTCAAGGGACCATCTCAGCTGAGAATAGATGGGTTACAGTGCACTCTAGGCACTCTTCCCCCGCCCCAATGGCTGACATCCACTATGCCAGGCACTGTGAAGAGGGTGGTTTATGAGCCATGTGTGCTGGTCTAAGAATGCTAGGGATTCCCTCATGCCAGGGGAATCCCAGCTAAGGGGATGCTGTCTCTGGGCAACTTGATTGGCAGAAAAGAAGCAGAGCAGAGAATCTGCCCCAAAGGTTTTAAGGACCTAAATCAGAAACAAATTACTGAGCAGAATTGAGCCCATAATGCCTAATTGCTTCCCCAAAAGCCCCCACACAGTTTAATCTGACAAATACAGATACTGACAAAGTATTTTAATTCAACTGCATAAGAATTTGTAAACAATCACACACTGTGCATTTGTCCTATAAACAATAAAGAAACTTGTCTTCTGTGGTATACACCTAAAAACCTAAAACAAAGTGTATGTGGATACCATATCATTGACACAACCTAGTGGAATACTCTGTAGAAAGTAAACTACTGTACTTAATGTGAACATTTATACAGCTAAAATTATATTTTTATTCAAGGTTTTCATGCAGCACACTGATTACATTTTTTAAAATTTATATAATTTACAAAAGGATCAATTATCACAGATTTCTATGAACATCAGTGAAATACATAAAGAAAGTGTACTAAAAATCTTATTAAAACCAGCAAATATTTCCACTGAGGTAAAGTTAAATAAGTTAACACGCCTTTATCACTTATTGTGGGGCTAAAGCACAATCCAAATCTTCAGGCATGGAACAATTTTCTATTAACAGCAGGCCATTACTCCTTGATATTTTGAAGGAGCTGCAATAAATGAGCCTCAATAACCTGTTGAACTAAAGTGGAGAAACAACCTAGTTAATTACTGTTCAATGATTTCCAAATCACTCTGTGGTTGTATTTTACTGCCAGATGCTGACTTGTTTGTTTTGATTAGATGATTGTACAGGACATGAACTAATGCATTACAGGTTTGCATCACCTATGAAAATTAAAGCATCATATAATGCAAAACAATGAATACACTAACAGAGGGCCAGTATGTTGAGTGAGACTGGGGGAAGCCATGGTCTGTGGCCTGGTTTGCAAATGTAGATGGGATAGGTTAAAGTAGGGCACTGAAGAGGCCTCTTTTTGACTCTGTACAACCCAAGGAGTGAAAGTGGATAGCCAAACTTTCCAGCCTACCATGCAGGACCCTGGAAGAAATGCCCCCTCTCCCAGGGAATGTTTGTGGTTTTAGATGGAAAAAAATAAACAATTTCAAATAGTTCACAGAGGTAAGTCCAAGAATACTGTGGCTATTTAATGTACATGACAGCAGAGGCCTGGCCCAAGTGTCCAAAAACCCAAACAACCCTAACCCCCTCTCAGAGAAAGCTGGACCCAGGCTGAAAGTCTGCCTGGAGAGAAAGGGCAGCCTCAGCAGACAGGGCTCCTGTGTATCTCAACACACAGTTTAACACTGTTTTCCTATGACCAAACCCTTGGGGGTGGTAGTGTCACTGCATGCGCTCTCCTAGAATAAATCCCCCCTCTGGTATAGTTGTCTCCACATAGACAGAGGAGTTTATAAATTAGATACACTCCCAACTGTGCCTAAAGACATGACTCAAGAACAGTGATTTCTCTCACTATTAACCTGAGCTAATGAACTAGAGGTGAAAGACTCCTTACCTGTTACTAGTTCCTTGAACATTCCAGGTCTGTCCTCTAAATTACATATTGTAAGATGTATACAGCGCATGCTGCTAGAGCTAACATTTTAATGGATTTTGAAAGCACAAGTCAAGCAAATAAAAACGCGAGTTTATTCAATTAACATTTACATAATTAAGATGTTTAACTAGCCCATAATCAACTGGAAATAACAGCCTAACAGCAATCTAAAACCATTTTGGGACAGGGGCTTTTGTCTTCTTACATCCGTACAGCACGGTTACTGTAACCACATAAACAAACTGCAATAAATATAGTCAAACCTAAAGGGCTCTAAATACTCACCGCTCCGATGGCCTAAAGCCACAGCCAAATCCATGGAATTATAACCAGAATCTGTTTCAACAGTTGGATCAGCTCCATTTTCTATGTAAAATAGAAGGAAAAAACCTCTAAATTATGCAGTTAATTAGTTGTTCATCATTATCAATATTATTATTATTTTAGGTTTGATTTCTTAATGTTATCCTTAATGTGCTCACCTAAGAGAATTTTCACACATTTCACATGGTTTCCATGTACTGCATATAGAAGAGGTGTCCCTCCATTCTGCAAAAGAAGAAAAAAGACTTTATAGCTGAAGTTCATGTATCTAGTTCAAAAACTGAACAGACTGTATTTGTAATTCCCTCCTGATAATAAGTACACACTTGTGAGTCCTTCAGATAACAGTGGTCATAATGTGCAATGAAAAGGTCATCAGCTCTTCTCCAACTGTGATTTTCTGTGTCCCCCATCTTTTATGGGTCTATTTTTAGGCCACAATCCTGGAATTGGGTTGTGTCTGCAGACCCTTGTCCCTGTGAGGAGTCCTAGTGGAGTAAAAGGAGGTTTGCATGGGCAAATCTGTTCCTGTGGGTCAGACTGCAAAACCTGGTTTGTAGACTCTTCAAGACAGAAACTGGCCCAAAAATTGTTTGTGTTTCCATGAAGGCTGTGTTAAATTATAGCAGCTTCCAACAGCCCAAAGGGCAGGAATTAGCAGAGCAACTCCTACACAAGAGGTGATCATTCTAGGGCTGGTTATGCCAGTTCTATGCCCAGACTCTAGTGTGGCACAAATTAACCAAACTACATCTCAATTCTGGGTCACTGTTTTACTGCTATTGCTTAATACTGAGCACACTGTTGATGTGATATAAATAATAATTGGCAACAGACATTTTTATTGCATTAATATGAAAAATATTTAACTTGTACAAAATCTTCTGAAGCACTTATGTACAAAAATTCCAGCCACTTTAGAAAACTGTCTATAAATTCAGGTTTCAGAGTAGCAGCCGTGTTAGTCTGTATTCGCAAAAAGAAAAGGAGTATTTGTGGCACCTTAGAGACTAACAAATTCATTTGAGCATAAGCTTTCGTGAGCTACAGCTCACTTCATTGGATGCATTTGGTGGAAAATGCACCAAATGCATCCGATGAAGTAAGCTGTAGCTCACGAAAGCTTATGCTCAAATAAATTTGTTAGTCTCTAAGGTGCCACAAGTACTCCTTGTCTATAAATTCAAAATCTGAAAACTGAAACCTTTTCAAATGTGACTATTAACCTGAAATACATTCTCATCTCGTATTTATATTTTTTACTGCTGACATTGTTCTAAAGGAACCCTTATGGTGAAATGTAAATAATTCAACAGTAATATTCATCAAACCATAAAAATTAACTTGACATTTATGTTAAAAAAGGGAAAATTGAGTAAGTGAATATTTTTTTAACGTAGACCTTTTCTCTGCCATGTTATGATGCAGGCTTTTTTGCCCTGATGTTTCTGACAGTGCAGTTTAGTCAATGAATGACATCTCCTTTGAAATACAAAATTCACAAGAGTCAAAGGCCAGTTTCTGTCTTCTAAAAGCAATTACATTTTAAAGGTTACCTCAGCTTTTGCCCTCGTCCCAGAGATATTTTTTTCCTGGCTTCAAAGAGTAGCCCTCCCCCGTGCTGATAATATCATAGGTAATTCTCTGTAGTTTTCTGCATACGGAACTCTTCTATAGTAAGTCCTACTATAACAAAATTCTTCTGTGGCAGGGAACATCCCATAGTTTGGGGGAAAACAAACATTTCACCTCCCCAGAAGGTCCATAGGAAGTTCTGGGCTGCGAGGACAAACATTCAAGGTCCCCAGTTCACAGCCAACAAGTGAGCCCAGGAACAATCTCATCTAGCCCTCCTATTTCGGCACAATACATTAGTACACCATGTTCTAGGTTTTCCAAGCTTATATTTCTGAAGACTTAATATGGTTTTCAAATCCAAATTCTAGAGTTTGGAGCAAATTTCTGACCAATGCACACTAAGATAATGTACACTCCAGTGACAGACTTACCCAGTCATATTCATTTACATCAACTCCACAATCAAGCAGCATTTTGACAATATCTGTGTATCCCTTGCTACAGGCCAATGACAGTGCACTTTCTCGTCCTTTCCCCAAAATCTGAGCATCTGCACCCTGAAGGGAAAAAAAAAATTGTTAACAGTCCTATTTAAAAACCTTACTGTCACAGGTTGGAGGGTCCTTTAAGACAAGCTATGATCAGCCTTGCCCCTGATCTAGCTACAAAAGGGCAATTAGTGATCCCAGCTGGGTGTGCTAGAGTTAGAGTGACAGACCCCAGCTGCAGCTCTAGAGACTACAAAGGAAGCAGAACTCTACTGCAAACAGAAACCCAAAGGGGGGGGGGGGTAGTCCTAAAGAGACCCATAGGGAGTAAAGACAACTCTTGTGGGGGTGGCCCTGAGATAGGATTTGTAAGTAAAAGACTTCAGTAGCTGAATGGAGCAAGAGCTTTATTCAGATTTGTTTGGATTTTCATTTGGACCTTTCAGTTACCCAAAAGGGGATTTAAGCTGTATCTGACTTGACTGGAGAGCTGAGCCACAGAAGAGCTGGTGAGAGAAAGATACTTGCAGGAAATGCTGCAGCTCAGGATACCGGTGACATTATGCACTGATATAAATCAAAGCTCCAAAGGTGAGTATGCCCCCACCACACTTGCCTTTTATTTCCCCTTTGAGGGGCAATTAATGTTTTTAGTTTTAGAGATGTAGTAGCATCTGCAAACTTATCAATATAAAATGAACTAAGGATTTTGAGAAACTGTATCTTCTCCTTACATTCTGAAGCAGAAACTCTACCACTGCTATCTGCCCATGTGCTGCGGCCCACATCAGAGGGGTAAAACCTTCTTCATCTTTATGGTTGATTACATTTTCTGTTTAAAAGAAAAATACAGTTAAATGATCCGTTTTTTGCTGCTGTACTGCAAGTGTTGTTAGAGTAAAGTTTGTGTCAACGTTTCTGTTATGAACAGCTGTGTTTATAATTCTCCCATAAAGTCCGCTCTGGCCTGACATTTTACATACAAAATCTAACCCTGATAGTGACAGAAATATACTGACCTATGCTGAATGTGGAGTGGGGAGAGGGGGAAAGAAAACCTAGCTTCTGATAATTCACATTTTTACAAATAAAGCTACAATATTTTAGTATAAAAATAAAGGTCATTTGTCCATAATGTTGGCTATGTATATTCTTGGAGATAGCACAGCAGATGCCCCCAAAATAAACAAAGGTTCCATATTAATAGTTTTTAGGCAATCTAAAATGTGCTTTTCCAAGGTAGTGAGCCATTCTAGTCTCTCAAATAAATAAATAACATGTAAATCTAAGGGACTAGAATAAAGAACTGGCAAATTAATGTATTTGATTGGGGTTTTGTGCAGAAGGTTAAGTGTGTTCCCAGAAATGTGGTTTTTTTGTAGCTGGATGAGTTAATTTGTTCCTGATGGATGTTTGTTTTTTTTTCCCAATGCTGCAGAGTATATTTACATTGTTGTAAGATAAATTAGGTGTCAGGGTACCCAAAGCTCTTATACAGGTAACTTTTTTTAATCATTAGTCAAATCTAAATATATGCTCAAATTTTTAAAAATGAACTTGCTTTCTCTGGATTCCCAATCCTTTGCTTCCTACAAAGGCAAGGTAGTTTTACTTGCATGAATACCCACAGAAAACAAATTTGTATATTCAAGCTACCACCACCTTAGGCCAACAAACAGATTTCAGATGGTAATGACTTTCAGTGACTGCCTACAACAGCCAGATTTGTACCAGAGAAGTTTAATGTAAATGCTTGTATAGTCTGTTGAGCCAGCCAGTGAGTCTTCCATCTTCACACTAATATAATTACTTAAAATGAGTGTTTCACAATTTATTTTACAGAAAATAATATCCACTATAAAATTACAATAGTTTAACTGAGGGATACTACATAACTCAGATTTGGAATGATAAGCAGTGAAGAACTGGCTGAAACTTGGATATAATGCTGTATAGGTTAATGATGATAAAATTATGAGTATAAATACACTCACTCTAGTGGGAATTTGTTTCAAACTATAAATGCAGTAAAGAACACTACTGTTAAATCATCCCAGAACTCATCTCACTTGCACATTTTCTCTATATGCAGTCTATAGGGTTTTTCCCCCTGCTTCAGTACAGAAAGGATTTACATGTAATTCCCATTAACACTGTTACTCTGCACACCCAAACTGCAGATATGGGAGAATAGACAGCTTTAAAGGTACAGACAGATATCCATTCTTTATTAACATGGATTTTTTTATATCATGAGTTTATGGGGTTTGTGATAGATCTGTGGGGGATATTCTATGCAGCTCATGCATGTCGGGGGATATAATCCAATGTAACAAGTTAAAAATCCTCTTAAGAAAAGGGAAGGTTTAAAGCCCCTCAGACTCTCACCTTGTTCAATACGTGTGGCCAAATAAAGCATTTCCCCTTGAGCAGCCAGCTGGTGAACTGACAGAGCTGCAAAAAGAACACACAGATGTATTATCTGCACATAAGGCAAGGTCCTGCTCCAGCTGAAGCCAATGACAAAAGGAAGTGCTCATATTGATTTCAGCTTAACTGCTGAATCAGGTTTGCAGTCTTCTTAAAAGTGGTTCCATATGGTTTAATATTTTTCTGCCTATCCTATTAGAAGGGCAAAATATTTTCCATTGATGTTGAATTACAAACTCTGTCAAGATCTTCATGAGATGGCTTTTTGCTACCCGGCTTGTAATTTAATGTCTCTTTGCCATCAAGATTATATTGTCTTCAAGAACGTTTAAAGGAAAAAAAGATTAAAAATACCAAATCACTGATACACTGAGGACATGTTCTTTTCAGTTTCGAAACTATTAACCAATGTTTCCTCCAATGTTCCTTCCTTTCTGTTTAATTCTTAAGCTTCTCAGGTTTCTTTGTCAGCGCTGAATTTTTCAGAGACCTGCTGATAATGGTTAGACAAAGGGAATACTCTCACTTGTCTTAAAGCTGCAAGCACTTATCAAACTCTTTGTTCATTAGAATATCCAAAACACACTGTGATTGGGTCACCTAGTGTTCAGTATGAACCTAGTTGACTACTTGCTGAAGTCAATAGCATGATTCCCATTGAATGGAATAAGCACTGGATCAAGTCTTTTGTAAGCATACACAACATGACCTACTTTTCTACTGGGGAGGAAAATATTTCCATTAACTTCCCCCCCCCCCCCCCCAACACACAAAACTTGTGGATGGAATCAGTTATTACAGCGGAGTGCTTTAATAATATAAGAGCAAACATTTAAGGCCTTGATCCTGCAACATGCTTTGTACAGGCAGAGGGGTCTTCCTATGTCAAGCTCACTGTGGGTGTGGAGACTGAGGGTACAACCATTCTGTCTTGGGGAAAGGCCATAGTTATACATACTAACAGATAACATTTCATGGTGTTTGCCAGTGGTTATCCATTAAATAAATGTCCACTGTACTATTCCTATTCACTGTTAGTTTGATTTCTCAGAAACGATACCTTTTATTCAGAAAAGGGCATTGTACGGTCTATCTCTATATTCACTTGCCCAATAGGAAAGGGGAAATTTTGTCATTGAACTTGCTGAGTTTAAGAGGGATGTATGGTTAAGATTTCAAACTGTGGCCAGTTGTAGGGTGAAAACGCTACCGAATTATCAGTTTAAGAATTTTAAAAAATTAATTAATTTTACAACTTCCTCTGTCAGTCCATCTTCAGTCTCCTTAATAATGGGTACAGATAACATCCAGGACGTTGTTGGCACTTACCGATTAATTAAGTTCTACTTGCTGTACCTAAACTGATAACAGATTAAAAGGGTTTTAAAAAAAAAAATTTAAAGACTACAAAGAATTGGAAAGGTCATCTGTAAGGTCTCCAGCTCAAGATTTGGATACTTTTCTGGAAGATGTGCTTAGCTAAAGCGTAACTCATTGGCTTCAATACAGAGCGAATGGATGAAATTCTATGACCTGTGCTATGCAGGTGAGGCTAGATGATCTAATGGTCTCTTCTGGCCTTATTCTATGAAAGGTCCAAATGAAAAAGCCAAAACATCTGACAAGCAGTAACTAACTTAATTCACAACACTTACTATACCACAGAATACTTACAATTTACAAGGAGAGGTGTTGTGGAGACCTCATTTCCCCTATGTTTGTTAGTTAAAGTAGTTGACTGTTTTATGGGTGAAAAATGCTTAGTTGTTGATGGAGTGTAGACATGTCTTACTTGAATTCCAGGAGAAGGGGAAGTATGGATGTTGCATTCAGCTAAATTCAACAGGGAAAAGATAAATGGTTTTAGTGACTGTAAGAATGCTAAAAGGAAAGCTACAGATTCTAAATCAAACTAGGATATGCTGATGTTATAGAATATTGAAAACCTGAATTAAATAAGTGATGGAATGTATTTCTTTCTACTATTAATTACATGTACAGAATAATAAAGTGAAAGGGCCAAATTCATCCCTAAATCAATGATTCTCTAGGGATGAATATGGCCTACAATCATCCAAAGGCCATAATGCAAATTTTCAACCACCTGTCTACATGAATGGCTTCCTTGTTGGTACAGTTTCACAATTGCTTTAGCAAAACTACAACTGCATTGTGAACAATGTCTTATGACTATTGATCTAAGAAAATGGAGACCTCCCAAATTAATTGATGTCTTGCTGTTATAGTGTAAGGAAGCTAGAGTCCTAAAGGTCACTCTATGCCATGTTTTATCTGCACTTTGCACAGGCTTCTTTTCCTAGCTTTCCATTGGATGAGCATAGGAACAGTAGTTTAAAAATGTTGTTCTATATACATTCTACTTTGGATTCCAATTCTTAGGTGTGGCTATATTACTTCTGAGAACTTAAGATCAGAAGCCACAGAATTAAAAAAACAAAACAAATCAATACACTTTAAATGTCAGAAGCCATAACTAGGCTTAAGTTGCATTACTGGCTGAATTAATTTGGCATTTGTGAGCAATAATTAAATTATTTGAGGTTAATTAACATGTCCAGTAACTCTGGAGTCCTACAGTAAAGAACTACATGGTTACAAATCTGAGTGCAAATTCAAGAAAACTGATTTTTAAAAAAGTAGTTCAAGCAAAATTACATTTTACTTGTAGGTCAAATAGCTGCAGCTGTGGTTAAAGTTAAATGCCCTCACCTGGTGGCCAAACTGCAGCCAAGTATAAGAGAGGGGAAAAATGGAAACCCATAATGAGTCAAAGCTTGTATTCCTTATGGCAAATTGATTAGATTCAACACCGTAACAAGACTGATCACTGATGGTTTGATACAGTAAAAAAAAAAGTGAAAATTTAAGTTTAAAATCAGATATTTAAAAAGTAAGACATAAGCCTCAGTTCTGCAAGCTGTTCTGTGTGAGCAGCCCAATGCCTGCATAGAGCTCCCCTCAACTTCAATGGGACTGCACACACAGGTGTTAGGGTGTGCCCACATGGAACTGCTCACAGAATTGAACCCAGAAATACTAACTACTTTCAGGAATAGGTGAAAATGACTCAACAAGGCAATTATTGCAATGACTGCACATCTAGCAGCATTATACTGACAAAACAAGATCAATGATGTCAGTGCCATAAACTTATTTTATCAATATTAGGGGAAAGATAAAACTCTAAAGCTAACAACTGATCCTGCAATTCTTTCAGTGGGGTACTGTGTGGATACAAGAGTCTACCTGTGTGTAACACATTGCAGGGTTGGGGACTAAGCCAGCAAAAGACAATTATAGTCTCAATATGGCAGTATTTAATTTTTCCAAAAATACAGACATCTGCCTCCACATAGACTCATGGTCTAAGTACATTCATTTATGACTTTTCTTCAGTCCTGTTGCTTTTTAAAAAAAGTCTGAAAGACATGTATATGTATGTACTCTCATACAGGAAATTAGTTTTGAATTAAGCCATTTTTGAACTGGATGTGTAACAGAAATGTTAGGGAATAAATTATAGAAAATTGCTAATGATTAAAACATCAAGAGGTTAGGCAAGATAGTTTTACAAGTCAGCTTACATGCTCTGCAATGGAACTTGCCTCCTACACCCAAAATTTTCAAAGACTTTAATGGGAGTTTTGGGTGCATAAGGAATACAGAAATGGGCACTACTTATATTTCCCTATGCAATCTTTTGCAAATAGACAGTAGCATAATCATCCTGAACTTTGTTTTTTAGTTTTAAAACCACTCTAGAATGTTAGGAAACTATATGAATTGATCTATAATCTTGAGGACAAGAAGCAAAGAAAATATTGAAAAGTGAAGGGGGAAGGGGAAGATATTCCACACACAACTTGTACCATAAAGTTCAACCTTTAAATAAGACAGACGCCACTTCAAGGTCAGAGTTGACCTGGTCTTGAATATTTTTACTATCTTCTTCATTCAATGACTTCACAAACCGAGAACAGACATTCATATCAAATCTATTAGGCAAAATGAATTTCATTCCCATGGCGACACTCTGAGCTGGGCCTTCTTCTGTGGTGGAGTCAAGCTGATGCTCTACTTTAATGTCTGTCATGTGAGACAGACTATAGCTGCTGGTGCACTCTTCCACAATTATCTGTGCCCCAACGTCTAGATTTGTTGAAGATGCCATGATTTCAATCTCAACTATGTAAAATGTTGCTTCATGGTTTCCAGTTGGTAGTGGTTTACTAGCATAATTTCCAAACAGTCTTTGAAGAGATCTGGACTTCAGAATAACCTACAATTGAACACAAATATTCTTCAAGTTTGAATACAATGTCACAACTTCATAATGAAATAAAAATACATTACTACTACTTTTAAAGTTGCTGCAATTATGTTAATATGGATACAAACTTCAGACCAAATCACAATCTGTATTAGATTTTATTTAGCTTTTATGCAAACAAAATTCAAAATGAAGCAAACTATAATTGTACCTAAATAAGGATTTCAGGATTGGACCTTTTAATTACTAAGATTAGTCAGCTCAGTGCAAAGAAATAAAACATAACATTGTTGATAACAAGGGATTTTGCTTCTCTGACTATCATTAAGCTGTCCCCAGCTATTGCATGAAAAATGTGGTTTGAGGAAGCTCTGAAAATGTGTAGTCTGAAACAATTTATTACTATGCACCTGCCTGAAACACTCACCCTTTTAGTGGATACTCATCTTGTGAAGAAAGAATAGGTGCATTTTATGACTCACTGAGGGAGGTGGTTCACTTTTTCCCACATGGATATAAGTGACTCACTTAGAGAAAGAGAATCAAGACTGAGCACTAATGAGGTAGGAATCCTAGAATCAGCCACATCTCAGAAGTCTTAACCTGAACTCTGATGTTAATTTCTGTATTAAAGATATCTGGGGGAGGGGGGTGGAAGAGCTTGGTCTTTCTGACTCCTTACAGTGCATAAACTTTGCTCTTCAGCAGCTTGAGAAAAGCATCTCCTCCTAGGGCCATATCTTGTAGGCTTCATTAAGAGCTTTGCCTCAGTAAGAACTGTAGGATTTGGGCCCAAGGCTACATACAGAAGGAAGTATTTTTTTTTCTTTGATCAGAAAAGAAAACTGCTCAGGAAAACTGTACCGTTTCAGTATTTGGTTGTGGTTGGGGTTTTTTTTTTTTTTTTTTTCCTCCCATAGCATGACTGTGTGTCTCGGGTAGAAAAAAGAAAAGAGGTATTTGTGGTACCTTAGAGACTAACTAACAAATTTATTTGAGCATAAGCTTTCGTGAGCTACAGCTCACTTCAACTAATCCTGAGTGTAGCCTGCTGGTTTATAGTGAAACTGCAACATAATTATTGGGCCTGATTCTGATCCACTCATGGTGGTTTTACACCATTATAACTCAACTGACTTACAAAAATATAAATCAAAAATGATTTTTTCTGATATCAGGACCAGACACAATACTGTTAAACAAAGCTTCTAGATTTCAATAAGCATAATTCACTGGGAGCCATGTGAGTTAAGTGACTTCACATCTCACAGGACTGTATCCTAAATCAAAGCCTAATTTGCCATAGACAGGATCCAGTTAGCAAGAAACAGTTGTTGTCCTTTATCGTACTATATGTCACCTTGCAAAATCACCTAAGCCATAGTAACTCTGTTAAGATCTTGAAACAAGCGGCCATCCATTTCACTGTACCTAGGAAAACCTTTTCCAGCTAATTTTGCTCTAAAAGAAGTGTGTGAATTATAATACATTCAGAACTAATTCAAATCTCTAACTTGTGTAGACAAAATCCAGACTATTATTAAACCAGAATAGAGTTCAGGATTCAAGATGTCATTTTTTTATAAAAAAATAAAATAAACTTCAAGTACTGGATCCTATAAGGAGGAAGAATGGTTTATGGGTTAGGGCATAGGACTTGCAGTTGGAGATCTAAATTCTATTCCCAGTTCTGTGTTATCTTGGGGAAGTCACTAATGTAAGTCTTCCTGGGCCCGTGTAAAATAAGGATATTTCCCTAACCTGCAGACATATTACAAGGCCTAATTTGTTAATGTTTATGAGCTACTCAAAAACTGTCACAATCAGCACTAAAAATGCCTATATGTAAATTAAATTGTGCAGAAATACTGTTTAGTTCCTCCAAATTCAGAGTCGTCTTTGTTCTCTCTGAAAGACTGAATTACAGATGAGGTAGGAAGGAAAAGAAAGAAAACAAGGTGAAAAAAAGATTGTAAACATAAGCACAGGCATCCTAAAATGGCAAGAATTTTTAATAATGTTTTATTTTTATTGTATTTAGAATAAATAAAGCACCCCCCCCACCCTGAACTCCCTACAATTATCTAAAATTATAAAAACAAAACTCAATTATGTCAGCTCATCCTTTGCACTAGGCAATTAAATATTAGTATCCTCACTGGACAGTACTTTAGTTGCTACCTCTCTTCAAAGGTCAAGTGAAACAAGCGCTGAAAGATAGCAAATCCAAGCTATTTCAGATGGGGGCAGAAAGGCAGTCCAGAGTCCTGGGATCCTTATTATTTTAAGGTGGAGTTGGCATCAGTGCCTCCAATGATTACTGCAACAGCAGCAGTGTATTGTAGAGGCAGGCTAGATTATGACACTCTCACTCTCTAAACCAACACCTTAAAACCTACCTGGATGTTCAGAGCCTGAGTATAGGAATCATCTGATCTCTATAAAGAATCCTGCCTACTAAGCAAGCAAACAACCACTTTCTACCCCAGTTCCAGCTTCCCACTCAGTGTAAGCAGTGACCTCCTGCAAACCACACTGCAAGACTCCTTAGGCTTGAAGTGACAAGGACACTAGCTAACTGCAGCGTGATCAGCATCTAGAACACAAGTTCTACTCGTTGGGCCACCGCTTCTAAAGCAGCTGTTAATCTAGCAAGAGCCCCACGTTACAAATGCTGGTTGCACTGCACTTAGTTTCTGGATACAGCGACTGTTACCTTATTAAGGCAGCGCCGCTGGCAGAGACTCACCCAACACTGCCTGAGCCGAACCCTAGGCCCGCTACCGCCCGCTCGCAGCCACTTTAATACTCGGCCGCGAGCCTGGTGTCCCCGTTACTCGCACAGCGAAGAAGGGGGCGGGGAGGGAGCTCTAGGCGCGAGCCGCGGCAGGTCTCTGGCGTCGGCCTTTCTCACCTGCGTATTAGGTGAGGTATTATTACCGACGTTGTTGTTGTTGTTGTCTCAGTAACGTCACTTCCTCTCTGTTTACAGGCTCCGGAACAATGAAGTTTCTCCCAACCACACGGGGCGCGCGGGTCCCGGAAGGGCGTTCCCATTCACGTTACCAATAACGCTCGGTGCGATTGGACACGGATGGTGCCCTTTTCTCATTGGGCCCCTCAAGAGGTCACGCGGGTCAGAGACGCGGGTGTGAAGGGTGACGCGCGGCGTAGCGTAGCGCTGATGACGCAATTCTTCGGCGACAGGACCAATCTGATGCTCGATGGCAGCCGCCGTGGGACACAACGTGACTTCTGCCTGCTGAGCCGGCACTAGGCTCCTTTGTCCGGAGCTCCCCCCGTGCCATCCAGTCGGGACAGAGGATCCGGCTCCGAGGTGGGGATCGCGATGAGAGCGAGCAGCGCCCTGCCCCGCCCCCCGCATGGCCCGGGAAGGAGCCGCGCCGCTCGGCCTGGAGAGCAGCCGGGCCTCGGTCTCTCCCGCTCGCCTTCTGAGGCTGGTGAGCTGCTGGCTCGTTCTGCTCCGGCCGGCGCTGCAGCTCCGCTGCTGGGGTAACGAACCTAGATACCCCCGCCCCGTGCAGAGCGCGGCGTGAGCCGGGCCCAACCGGCGTTGGGCTGCCCCGTCCGGTGCCTCCAGGCGGGGCCTGCTGCCGAGCGACGAGCCTGCTCCTGTCCCAGGCAGCAGGCGGGATGCCGCTCTTGCGCGCGCCGCTCCGCACCGGCAACTCCGCAACTATTGGCCAAGCCGGAGTCCTGCTGCTCTGACTGGGGAGGGGCTGTCACGGAGTCTGGGGGCGGGGAGGAGGTAGCCGGGTGGCGTGGAAAGCTAGGCTGAGGGTGGGGGGAGGTATCATAGTGGCTGCGTTGTGCAGGCGCTGACTAGTGTGTCCTTAGTCTGAAATGTATTTACTATCTCTTGAGCAGGGCTCAGGGGTACTGACATGTCTGTTGTGAGGAGCGTGGATGGAAGCTAAGGTGAGCGCACGTGTGATCTGATCTGATCGAGCTGCAACACTCTAGGTGTAAGGCTGCTGTATTAACCTACTGCGTCCCTCCCCACTGTCCCCTTCAGCCTTGGCCCTTGCCCCCAAAACTTAGAATCTGGAGGCTGGATAAGATATTTCAGCACATTCATAATGGAATGTCACTTGCATTTTGAATTATTTCTCAAATGCATTCAAAGTTGTGCTGTTATGGTTCAAATTTAAAATTTATTGTAAATTCTTGTTTTTCAGCCGCACTTGAGATAAAAACAGAAATACTGAGAGCATAAAAGCAGGGGCTGCACTTGCTGCTTTTGGGAACCTAACTGTACAAAATAATGGCTAGTTATAAACCTGTAGTGGTTCAGTCATTTCCCAAGCTTGGTAAGAAAATCACACAAGATACTTTGTATTGGAAGAATTACAAGGTAAGAATGTATAGTTAATATATGGGGCTATAATTTAAGTGTTTTGTGTAGTATTTTTTGCTTAAAGGTTTTTGTCTTCATTTTATGCAACAGTATGAATGGCCAAAATTTAAAAACAAAAAAGACTTTCCCACCCATTGTTGTAACTGGACTAACTCTGTGTACTTTATAGCAAAATAGCTTCAGTAGAAGTGACAACCTGACTTTTTTTTTTTTTTTAAATCAAGTATCCATCTTACTTATGTAATGGGTTTGTCAGCACTTAAAGATCCCAGACTGACTTAAATCTCAAATTGCTTTCTGTAATATATGCAGTTCACTCTAATAAAATATAGTCACCTTCATTTATCTTACTGGCAATCATCACAATAAGCTTGTTCTAGTAAGTCCTTTTTTAAAATGAAAATGTATACCAGACAATTTAGGTATAATGTACATATTTGGCATTTGAAAAGTACATATTTATACGGTATGAGCATGTTTTGCATTTTGGCAAATTCCCTAATAATGAAGAACATCATGTTTAAAACATTAAAATTAGAAACAAAAATTTCCTAAAGCAAAAAAAGAAGTAAAATTTGGGGAGGGGGGGAAAAACTTAAAAAAATACAGCCATGATTTTTTTGTTTTGTTCTAATTTATAAGGATTTTGTAATTCAGTTTAGAAACTAGACCATGGTAGAGTATCCATGTCAAGCTTTCATGTCTAAGACTACAGCTAATAAAAATCTTTGGTAAAAATTTAATTTCTTTAATTTCACTTCAATTCATTTAGACTCCTGTTCAGATAAAGGAATTTGGTGCAGTAAATAAAATTGACTTCTCTCCGATTCCTCCACATAATTATGCTGTCACAGCCTCTTCAAGGGTAAGTTTTCATCATAAGCCATATATCGCTTTTCAATTAGTGTTGTATGAGAATGTACTAATTTAAAATTTGTGATTTTTATTAGATCCATATTTATGGCCGGTACTCTCAGGAGCCAATCAAAACATTCTCTCGCTTCAAAGATGCTGCTTATTGTGCTACGTATAGAGATGATGGCAAGCTACTTGTTGCTGGCAGCGAAGAAGGTGTCATTCGGCTATTTGATATCAGTGGAAGAGCAGCACTGAGACAATTTGATGGTCACACTAAGTAAGACAAGATGGCTTTATTCATTGTGTATATAAGCTTTCTCATTTGTAAATTTTATGATTGAAATACCATGGAATACTTTGTGAAGGCCAAGATACTAACAGGGTTCAAAAAAGAGTTTGTTTGTTACCCTAAATTTTTGACGCCAGTTAAAATTAGCCTACGATAGTGTTTCTAATTTAACAAAAGGGAAACAAGGTTGTGGCCCACCCTAAAGGAATCGCCAGGATGTTACCAGGCGGCTCGTCTCTGACCCGTAGAGTGCTCCCCAGAGCAAGCTAGTCTTGCTAACCCTTGAAAGGATACGGATTCAGTCTTCCATTCAAGGATGGACACACAAGCAGAAATTCTTCAAAAACAAAAGAATTATCTATTTAAAAGAAATAAGTGGTTACAATATATTTAATAAAGCAAGAAAGCATAGAGCATACTAAAATGCAATAGAATTACATTTAAAGAATCATATAATTAAAGCAGCACACCAAAATAAAAGACACGGATTATAATTTTAGATATGATTATATTTAAATGATGTTACAATTTGATATTACAATTCTGCGAGCGGAGGCCAACCAGTCACAGAATAGAATGGGGTAGATGTCACTCAAATGCAGGCATCCAGCTTTGACAACCATACCCAGGCGCTACTTAACAAGAAATAATAAAATTAGACTAACACTCACTCCAAAATCCCTTACAACTTTTGTGTAGAATTACTAGGCTCCTACCCTATTTGAATCTTCCCTTTTATAGGCAAAAGAATATGTAATTGCCCTTGACGGAGGGGTGGGTGGTATTAATGCACATTCTAAGAAGAAAGTCAGTATAGCTCGCATTTTGTGATCTGTGCTTTTAATATAAACTTTGAACCACTGAAGGAGTATCTGACTTGCAAGCTGCGGCACTATATCTTCCAGTAGCAGATATTTCATTAGTCAGTTTATCATATATCACTTCAGATTAAGTGGACATATTTTACTATAATAACTCTGCACTCAAAGTTTGAAGTACTTGTAGTAATCTTGGACATTGTTCATTCTGTTTTCTAGAGCAGTACATGTAGTGGACTTTCTGTCTGATAAATACCGTATATTCTCTGGTGCTGACGATTATACTTCAAAGTTGTGGGATATTCCAAGTGCAACAGAAATTGTGTCATACAGCGAGCATACAGATTATGTGAGATGTGGCTGTACAAGTAAACTGAACACAGATCTTTTTGTAACAGGTTTGTTCTGTAAAATACTTGTCTGTCTTGAATTGGTCTCATATAAGGAACTCAAAAAAAGTAGTTTCTTCTTGATCTGGATTCCACATCTTAAATGGCACTAATTCTCTCTCTTTCCTCTCCCCTGGGATTCTCCTGCCTTTCATGTGTCGTCTTTCCTTGATTTTTCTGTTTAAAATCTTGATTGTTTTCGCATTTATCTTTGCAGGATGACTCTTCTTATTACAGTAGGGCAGTGGGCTTGCCAGTTGTTTGGGGTTGTTTTGTTTTGTACCATGTTTCATAGTGAGTAGAACAGTACTCTAGTCCTTTTAAGGTTAATGATTCTGCTAAAATACTGATTAGACTATTTCTTTGAGTTCTTAAGGATAATTAAGCAAGCATTCTACTTACCTAATAAATCAATGCAATTGAAATTTTTTGCTAAGGCTTTAGGAAAAGATGGCACCAGTGAACAAGGCTTGTGTGGTCTAAAAGTTGAAATTTCAAAACTGGAATAAATGTAGTTTAAGTAGCTATTAGAACCAACTACTGAGTTTCCTGATATTTTCATCATAATCTAAATTAAATACCATGCATATTTACAGCACGATACAACTGATAACTCTTAACCATAACTTTGTTAGTTGTGTTCTGTGTATCAAACCACTGGTTGGACTATAGTAAAGCTTCATTACACTTGAAAGCTGACATTTCAAGTTTTTACATGGTATAAAACATTGGCTTCTAGCTGTAATTGTTCTTGTGATATTTGCTGCTAGAGTCTTATGAATTCAAGGGTGGGTAGGAAGAAAACCGATCTGAATGACACGGTTTGGAAGGTCCAGTGTCTTAGTAGGACTAAAAGTGAGATTCTTATACCATCTGAAAGATGAAAATTCACTTATGTAAGATACTGGCTAAATGCTTTTCTGTTGGTCAGCAGTTCCTATGGACTTTGGTTTGAGACTGAACATTTCATCTTAAATGTATGTGGGGGGGTTTTTTGGTTCTTGAAATGTTCTGGGTTCTTAAATTAAAACTGTTCACTGGGGTATTTTTCAGGTTCATACGATCACACTGTGAAAGTATTTGATGTACGGACAGAAAAAAGTGTTATGACTGTAGAGCATGGACAGCCTGTGGAGAGTGTTCTTCTCTTCCCTTCTGGGAGTCTTCTAGTGTCTGCAGGTATTTGAACAAAATGAAATTTCTTTCCTTTTCTTCTCCCCCATAACCCACTCTGTGGCTGCAAGTTATTGCATTTGTCATTGCTGACACTGAAACACCAAGGCTGCACGCTTCAACTGTGTTATGAATTAATAATGTACTGAACTCTCGATTGTCATGCAGCCATAAGTGGCCTGGTACCAGCTGTCTCCGAGATCCCACTGTAGTAGTGAATTTGCTCTCTGTCCCAAGAGCTAAACTCAAGAAGTAGGTAGCAGGACATTCTCAAGAGAGGGTCTGCTCCCGCTTGCTGTTAATCAAAACTAAAAAAGAAGCCTTTAGGACTGGAAACTGACTCTCATTGGCATAGTGCCATATTGTGCAAGGGTGGAGGAGTGGGATAAATTGTTTCATGGGCAAAGGTTATTCTTGAAAAATGTGACTTTTCCACCCCTGATCTGAAGAGCTAAGAATCTTCATCTTCTTCAGGGTCTTTTTCTCCCACATTACTTGAACACAAACAGACGATTTCCCCCCCCCCCCCCCCAACTCCAAACTGAGCCTCCATAATATTCTTATAGAGTAAGGGTCGGCAACCTTTCAGAAGTGGTGTGCCGAGTCTTCATTTATTCACTTTAAATTAAGATTTCACATGCTAGTAATACATTTTAATGTTTTTTAGAGGGTCTCTCTCTATGAGTCTATATATTATATAACTAAACTATTGCCGTATGTAAAGTAAACAAGGTTTTCAAAATGTTTAAGAAACTTCATTTAAAATTAAATTAAAATGCTGATCTTACGCCGCCGCCCCGCTCAGCCCGCTGCCAGCCTCGGGTTCCGTTCACGTAGGATGGCAGCAGGCTGAGTGGGGCCTGCGGCCGGGACCCTGGCTGGCAAGGGGCCGGCAGCCAGAACCCCAGACTGGCAGCGGGCTGAGCGGTTCGGCCCGCTGCCACTCGGCCCGCTGCCGGTCTGGGGTTCCGTCCGCCGGCCCCGCTCAGCCAGGGTCCCGGCTGCCGGCCATTCGCAGCCCGCTGCCGGTCTGGGATCCTGGCCCTGCCCACGTAGAGTGGGAACCTAGCTTCTCCCTGGTTCTAACCCATTCTCTCTCTCTGCACTGAGCTGAGAGTGGGAGTGTACTGAGCACAGGGCTGGGGGTGAAGGAGCAGGCTGGGGGATGGGGTGTAAGAGTGAGGGAGGGGGCCCAGGGTTGGGGCAGGAAGTTTGGATGTGGAGTGCTTACCTGGGCAGCTCCCGTTTGGTGTGAAGGGTGCAGGTGGGAATGTGGGGGGAGGGAGGGTGCAGGAGCTCCTGTTTGGCCCTCAGGGTGGGGGTGGGAATGTGGGGGGTGCAAGAGTCAGGGTGTGGGGGGGCTGGGTATGTGTGGGGGTGCAGGAGTAAGGGCAGGGAGCTGGGGGTGTGTGAGGAGGGTACTGGAGTCAGGGCATGGGGTGCTGGAGTTGTAGCAGGGTGTAGGGGTCAGGGCAGGAGGCTGGGGGGTGTGAGCTAGGGTCCTGGGGGTGCTCACAGCCTCCTTTCCAGAGTGGATTACAGTAGGGGGCTAGAGGAGATATGCCCCGTCCCCACCTCTTCTCTGCCGCCTCCCTGGAGTAGCAAGTGCGCTGCGGCTCTGCTTCTCCCCCTCCTGCGCAAGGGCCATCAGCTGATCGGCGGCAGGGAGGGAGAGGAGGAGGGGCAGGAATCCAGCACGCCGGCGGAAGAGGTGGGGGAGGGGAGACCTTGCCTGCCTTACAGAGCAGCTGGCAGGACCAAGCTTCTTCACCCTGTCCCCGCAGGAGGGCGGGGCAGAGAAGAGCGGGCCGGGGCGGGCAGGATTATTAATGGCACACTGCTGCCTGCTGGGGTCCTGGCCACCAGCCCCACTCAGCCCACTGCCGGCCCTGGGTTCGGCAGCGGGCTGAGCAGGGCTGGAGACTGGGACCCAGCAGGCAGCAGTGTTCCATTAAAAATTAGCTCACGTGCCATCTTTGGCACGTGTGCCATTGGTTGCCGACCCCTGTTGTAGAGGGAAGTTACAAGTTTTCTCCTTTTTAACATCTCTAATAGACTGTGATTGACACCCACAGCTGCTGTAACCCAAGTGATGCAATATTTTTCCTCCCAGTTGCTTCTAGAGGAAGTTCATGTCTCCTATAGAGTATAAACTCAAATTGTTTGACGGCCATAATCGTAAGTGGACAAGGGTGGAGGCAGTAAACTTAGTATTAAAAGGAAACCATGACTTTTTGCTAGTTTGTTCTTTTGTGTTCTTAACTTGAAAACTTATGCAAAGAAGCTTAAACGTGTGCATATCAAAACTGCTTTGCATGTGTTTCCTGTTTATAGGAGGCCGGTTTGTTAAAGTCTGGGACATTCTAAGAGGAGGGCAATTACTAGTATCACTGAAAAATCACCATAAAACTGTAACCTGTTTATGCCTCAGTAGCTCTGGGCAAAGGCTGCTCTCAGGATCATTAGACAGGTTAGTGTCTTTCACTATGATTTAACTTTTTAGGGGTTTTGTTGTTTTTAAATTTGGGAAAAACATATTGTAGTTATGACTGCTATAGATCAAGGCAGGAGACTTGGGAAAACGCCAGACTAAAGTAATAAAAGCAATATTTTTCATAATAACACTTCAGTTACTGGTGCAAGTAACTTTGAAACACATTCTGGGGCCTTGTTCTACTTTTAATTGTGCACTTCTAATTCCCATTAAGTGGCAGATGCATAAATCATTCTGAGGGCCACACACAATTGATCCCATTTTAATATGAAAAGATAGCAACACTTACTAGTGCCTCTGATTTCAGTCTAGGTCAGAGTTGAACCTTACATCAAAAATGGCAACCTCCACCCCACTCTTCGTTCACATTAGCTGTTGTTCCCTACCCCCAAAAGTGGCTGCTCTGGTCCTTCCTGTCTGCTCTTGATCTGTGGATTGGGTGACAGTTCAGCAGAAGAGCTCAAAGGGAAACTATCTCCTCAACTTTATTCTGAGTATTTCCTTCTAACTCACTAGCAAGAGCAGTCCAAACAGGCAGAAAGAAGTACCTAATGCAAGAAGAGCTTAAAAAGATAAAAGGTTCAGATGATTGAGCCATTGTTTCTGGCTTTTTCTTTGGTGCCTAGGGAAGGCAATAGTACCCTGACACTCCGTTCATGTTTGGAAGATTATCTGAAAACTAGAAATTGAAATATTATTTTAAATGAAAATTAGTTTCTGCAGAATCTGCATATCGTAGACCACGTAAATATGTTATGTAGGCCAGGTCTGGACCATGAGCCAAATGTTTGAACCACTACCAGATGGTACAGCAAGTGCGAGAATTTGAGAGTATGAAATCTTTCTGCAGGCTAGAGATCTGAAGAGACTAGTAAAAGCAGAATCTGTTGTACAATGAAGGAACTTTTATGTAAAATTTGTTGAAATCTCAGTAGACAGGTCTGTAACATTTGTAAGAGAGGTGAAATTCCTATAAAATATCTAGACTGAGACACGTGGAAATGTAAAGTTGTAAATAAGTTGCTCTTCTGTGCAGGCATGTGAAGGTTTACAGTACAACCTCCTACAAAGTAGTCCACAGCTTTGATTATGCAGCGTCAATTCTGAGTCTTGCATTGGCTGTAAGTATAATATTTAAAATTATTTTTTAGGCTCTTTGGGAACTGGTGTATTTAAAAAAAAATTGTAAGTGGTCTACATAACTCACTTTAGCTTTTGTTGCAATTTCTAAATGTCAGAGGGATTCTGTGTGTGCGAGGATCACTGAATGAATTCTACACATACAAATATTACCCGGAGACTTTGAGTATTACACATTAGGCTGCCATAACAGTCCATTGGCTTAACATGCTATCCTGCCACTGAGTCTGCCACTGGTTTTAGCATTGTACTTTGAGCTGGGAGTGTCTCGGGCAGTGTGCTCCCCCAAGGAGTGAGTGATTGGGAAGGGAATGTTGCTGTGGTCTGATCTTCACTTTATAAAGAAGGCTGTACTCTTTCTTGTTGGGGAGCCTTCTGCAGCTCCAGCTGGAAGTGGACCAGTTGTTGGAGCTAGTCAGCAGCTGTGGGGTTGTGAGGGGACCCGCACCAGGAACCTTTTAGACATAGACATAATCAAATAATTCAGCTGCCGATACCTTCCTCACTCTCCATACAGGCTTCCCCTGTGCTGAAGGGTTAAGGATAGAGACATAAGAAACTAGTGTCCCTAGGAGGAGCTATGGACAAACAACCTTCAGGCAGGGAATGCAGGGCCTGGCTTTGCTTTTCTCTGGCTGCCTGACGGCTCACTCTTACTGCAGGCAGCGCAGTCTGGGGCTGCTCTCCTGTCAGAACTTTTGCAGAGGACGAAGGGAATGAGCTGCTTGGCAAGCCACCCCTTTACCTTCCCTGCCTGAGAGTCAAGGGAAGAGCCAAATTCTCTGCTTGGTGGGGCTGAGAAGGCTGGTCAGACATAGCTCCCTTCTCCCACCCCAGTGGTAGTTCAGAGGGCCACCCTGATATCTGGTAGAGAGTCTGGCATCAATTGACAACTTCTTTTCCTTTCCCATAACACACACATCTTCCCTCCCCCCTCACCCCCTTTCTCTGGCTCTTATGGAGGTCTGCTTGTCTTGGCCCCTCACAGCCATCTCTTGGGGGCCAGGGAGGTATGAATCCTAGGGGGTCTGTGGTATTTAAATAAATATGAGCCCAAAGAGTCAAAGGTGTTAACACGACCCTGTAACTGTTTAAAACTGTTAATCTTGTACAAAGGTCAAGGTTCAGAGTATAGAGACCTCAGCCTGTTTAGTACCATAGCAAACATAAGAACTACCATACTGCGTCAGACCAATGGTCTGTCACGTCCCGTATCATGTCTTCCATCAGTGGTCATTACCAGAGCTTCAGGGTGAGTGTACAGAACAGGGCAATTTTGGGGATATCCACCCCGTCTTCCCTTCCTGGCTTCTGGCAATCGGAGATTTAGGTTTGTCCTGCGCATGGGGTTACATTCCTGACTATCTTGTCTAATAGCCAGTGATGGGCCTATTTTCCATGAACTAATTTAGTTTCTCTTTGAATCCACTTATGCTTTCAGCCTTCACAACATTCACTGGCAATGAGTTATACAGGTTACCTGTATTGTGTGAAGTGCTTCCTCTTGTTTGTATTAACCCTGTTGCCTATTAATGTCATCAGGTGACCGCTTTTTTTTTTTTTGTGTTGTGGGAAAGGGTAAACAACATTTCTCTCTTTTCCACACCATAATTTTGTAGACCTCTCTCATATTTCCCCCATAATCATCGCTTTATTATGACGCTCTAATCTTTAGTCTTTCCTCTGGGAATTGTTCCATTCCCTTGATCATCTTTTTTTCCCCTTCTCTGCACCTTTTCCAATTCTAATGTGTTTTTTGAGATGGTGCAGGCACAATTGGACACAATATTCAAGGTGTGAGTATACCATGGATTGATATAGTGGCATTATGGTATATTATCTTCTGCCCATTTCCTAATAATTCCTAACATAGTTAGCCTTTTCGACTCCATGGACAGCAGCAGCTGAAATTTTCTGAGAACTATCCACAATGACTCCAATATCTATCTTGAGATGTAACAGCTAATTTAGAAACCATCATTATGTGTGTAGTTGGGATTATCTTTTTCTACTATGCATTACTTTGCATTTTTCAGTGTTGAATTTCATTTGTTATTTTGTTGCCCAGTCACCCAACAAAGATCCCCTTGTATTTCTTCACAGTCCACTTTGGTCTTAACTAACTTGAATAATTCTGTATCATTTGCAGACTTTGCCACTTCACAGTTTACTCCTTCTCTAGATCTTTAATGAATATGTTGAACAGCGCTGGTCCCAGTACAGATCCCTGGGGGACGCTGCTATTTACCTCTCTGCATTGTGAAAACTGAACATTTATTCCTACCTTATGTTTCCTGCCTTGTAACAAGTTAGTGATTTCACAAGAGGACCTTCCCTGTTATCCCATAACAACTTAGTTTCCTTAAGAGTCTTTGGTGAGGAACCTTGTCAAAGGATTTCATATCGTCCAGGTACAGCAGAATCCAATTTATTCAGTAATTGGGATTGGTGCCAGATTGGGTAATCAAAAATTCAGATAAACCGGAGAATGAGAGTGCAATGCTACGGTGCCATCTAGCAACCACAGGAGAGATCACCCTCTTCTGGATCTGTGTGTGCTGGTTGTCTGATTAACACAGACAGCTGGATAATGGAGGGTCAGATGAACAGGGTTCTACTGTACACTATATCCGCTTGATCACTGTTATCCACACACTTGTTGATACCCTCAAAGAATTCAAATAGATCAGTGAGGCATGATTTCCCTTAACAAAAGCCATGTTGACTCTTCCCCTAACAAATCATGTTCATTTATGTGTCTGAATTATGTTCTTTTACTATGGTTTCTATCAGTTTGCCTGATAGTGAAGCAATTGCCTGGATCGACGCTGGAGACTTTTTAAAAAAATCAGTGTTACATTAGCTCACTTAGTCATCTGGTACAGAGGTGGTGTGTGTTTTTTCCAGCAGTAGGTTACATACTGTAGTTAATAGGTATCCATATTTGAGTTCCTTCAGAACTTTTTGGTGACTATCATCTGGTTCCCATGAGTTATTACTATTTAATTTGTCAGTTTGTTCTAAAACTTCTTCTATTGACACATCAGCGTGGGACAGTATTTAAGATTTGTTACCCAAATCAGAGCTGTTTTTTGGGCATCTCCCCTGCATCCTTCTGCAAATAATTCATTTAACTTCTCTGCAAAGTCCTTCTCTTCCTTGAATGCGCCTTTAGCACCTGTGTCATCTAGTGGTCCCCCTGCCTGTTTGGCAGGTTACCTGCTTCTGATGTACTTTCAAAAACATTAAGACATTTTTGAGTTGTTTCTCAAGTTCTTTCTTAAATCTTGTCTTAGAGAAAAGGAATATTGGTTAGTCTCTTATTCGGTCAAGGATCTGTTGTCTTGCTGGGAAAGAAAGGGATCAGCAAGGAAAGCTACCTAATTGAGGTCAGAAGATGTAGGGATAAAGTCAGAGAGGCTAAAAGTCGAGTAGAGTTGGACCTTGCAAAGGGAATTAAAACCAATAGTAAAAGGTTCTATAGCCATATAAATAAGAAGAAAACTAAGAAGGAAGAAGTGGGGCCGCTTAACACTGAGGATGGAGCGGAGGTTAAAGATAATCTAGGCATGGCCCAATATCTAAACAAATACTTTGCCTCAGTCTTTAATAAGGCTAAAGAGGATCTTGGGGATAATGGTAGCATGACAAATGGGAAGGAGGATATAGAGGTAGATATTACCATATCAGAGGTAGAAGCGAAACTGAAACAGCTTAATGGGACTAAATCGGGGGGCCCAGATAATCTTCATCCAAGAATATTAAAGGAATTGGCACCTGAAATTGCAAGCCCATTAGCAAGAATTTTTAATGAATCTGTAAACTCAGGAATAGTACCGAATGATTGGAGAATTGCTAATATAGTTCCTATTTTTAAGAAAGGAAAAAAAAGTGATCCGGGTAACTACAGGCCAGTTAGTTTGACATCTGTAGTATGCAAGGTCCTGGAAAAAATTTTGAAGGAGAAATTAGTTAAGGACATTGAAGTCAATGGTAAATGGGACAAAATACAACATGGTTTTACAAAAGGTAGATCGTGCCAAACCAACCTAATCTCCTTTTTTGAAAAAGTAACAGATTTTTTAAGATAAAGGAAATGCAGTGGATCTAATTTACCTAGATTTCAGTAAGGCATTTGATACCGTGCCACATGGGGAATTATTAGTTAAATTGGAGAAGATGGGGATCAATATGAACATCAGAAGGTGGATAAGGAATTGGTTAAAGGGGAGACTGCAACGGGTCCTACTGAAAGGCGAACTGTCAGGTTGGAGGGAGGTTACCAGTGGAGTTCCTCAGGGATCGGTTTTGGGACCAATCTTATTTAATCTTTTTGTTACTGACCTTGGCACAAAAAGTGGGAGTGTGCTAATAAAGTTTGCAGATGATACAAAGCTGGGAGGTATTGCCAATTCGGAGAAGGATCGGGATATTATACAGGAGGATCTGGATGACCTTGTAATCTGGAGTAATAGTAATAGGATGAAATTTAATAGTGAGAAGTGTAAGGTTATGCATTTAGGGATTAATAACAAGAATTTTAGTTATAAGTTGGGGACGCATCAATTGGAAGTAACGGAAGAGGAGAAGGACCTTGGAGTATTGGTTGATCATAGGATGACTATGAGCTGCCAATGTGATATGGCTGTGAAAAAAGCTAATGCGGTTTTGGGATGCATCAGGAGAGGCATTTCCAGTAGGGATAAGGAGGTTTTAGTACCGTTATACAAGGCACTGGTGAGACCTCACCTAGAATACTGTGTGCAGTTCTGGTCTCCCATGTTTAAAAAGGATGAATTCAAACTGGAGCAGGTACAGAGAAGGGCTACTAGGATGATCCGAGGAATGGAAAACTTGTCTTATGAAAGGAGACTTAAGGAGCTTGGCTTGTTTAGCCTAACTAAAAGAAGGTTGAGGGGAGATATGATTGCTCTCTATAAATATATCAGAGGGATAAATATAGGAGAGGGAGAGGAATTATTTAAGCTCAGCACCAATGTGGACTCAAGAACAAATGGGTATAAACTGGCCACCAGGAAGTTTAGACTTGAAATCAGACGAAGGTTTTTAACCATCAGAGGAGTGAAGTTTTGGAATAGCCTTCCAAGGGAAGCAGTGGGGGCAAAAGATCTATCTGGTTTTAAGATTCTACTTGATAAGTTTATGGAGGAGATGGTATGATGGGATAATGGGATTTTGGTAAGTAATTGATCTTTAAATATTCAGGGTAAATAGGCCAAATCCCCTGAGATGGGATATTAGATGGATGGGATCTGATTTACTATAGAAAACTCTTTCCTGGGTATCTGGCTGGTGAATCTTGCCCATGTGCTCAGGGTTTGGCTGATTGCCATGTTTGGGGTCGGGAGGGAGTTTTCCTCCAGGGCAGATTGGAGAGGCCCTGGAGGCTTTTTTGCCTTCCTCTGTAGCATGGGGCATGGTTGACTGGAGGGAGGCTTCTCTGCTCCTTGAAGTTTTGAACCATGATTTGAGGACTTCAATAGCTCAGACATGGGTGAGGTTTTTCATAGGAGTGGTGGGTGACATTCTGTGGCCTGCGCTGTGCAGGAGGTCGGACTAGATGATCAGAGTGGTCCCTTCTGACCTTAGTATCTATGAATCTAAGAAAGGGTTCATTCTGTTCCGTCTTGTTTGGGAATTATAGATGCTTTCCTGTTTTCAACAAAATGGACACACAATTGGGAGAAAAGGTAGGATAGTAAAAGATGGCTGAAATACAGCTTTTGTTGACGTTCTCAAGACAGAGGTGGCTAGTCGGTCACAGATGGGTGCTTTCGGCTGGCAGATCAGCCATGACAGCTGTTACTGTGGACCTTGGCTCAAGTGCTTGGTCAGAAACATCATCTGGTTGTTTGATGAGGCCTCTCTACTTGGTCTTTCTCAGACCAAGCAGAGATGCATGGGCCATTTCATCTCCTGCTGGTGCCTTGCAATCTAGTTGATTTCAGGAACAGGTGAAATGCTAAGAGAGGGGGCAGGAGGAAGATAAGGGGCCGGGGAGCACAGAAAGGAACATACGAGAGAGGAGAAAATAGAAGGAATTCACATGCATCAGGCTGGGGTCATCACTGGTGCAGTGGTGTGTCAGTGTCTGGATGTCACCATAAAAAAAATCCCGCAGCAGCTGTTGTAGTGGTTGGTAGTCTTCTCCCCGCAAGTCTCCAGAAAGGGGTGATCGGCTGAATAGCCCATCTTCTCATTGCTTTGTCCACCAATTAGGCCTAATTTCTGGTCCCACACTTCTCATGCCTTCCAAACCTAATCTTAATTCAGTCCTCGGGTGGTATTAGCAGATCTTTGTTTAAATTAATTGTCTTTCTGTCTCTCTTTTTCGTCTTTCTTAAAGAGTTGTGTGTAACAGATCACTGACAATTTATTAATGTTTACCCACTTTCCTCCAGATAAGCTTACAATTGGAGTACGATTCTTAGGCCCCAATTATTACCAAAGGAACTATTTTGAATATCAACAGGAGATAGGGTTTATTCCTCTCCTCAAGCTTTCTTTTAGAGATTGAGAAAGCTAGTTCCATATTGGGCTACTGGCCCTGACAATTCTTTACAAAGTGAAGAACGTCGGGGTGGGATGAGAGTTAGGACGAAACCATCCTGTAGCTCTTTCAGGGTCATCAAAACATCTAGTGTATACAGCTAGATCTATTAATCTAAATATTAAGTGATAGTCAGAATAACACATGTGGAAAGCAGTATTTTGAATAACTTTCATTCAGTTTTAAACTCTGCTATCCTAATAATCCCTCATGGAATGGGCATCATTCATAACGGGGGTTACTCATAACGCCTGCTTTGTATTACAACTGTTTAATATATCCTCCTTATGTATAAACTGGTCTCAAGAGTCTGGGTATATGTTATACATCCTATATTTTTAACTTGTGTATAAACAAAGTAGTGTTCAAAACCTAGACCAGCAGAGGCTAATGCGTCCAAAAAATTTGTGCTTAGATCAGCAGGCCTTAGTATGGGGGGGGGGAATCAGACCTGCTTCATACAAAATATATTAACAATGTTTATATAACCTGAGGACTCTTCCTGCTATGGAAAGCTTCATCACAACAAAAACATTTTGTTACTAACTCAATTTCTTGTTCATTTTAGCCTGAAGATGAAACTATAGTTGTAGGTATGACCAATGGGGTACTAAATGTTAGACACAGAAAACATGAAGAAAGCAGAGAACGTTTTTCAAAGAAGAAGCTGCCAGGATACAGAACCTTTGTAAAAGGAAGAAACTACATGCCAAAGCAGGTATGGGGGAGAGGAAGAAGAGTGTGAGTGTGTGGTAGATGCATTCTGTATAACTCTCCATAATAAAAATTGCTTTAAAAACAAACAAAAAAAAAACACTATCCACCTAATATTGGTATGAAGAGTTCTAAAGAGAATAATCTAACTAGCTGTGCTGACCACTGTATTTTTAACGTGACTTTCCAAATACACAATTTTTTTTTTTCCCCTGAAAACTTTCCCAGAACTCTGATAAGAACAGAAGGCACCTGCTGTGGCAAATTGCAGCATTTGGAAAAACAATATAAAGAAATTGAGAAGTAGTGTTAATGCTAACAAAACACTTCAAAAAAAAAATTATTAAACATGTTTTGCTCTATCCTGAACTGTCCTTTCAATTCTAGGAGGATTTCTTTGTCAGTAAACCTGTGAGAAGTCACTTGAAAAAGTATGACAAACTACTAAAAAGCTTCCAGGTATCCAGGGCTCTTGATGTAGTACTTGAGGTAAGGTCATTACTTCTTTGTGCGTCAATACGCAGTGCATTCATTTGAAATTTATATTTACGGTACATATTATGAAATAATATAACTTTTGAGACAGGGCTAGAAAGGGAAGAAACCTCTTCGTGTACATAGACCTGCTTATGCTTATGTAGATTTCATTTCATGTTGAAGATGAGCACTGGAACTAAACTCTTTACATACGCTTAGGCCCGTAACAGGACACCTGAAATTACAGTTGCAGTCATGCGGGAGCTAAATCGCAGAGGAACACTGAAAAATGCACTTGCGGGACGAGATGAAACACAACTTAGCGTCCTCCTGGCTTTCTTGATAAGGTATCACTCACCTAAATTACCTCTGACAAGTCTGTTTCATAAGGCAGATGTTTCTTGTTGTCAGCTTTTGCCACACTTACCTGCAGACACCTCTTTCAAGACTGTTGGAGTGAAACCCTGGCCTCACTGAAGTCAACAGAAATTTTGCCACTGACCTCAGTGAAGGCACAAGTTTAGACTTTACCCCTACCATTCACAATTACTTTGTTCTTAATAGACTTGTGCTTATATGGTAACTACACTGCCTTTCATTTATAAAATGCATGTTGATCAAGTTTGCTGCTCTGTCTCTTTAGAGGAAGTCTGAAACCCACCAAAAAGAGGATGAGGTTTCTTTAAACTTGCCTTCTTGCCCCTTTGCCTGAAACCCTCCACTCCACCTTTAATGAGTCTTGTTGTCTGAAGCTTGTGTTTTATCTTCCTTTATTTAAAAAGAATATTGCCACCTTTTGAAGCCCCAGTGCTTTCCCCATTGAGAGGTTGCCACATGTGACTTCCTGATTATCCCATCCCTGGGACTTCTTTTACCCCTTCATGTGAATGAAAAGTTGTCTAGTTAAACTTTTGTGTGGTAAGTTGTACACAAGTATAGGAAAACTGTTTATGGATACTGGTGGTATGGGAGTAAATGGCTAGTATCTTAATTTTAAGAATTGCTCTGTCTCTGCAGGTATGTGGTTGAGCCAAGATTTGCTCCTATGCTGATAAAAGTTGCAGAAATGATTATTGGTAAGTACTGAACCAAAAGGAAACTCCTAGTATTACAAGCTAAGCTTACGCTGTTCCAAAGAGTAAAGTTCTACATTTTGCCTAGACACCAAGCGTGGAATTTAAAACGGATATAATAAAAAGCCAGTGGTCAAAGTAGAGATCAGAAAATTCCAAGCTTTATTTTTTCTTGCCAGATGGTTGATCAGACTATACACTTCACTTTGATTAATGCTCACTAATGCAAAAGAGCATCCGTCCCAGGCTCTGAATGCCCTTGGCACTATTTTTATGTAGTTGTAGTATGACTAGCTTCCCCAACTTCTCCCAGTACGTAATACCACAAGTAGTAAATATGTAAACAAAATTTAAGCCCCCTTCAGGCTTACTAGCCTGAAAGTTACTATAAGACTATATCAATAACTTTTCAGAAGGCTATTAAAATATTCTCCATCTTGCCACAAAGCAAAACTTAACAGAAATAACTATATATTTAAAAAGTAAAATATATGCTTATAAAATATGAACCAAGTGAAATGGATATCCACACATAGACTAACTTAAGTAACTTTCCTTCCTCCAGATATATATCTCCCGGTGGTTGGACAATCGGCAGTCATTGATAAACAATTCTTAAGACTCCAAGAGATCATAGAAAAAGAAATTGATTACCAGGCGGAACTACTTGAAGTTTTGGGAATGATGGATGCACTGTTTGCTACCATGACAAGGAAAAAGGCCACTTCTCTAGAGGAGAACAAAACTAATGGTATTTTGAGGGTTCTGGAACAAACTATGAGTAACTAACTGTCTAATTCCATACATCATATTTGTGGACAATTCCTTGGATTTGAAATCTGCAAAGCTTTCCACAGATAACCTTTTTTTCTGTAGCAGCTTTCAAAATACTACTTTGCTTCAGGAAATGGAAACAACTCCTGCAGGATGTGTTTTGAAGAGACTGGTTTACTGATGACAGAAAGAATGGACCCTTTCAAGACAAACTTTCCATGTAATTTTTTGACCACCAAGATTTTAAAGTTTTATTCCAAAGCTATTTAACTACTAAAATACATCTCGCGGATCAGTACAAAGTGAGACTTTGTTCCTCCAAATACATCTATGAACTTCATTTTATATTGCTTCTTTTTTCTCCTCCTCCTTCCCCACCAAAAAAGATTGTTTAACTTTAATATACACCAATCCTGTAAGAATTGGTATATCTCAAATCTCGGGTACTTGGCTACAGGAATAAAACTAAGTATGACTTTGATATAGCTTGACTGCATTGTGGTAGTTTTTTCATTCCCTCTTCATTTCCCAGTTCAAATCTTTGGTATCTTAATAAAAAGCAATTCTTTCTGTCTTGGAAAATAGTGGATAATAGTGAAGCATTTTTTAGTGGTACAGGAACAGTCTGAGCTCAGTATCTCTACTGAAATTCTTGCAATGTATTCACTTTTGAAAAGTGAATACTAACTCAACTGAATTCTAGGCACAATAGTTATTTGGATTAAGTTTTTCCCTTTAAAGCAACTTAGGTTTGTTTGTTTTATTTTTTTTTAAACTAACTAAATGACTCATCAGTGAGGAAATCCTCAGTTACAGTCCCAGCATCAATATTAACCTTTGCTCCTTCCTCTCCCACTTTCCCCATATCTGCTGAATCGCATTGTGCAATGTACTTAAATCTGCCTTATTGCATACATGAATTGTTTGTTATAACCTGCACCACGCTTAAGCTTCTCTCAAGTATTGGGGAAGGGAATTTTTTGTCTGTTGCAACGAGGCTTCTGGTGGTCAATAGTGCATTTATGTAGGTTGTGGTGAGGACACAAGTTCATTTCTAACATGCATCTGCTCTGACCTGGATATGGAGGGTGACTGCGATACAATATGTCTGAAGCCTACAAAGGGGGTACATGTGATCTCGGTATCTTGGCCCGATGTGGCAGATACAGATATTAGTTGCAGAAATAAAATGAGAAGTTCATGTAGATTTTAGCTAAAATCCTGGATATCTTGCAGTTTAGAGCCCTGATTGAATCTCCAGCCTGCGTACCCATTAACATGTGCAGGCCAGTGTGTATTTTACTTATGGACAGTACACAGGGAGGGTGAAGGAGAAAGATTACAATTGATACTGGGACACTGAAAACTTTGATTCCTAAGCATTAATTTATTGTGATTTTGTTTGTTTCCAGGAATGTTTAAAAAATAGTCTGAATGGGGACTTCATTTTTTTATTTGGAATTCAATACATTATAAAATTAATATGTTAAAGTAATCCAGGTTCAATCACCTTCGAGACTTCATGCGAGTTGCAAGGGCTGCTGGCACACAGGTGGTGGGATGTGTAATTTTACTCAGGCCTCTTAGTCCGTAAAGTGCTCTTGAAAGTTTGCTCGCGTAATCCCTCTGGTGGGTGAATTTGAATGCAATTGTGAGTCACAGAGGAGGATGTTTCTCTTAATAGCCAGATGTTTTACGGTCTTACTAGGGAAAACATCTTGGAAAGCCGCTTTGGTGATGTCCAGTTTAGTCTCCTGTAAAGAAATCTGGGCCTGTGAGGCAGGTATCTGGAACTCCAAGACACACTATTATATGGAGAGCAGAGCCACAGGAAGAGGAGGTGCAATTAAAATGGTGGAATAACCAATAGCCCTGCTTTGGTCATTTAATGTGAAAAAAGAATTGGTCATCAGTGGATGTCTTAAAGATGAGCTTGTTAAAGTAAAACAGTGGAGGTAGAGTGTAATTAGAAATATATAATTAAAAGAGAAGCATGGCTCTCTTGTACTGCTAATGATATTTGAGATGTTAATTTTAGGAAAATTACTTAAATAACCTTGCAGGCTTTTGATTGAATTTTTCACTGGTACAAGATTGTACAATCCTAAGATTCATGTCATCTTGCTTGAGATGAGTTTCTCTGTAATGGTAAGTCATGTGGGCATTGCTATTCTGACATAACAGTTCTACCAGAAACTGGGAGCATCTGGGTTGTAATCAGGTTCACTGCCCCATACAGCATCAAGTTTCAGCTGGCTGGGGGTGTCTAATGGGATGGCTGCACCCACAGCTCCTACTACTTAACAGGATTGTGTTCATGCTATCTGTTCTGAAAATTACCTCAAGTCTTCCGTAGTTAGCAGGATTTTTTTAATACATTTTATGTTTTTCTCTCAGCATCTGTAAAGATCAGGGTTATTTGTTACCAATAGGGCTTCTGTAATTTTGTTTTCTAATTTTAGCATTCTAATAGGAGAGACTATCAAACTGAACAAATGACTGAAACAGATATAGACCAGTAAATGTCTACAATGGTCTCTTTATGTATGCTTGCATATGCTTTTTTTTTTTTTTTTAAAGTACTAATGCATTGTGGCTTGCAAATATAAGCATACTTAAAGAGGCTTCAGAGTAGCAGCCATGTTAGTCTGTATTTGCAAAAAAGAAAAGGAGTTCTTGTGGCACCTTAGAGACTAACAAATTTATTTGAGCATAAGCTTTCGAGAGCTACAGCTCACTTCATCGGATGCATTTGGTGGAAAATACAGTGGGGAGATTTATATACACACAGAGAGACCATGAAACAATGGGTTTTATCATACACGCTGTAAGGAGAGTGATCACTTAAGATGAGCTATTACCAGCAGGAAGGAGGGGGGGAAGGAGGAAAACCTTTTATGTTGATGATCAAGGTGGGCCATTTTCAGCAGTTAACAAGAACGTCTGAAGAACTGGGGGGCAGGGTGGGGGGAGAAATAACATGGGGAAATAGTTTTACTTTATGTAATGACTCATCCACTCCCAGGCTCTATTCAAGCCTAAGTTAAATTGTATCCAGTTTGCAAATTAATTCCAATTCAGCAGTCTCTCGTTGGAGTCTGTTTTTGAAGTTTTTTTGTTGAAGGATAGCCACTCTCAGGTCTGTAATCGTGTGACTGGAGAGATTGAAGTGTTCTCTGACCGATTTTTGAATGTTATAATTCTATAACACCACCCTATATCAGAAACCTACTGACCGCTATTCCTACCTACATGCCTCTAGCTTTCATCCAGATCACACCACACGACCCATGTCTACAGCCAAGCTCTACGATATAACCGCATTTGCTCCAACCCCTCAGACAGAGACGAACACCTACAAGCAACCACACACCACACAACAGAACCACTAACCTAGGAACCTATCCTTGCAACAAAGCCCGTTGCCAACTCTGTCCACATATCTATTCAGGGGACATCATCATATGGCCTAATCACATCAGCCACACTATCAGAGGCTCGTTCACCTGCGCATCCACCAATGTGATATATGCCATCATGTGCCAGCAATGCTCCTCTGCCATGTACATTGGCCAAACTGGACAGTCTCTACGTAAAAGAATAAATGGACACAAATCAGACGTCAAGAATTATAACATTTAAAAACCGGTTGGAGAACACTTTAATCTTTCTTTAATCTTGGCAACGGGCTTTGTTGCAAGGATAGGTTCCTGGGTTAGTGGTTCTGTTGTGTGGTGTGTGGTTGCTGGTGAGTATTTGCTTCAGGTTGGGGGGCTGTCTGTAAGCAAGGACTGGCCTGTCGCCCAAGATCTGTGAGAGTGATGGGTCGTCCTTCAGGATAGGTTGTAGATCCTTGATGATGCGTTGGAGAGGTTTTAGTTGGAGGCTGAAGGTGATGATTAGTGGCGTTCTGTTATTTTCTTTGTTGGGCCTGTCCTGTAGTAGGTGACTTCTGGGTACTCTTCTGGCTCTGTCAATCTGTTTTTTCACTTCAGCAGGTGGGTATTGTAGTTGTAAGAATGCATGATAGAGATCTTGTAGGTGTTCGTCTCTGTCTGAGGGGTTGGAGCAAATGCGGTTATATCGTAGAGCTTGGCTGTAGACATGGGTCGTGTGGTGTGATCTGGATGAAAGCTAGAGGCAGGTAGGTAGGAATAGCGGTCAGTAGGTTTCTGATATAGGGTGGTGTTATAGAATTATAACATTCAAAAATCGGTCAGAGAACACTTCAATCTCTCCAGTCACATGATTACAGACCTGAGAGTGGCTATCCTTCAACAAAAAAATTTCAAAAACAGACTCCAAGGAGAGACTGCTGAATTGGAATTAATTTGCAAACTGGATACAATTTAACTTAGGGTTGAATAGAGCCTGGGAGTGGATGGGTCATTACATAAAGTAAAACTATTTCCCCATGTTATTTCTCCCTCTACCCCACCCCCCCACAGTTCCTCAGATGTTCTTGTTAACTGCTGGAAATGGCCCACCTTGATTATCACCACAAAAGGTTTTCCTCCTTCCCTCCCCTCCTTTCTGCTGGTAATAACTCATCTTAAGTGATCACTCTCCTTACACAGCATGTATGATAAAACCCATTGTTTCATGTTCTCTGTGTGTGTGTGTGTGTGTGTGTGTGTGTGTGTGTGTAAATCTCCCCACTGTATTTTCCACCGAATGCATCTGATGAAGTGAGCTGTAGCTCACAAAAGCTTATGCTCAAATAAATTTGTTAGTCTCCAAGGTGCCACAAGTACTCCTTTTCTTTCATACTTAAAGAGAAGCTAAGATTCTCATATACCATTAATTCTCCTGAAGTGCATGTACTACAGACTAATATTGTATGCCTAACAATCTAGTAATCCAAAAACATTAGAATGCAGTAGGATGGCTTTACGTTGCTATAAGAACCTTAACCATGTGTGTTGCCTCTTGAATTTAGCTTTCTGGGTGTATATGTGTGGGGCTTTTCTCACTTTAAAGGGGGCAAGAGGAAGAAACCTTTCATGTGCATGCTCCCTAGACCGGCAGGTCACTTTGGTATTACCAGGTTCGTACATCTTTGAAATGCACAATTAATACACTTTCACCAATCCAGTTGTTATACAAAATGTGCATCTACCGGATTTTAGGAAGGCTTTTGATGGGATGTGTTCTGCAGTTGCCTCTTTCAAATAGCTTTTGCATCTTATACCTTTTGGTCCTCACAAGCATGGATAATGTGGAAGGATGATAGAAGAACAGCTACCACGTCCCTTCTCATGCATCAAAAATGGTGCTGTCTTTGTGGGTAAAGTGTTAAACTTGTCTCTTCCCTTTCCTTTGCCACTTGAAATGCAGGGGAGGAAGGAGTGGTTGGGGCTGTTCTCTTCTCCGCCTCATCCCCAAGTTTACTAAAGCAAGCATTCCTCAATGAGAACTCTGACCTCACTTCAGTGGACACTTTTTTTTGTGGCGCAATATGATTAAAGCTTTTATTGCCACTAAGTGTTCTAAAATACTCTAGGGCCAGCACCTTTTGAATATCAACTGTCGTCCTTTGAATGCTGTTATGTTGGACTATACTACCTTTAATCATATTACTAAAGCTACTTAAAATGGGGAAGTTGTAATAACAGACTGTAAATAAATCTATTTTTCCCTATAACATTGCTAGTAGGCTATTTGGAAGACTACAAAATAGGAAACAACTGAAAGACTTCAAATCCCATTCAAAAGAACCATCACAAGTAAATATTTCACAAGTATAGCTCAACTTAGCTTACCTTATTAGCCTCATGTTTTTTATTTTAACCCAGATATTAAGACCTTAGATATGTCATGCTGCTTGATCTAGGGAAGTTTCACAAAGTGTGTTATGTGAACTACTGCTGGTCCATGGAACACTTGCCGGTGGCCTCTATAGAGCTAGCTGATTATGTTGAGTTTGCTCTTGTTTTTCAGGAGCTAAACTTCTTTAGGCTAGCCAAAAATACATTTTACTGCTACTCCTCCATGTGAACAATTTCTGTAGTTGCCAAATGGATGTTACATGAGCACAATTGCAGCAAGGGTGGTGATTTGAGAAACCTTGGCTTTGAGTTCTTTTTTTGTTAGCAATATTAAGGCCTTGTTTCTTTTGCCAGCAAAATGTCGCCACAATGGTCTGAAACCTTGAACTGATACTTTGTTCTCTAATGTGGGCATAGAGAACAAGCAAGTGGAGAAAGGGACAGAATGGTAGATATAAACTTGGAAAGATGCAGCTCAAGTTTCAATGTATTGTGATAACTTCACCCTAGTCCATTCTTCCAAAGAGTCCTCCAGCAAGAAGAGGAAAGTAGGGACCTGCTATTTACATTAAGTGTTAAAGCCTGTGTGAACCCAGATGCAATGGAAAAAATGTTGAGCAGCAAGAAGGAGGGGAGAAAAGCCCTTGGAAGGGAGGAGGTTGTAAATCTTAGCTGGATTAAGACTGGAAATTAGGGTGAACTGTCCTGGCTTTTAGCTAAAGACAGTCATTGGCAATGACATCGCTTATTTATTAAAGGGTGTAAAAAGTAAACTCTTAAAGGGTTCATTGCTAATATTTGCATGACCACATTGGAGCCAACCAGTACAGGTCTAAGCACTCCTGGGTTTAGCCTGTTTGTAAGTATCTTGATGAAATGCTTTTAAATGTTTTGTTACTATTTTGGATGTAGTAAATTGCGTATTAGTTAAGCTTTTTAGGCATGTTTTGAGCAAATGTATAAATACTACTGGGCCTTTAGATTTAACAAAGGAATATTTGGTTAAATTGGTGTTTGGCTTCTCATATCCATGTTCATTTCAGATATTAATAATTCTAACAGGATCTTAAGATCACACTATAGCAGCTCATGCTTTAAGTTCCAGAGGCTCCTGTTTAATGCCCGGTGTGTTGGCAAGATGGTGACTGTTACATAAGCATTCTGGGCTTCCTTGGAGAGCAACTGTCACTTCCCATGCCCCTAAGACAGAGGTCCCCAAAGTATGGGGGTATGGCATGATAGGGCCTGGGGGGAAGGATGGAGCATCACCCAGCCTCTTCTTGCCGCCAGCTCTGCTCCTGTCCTGCCCTAGGCTCCCGGCCCACCAGGCCCCCTCCCCTGTCTTGGTGCGGCTCCACTCTCAGCCCTGTGCCAGACCCCAGCCTTGGCCGCTGGCTCTGTTCCTGGCCTAGGGCCAAGGCTTGGGGCAAGGCCGGGAGCAGAGCTGCACTTGGCTGCAGGTCCAGCTGCCAGCCCCCACCGCAGCCTAGCTGCAGCTCTGTTCCCGCCTCAGCCCCTGGCTGCAGCCCTGCTCCCAGCCCCAACCCCACCCCCAGCTGTGGTCCCAGCCTCAGCCCCCTTAACCCGTCCACGTCCCTTCTCTCCCCCCCCACACCTGAGCCACGGCCCTACTTCTGGCTCCGGGGGGGGGGAGTGCCAACAGGGGTAAGGGGGGGCATGACCCTCAAAAGTTTGGGAACCACTGCCCTAAGGATAAGAAGTAGGGTGTGATGCTGCTCAAAATTGTGATACTTGATTTGATGGGAGGAGGCTTCAGGGAAGTTGCATGAAGTTATAAAGACTGGGCAAGGTGGGGGTAGTTCAGCATCCTTTGCCTTCATCACTGGGGTGCAATGGAGAGTCTATGAGGTTCCACGCTGACAAAAGGGAAAGCTTAGGGGCATTGTGGCTGAAGGATGAGAAACCAGAGCCTCTTGGCCTCTGGGTTTTTATTGCTACTGAGAACAGCAAATGGCACCACTGTCTCTGGGTGAATGGGAGGCTCCTTTCCATGAAGCTTTATTCACTTTCTGATGTACTCGAATAATCTAGTCTTGGTTTAATAGCAAACCAGTGTGGACTGAGAGATGAGGCCCAACACCAGCTCAGAGGTAAATGAAGTAGGTCAGTTGCTGGCAAGAGAGCAGTAATGTGGCAGAGGAGTAAAGTAGTGAAGCCATATTACTCATTTTTAATGGTAGAGAGCTACATCAGCCACCCCCATTCCTGGCGTACCTGCCTCTGCTTCTTGCTCTTCTCAGGACATAATGCTATTAATAATGGTGCCATAAACCTCATGTCCTGGATTTAAAATCTCATGCATTCAGTTTGGTTTGCTGACTTTTGAGCTCTACCACGTGGCAGCCTGGCAAACCCAAATCTGGGAGCGTTACACCCAACTCGGGGCTACTGTCACTCGGGCTCCCTCCTCAGGTAGCCTCGGAGCATGATGAAGCAGACATAAATTGCATTTTTCACTTGGGGAATGCCTTATCATACTCTGGTATCCCATCTTCTGATTGTTGGAAAACAATTTTTTCCTGATCTGCCTCATAGAAGAAGCATCGGCATTATATTGCACTGGTTTATCTGTACTAGAGACTTGTCTCTCCTATCACCAATTTGGGCATCATAATACCTCTAGAATACAGTCTGTGCATCAAAATGCTCTTAATGTTGCACAAACACAATCTGAACTATTAACTACACTGCAGCTGGAGGTTAATTTCCAGATGGGTAGATGCATATGGAGTAGCTTTACTTGAGTTAGGACACTAAAAATAGCAGTGTAGCTATAATGCCACAGGCACTGTCTAACACTGCCATAGCTACACTGCTACTTTTAGTGCACTAACTTGATCAAAGCTAGCGCATGTATGTTTGTCTGAGCTGGCAATTAACCTCCAGTGTAGCTCTACACTCTTGTTAATACCTTACTTGTGTATATCATATGTTCACCAAATACCTTTGTGTACATAGTCACCATCTTCTGCAGTGTTGTGTAAGCTACTGTTTTCTCTCTGGAGTTGCAACAGTACCTTCTGCTGTAAATGACAGGAACTTCAGAGCCTTTGAACCCCTGGGCCTACAATCACAGCCTGCTGCTAATAGGTATGGTGAGAATTTGGGGAAAATAATCTTTCAGGCAGGGTATTGTGCTGTATTCCCTTTATTATGCAATATTTCAACATAAAAATTTAAAAGAATTAAATTAGCTGGACATGTGGTGTGACAAAGTTCCTGCTCTACCTTGGTGGGTCTCACGCTTATTGGCAGATTTGCTTGCCTTGGAGCTTCACAGCAGCCCTCAGCTTGGCCGTTTTTCTGAACCCACAGTCCAGGTCGACAACTCCTGTGTCTGACCACAAGTTGGGAGGATTTGGGGAGAACCCGGGCCTGCCCTCTACTCTGGGTTCCAGCCCAGGGCCCTGTGGAATGCAGCTGTCTAAAATACCTCCTGGAACAGCTGTGCAACAGCTACAACTCCCTGGGCTACTTCCCCATGACCTCCTCCCAACACCTTCTTTATCCTCACCATAGGACCTTCCTCCTGGTGTCTGGTAATACTTGTACATCTCAGTCCTCCAACAGCCCGCATTCTCACTCTCAGCTCCTAGTACCTCTTGCTCCCAGCTTCTCACACGCACACCACAAACTGAAGTGAGCTCCTTTTTAAAACCCAGGTGCCCTGATTAGCTGCCTTAATTGAGTCTAGCAGCTTCTTGATTGGCTGCAGGTGTTCTAATCAGGCTGTCTTAATTGTCTCCAGAAGGTTCCTGATTGTTCTGGAACCTTCCCTGTTATCTTACCCAGGGAAAAGGGACCTACTTAGCCTGGGGCTAATATATCTGCCTTCTATTACTCTCCTATAGCCATCTGGCCCGACCCAGTCACAGTGGTTACTAAAAGATATCTAGGCTTTACATTCTATAGGGGTACACTACATTTTTTTTTATTGCAGAAAGACAATGGAATATTTAAAATATGGTGAAATTCCTGTACCGTCTCTGTGAAGGGGCACTGTCTTACTGTGCCTTTCTTAAAAAGTGAGTACAACTCCATTTAAAATAAAATGGATTCAAAACTCTTCCCATGAGATCTTTTTAGAAATGCAGGTACACAAATATTCTGTCATTTCCATAATAAAGTATTTCCTAGATTTTTATAGAAGAGTAGGGTTTTTTAAATCTATCTACACAACCTGTCACAAATTGTGCAAACAATTGCCTTAATGATGAAGGGTGACTCAAATGGCAGTGCTTTTTAATTAACAGGTTTCCTGTGATGAGAGTTTTCTGGAGCACTCGGTGTTGCAAATTTTAATTCCCAAGTGGTGATTAGTGGGAGGTGTTCTCATTTTGAAGCAAATGAAGCCTGTATCTCATGTGCAAGAGAAGAATGATCTTCCTACTTTTGTAGCAGTCCCCTTCTTGGGGTAATGTGCTACTTCATGAGATGAAGAAATGATCCTGTTACCCTGGCCCATGATGATACATTGATTATGTAATACTATCTTTAAAAATTAATTTTGAATAAGGACTCAATTTACTTTTGCAAATTGAATCAATCAACACTCAGCAGATCAAAAGTTTCATTTTAAATGACATGGGTTATTTCATAATAGGCATCAAAGAAAAAAGCAGAGACAATCAAGGTGCATAATTTTTTTATGCAAAATTGCATAATAAAAAAAGGATTGTCCATTAAACTTGGCCTGTTAAATGGAGCCAATAACTCTTCTGTTCACCCACATAAATATTGCTATGTGACACCTTTATTTCTTTGGCTGTTATTCTCTAAATAAAGTAGAGACACACAGTGCCTGTATTATGGGAGTGACAGATATGAATGACCTTTACTTCCATATTTGCTGTGCAGTAAAAAGACATTCTATACAGCATGAAAAAATTAAATAATCATTAGTTAATTACATTTAACTACAACTCAGGTAACTTGATGCCAGGAACACTGCAAGCAGTGTATTTATCAAATATCCTGGATCTACATGTGATAAATACGTATTTTAAATTGGGGAAAGTACTTTTGAGTTAGTAATGCTAAAATCTATATTATCTCCAGGTAAAGCGCCTTGAGCTGTGGTCTATGTTAAGCAGAAATAAATCTGGTCAGCATTTGTTTGGGAGCCCTTTAAAGATACTTAGGGCATGTCTACACTGCAAACTTTTGCTGACACAAGTTGCATTGGCATAGAGCTGCCACAGTTAGAATATCACTTGCGTGCAGGTATACTTGGCTTCTTGCATTGGCACTGCGTGTATTTACCAGAAGTGCTTGTTGTGATGCACCATAGGTAGGTATCCCAATGTGCAACTTTCCACTGTCCGGCACCCTGACTTTTGGGAAGTTTTGGCAATGAATAATTGGGCAGAAACAAGTTGCACAAGGGTGACTGGAATGAGGGGTCAAGATCCCATCATGCAACTTTCTCCCCATAATGCCATCTCTATCCCATAATTTTCATGCCTGTTTTGAAAATGAACCTTTGTGGGACTTGTCACTGTCTGCCATCTCTGACCGAAGTACTGAGTGTGTGGAGCTCTTCACTATTGTTGTTAGCATTGCGAGCACAGAATGCACAATCATCCAGTATTTTCAGAGCTGCAAGAAGATTTGCGGGGAACATGATGATTTCCTGGAGGGCAGACTGCTGTGGGACAAAGTGAAAACCATTTCAAGGTTGTTGGTGGCATACATGAAGCAGCTGCAAAGAGTAGAGAACCACTTCTGGGCCCAAGAAAGGAGCACTGAGTGGTGGGATCACATCATAATGCAGCTATGGGATGACGAGCACTGGCTGCAGAACTTTCAGATGCACAAGGCCACGTTCCTGGATTTGTGTGCCAGCCCTCCAGCACAAGGACATGAGAATGAGAGCTGCACTGACAAGAAGTGAGTGGTGATCATACTGCAGAAACTTGCAATGCTGGATTGCTACTGATCTGTGGGAAATCATTTTGGTGTTGGAAAATCCGTTGTCGGAGTCATTTGTCATGTAAATATGCAGGGCCATTAATTATCTGCTGCTATACAGGATTGTGACTCTCAGCCATTTGCGGGACATAGTGCATGGATTTGCAGCAATGGGGTTTCTGAATAGCAGTGGAGTAATAGATGGCATGCATGTCCCTAACTGGGCACCAGACCCCCTTGAGACAGAGTACATCAACAGCAAGGGCTATTTTTATATGGTTATGCAAGTGCTGGTGAATCACTGGGGATGCTTTACTGACATCAGTGTTAGATGATTAAGAAAGGTGTATGAAGCCTTCATCTTTAAGAACACAGGATTGTTCAGAAAGCTACAAGAAGGGACATTTCTTTCCCAAGCGGTGGATTACCAGTGGCGATGTTGAAATGCCAATAGTGAACCTAGGGGGACCCAGCCTACCCCTTACTACCCTGGCTCATGAAGCCATACACCTGCCACCTCGACAACACCCAGGAAAGACTTAAATACTGGCTCAGCAGGTGCAGAATGACAGTTCAATAAGCTTTTGGTAGATTGAAGGGATACAGGCATTGTTTACTCACAAGAATGGAACTCAGTGAGAAAAATATCCCAATGTGATTGTTGCCTGCCGTGTCCTGCATAACATCTGTGAAGCAAATGGTGAAAAGCGGCTGCCAAGCTGCAGGATGGAGGTGGAGTGGCTGTCTGCTGAGTTTGATTAGCCAGATGCAAGTGCTATTATCTGAAGACCTCAGCACAGACCTATACGGCTCATGGAGGCTCTAAAAGAGTACTTTATGCATAGTAATGCATTGTGGTGTACTATGCTCTACCAGGCTTTGCAGTTTGGGGGCTGGTTAGGAATTGTGTGGTACTTGGTGTACATCTATGAATATAAAATTGACAATACATCTATTCATTTTGTGGTGTTTGCTGTACATTTATGATTATTACAGAGTGTCACTGATCCTATGAGTTATATCAAAGTATACAATCGCAAGTAAGTTCGTGCTTTCAGTACCACCAGGCAGTCTGCAGCATATGTTGGGAACTTATAAAAATGACTTTTGTTTTCCAAACAATAGAGTTCTATTGAGTAACAAAAACATTTTAAAACATTCTGTGCAAGTTAAAGACATTAAAACTTTAATTTATGGAACAGAGCTTAAAGAAGGGGAAGGAACATTCATGTCCATTTTAGCTACACGTGCATCAATCGTGGCTTCTCAGGTCAGTGTATATGAAGTTGTGATTGTCCTTAATAACCCCCTAGTGTGGAATGGTAGGAGCAGGGAAGCGTCCCCTGATGCCACATGAAAAGTTGAGGGAGGTGCTAGCCTGGAGCTTTCCAAGGGCTGCAAAGGGAGGTGAGTCCAGGACTGTTGAACTTGCAGGTCCACAACAGTCTGAAGTATCAGTGTTTTCTGCAGAAGGAAACCCCATTATGTCCCTCTCCAACTCCTGGGCCTTTCTCCTGTCCGCTCTTTCCTTCTATTTACAGTCTGCATTATTCATCCTCCAGGCCTTCTGTTCACAGTCTAATGCATCACTGGCTTGCAGGATCTCATTGACCATGTTATCTGGAGTCGTCCTTCTCCTTATCTGGCTCGGGCGTTCCATGGGTGTGGAGGGGGAACTCCTCAAAGCTGCACTGGCAGCTGCTACAGATAAAACACAGAGGTACCATTGTTAGTATAATCTCCCTTCTCTTGCTCCCCCAAAGTTTTAAACAAGACATGCTGATTGGCGCTTCTTCTTCAGAGTGCTTTTGCATGGTGTCACTCACAGCGCCAGCCATGGTGAGTATGGCCTGCCAGAGGGGAGGGAATTGTTCAGTTGCATGAAGCTATGAGTATAGAGAACTGGTACCCAGTACTGGCACCATTTTCAACAGTCAGAGGTGATTTTAGCTGATATTTCACTCCTGAGTTTGCAGCTTGGCACCAGATCATCTGTTGTTCTTTTGGCCTTCTGATATGCCTGATGCATTACCTTTGGTCTCATAGCTGTGGAGAGAGAGCTCAAAAACTGAAGGCAAAGCAAAAGATACAGTTATTATTTTTAAAATGTAATGTTTTTAAAGCCAATCTTCTGACTTTTTTTCTACTGTGAGAATTAAATGCTTGGGTTCACAATTTGTAGGCCCATTGATTTCACTGGGACTGCTAACAAGAATAAAGTTATGCAAGTGCTCAAATGTTTGTCAGATCAGGGCTTAAGGGACACTTCTCCCTAATTCAGTTATGAACCAATGTCCCAGCCTAATGCTAGAGGCTGCTGTACTGTTGGAGATGAGATGCAAATGAAAGATCCTGAGCACTTATTTTCAAGAAAGTTTCCATAGCACTTTTTGCAAAGGGAGTAGGGAAGGGAAAAAAGATCTTCATTTGTATAAAGAAAAGGAGTACTTGTGGCACCTTAGAGACTAACAAATTTATTGGAGCATAAGCTTTCGTGAGCTACAGCTCATGGGTCGTCCTTCTGTTTTTTCCACCAAATGCATCCGATGAAGTGAGCTGTAGCTCACGAAAGCTTATGCTCTAATAAATTTGTTAGTCTCTAAGGTGCCACAAGTACTCCTTTTCTTTTTGCGAATACAGACTAACACGGCTGCTACTCTGAAACCTGTCATTTGTATAAGTAATTCTTTACTGCTTCATACATTTTAATGAAGTGTGCGGGTGCCAGATGGATTGCTTGCAGATGAGAGGTGGCTGGATTTCAGTGGTGGTGAAACGATCCCTCTGTATGCTGTCTGTACAGCACATTGGGATTGGTTTGGATGAAAGGTGCTATATAAAATAAGTTGTTCTAGTAATGATTTTGCTGCAAGTCGTCATCCGATTGTCTTGTTCCTCCATGGATTTGACTTTTATGTTCTTTTCACTCTGTATTTACACCATAATTTATTCTCTTTTTCCAGCACTGACATCTAAAAGACCTGTATGCAAGATCACATCCTGGTCCCACTGAAGTCAATGGGACCTCACTGTACCCTGGATTTGGCCCAGAGAGCACAGGAGGTGACAAGCTCGGTGTTAAGCTACAAAGAATGGAGGAATGAATGATGATCAGCAAATTCTGAATGCAGGTTTATTTTCCTTGTGGAGGGCAAGGTTCCTGGCTTGCAAATGGTGAGTACATCACCTTGTTCTGATCTCCTTCAGAAATCCAATTCAAACCATGTGGGGCAGGGCTGCCTCTCTGAGCTGTATTTTTGTTGCAGCAGGGTGATAGGTCTGCTTCTTTAAACGGGATGGCAAAAAACTTATTTTTAAATAAAAGAAAATGATGGGCACATAAGCCAATCATTACATTGAGAGCATCTAGTGCAAATAAATGAGAAGCTTGAGTCTTCCATTATATAATTTGAATCTGGTAATGACCTCATGTTCTTAGTAAGGAGCCTCCAGTGTATTGACATTCTTGGCCACAACTTTTCTATCATTTAATTTAATGTGTGATGTGTGGCTCTTGCTTCTAACACTGAGACAATTTTGGACCTAATTCAGTAGCTGCTCTCTAAGCAGAATGTTTTGTTTTATTTATTTTGTGCATGTAGACTAAATGCAGACATCCTTGCTGCAAGGGGCTGGCAGTCTGAAAGGCACACAAAGATCAGACACAATAGATTGGAATCCCTTGCGCCTGGTTGTACATATGCTGCTTTTCAGTCAGTGGGTTAATATTGTGAACCTTGCAGAAGTGGGGTTTCAGGAGAGATTTGAATGAAGAGAGTGGGCACTTGGCACACTACAGACTAACACGGCTGCTACTCTGAAACCTAGGATAGGGAGAGCACTGTAGGCATGGGAAAAAGAAATATTGCATATGCAGCAGGTTTATAATGATTTCCCAGGCAAGGAACCAAAGGAAGACCATTGCTTTTCAGATAATTTTTATTTTTTAATTCCAAGGGAGGCTCCCACAGAGCATAGTAACAAACCTCTAGCAAAGTGAACTTGTCACATTAGCATCTGTGTGTAGTGTTGGAATAACAGAACCTGTGAAAGAAACATAAAAATATAAATAAATGTCTGGTAAGAAACCACTTTCCCAGTTCTGCATACCTTTGGTCCAAGGTACACTATAAATTATACCCTTTGGGCTGATTGGTTACTACAGACTAATACCCTCATAGGCTTAACATGTGATTTTGGTGATGCCTGTGTAGATGGGACCAACCCATGTCTTAACTTTCTTACCAAACTATGCTATAACCCAGTAATATCTGAATTAAGTGGGCACTCTAATATATTAATTTTCACAGGGTAGAGGGTGCCTTTGGCCTACTGCCAGGTCAGCCACTTTGTGGAAAAGTCAACAATCAAGTCTGAAGGAAGGCTGGGAGAACACTATGAGGATTTTCTCCTTGTCAGATAGAGGCAATCGCAAAACATAATACAGGCATTTTGAATGGGAGGTGAGCGACACCATGGATAGGCACAACAGGGTCTGTGGAAGATTCTGTAGGGAGTACTTCCGTCATGATGGAAGAGGTTGTGCATTCATCAGGACCGGTTTTCCAGCAAATCAGGTTAAGACTTATGAAGTAAGACACTAAAACTCAGGATAACCATAGTAACCTTTTCAAACATGTTACAAAATGCAAATTTATGTTAAATGTTTGATTATTTTAATAAAATAGCCGATCCAATATCATTTTAAAAAATAGGAAATGAAGAACCAAAAAATTCTGCCAATTTGGTCAAGATGACAATAGGTTATTTATCATTTTATTATCTATTAAAATTGTAAACATTAATAACTGAATTAAGACATTCCTTGTTCTGCCTATTCAATGACACTGCAATGGACCATTTCATTTGGGGAGGAGACTTAAAAAAAAAACAACACAGGGAAAACTGTTAATGGTGGGCGTGTAAGTGACTATTTTCCTTGACGTTCTAACAAGCAGCTGCATAATGTAGTACAACGGAGATTGAGATTTTGTTGCCCATAAAGGCAGGTGGCCAGGGTTAGTAGGTGACTGTTAACAAATGTTTCACTGTAGTTGCACCTGTGTATCATACTAGGAAAATGCCACAGACATTGACCAGTTTATACCTAAATAGATAATTTATCACATTAGCAGTACAAAGGGCATATATATGTGTGTGTGTGTGTGTGTGTGTGTGTGTATATATATACTGTACATTCAGGATGATATCGAAAACAAAATGTAATGTGATCCTTTAGAATGAAAGTACTATTACGTAAAAGACTATTGCATTAACCAGACTCTAGGGTATATTTTGCAGTACCACTGCCTTGCTGTGTGGCTTTGAGCTAGTCAAGAAATCTTTTTGTATCTGTTGCCTTGTCTGTGAAGCAGGGATAAGAATATTTCTGCATCTCACTGGGGTTGAGAGGCATAAGGATTAATGTTTGTGTAGTGCTCTCTGTATTATTAGAACACAAACCATACAATGATTAGTAATAGTGTGGCAAATCTATGGCATTCGAAGAATGAACATTTCTCACTATACACTCTAGCTGCTCAAGAGGTGATGGCGGAGTGCAGAATTTAGAACTTTGATTCCAAAGCACAGCCTCCTACAAATTGAGTAAAAGGAAAGAAACGCTGCTAGCAATATATGGACTATGGCATACAGTTCATCCCTCATGCCTTGTGAATCCATCCAGTAGAGGGCAGTGGCATCCGATGAAGTGAGCTGTAGCTCACGAAAGCTTATGCTCTAATAAATTTGTTAGTCTCTAAGGTGCCACAAGTCCTCCTTTTCTTTTTGCGAATACAGACTAACACGGCTGCTACTCTGAATCCTAGAGCATGAATTACAAGCACAGCCATACTAGAGAGACAAGGTGGTTGAGGTAATATCTTTTATTGGACCAATGTCTGTTGGTGAGAGAGACAAGCTTTTGAAATAAAAGGTATTACCTCACCCCCCTTGTCTCTCTAATATCCTGGGGCTAACATGGCTACAATAACACTGCATACAAACATAGCAATATTTTTTTTAAAAAACATTAACGTAGCAATAGATGATATATAAATTATTTTAGGATTAATGGGGCTTCCTTAGGGTTTGATGAATGACATTGCGCATCATTGAGCTTTGTCTCTCTGGGTTGATGGAATAAAAGTTGTAACATTTCAGGGCAGAGACTATGGCCCAGACCTCAAAGGTATTTAGGCACAAAACTCCCATAGAAATTGGTGGGATTTAGGTGCCTAAATACCTTTTGAGGAGCTGAGTCTGTCTGACTGTGCATTTACAACAGTGTCTGTAACAATGTGGCTTTTAGAAAAGGAGTACTTGTGGCACCTTAGACGAACAAATTTATTTGAGCATAAGCTTTTGTGAGCTACGGCTCACTTCATCGGATGCATCGGATCAGCTGTAGCTCACGAAAGCTTATGCTCAAATAAATTTGTTAGTCTCTAAGGTGCCACAAGTACTCCTTTTCGTGAATACAGACTAACACGGCTGCTACTCTGAGAACGTGGCTTTTGTGTGCTACCACAGTACAGCTGGAGCTAACCATCCTTAACCCAATTCCTGACTTCCAAGAAGGGAAAATGCGATGGTGCTGCTCCCTGTAACCTTATTGCTCATCTCATGATAGTTGCTGGTTTTTCTTAAAGCCCCAGCTTCTGGAGGCTGGTGATTCCCTGAGACCCTCCAGAGCGCAGGTGTGTGTGTGGGGGGGGGGGGTGGGGGGGAGAGGAAGGAACCTTTAAAAATGATCGCAAACCAGAAAGCAAACAAAGAATACTTAGATTGGGGCCCTTTTTAATAAATAAATAATAATGACAAAATCCCAGGATGCCTGGCAGCCTGACTCAGGAGTTTGAAACGTTTGGGGCCTGCCATGCTCCGCTGAGGGGTGCTCTAGAGGCAGCCGGGCCCTTTCCCGATGTCTCTGTCCCCCTAGCTGGGCAGCGGCCAAAGCTCCCCAGGACCAGGCAGCAGGGGCAGTGAGTGTCGGCCGCGGGAGAGGACTGAGCGCGTCCCTCCCCCCGCTCAGGCGCGGGGGAAAGGCGGCGGCGCTCACACGCAGCTGCAGGTCCACTGGGCTGTGCAGCGCCGGGCTCCTCCCCTCGGCAGCGGAGGCCGGCGGGCGCCGGTCTCTGGGCAGGGTAGGGCGCCTTCTCCATCAGCAGGTTTCCCGCCTCTCCTGCAAAGACGGGGCCCGCCTGAGGCGGGGGCAGCCCGGCCGCCCAGAGCGGGGCTGAGCCTCCCTCCCGCAGGTAAAGGTTGCAGCCTGGCGTTTGCGCGATGCCGGGGACCGGGCGTCCAGCTGTGGCCCTCGGTCAGGTGCCTTCGCCCGAGGCGGCTGGTCTCGCCTGTGCTACGGGTTCGCGTCCCAGGGCTGGTCAGTGCCCCCGCCCAGCCGCGCTGCTGCGTTGCGGGGCGAAGGGCTGGGGCGAGCCGCCCCTTGGGCCGTGTGACATGCAGGGTGCGGGGGTGTGTGTGTGGGACATGCGGGGGGGGGGGGACAGCGCTGACGCCACTAGTACTGGGGTCCCTGGAGGGGGTGGGAGGCTAAGGATGTGTTTGCCGGGGAAATCGCACGCCCGAGGGCGGGTCTGCTGCTGCTGAGCCCGTCGCCTCCCTTCCAAGGGCGGCTCCTGCTCGGGAGAGCTCGTGGGCCAGGTGTCTGTTCTAGCCTCTCTGTTTTTGTAGCGCGGGGTCCTAGGATATTAGAGACACAAAGCGGGCGAGGTAAGAGCTTGTCCTGGACCAACTTCTGTTGGGGAGAGAGACGAGCTTTGGAGCTACCCAGAGCTCTCCTGTAAGCCTGGCAAAGGTAATTCCAGTGTCCCAACTGAATGCCAGGTTGAACCAATAGAATATGCTAAACCAGGGGCAGTCCCTTATTGTTTGTCCAGGTCTAAATTTCTTGGTGAAAGTGTAGTGAAGGGCCAGACTCCAGAGACGGCAGTAATAATAATAAAAAATCAACAACGCTGATAAGTAAATAAAAATATTTCAGAGTCCATTCAAAAGCATCTGGTGGTCTGGATTTGGCCCGTGGTCCACCTATTGCCTACCCCTATGCTAAGCTAAGGGATGATTCAAGGCAAACTGGCCTATTAATACCATAGGACAAAAAAATCATAGGACAGAAAAGGGGCTTAGTGGCTTATAGATTGTTGTAATAAGCCATGAATCCAGTGTCTTTTTTAAGACTGTGATTTCCAGTGTCTAGCAAAGTTATGAATTTAAGCTCTGAGGCTGGTCTTATGAGTGTGCAGCTCTGACCGGGTTGTCATCGGGGCATCTGGTGAACCAGGTGCTGGCTTCCAGCTAACAAGTGGATTCCCAGAATGATTCTGGCTGGACTGACCCAGGGTCTGAAGAAAGCAGCAGTTATGCTCCTGATAATTTTTCCCCAAGTTTGAGCTAAGCACCAGCACTTTTGCTTGTTTTGACAGTATCTTAATTAACACTTGAGTAGCAGAAGGCAGAAATAATAAGCTAGGACTTTCAGCGAGTCACTTGCATTATAGCTGTATTGAAAAATGCTGATACTGGTACTTCTGAACTGGAGCAAAACATTGTTTCAGCTGAACAGCAACAACAACAAAGATGAACAGGAAAGCTAAAAGAAATAAAACTCTGAAAGAAAACAGGAACAGTTTATTTGAGACTCTGTTGGGAATGGTTTCTGCCATGCTCGCAGATATTTTATCAAATTGCCTCTGAGCTTCCAAACTCATTCCTGCACCGTAGAATTCTGTGAATTTTCACCCTGACCATTGATATGATACAAAGAGAGGCTTTAAAATAACTTTATTGATTTATTGCTGTTGATGTACTGAGCACTGTACAATGACAAAAATGAAGACTGTCCACCCCCCCCAAAGAATTTGCATTCTAATATGCAGACACATGGAAGACAGGATGTACTGGTAAATCTACGGGGGTGGGGATAATTGAGAGCCTTTTGTATTTTTTTTCATAATTATTATAAATTGACTTATTGTATGCTTTGCAGAAATAGGTTTTTAGGAGGAATTTGCATGAGAGAAGCTTGGCAAAATAGCATAGGGGACTGTGTTCAATAGTTTTCAGAGTAGTAGCCATGTTAGTCTGTATCCGCAAAAAGAAAAGGAGTACTTGTGGCACCTTAGAGACTAACAAATTTATTTGGGCATAAGCTTTCATGAGCTACATTGGATGCATGCAATGGAAAATTTTCCACTGCATGCATCCGATGAAGTGAGCTATAGCTCACGAAAGCTTAAGCTCAGATAAATTTGTTAGTCTCTAAGGTGCCACAAGTACTCCTTTTCTTTTTGTGTGGAATAGGATCAGATATGAGAATGGGTGTAGGAACAGGGCATTATGTCTGGTGTCGCTCTTGGAGGGAAAGAAAGGGACAATGTGGAAGGAGACAACATCTGCCATGTAGGATGAGAGAGCTGTGCCAAAGCCTTGAAGGTGAGGATGAGATATGTCAGCTTGGTGCAGTGTACAAAGGACCACCAGTGGAAGAATTTTAAAGGGCCATGTGTCAGTTTTCTACATAGACAAAGCGTTATCTTTGTCTTCGCAGAACTGTACACATTAGCAAGCCAAAAACAAAAATTAGAGACTGATATTTTCATAAATGTTTATACTAAAAATATATGTTTGGTTTTTTGGTTTTCTTCTTTCAGGGCAGTTTTTGTGTACTTGATGATAATTAAATTGATGAGCAGATCCTATGGTCTGGTATGTTTTAAAAATAAAAGATCAGGTAATCTCCTGGCCTTCTCAGTTAGGCAGAAAAGCTTGAGTTAAAGACTAGGTTTTGAAGCCCACAATCAGTTATTTAATATACAGCAATGTTCTCCCAATGATCTTAAAACTGCTGTCCTAATTCAGCCCAAAATCCTATTGTCTCCATTGTCTTTCCTTGTGGAGACTTCTGCATTGGATGCCAGGGACATTTCAGAAAACTATGGTTTAACTTTCTTTTAATCCAAATAGCAGTTTTTAAGTATGTGCTTCAGGGATGATAGGAAGGATGGTCTATGGCTAAGGCACTGGGCTGTTATTCAGAGATCTGGCTTCAGTTCCTACTTTTGCCACAGACTTCCTGTGTGGCCTTGGGTCAGTCACTTAATACTTCTGTGCCCTAATTTCCAATCTGTAAAATGGGATGATGATAATACTGTAGACTCTTTGGGGAATATACTCTTGCATAGTATGTGTTTGTACAATGCTTAGTAGAAAGGGGCTAGTAGGTGCTATTGTAATACTGATAATAAAAATGATACCTGTACTGCTAGGTTTCATCTTATCATAGTCAAAGGTTATGGTCAAATGATGAATTTCTGGAAATATAATTTACACTGAAAGACCCTTTATTCTAGCAGCACTAGTTGGTGATGACATGATACTGAACCCAGGTTGTTCAGCAGGCTCTTTAGGTTTATTAAAAATGCATTGAACTGTATTTTATTGGTCCAGTATGATTTATTATTATTACTATAGAGATGTAAGGCTTCCCAAGTCACCAGAATCACAGCCATGCTTCGTTGCTTTTACTTGCACAAGCAAGATTTTTGGAGAAACCTGCTGTATCTTGTGGCCTGGTGCCAGGTAAAATATAAAAGAAACATAAGACAAATCTTCTGTTGAGTGCCCAGCTTAGATCTGGGCTATGCATTGCACAGATATAGGGAAGGGGGTAGGGGGCTCAAGGGAGGAATTCTCCCTGTCCCCACCGGGAGCTGAGTCATTCCAGTGCAATGTATCAGATAGCCTCCATGGCCCCTTACGTAGCTGTGCTTGGTGGATGATGGGAGAACTTGCATGCTGCTGTGCAGGCAGCAACACAGAGCAGAGCTCCATGCTGTACACAGGGTGTACATGCTGATGCATCTGAAGTCCTTAAAAACACAGGAATTTTCCTATTGACTCTTCAGATCCTGCCTCAAAATCTCTCTTCAGCCTGGCACGTTATTAGTATAGTGAACATTAAACGTTAAAATCCTGGTCTCTGAGCAACTCCGTTTCCCCCACACCCATTCACTCTTCATGAATCGTTTCCATTTTCCAGCCAGCCATACCACTTCTACAGATGCTAGTTGAATGATATACTGCAGCCTGCATAGATGCCTTGTACTTGCATTTATAGACTGTAGTCAAATGTGATGAGGTCTGTGAAATTTTCATATACAAGACTCAAAATAGGTTACAAAACAGTTTAACAGTACTGAAGGGAGAAGTGCATCCAGCAATAATAGTTAGAAGGATAACTTAAAAGGCTCGGTCTCTGCACATAGCTCCTATTGATAGCATTTGGAGCTTCTCCATGGAGCAAGAGCAACACATAAGTTTCGGGTTATATCCGCATCACCCAGACGCTTGCACTCATTGTGGAAGTTATATTAACATTCACTGTGCCAAGGTGGGTGAGAGAACCTTCACTACATTTCTAGAACCTAGATATTTTTAGACAACAGAAAAGATGATTTCTTATTCCATTTATCAACTAATGGGTGACTCCCTTCGTTGATATAAAAGTAAGAGGTCACACAACTCTTTTTGCCTGCTTAGGTGATGCCGGTGTCTAAGAAAAAATTGAGGAAAGAGACCATTTTATGAGGAGTGTGTGGTGTGTATGGTAGAAATTGATCTATTTTACTAGTGCCTTATCTAGAGGTTGGGAAATGCTATTGTACATCAAAAAGCAAATTCACTTTTGTTGCATTAAGATCATTTGAGCTGAGCTGGATAGTTTAGAAAACTATGGACCCAGTTTTCAGAAGTGGCTGCCTAAAATGCAGATTCCTCATAATCATTTGTATGCATATATGAACACTTAGGTGGACAGTTAATCATTACGTGCACCCAGGAACCCATTTGCAAATGGGATAGGATTTGCATATGCATTTCAGATCTACATTTGACAATGTCTGTCTGTCTATACCCAAACATTTAATTTATAGGGTAACTTTGTAATGAAAACAGTATTTAGTATACTTGTAAATCATTTCACATATATTGCTACAACCACAGCTTTTCATGCATCTAAACTTCCTTATCTACTGATTGTGTTTTACTCCTTTTGGTTCTGAATGGCTTTTCTGAGCATCTTGACACTTTTCTGATAGTTTCAATTTTTTCTTCAAAGTTGTTCATTGATAACTTTAAAAATATATATTGATTTTTAACTTACTACAGACTCGTTGATCCATATGATCACTTACAGTCTGAGTATCATTAAGATGGATACTGAGAGCCATAAACCAGGGGATCTCAAACTTTATAAGGGGGTGGGGCCTCAATCTTAGGCCTGCTGTGTGAAAGGGGTCACCAATTCAAAAGTTTGAGAACCACTGCCATAAACAACAAGCTGAATTGTATTTATGATCAGAAAGAGACAATTTAAAAATAATGCCATCTTACCCAACAAAATCTGCTCCCTACGACACTGAGTCATATCTGATGACTTTACTGACAAAAATGTTACTGTTACTTACTCTTCAATTGCTCCTTAATTGCTCTGCTATGGCTAACATGGCCATGGGAGAGTGAGCAGAAATCCGTTCTGCCTCATACATCATTAACATAATTGTTTAAGCAAGTTTAAATTGCAGAAATGTTACTACTAATGATGGCGGTGTGAATAAAACAACCACACCTTGATTCTTAGAGCTCAGGTTGGATTTGCATTGCTGGCAGTTGAGGGGTAGGGGGAGGAGGAAATTTCCATAGCGGTGCCACATTTTAAGGAAGATAGCAGGTAGAGTTGTAGATTAGTCTGCTACAGTCCAGGACTGAATATATGTCCTTTGTGAGCCTTTGTACATGTATAGCTCATGCTAAGGAGGAATGGCTTTTCCTCCAACACTTCTTGTGGAACTTTCAAAGTTTGCAGAGCTCATGAGCTCCCCATTGGGAGAGGGAGGAGCAAAGGGAACCTTCATGTGTCATCCTTAAGAAATTAGTTCTGCAAGAGGGGGAAGAGAAGGGGAGGGTGACTGCTGGAAGAGCTTGTGGATTTTGAAAATCCTGAGGGAGTTTCCTAGCAAAACCCCTCCCCCCCATCCTGCAGTTAAAATTGAAAGCATGTATCGCTTTAGCTCAGGGGTTCTCAAACTTCGTTGCACTGTGACACACTGCATGGTTAATGCATGTCCCAGGTGGGGGAAACCAAAGTTGAAGCCTGAATCCTATCACACTGGGCGGGGTGGATGAAGCCCATGGGCTTCATCCCTGGGTGCGGGGACTGTAGCCTGAGCCCTGCTGCCCAGGGCTAAAGCTGAAGCCTGAGCCCCGCCACCCAGGACTGAAGTGAAAGTATGCAGATATATAGCTAAAGTCACCCAAACACTTTAAATCTGTTCCATAGGGTCAGCCTCAGAACAAGACAGAATGCTGAGACAACTTTATGTCAACATAGATGTATTTCAGCAATTCCTAATTTAGACAAATAGCATACTCAGAGCAGCCTTTTCCCACTGCTCAAAAAGGCAGATGAACTGCTTATTACAGAAGTGTGATGAGACACACAGCTAGTATAGCTTGGTAGAGAAACCTCCTAAACTTTATTCATGAAGTTAGAGCACTTATGTGGAAAAGTCAAAGGTTGAAGAGGTGATGAACCATCACATTTAGTATTGGATTATATGTTTGAACACAGTTAGAAAAGCATTGCTCTAAGATTCACTTATTCAGTATTCTTACCAGTGAACAGTACAAGGGCAGAGTTTTTATGACATCTCCTACCTATGATTGTGAGCTTTGTGGAACTCTTATGAAAAATGATGAAGAAAGAAACATTGGTTTTAATGATGGTACAAAATTATTGCCCCAGTACAATGGCTTCTTTAGTATTTAAAATATCTTCATCAATTGTGTTAGCAAAAAACACTCTTAAAAAGTAACACAGCTTCCAAAACTGGTACTAAAGGAGCATTTTTATTTTGGCTCTTTAAATATTTTCTCTGCAATGCAACACAAAATAGTGGGGGCTTTAACTAATGAAAACACTAGTATTTTAACTGAGCAGTGAATTGGGTGATAATCTTCAGGAAGATAAGTGATCTTTTATTTTAGTCCCAAATAAGATGAGAAGTGTGTTTCTCTTGTTGATATGAACGGTGTTGTAAAAGAAATTTTAGTTAAGTTTCTCAAGTTCTCTTGATTTCAAGAGCAGACTAGTGAGGTGATCAAGACCTATGCAAGCTGCTTCATTATACATTTATAGGTAAGGGATTATTTTACTTCTCACTTTGAATAATATTGGAATGAAGTAAATGACTGCAAGGCTGGTAGCTGTTCCCCACTCCCTCCCCAGTTCATGCTGTGCATCCTCATCAGAATTAGAAGACTGATTTGAAAAAACTTCTTTATAATGGTACAAATCCATGCATTTTGGAATTAAGTAGTCATCATGTTCTTGCTTCAACTGGCTACTTTTTTTCTGCCACTGAATTATTTTAAGATCTTTTAGTTTTGGTCCACGGCAAGAAGCTGTGCATAAAAGTACATTCTGTACTTACTAAGATTTGATCTCTGTGCAGTGTGTCCTGACAATCAGGAAACAATGATAGTGCCTTTTGGTATATAATGTATTGTGGTTCAGTTGCCACATATGTTGCAATAAAACAGTTCTGGCCAGCAGTATTTTATTGGAAATCTCTGGTTTTATAAGCACCACTCAGAATCTCATAATTTTGTATAAGGGGCAGTAAGGGTATCGTGGGGGTTGTATGTCCGCAGTGGAAGTATTTTCTTGCCTGCTAATGACCTTTACATGGGCCACTATTGTTAAAATACAAAGACTCCTTTTGTTTCATGTTGCTCTGTATAGCAAAGTGAGACTCACTGGCACATCGCCTCCTGCTGGTGATCTTGAGAATTAGCTGTTTTCCAGCATATGGAGCTCCCTCTGCATGCCAGTGTCTTGCCTGCTGCTGGCTCTGTGTCCCTCCCAGACCCCGGTGCCCTTTATGTCGGGGTTCTGCCGCTGCAGTACCCCCACACTGTGGGTCTCTCCTCCCCAGAGAACCCCCAACCCTCTAAACCCACCTTGTCTCAGTGGCTACTGTCATCTAGCCCCCCGCTCACTGGGGCAGACTGAAGTCTGTAATGGCCGCTTATCATTGGCAAGGGGTTAGGACCTGCTGCCTTTGCCTATTTCCCAGGCTGTATCTCTGCAGCCCCAGTACCTCTGTAGGCCTTCAACAAGGCCTGCAGCCTGGGGTTTTACCAGGCTGGAGCTCCCCAGCACTACTCCAGTTCAGTTACCTTCCTCTCAGGCAGCTTGCCCTTCTCCCTCCAGGGCTGGAGAGGGACTCTTTTAGCTCCTAGCCCTCTTATAAGGGACAGCTGGGCCCTGATTGAGCTGGCCACAGCTGTGGCTGCTTCCCCAATCAGCCTAGCTTGGATGCTTTTAACCCCCGCCTATCAGAGTGGGGCAGTTGCCCCACTACACACTCAATCTATCAAAAATCAAATTTGGGGTGCTGGCCTCTAAAATAATAGTTGGACTTGTATTCCTCAAAGTGTTTTACAAACATGTATTAAAGTATGGGGCATCACAATCATGGAAATGAGATATACATTCCAAGGTACTCATGGCTTTTAACTGCAGGTGTATTTTCACAGGTCAGCATTTTGATTTTGGTAATTTACACTATAAATTATGGGATGACAATAGATCTGTGTGGTACAGAGGTGTTGGACCATTATGTAAAAAGGAACATGTAAATGTCTCTACACACATAACTTTGTATTCTATATACAGTTTAAAAGACAATAAATTAAATTCATATTTCTATCTTTTGTACTATACTTTATTCTGAAAGGCTTACACACACTAAATGATGAATGCTCCAATACTGATTCTGAATCTGATCTAGGCAGTCAAACTGCTTACCTGTGTGGAGCCCCAAGTTTAATGGTGCAGCAGTTTGCCTCTCCTGGATCACAGTGCAGGACTTCATTTTTGGGGAAGGCAAGGCTCAAATACTGAGTTGCAGGCCAACTTGTGGGATCAGGGCCTTTGACTTTGGGTCAGAAAATATATCCTTCTCCTTCTAGAAAGCATCTAACACACAGTAGGTGCTGCTGCAATCCAAATAAGATTCAGAAAATTCTCCTTGAAAAAACACGATTAATAAAGTAATGTCCGATGATCACCTTGTCAAGCACGATAAAAGGCATTATTACTGGAATTTCTCCTGTGTACTTTCCATTATCTAATTTCTCTACTATGTACAAACTGAAAAGGTTTGATAACAGAAACCTTTTCCATTAACATGTTCTCCGCATGACACACTTCCATTCACATTTTCTAGTGACAGATTTCCTTCCTGGGTCCCTTATTAAAGGTACCTCCGGTATTTGGAAAAAACACAGTTTTAAAAACTAAAAGCAGTGGTGTATTAAGAAAAAAAAAGAAACTGAAATATAATTTAAGATTCTTGTAAAGTGAATAGGTAAAAATTGTTAAAATATATCTTAACTATGATAAAAGTAATAAACATTCTTAACCATCTCAAGTAGGTTAGGACACAAAAAATTCAATTTCCACTGGGGAAAGTGGCAAACTAGACATTTTCAAAACTCTTTTTGGGTAAATTCTATTCTTTTAAACTTTGGGGATAATCACTGATAGAATTTACCTACAACAGTTCTTAAATTCACAGATTTCCCATTTGCTCCAGTGGTAAGATAGTGTAAATTGATGTACTTGGTGCAGATTTTCTTAGATAAAGCATAGATATTCAACTATACTGGACAACAAGCCTGTGCCTTGGACTTCTCCAAATTATGGCACATAATCATGCACATTTTTTGTCAAGTTCACTACTGAATTGACTCAAATTTGTGTATAATGAGGAAAGATCTGATTTACCGGCTGATCCTGCCACTATTGAAGTTAATGGGAGTTTGACTTCAGTGGGAGAAGGCTGAAATTGGAAATGGTGTTTTTTTTAGGTCCAAATCCTTCTCAATTTTCTCTCCCATCACCCAGATTGACCCCTGACACAGGGGAACTCATGTAGTTCCACTATGTGGAGAGATGTGTGTATACCAGGAAACTGCATGGGGTCTGCACTTGTGCTCAGTGTAGCTACTGCCTAGTGCCTCTCAGTGCAATTGTGCAGTTGGTCTGTGGTGGCAGTTTGGCTTGGCATTGGAGAATCTGCTGCTTCATGAATCCTCCAGAGATGGTGGGTGATGTGGTGTCAGGACCCTGGAAATCTCCTCCATTCCTTAGGCTGTAGTAGTGACTACAGAGCAACTTTGTTCTGATTCCATGGCCACGGTGTGAGGATTTCTTCTGTAGTCACAGAATGATAGAAATGCAGGGCTGGAAAGGACCACAGGAGGTCGTCTAGTCCATCCTGCCATACTGAGGCAAGATGAGGTACACATCAACCATCCCTGAAAGGTGGTTTGTCTAGCTTGTTCCTAAAACTTCCAGTGGTGGGAATTCCACAGCCTCCCTAGGTGAACTGTCCAGAGCTTAATAGTCTTATAGATAGACATTTTTTCCCTAGTATCTAACCTGAATCTCCCTTCCTGCAAACTAAGCTGATTACTTCTTAACCTACCTTTAAGTGGACAGGGAGAACAATTGATTACCACTCCCTATGTAACAGACCTCAACATATTTGAAGACTTCTATCATGTCTCCCTTCAGCCTTCTCTTCTATAGACTACAAGTGCCTAATTCTTTCAACCTTTCCTCATATGTCATGTTTTCCAAACTTTTTATCATTTTTGTTGCTCTCCTTTGAACTCTTTAATTTGTTTATATCTTTCTTACACTGTGGTGCCTGAAACTGGACACAATACTCCAGCTGAGGCTTCACCAGTGATGAATAGAATGGAACAATTATCTTCCATGTCTTGTAGGCCAGGGTTTCTCAACCTTTTTATTTCTGAGCTCCTCCCCCGTACAACATGTTATAAAACCTCCATGGGCCACTTGTGCCACAACAACTGTTTTTCTGCATATAAAAGACAGGGCCAGCATTAAGGGGCACCAAGCATGGTAATTGCCTGGCGCCCCATGACACAGAGGCCCCCATGAAATTACATTGCTCAGACTTTGGCTTCAGCCCTGGGTGACGTGACTCGGGGCCCTGGGCTTCAGTCCCATGTGGTGGGGCTTTGGCTGTTTACTCTGGACCCCAGCGAATCTAATGCTGGCCCTGCTTGACAGACCCCCTGAAATCTGCTCATGGCCCCCCAGGTGCCCTGGATGCCTGGTTGAGAACCCTGTTGTAGACAACACTTTTGCTAACATATCTCAGAATGACATTTGCCTTTTTTGCAGGGGCATCAAGTTGTTGGCTCATATTCAATTTGTGATTTGCTATAACCCCCAGTTCCTTTTCGGTAGTACTACTGCCTAGCTAGTTATTTCCAATTTTGTAGCTGTGCACTTGATTTTTTTCCTTCCTAAATATAGTGCTTTGCATTTGTTTTTAGTGAATTTCAGTGATTTCCAGCAGCCAAGTGAGTGACTTGGGCTTAGCACTGGGCGGAAGACTAAGATCACTTGTGTGGAACTTTTTCTAAACAACAACTGCCATCAGAACAAATGTGAAAAAACCAGCAAAGCAGAACGGTTTGCTTAGAACGTTATTATTATATATGTTGATGTTAACAAGTTCCTATGCAGGAAGTGAAAAGAGGATCAATTAAGTGCCCTTTTGTTTCTAAGAAACACCATTAAAAGTTGGTGATTATAAAGTTTGTTTATAGACAATCACAAATATGTTTTAAACCAGTACAGCCAGCATTCTACACCACGTGTAACATTTTCATAAGGCCAGGCAGTTTGCAGGTTATGGGTATTTATTAGAAGAATATAAAAATACTAATAGAATTGTCTGCTTGAGAAATTGATCTTTTGTGTAAATAAATTTAAAATTTAGATATTATTGAATTCTACGAGTTTGTTCTTGTTAACTCAGTGACACATTAGGGGTTCGATAAAAATTGTTTGTATTTTTGATCTTCATATGGGTATACATCTCATGTGAGCAAGATCATAGGTCAAATTCAAGGCCTCATTGGAAATGTAATAGCTTCTTAGTATGTTAATTGTGATTTACATTTTTGAAGTGCTATACAAATGATCATTAACCAATTAATCCTAATAACTGGAAGGCTAGGTTAGTAAACATCATTTATTAGGGGAAATTGCCGTTCAAATGACCTACTGTATTTATTTTATTTATTGTCTCTGTGGTATCAACATTATGCTAGACACTTTATGTGTGGATATGAAGAGAAGATCCCTGTCCTGAAGAGCCTATGATCTAAATAGCATATAAATAAAGCACGAGGAAATGTGTGTGCTAGGTCCATGTTTAAAGTGAATTTTATTTATTGTGTGTGCTGTATACATGGTATGAACTTCACTTCCTAATAAATTGAGTTGTACAAGTCTGACCATTTGCACGACCATAATCCCCAAATTAGGTACTAAATTATGCCTCCCCTTGCATAAGTGCACTGGAATAGGAAGAGGACATAGGGAGCCCTGCCTTTCCCATCCCCCTGTGCACTCATGCAGAACGAGAGAGGGTTGGTATATATCTCTTGGAATTATATCTATTGTGTGACCATAATTAGATGCATGTTTTGTTTTATTGAGATGCTACTGCGATTTATGTGAGGGTCAGTGTTCATATTGTTAAAGGGGTTGTGTGGGTTTAAGTCTGATGGTCCGTGGACTCCTTTATGTACATGGACAATTAGAGATTAATAGATTCTCCAAAAAATAGAAGAGAAACATTGTGGAGATTCTGTTAGCTGGCATGTTGCCACTCAAAAGCAGATGTGACATGCCTTTCATTTCATTGTCATGCATGACACCAAATGATGCAGTTCCTGCTGACTTGTTTATAAATATAACGTGTTGGTGGCAATAACTGTGGCTTGATGAGAGATCCAAGATAGGAGGTAATGGGCTTCATCCTTTCTGAAATATGACACTTTTTTGGAAAACCAGTGTATTTGATAATTCCTCAAGGAACAGCTTTTTGGGTTACCTTTCATAACCCTCTTTAGTCTGCACAAACACGAGTGTGCTTCAGATGTTAATCTCAGTTTGGGTCGGATTCAGGGCTGGCTGCAGAAAAACTAAAGAACCTTGTCTGTGCTTGGCAGTCAGAACAAGGCACCTTGAAACCAACTTCCTCCTCCTGACCCTCCTCCCCAACAAAACAAAACAAGATTCTATCTGAATGTAGCTATTGACTAAATATTGACTTCATTTGACTGCTGTTTGGGAGGGGTTAGCAGGCAATGCCTGACCTTTTAATCCAGATGTTGGTTTCAGAATGAGTACGAAATAGGGGGAGATCTACAAAGCTTATGGTGTGAAAGACTGGCCTTGGTTTGACATTTGTGCTCAATGTTCTTGCAAAGGATTTTGCCTTTTTTGTCAAAATTGTGTGAAAATCAAAACCTAGCAGCATGTCCAGTTTTGCTTGTGTGCATATGAAAAGATGGGCTGTATGAGACTAGTATAAATAAACCATTTGCTAAAGAAGTTTTTTTGTTCATGGTGGAAACTCTGTAAGTAAATTTTGCAGTATGTAAAAGGGGAAACATTCCAATTATATCTGACTCATAGCAGGCTATGCATATGCGTGAGCAGGCTATGCACAACATAATCATATTATTACTGGAAAGGGTTCAACTTTAACAGCACAGCCACATCTGAGTTGAGACAGCCTCCTTTTAGGACAGGCTTTCTTTTCTCTGTTTCGGTGAGTTGAGGAAGAGGATTTGTAAGTATGTTTGTCCGCCTGGGCTTTCTAAAGGCTTGGTTGCTTCCAGTTTGATTTTTTTTTTTCTAATTTTTAAAAAAATGTTAAATTTAGGGAATGGTCTCTGTGCGTGCATTGGAAAAGGAAATCAAAATATAATACTAGAAATCAGTGTTATCTTGACTATATCAAAATAGTAATAATTGAAATTGATCATCTTAAATGCATTTGTTAAATTACTCTAAGCAGTTGCTTGTCACTTTACGTGCTTTTTTAGGTAACCAATGACGCACTGAAGCCTGTGGGGTTCTTAAATGAAGGAGTTAAAAAAAACACACCCAAAAACCAGACACTTGATTTATGGTGTTAAATACAAGGGTAGGTGCAACTACATCCCTGGATCAAATTTACAATTCCTTTCTCTGCCTCTGATATACTCAACATGTTTTAATACTTCACTTATTGTCAATATTAACATCTTGGTGGCTGGACTCAGAAATGTTTACTGACCTGTTTTGTTTAGTTTACTGTGTATAGTATTGAAAAAAATGCACAGCATATTAACTAGAAACGACCCCTCCTCCAGAAATACACATGCATTTCTTTCTCCCATGAGGTAAGAAACTGGAGAAGAACTGCACATTTGATAAAGTTAGTCTTGTAATGTCCTCATTCTGGAGGATATTCAGACACCATGGTGATTGGTGTGCTATAAGAACCTGAATAGTATCAGTGCCCCATGATTTAGCGTGTGATAATTACTCTGGTTTATTCTGTTTGTAGATGCTGTAACAATGAAGCTGAGCTGCACTGAAGTACCTCTTTATGTAAGTTCTACAACATTAGGCTTTTGCCCTAAGAGGCTCTTTCTTTTGGATAACAGCTTATTCAAGGCAGAATGAATGAAACAGAAAGCTGTTCTCTGGTTGACTGAGACTTTAGGCCACTGAATGTTGCTGTCTAATTCAGGCATTTCTGGGGATAATGCTCTTTGAATATTATGGCTCCCATTGCTGAAGTCAGTTTAAAATTCCCTTCATGGTCATTATTTTAGATTTTCTTAATTTCAGTACTTAGAAACATAGATAATACTTAGAGAGGGAAACCAGCTACTCCATAGTTTAAAGTTATTTTATCAGCCATTTAAACAAAACAGAATCTAAGGCATATCTAACTACATTGCTTATTAACTTTTTACAGGAGTTCTGACCTGCATTCCTGCTCTGGTTCTGGCAAAAGTATCACACAGAGAACCCTTTGTTCCCCCCCCCCCCCCTCCAGCTTTGAAAGTATCTTGTCTTCTCATTGGTCATTTTGGTCAGGTGCCAGCGAGGTTATCTTAACTTCTTAACCCTTTACAGGTGAAAGGTTTTTCCTCTGGCAGGAGGGATTTAAAGGTGTTTACCCTTCCCTTTATATTTATGACACGCCCCCCCAAATCACAGATAGGGTGAAATGCTGTCTGTGATTTCTTCCTGGAGCTCTAGGAGAAAACAGAGTTAATAAGACACATGCACCTCTAAATATACTACCAAGTATATAAAGACTAACAATATTTTTCATATCTCAAGGATGATTTTAACCAGTTGATTCTGGGAAACTTTCATGGGAGAGTGCATCAGCCACTTTGTTAGAAGCTCCTGAGATGTGTTGTATGTCTAAATCAAAATCTTGGAGAGCTAAACTTCACCGAATAAGTTTTTTGTTATTTCCCGTGGCGGTATGAAGCTACTGTAGTTCAGCATGGTCGGTTTGCAGGTGGAAAAGCCATCCCCAAACATATTGGCGTAGCTTTTCCGGAGCATAGACAATGGCGTAACATTCTTTTTCACTGACTGACAAGTTGCTTTCCCTCTCAGACAGCTTCTTGCTGAGAAACACTCCAGGGTGGAATTCTTGATCCAGTCCTTCCTGCATTAAAACTGCTCCCACACCATGCTTGGACGCATCTGTGGTTACTAGGAACGGTTTGTCAAAGTCTGGGGCCCTTAGCACAGGATCAGACATGAGTGTCGCTTTAAGCTAGTTAAAGGCCTTCTGGCATTCTTGGGTCCACTGAACGGCATTTGGCTGTTTCTTTTTGGTTAGGTCTGTCAGTGGGGTGGCGATTTGGCTGTATTGCTGGACAAATCACCTGTATTATCCAGCCAAGCCTAAGAAGGATTGGACCTGTTTCTTTGCCTTTGGGATAGGCCACTTTTGGATAGCATCCACTTTGGCCTGTAGGGGGTTGATAGTTCCTTGACCCACTTGGTGTCCAAGGTAAGTCAGTCTGTTTAGGCCTATTTGACACTTAGCCTTAACAGTTAGTCCAGCATTCCTTATGCGCTCGAAGACTTTTTGTAGATGTTCCAGGTGTTCTGCCCAGGAATCCAAAAATATGGCCACATCGTCAAGGTAGGCGACTGCATATTCTCCTAATCCCATTAGGAGACCATCTACAAGTCTTTGGAAGATGGTGGGTGCATTCCGCAGCCCGAAAGGGAGTACGTTAAATTCATACAGCCTGACATGTGGTGAAGGCTGACCTTTCCTTGACGGATTCATCTAGCGGTACCTGCCAGTACCCCTTGGTTAAGTAGAGATGAGGTGGAGATGAACTGGGCCCGTCCCAGTTTCTCTAATAGTTAATTTGTCCATGGCATTGGATAGTTGTCTGGGCAAGTTACAGCATTTAGCTTATGGTAGTCCACGCAAAAACATATCTCCCCATCTGGTTTGGGAACTAGAACCAGTGGAGATGCCCATGCACCACCAGAGGGGAGGATTACCCCCAACTGTAGCATATCCTGGATCTCCCATTCTATAGCAGTTTTAGCTTGAGGAGACACCTGGTAATGTTGGACTTTAATTGGGTGAGCATTACCTGTGTCAATGGAGTGGTATGCCCATTTTGTCAGTCCTTGGTTGGCTGAGAACGTCGGCATGTAGCTAGTGCACAGCTCCTTGATTTGCTGTCACTGCATATGCCCAAGAGTTATGGAGAGGTTCACCTCTTCCATGCCACTAGCACTTTTCCCTTTGTAGTAGAGACCTTCAGGTCACTCAGTGTCATCTCCTCCCTGGGCTGTAAACTGACAAACCTTTAATTCTCTAGAATAAAAGGGCTTTAGAGAATTAATATGGTACACCTTAGGCTTTCGGTTGGAGGTGGGGAATGCTATGAGATAATTAACAGCTCCCAGGCGCCCTTGGACCGTGAATGGCCCTTCCCACGACGCTTCCATTTTATGGACCTGGAGCGCCTTTAAGACCATGACTTGGTCTCCTACTTTGAAGGAACTCTCTCTGGCATGTTTATCATACCAGGCTTTTTTCTCTTTTTGAGCATCCTGTAGGTTTTCTTTAGCAAGGGCTAAAGAGGTTCAGAGGGTGTTTTGAAGGTTGGTTACAAAGTCCATAAAGTTAGTTCCTGGAGAAGGTGTAAACCCCTCCCATTGTTGCTTCACCAGCTGTAATGGCCCCTTAGCCTTGTGGCTATATACAAGTTCAAATGGTGAAAAGCCTAAACGGGGATGTGCTACAACTCTGTAGGCAAAGAGCAACTGCTGCAACACTAGGTCCCAATAATTGGAGTGCTCATTTACAAATTTACATATCATGGCCCCCTAAGTTCCATTAAACTTCTCCACCATGCCATTTGTTTGATGATGGTAAGGGGTGGCAACCAAGTGATTCACCCCATGAGCTTCCCAAAGGCTTTCCATAGTTCCTGCCAGGAAATTAGTTCCTGCATCTGTGAGGATGTCGGCAGGCCAATCTACCCTGGCAAAAATGTCTGCTAGTGCCTGGCACACACTTTTCGCCCTGGTGTTGCTTAGAGCTACTGCTTCCGGCCATCGGGTGGCAAAATTCATGAAAGTCAGTCTGTACTGCTTTCCTCTGGGTGTCTTTTTCTGAAAAGGACCCAGAATATCCACAGCTACTCGCTGAAATGGAACTTCAATGATGGGGAGTGGCTGGAGAGGGGCTTTGACCTGGTCTTGGGGTTTTCCCACTCTTTGGCATACCTCACAAGACCGGACATAGGTAGAAATATCCTTGCCCATTCATTTCCAGTGGAATGACCTCCCCAAACGGTCTTTGGTCCTGTTCACCCCAGCATGGCCACTAGGATGAGCATGGGCTAAGATCAAGAGCTTGACCTAGTACTTAGTTGGAACTACCAACTGTCTCTGAGGATGCCAGTCTTCCTGGTGTCCACCAGAAAGAGTGTCCTTGTATAAAAGTCCTCCTTCTACAACAAACCTGAATCGATTAGAAGAGCTGAGAGGTGGGTTGCTCTGTGCCACTCTCCAAGCTCTCTGGAGGCTTTCATCTACTTCCTGTTTGGTCTGGAACTGTTCCCTTGATGCTGGAGACATCAGTTCCTCATTGGATTGTGGACCTAGGCTTGGTCCCTCTGGAAGCGATGTAGGGGATGGGGCTGTTTCTGTTGACTTTGAACCGCTCTCCACTGGTGCACTATGTTGGGGTTCAGGCTCCGGCTGAGCCTCTTGTGTAGGGTTATTGGCTGCTGCCGGTTCAGGTTCGGTGGGGCCCTCTGGTGTTGGGGTTGCAAGTACTGGATTCAGTGCTGGCAATGGGTCTGGTGCTGGTTGTTCCGCCGGTTCTGGTTCTGGGACTGACTCTGTCTGGATTTCTGGGACTGGATCCACTATTGCTGTTGCAGACATTGGCCTAGTGTCCGGGTCCATCACCTGTGACCGGGTCCTGGTAGAAGTTTCCGCAACAGAGCTAGGTGTGACGGCTTGCTTAGCCTGGCTGCAGGTGACCATTCCCACCCTCTTGGCTATCTTCACATGATTAGCCAAGTCTTCCCCCAACAGCATGGGGATGGGATAATCATCATAGACTGCAAAAGTCCATGTTCCTGACCAGTCCTTGTACTGGACAGGTAACTTAGCTGTAGGCAAATTGAAAGAGTGGGACTTGAAGGGTTGAATTGTCACTTGGATCTCTGGTCGATTTAAATTGGGGTCCACTAAGGAAGCATGTATAGCCGATACTTGTGCTTCGGTGTCCCTCCACGCGGTGACCTTCTTCCCGCCCACACTCACAGTTTCCCTCCTCTCTGAGGGTATCTGGGAGGTATCTGGTTCTGAGGACCTCTGGTGTGATTCTGGTGCAATGAACTGTAATCTGTTGGGGTTCTTGGGGCAGTTGGCCTTTACATGCCCCGGCTCGTTACATTTAAAACATCGTCCAGATGATGGGTCACTGGGGTGAGGTGGGTTGCTGGAGAATGGTGTGGTAGGACGATAAGGGTGTCTGGAGTATTCCTTGGTGTGTAGTTGGAGCCTTGGGCTGCCCCCAGTAGTAGGGTATGGTCTGAGGGTGTCCCTTCTGGTATCCGCTCCAACTGTGACCAGGGTTGCTCCTCTCTCCTCCCTCCACCCATTTTGTTCCGGCTTGCCCCGCCTCTCTGGCAGTCTGGTATCGTATTGATCAGCATAAGAAGCAAGACTTTCTGCTGAGTCCATTTCCTTATCCCATAAACACTGTTTTGTTTCCTCCTTGGACATATTCAGGAATTGGTCCTGAGCTATCAAATCACACATTCTGTCAAAGCTAGTGACACCCCTTCCTTGGACCCATTTATCTAACAGATTCTTCATCTGGTTTAGATAAGCCACATTACTTAGTCCAGGCCCTCTCTTAAGGGTTCGAAATTTTACTCTGTACGTTTCAGAAGTAATTTGAAATTGCTTTAAAACCAAATCCTTGAACTTATTATAGTCAGAAGCCTCATCAATAGGTATCTTATTGAATATGTCCAGAGCTCTTTCAGTCAATTTTGCGACCAATGTGGTCATCTTGTGAGCTTCAGGAATTTTATGGAGCGTGCACAGTCTCTCAACGCGAGGAAAATATTCAGCAATATCACTGGATTCATCATACTGTGGACATAGTCGCTCCCATTTGTGGATTCAGTGGGAATGAATGTTGGGGAAGGATTGTTAGGGTTATCCAGTAGATTCCGCTCAGCCCTTACCTTCTCCAACTCCAGTTCATGCCTCCATTTCTTTTTCCTTTGCCTCCATAGCTCTCGTGTGGGCAGACTCTTGGTTTTTTTCTCCCTCTTTCACTGCCTCCAGTTCTCTCCTCTGGGCAGCCTCTTTGGCAGTTTCTGCCTTGGGCTCTGTCATGTTTGCCTCTCTGTTTTTAACTAACTTTACACCCGAGAGTTAGAAATAAAACAAACAAACAACAAAAAACTTAGCTTATAAAAAAAAAATAGGTTGTGCTATAACCGGATACCTATGTTCTCTGATAGTGGTTGTCAGTTTTTTTTTTTTATTAAAGAATTTTTTTCTAGGCTAACACCTTTGTCTCCAGGCAAATAGACAGAAAAACCCTCTAGTTGCTCTTAGCTAAAAAATACCTTCTTCAGGTCTGTGAAGACTTGTGAATTTCCCAGCAGGAAGTTAACTACCCTGTCTTTAGGAAGAGAAAACTCCAGCTCACAAAAGACAAATCCCTTTTGTCTCTGCTCTGGCCCCCAAGCAGAGACAAAAAAACTCTAACTGCTTTCAGCTTAAAACCTGCTTTCAAGCAGCCCAAAGGGGGGAAAAATGTTCTTTTGTTATGCTTGTTGCTTTGTTACCTTTTACAAAACGCTTTAAAATCTTTTAAAATCCTTCTGTGTTTCTGGTTTAAAAAAAAATCTCAAAATGATTTCAAATAAATCCCACCGCTCTGCCACCATGTCAAGGTTCCTTCCTCACTCTGAACTCTAGGGTACAGATGTGGGGACCTGCATGAAAGACCCCCTAAGCTTATTCTTACCAGCTTAGGTTAAATGCTGCCACCACTAAGGTGTTACTCAAAGAACAGGGGAAGTGCCCACTTGGAAATGTCTCACAACCCCCTCCCCCCAAAATATCCCACAAGCACTACACCCCCTTTCCTGGGGGAGGCTTGATAAAAATCCTCACCAATTTGCATAGGTGAACACAGATCCAAACCCTTGGCTCTTAAGAACAATGAAAAAGCAATCAGGTTCTTAAAAGAAGAATTTTAATTAAAGAAAAGGTAAAAGAATCACCTCTGTAAAATCAGGATGGTAAATACCTTACAGGGTAATCAGATTCAAAACATAGAGAATCCCTCTAGGCAAAACCTTAAGTTACAAAAACAGAATATACATTCCATTCAGCACAACTTATTTTATCAGCCATTTAAACAAAACAGAATCTAACACATATCTAACTAGATTGCTTACTAATTTTTTACAGGAGTTCTGACTTGCATTCCTGCTCTGGTCCCGGCAAAAGTATCACACAGAGAACCCTTTGTTTCCCCCCCCCCCTCCAGCTTTGAAAGTATCTTGTCTCCTCATTGGTCATTTTGGTCAGGTGTCAGCGAGGTTATCTTAGCTTCTTAACCCTTTACAGGTGAAAGGGTTTTTCCTCTGGCCAGGAGGGATTTAAAGGTGTTTACCCTTCCCTTTATATTTATGACAGATGGTGTCCGTAGTTTCTTTACCAGAAGCTGGGAATGGGTGACAGGGGATGGATCACTTGATGATTACTTGTTCTGTTAATTCCCTCTGGGACACCTGGCGTTGGTCACTGTCAGAAGACAGGATACTGGGCTAGATGGACCTTTGGTCTGACCCAGTATGCTGTTCTTATTGGAGGCTCCATGAGCATAATTTGGTTTGCAGTTGGACAGCTGCCAACTATTCCTCTGAGGCTTGCTGGGGTGGTGGTTGTGGTTTGGGAGGGCACTAAAGAACCCTGCCAGGGTGAAAGATTCTGAGTTTTGAACTTCCTAGGATTAGTGGAGGGAGCTCCTGGAGCAGCTAGTGTCCTGATGAGTTTTGTAAGTCTCTCAGAAGCTGGAGTTCAAGACATCCCTGAATAGCCTATTAAGACTGGCATAGAGGGGTTGGGAGATGCAAATCTTCTAGGGCTCATGGAGGACCGTACATGCCTCCTTGGGCCAATGGGAGAGAGAGATGGTTCCTATAAACTGTAGGTCTTGGGAACTCCCTGACAGACCTCATGAGGCTCAACAGGAGGTTGATGCAGTTATTCAGGTGGAGTCTATTTCTGTGCACCCCCCGTCAGATTCACAAGCGACAGGCTTTTTTCCTAAGGATCTTGCCAGTCATATTTTTTCCTGCCTGGATAATTTTGAATTTAGATCTGAAAACAACCAAAAAGTCTGTTCTATCCTCTATGAAGGAGACCTTGAGTAAGGGCATTTTCTTTTAGCCAGGTCCAATTAGTGTACACGTGCTCTAATAGAAAGAACTTCCAAGATGCAACTCCTGCCTTATTTGCATGGCTTTCATGGAAATCACAATCTAGTCAGTATTTAAATTAGATGTGAAAGTGGTTCTTTTGTCCATTTTCACTAAGCAGTTTTCTGGCTTTTTGAGTTTGACTGAAATACCCTGAATTTTGGTCTCTTAAAAAGACTCTGAAGAAGTGCCTGAGGTGAGTTTTTGCATTAATTAGAAAAATAATGGAATTAATTGAGTTTCTCTCTTTTGATGGAGGTGGAAGGGGAGGAGGGAGTGGGGGACACAGAATGAAAAATGATGATGCTTATATACTGAGCACATGTAACTTGAAAAATTCAGTGTTACATTGTAAGGTATTATGTCCAATAGGAGTAGAACTATTTTTAGCTCAATGTCTTCTCCACTCAGTCTGTTGGAGAATCTCGCAATGAAAACTGGCAGAAAAGGAACAACGCACTGGTTGTACTTCAAGACTGACTTATCTACTTTGTATTAGTAGAGCCCTGCAAATACGCAGATAGCCGTGGACCATTTTTACGGCTGGTGGATCCGATGCAGATACAACCACGCAGGGCTCTATTTGCTAGTGGCACCTGGTCTGCGGCATCTGGCTTGGGCAACCCGGGGAGCGCAGCGCACTCGGGGCTGGCAGCCAGTGGCTGGGACTGGGCAGCAAGTCGGAGTCAGGGCTGTCCAGCACCCATTCACCGTGCCACTTCCTGTCCAGCAGCTTGAGCTCCTTGGGGAGCACTAGTGTTCCCACCATGGCCTGGCCCGGCAGCACTGGCTGAGCACCTAGTCCTGGCTCTGGCCCACCGGCTCCTGGGTAGCCGGGTCTGTCCCTGCCCATTGGGATTGGAGCAGGCGGGGCCCCGGCGCCCCACTCCTCCGCCCCACTGTGAGGCAACACGCACTGCTGCTGCCATGTGCTGTCATTTGTGAACTCCCAGGAGCAGCACGTGATGCAGTGACACTTTTCCCCCAGTCCCCCGCTCCGTTCTGCCCCTTCTCCTTGGAACCCTGTCCCTTACCCTCAGTTCCAACCCTTGCACTGCCTCTTCCCCACAAGACCCCACCCCCCCACTCGCTTCTTTCATCCTCGCCTCTCCGCTGCCTTCCCCCCACTTCCCCCTCCTCCCCCCCTCCCAGTCACTAGACCTTGTGAGATGGCTTGCAGCTGCCGTTGTGGATGTGGATACGGGTAAAAGATAGCTAGTGGATCGTGGGTCAGATTGCAGGTTGATCCTGGCGGATGCGGATCCACATTTTTGTATCTATGCTGGGCTCTACGTATTAGGGCTAAACGGACCCATGGAGTGTTTGCTTTTCAAACTCTTTCCCGTTATTTTTAGCGTCTGTGTTCACTGGTATCCACTGGACTATACTGCCTCCATAATCTGAGAATATCTGAAGTAAATATAAGACGGTCTCAGTGATGTATTCTAATAATGAATAATAATAATTAGAACAGAATAATCATAGGGTATGTCTAGTATTATGTTATCCTGTTGTAACTCTAATAATCATGAAGTTCAGGTAGGAGGTGAATTTTTAGCCACCTGTGTGCAAGCTACCATTAAAAGCCTTCAGGAGGCTTATTGAAATTGGTATGTGTAATGGAGTGTTATTTAGAATAGTCACTCAATACCTGAAATTCTTTGCAAGTCTAAGATCTTACCAGCATAGTATAGTCTAATCTGGTCAAATGAATAATGACTTCTTTTATTTTTTGTTATTTAAAAGAAAATATATTCAGAAAAGTCAGTCAATGTTAGATTATCTGATTTTATGTGAAGTATAATGAAATACATATGGTCCATATTATTCTTCAATTTGGAAAATGCATTATCTTGATACATTTTCCATATACACAATTTCAGTGACAGCAACAGGATCATAATCTAATTACCATGCCTATAAATGTCATGGTTTCAAAAATAAATTATAATGAAAGAGAAAATTAGAGGTTTCAGGCACATGTTTTTCAGCTAATTGAAAGACCCATTTCCAACTTCTCGAGAGCAAAGTATTATTGTCCACATTACAGAAGTTTCCCTTGTAAACCAAACAAATGTTCAGGGTTACTCAAACCAATAACACCTGATTTAATAAAATAACATCGTGATTCTGTGTAGTCCATCTGTCCAATAATTAAGATATATCATTTGAGTCAATGTAATTTTACAATGTAGATAACTTGAACTTGTAATAGTATCTTTGTTTTCTTCTCTTAAAATTTATTATTTTAATTTTTATCTTGAACAGAGTAAAGTGACAGGGAGAAAACCAGCATTTGATGAAACACTTGCAAGATGTTAAAAGTAGGTCTGTCAAGCGATTAAAAAAAAATAATCGCGATTAATCACACTGTTAAACAATAATAGAATACCTTTTATTTAAATATTTTGGATGTTTTCTACATTTTCAAATATATTGATTTCAATTACAACATAGAATACAAAGTGTACAGTGCTCACTTTATATTTATTTTTGATTACAAGTTTTTGCACTGTAAAAAAAGAAATATTTTTTTCAATTCACCTAATACACAGATTGCACTACAGTATTTGTATCATGAAAGTTGAACTTACAAATGTAGAATAATGTACAAACAAACTGCATTCAAAAATAGAACAATGTAAAATTTTAGAGCGTGCAAGTCCACTCAGTCCTATTTCTTGTTCAGTCACTCAGATAAATAAATTTGTTTACGTTTGCAGGACATAATGCTGCCCGCTTTTTGTTTACAATGTCACCTGAAAGTGAGAAGAGGTGTTCTGATGGCACTGTTGTAGCTGACATCACAAGATATTTATGTGCCAGATGCGCTAAAGATTTGCATGCCCCTTCATGCTTCAACCACCATTCCAGGGGACATGTGTCCATGCTGATGACTGGTTCTGCTCGAAAACCATCCAAAGCAGTGCAGACCGACGCATGTTCATTTTCATCATCTAGTCAGATGTCATCAACAGAAGGTTGATTTTCCTTTTTGGTGGTCCAGGTTCTGTAGTGTCTGCATCGGAGTGTTGCTCTTTTAAGACATCTGAAAGCATGCTCCACACCTCGTCCCTCTCAGATTTTGGACGGCACTTCAGATTCTTAAACCTTGGGTCGAGTGCTGTGGCTAACTTTAGAAATCTCACATTGGTACCTTCTTTGCGTTTTGTCAAATCTGCAGTGAAAGTGTTCTTAAAATGAACAAAATGTGTTGGGTCATTATCAGAGACTTCTATAACATGAAACGTATGACAGAATGTGGGTAAAACAGAGCAGGGAACATACAATTCTCCAAGGAGTTCAGTCAGAAATTTAATTAATGCATTTTTTTTTAAACAAGCATCATCAGCACGACAGCATGTCGTCTGGAATGGTGGCAGAAGCTTGAAGGGGTATACGAATCGTTAGCATATCTGGCACATAAATACCTTGCAATGCCGGCTACAAAAGTGCCATTGAAATGCCTGTTCTTGCTTTCTGGTGACATTGTAGATAAGAAGAGGACAGTATTATCTCCTGTAAATGTAAACAAATTTGTTTGTCTTAGTGATTGGCTGAACAAGAAGTAGGACTGAGTGGACTTGCAAGCTCTGAAGTTTTACATTGTTTTGTTTTTGAGTGCAGTTAGGTAACAAAAAAAATCTACATTTATAAGTTGCACTTCCATGATAAAGAGATTGCACCATAGAACTTGAAAGAGGTGAATTGAAAAATACTATTTTTTTGTTTATCATTTTTACAGTGCAAATATTTGTAATAAAAATATACACTTTGATTTCAATTACAATACGGAATACAATATATATGAAAATGTAGAAAAACATCCTAAATATTTAATACATTTCAATTGGTATTCTATTAACAGTGTGATTAAAACTGCAATTAATCGCGATCAATTTTTTTGAGTTAATCACGTGAGTTAACTGCAATTAATCGACAGCCTTACTTAAAAGGTTTGAAATAAGGGAAGTCTACTATAGTCCATAACTGAAAATAATTGCTAACCTACAAAAAAGCAAGTGGCTGCATATAAGAAGCCAGGCTTTTTATTTAGCAGTAAGTAGCTATTTTTTAGCAATGTTATTAATTCTCCATATTAATCTTTAAGCATTGGTAGAGTAAATACTTCAGAAATATTTCAGGAAGTGTCATGCTGCTATGGGGGAGAGACTGTCATGGGGACAGTAAAACTCACAGAATGGATACAGAGTGCTCAGAGAAGTCTGTAAAGAACACTGCACTGAGAGTCTGACAGATGCTGCACTCAGGGGGACGGGGTTTGGACGGCAGTGGAGGAGACAGGGGCTTGTCCTTGAGATCCATCAGGAGAGAAAGCTCCAGTCCGGTAGGAGGGCTGCAGAACTGCATGGTGTCTCCCTCCCTTCTCACCTCCAACTGCACCTTACTCACTAGATACCTTTGGTCCTCAAAATGTGCTTTCCTGAAATACCATACTGCTATTTTCTATGACCCTATCGCTTACTCTGCTGAATTGAACAAGCTTGGGTCATTGGTTCCAAGTTTCCCTTGGATTCTGACATTCTCAGTCAGTCCCCTTAGCTTATGTTTCTTGCATTATAGGAGGATGTTTGTAGTTTCTTAAAAATTTTCAAATGATTAGACGTACTTTGTTATTTAAAAAACAGACTTCTGGTGTTTGCCGGCTGTCCATTTAACATTATTCAGTGGTGACACTGTCATCTTTATTCATTTAAAGTACAGTTAGTCAGAAAAGTGAGTATGTAGAAATGATACATTCTTACTCAACAGACCTGCACCCTGTGTGTATCCACTGCCCTATATGCTTACTTTAGGGCTTAAGGCCCTATGTTCCCCTCTGCTGATGTGCATGAAAGGGAACAAATTCTTATGAAAACCTGTTGGAAACTATTCAGGTAGTGCAGATGTGGTGGTGCCATTGTATTCTCCCCCTTTTCCCCTCAAGTCACTGGCTAGCTTTGAAGTCAGAGCTCTCCACAAGTTGTGGAGGAGGTATGCTGGGGCTGCAAAGGTGCTGGATAGGCTATAAAGCTGTGTCTACACTTATGGGGCCTGTGAAGTACGTACACTGCATGCCCCCCAGCACAGGTATAAATAGCAGTGTAGACAGTACAGCTTAGGTGAATAGAGTAAAGACATGCCAGAACCTTAAGGTATATACCCTACACCGCTCCTTGCATGCCCAAGCTGAGCCTTCCTTGTCTACTCTGCTCTTTTTAGCAGGTAGTGTCCTGCTGACACCCTGCAGTGGGGAAAGGCTCTGGCAGCAGGAAGCTGCTGGAGCCTTTGCCCGCCACTAAAAGACTCCAGCAGCAGGGAAGGTTCTGGTCGGCAAAGGCAGGGGGAAAATCTCCGGCAGCTGCTGGAGCCCTTTTCCCACTGCCAGAGCCTTTCACTGCTGGGTGTAGCAACATACCACAGTGTGGATGCAGCCTGCCTTTTACTGCTGCATGTAGCTACATGTATCCTAGATACCACAACCACTATACACAAGGCCTGAGGCACCATCAACTCACAAAGCTGCAGATATTTCCTTGTAGAACATAACAGTGCCCCAGTTTGTATAATCAAGCAGATTCACCTTCTGTGCTGTGAAATCCTCTTCTGCTTCTGCGAGGCCGTTCTCCAGAAGGAGCCATGTTGCTACAAGGGAGAAGAGGCCAGGAGAGCAATTTGGAGATACTGGGTCTTTATGTAGCTCTCTTGATATCCATAAGATTCCCCTACAACCCATAAGGATTGGGTAGGTCTCATTTCCATCTTGTTTGGTAGTGCGTCGATCCTGGACATTGGGAACATTGGGACACTAACTCCAGTTTTTTAAATTCATGACGTTTCCTTGGTACTTTTGTGAGTTTTTGCCACACAGGAGACAGTTTGCTCTTGCAGTAAGTCATTACTGCTTTTTACTCCTGTAGCATTGCAGAGCCAGTACAGCATTGTTTAAATGACCTGTTCCTCACAGATCATTAACAGAATTGTTAAATGGAGAGTGTCAACTTGAAATCTTGTCTTTAAAAAAAAAAATGGAGTTAGCAGAAGCTTCAGGTACTACATCTGCCCCTTAGTTTCCCTGCCAATTTTTATGATTTTACAATCAAACTCTCCTATTTTTTTTAAAAAAAAAATCCCATTCAGTTCTGCTGTATTAAAGACCCATGTAAGCTACAGAGGAAATTGGCTAACAGGCTATACCAGGCAAACAGTGAAACTGACCATTAGAGCTGGTCAAAATTTTTCTCACAATAAACTTTCCTGCTGTGAAATGTGGTCTTGTCAAAAAAGAAAAAAAAACACCTGAGAGACAATATAGATATTTTTTATTATTAAAAAAGAAAAAAAGATTTACCACTTGGATAATTGAAAATGAAAAATTTCATTTTGATTTGACACTAAAAATAAATGCATTGTTCTGTTTTGACTACAAATTCATTTTGTTTTGGATTTTTGGAAACGTGTTTGTAAAAATGTGTTTCCCTTTCTGATTCTGGGGGCTTTCACTCACTTTTTTTATTCCCGCTCCTTTAGCTGTTAAAAGAAATTGTGGAAAGGCCCAGTTTTCACACTTTTTACTCTGTTCCAGCTGGTAAGTTAGAAAATGAAGCAAAATATTTATTTTTGTTTCAGAAGTCTGAAACAAAATGACGGTTTTTGTTTTGAAATATCATTTTAAATCAAAATTAAGTGTGCCATCTAAAACTTGCTCGGAGCATATGTAGACAATAGTATGGTTAAAATGCTGCCAGCCATTGGCAGCCTGTTTGATGGAACTTTGCTGCTAGTGCAAAGGATGGGAAATTAGAAACAAAATGCTAATGTAGCCAAGATCTGTGTTGGCTGTTTTTCTCAGAAGTCAACATACATATAGCCTAGCCTTATAAAGGCATCTCCATATATTACAACTTACTTCAGTTAATTATACCTTGAGATACAGTCTTCATTTCCTTCTGCAACTGTACAAGCATTTCAAAGTTCTTTTGATCTTTTCACCTTTTCAGAGGACGTTTCCTCTCTCCAGTGGTGCTTGGGCAAACACCAGGGCTTCTTAATTATTTTCTTCTTTCAGGATGTTTCTTTCTGGTAGGGTGAGTGGGCATAATTCCTTAAGACCCAAATTGAAACCCATTACAGGTGTTTGTGAACAGGTACCTTTATAGTACATGGTATCGGAATAAGAACATACACAAAATTATGCCTGATTTTAAAAAAGTTAGTTGGCAGATCTTTTCCTAAAGATATGAAAAATGAAATAAAGGAAAAGTTACATCAGGGCTCCGCCACAGGCCACCTGGGATAGAGAGAGAAAACAACAAATTCCTTGACTGACTTTCAAGGTTTTTGAAAAAACAGGCTGTCATACTCATGGGCAATTTTTAACTACTCAGATATCTGGTGGGTAAGAAACACCGCAAAACATGCATCAACCAAGAGAATCCTTGCTTATGAAAAGGATTGTTTTGTGATCCAAAAAACACAGCATCATACCAGGAAGAAGCGATAATGAGTCTACTCTTTGAGAGGAGAAATTGATTGAAAAAGAGAGTAGGGAATTTTGGTACTAGTGACCATGAACTATATGAATTCATCATTATTTGTGTCACAGTAGCCTCTAGATGTCCCAGTCAGGGATCAGGGCCCCATTATGCTGGGCACTTTACCCATATACAGTGAAAAGATTTTTCCTTCCCCCCAAAAATCTTACAATCAAACTACAGTATAATAGGGAATGGATGTTGGATTTCAGGAAAGCAAATTTCCCATTGACTTCAATGGGAATTTTGTCTGAACAAAAACTGAATGAAAAAGTGCTTGAGGACTAAAGGAGATTACCCTTTGGACTGGATAACCAACTCCTTCAGAAAAATCACAGGGAAGAAGGAGGATGTCCATGAGAAGGGGAAAAATAAAAAGATATATATGATATAATTCCACACTTTCCATTTACAGTGAAAAATTGTGTAGGCAGCTTCCATTATACTTAGACCTGTTTGGGTAAATTAACTGCTGTTGTACATGTGAATAAATTAAACGTGAAAACATTTAGACACTTTGTTTTCATATTAGCAGTTAAATGGTTTTGGATTAGTAAGAGAAGCCCCTCTTAGAAGGAACAGAGCCCATAGGAAGGGATGGTGAGCATAGGCATGTCACCTTGGAGTGTCACCTCGGAGTCACAGTTCCACCCAGATCTGCCCTATTGTACTGGGGAGGGTAACTTGTGAGATCGCTTTATGGGGTGCAGCACACTTCCTCCCTCATGCTCCCACGTGTCCACCCTATTCTGTTGGCCAGCACTTGAGGGGACAGTGCCATAACTCTGCCTACTCCCTGCCACCTTTCTCCAGGAGACTGAGGGAGGCTCCTCTTTCCTTTCTGCTCCTGTGCTCAGCTATGTTAGGGCCAGATGCAATTCTAGCCAATAGTTTGGATGTTCAACCAGCCCAAAGTAACTGTCATATTTAAGGGTGATTTCAAACTGTACAAATGAAAACACTATTTAAAATGTGATGACCTTTTATAATGTATGTTAATCTCCCATTTACATTGACTGATGCATAGAGCCCCACTTGCGGGGCTTGATCCAGTTCTGACTGAAACCAGTGAGTGTTGCTATTGACTGCCGTGGGAGCTGGGTTAGGCCTTTAGTGGGTAGATGCTTTGGTGTGAACACAAAAGTGCAAACATGGTTATTGGCCTATGTTTATATGCAAAGTCACTGCCAAAATAAGACATGCTGAGGAAATATATTTAGAACAATGGAATCTATTTTAAAAGAGAAGGAATTGGAGCTGACAAACCATGTCCCTCATCACCCTGACCACTTTGCTTGTATGGTGTATCCCTCTCCCCTCCCTTTTATTTAATATTTGGTCTTTAGATTGTAATCTCTGCAGGGCAGGGACTGTGTCTTCTTATGTGTTTGTGCAGTGCCTAGCATATAGGGGCCCTAATAATTACTGGGGACTTTTTAAAACTATCACATTATACAATAATAAATAATCAAGGTTATCCATTTACAGTGAAGTAAACTGAAGACGATAATCTAGCTAATGAGTCATCTTAATTGTTTCAGCTAATAGTAAAAATCAAAGGGCACATATCTCTTCATGGCCCTTTTGCAAATCAAAAAAAAAAGGGGGGGGGTTTTTGATGGTCGGCAATAAAACAGGTGACAAATAGGGAGATGGGGAATTTTCAAAATTCCTCTCCATTTTGCATTAAATATCATATTGATGGACACTTTCTGGCTGGCTGTTGTCAACAGCTCATTCATAAGGTTCTTGAAGTAGCTCTTTTGTTTCTTAGATATGTTTCTATACGTTTTGTATGATTTAGTCTAGGTAGTGTGTGTTAGCTTTTATTGGTGTTGCGAGAAAGGAAAGGAGAAATCTTGAGTGATGCTTCTAATAATGAACAAGATTTTCCCCAAACTGTATACTGAATGGTGTAATGTTTAAAAATTGGTTTTATCACAGACAGAAAAATTGGGCTGGCTCATTCAAGGCCTCCAGGTAAGCCCCATCTTCAGCCCGCAGTTCCACTGGAGTTAGGACCTGGCTGCCCTCTTCACCAGCTATATTGATTACATCACCAAGCGGGAGAATCTGAAAACTCCGTGCTCCTTTCCCCTCAGACTAGCTGCCATTTATTCCTTTAGTAATGTGAATAGTGTTGTTTTATGCCGGGTTTTTTAAAAAGAGATTACAGGGAGAAGCTGGTCATTGAATATTATGGAACGATTTAATGGGCGCATCAGTCTGCTTTTATTCTTTAATAATTTTGTTAATGTTTGTGGTTGCTGTTTCTTCCCTGAGGCTGGACCATTAGCCTGTATTTTGAGTTTAAATAATGGTGACATAAAAGATCTTCTGAAGAGGTCAGGCAGCCTAAACCAGTCTGTAAGACACAGTGATCACTTGGCATGAGTCTTGCATTTGGAGAAGTGGCTCCCGTGGGATTGGCTGTAGGTTGGTGGTTTTTAACCAGGCCTTTGTTATATGTCATATGTTCAGTTGTTTAGAACATGAAAGATATTTGTCTTTACCTTGTTGTAAAAATATCATTTTATGTTTTCTGAGCAACCATTTCCATTAAAGACTATTCCACACGGTGATGCTAATTCAAATATTACTTGGGGGAGAGCAAATTCAGGTCCCTCCTGCCCTCTGGCTGGGACCTTATTTGGTCCCTGCTTGTCACCTCCCCATCAGGGACCTTGGGTCTCCCTCGGCCAGGGAGTCTGCCCTCTCTCTTATCCACACAGTGCATGAGCTGGTGCCTGCCATATAGGAACAGACTCCCTGTATGCTAGGTTGCAATCCCATTTTGGCTTGGTGGTCTGGGCAGAGGTACAGCTAGGCCATATTTGAGTGTCATTGTGACCACATGCACCAGGTCGCAATGCCACTCACTGAAATTTGGCCTGGCCGCCTCTCTGTATGGAGGGGTGGCCGGGTTAAATTTCTGTGGCATTGTGACCATGCAGCTGGAGCAAAGCTTTGGACTGCTCTGGCAGCAGCATACTAATTTAGAATGGGACCATTGGTTAAAAGTGGTCAGGCAACTCCTTCCCATCCCGTCTCCTTGACTTATGGAACTTTGAGCAAACCCAAAAGCCTTGGGGGAGAGGGTGTTTGTTCCCCTCAGCCCTCCCTAATTGGCTCCACTAATTCCACAGCTGAATGCATCCGATGAAGTGAGCTGTAGCTCAGGAAAGCTTATGTTCAAATAAATTTGTTAATCTCTAAGGTGCAAAAAGTTCTCCTTTTCTTTTTACTTTCACTAAGTTTTCCTGGATGTTCAGCCTAAATTCTGAAGTTTGTCCCAGTACTCCCTGTTATATCTCTGTGTATCACAACAAATAACTCCTCTCCATCCTTGAGGATTACACCTTTTGAATACTCATAAACTACTAGGTTTCCTTGCCATCACCTTACTTGACACTTGTACAAGTTGTACTCTAGGAATTTAAGCCCTCAATCTTCCATTATGTATTAATCCTTTCAGTATCCTGGTAATTTTTATTGCTGTGCTGTGATAAATCAGAGGGATTTCAGTGTTTAGCTGGTAATGTGATGCCCAGACTTGAGTGTAATATTCAGGGTGTCTCCACAACAGAGTCCTATACAAGAGGTCTTGTTATCTTCTTGCTGCATGATACAGCATTCACCGTTTTTGTGTGCAACCATAATTAATTGTAAATTCCTGTCTTGTTTGTTTGCGTACTAAATCTCTCCCAGCGTAACTGCTCTACATGCAGAAGGAGTGACTGAGCAGTGAGGTGGAGCAGCAGCCCAAAACTGGAAGAAGCCGGGTGAAATAAGAGGTATACCAGTTTAAATGGGACTGATAGGGTGAGATAGGGCCAGGGCATCCCCAGGTTATGGGAAGATGATGCTGTGGAGAGTTGATAGCTGAGTAGCAGTTGGTAATTAGGGATGGGGGTTTGACAGTTGGAATCAGGACCAAAGAGGGAACTTGGGGGTTGGGTTGTGGTGAGGAGTTTGCTTTTCTTCTGCCACTTTACTTTCCCTGAAAGTATTAAGTGATCTCATTTGTTGTCTTACTTTTGTTTGTTGCATTTTCGCACAAATTTTATTTTAACCTCAGACCTTTGACACTGTGGGAATGTCTTCACTGCAGCATTAACTGGAGCTATCTATGCTTGAATTACTTCTCTCAAGTTAGCCTGGCTTGAGTGAGGGCAGCTGCACAGAGAAATAACACTCGAGCTGAGGTGTCCACCCTGGTGCTGCACTCATTCATGTGTGACACTAAGACTTCTAGGGGCTTTTTCTATGAGTTTTTTTGCTCTGCGGTAAGTTGAGCAGCTCTATTAATTCTTTCCCAGTGAATTGTGGGAGAACTTGTCTGTCCTTTCTGTGCACATGGAGAACTGTGGGAAGGGTTTGGAGGACTTGTAGCACTCTAGCATGTGCACTGTTGCAGAGTGGTTGTGTTAGCAGCTCACGAGTTGTGCTAATTACAGCTTTAGCTTTTACTGGGGTTCTCATACATCATTACACTGCAATCCTCTTCTGACAGTAGCAATTACTACAAGACCCCATGAGGGGGAACTGAAGCCTGAGCCTGCCCAAGCTCCACCGTCCTGGGTAAGGAGGCCAAAGTCGAAGCCCTGCCATGCAGAGCTGAAGCGCTTGGGCTTGGGCTTGGGCTTTGGCCCAGGGTGGTGGGGCTTCGGCCCAGGGCGATGGGGCTTGGGCTTTGGCCCTGGGCCCCAGCAAGTCTAACTCCAGCCATGGTGACCCCATTAATATGGAGTTGTGACCCACTTTGGGGCCCCAACCAACAGTTAGAGAACCTCTGGTCCATACATCCTGCCAGGCCATCCAACTCGAGTTAAAAACACCATCACACTTCTGTTAAGGGTTTTTGTGTGTGGATAGGATGTGAGTTGAGACAATACTTGTTATATCTTGAGTTAACTTTGCAATGAAGACAAGGACAAAATATTAAAGCCACATTTGCTGGTCCTGGATCTCTTCCATTTCAGAGGAATTGTATTTGGTTGTGCCATAAATAAATGGTCTTTTACATTCCTCTCATCTTCTATGATTTTAATTCCTCCCTCATTGAATCTTCCTCATGAAGGGCTAAATTAGCAGTTCCCAAACTGTGGGTCATGACCTCAAGTGGGTCACTTCATCACCCGATGGGGTCGTGGCAATCCAAAGTGTGTGGAAGATACCATTTTATACAATGGCATCCTCTGCACAGTGTAACCTCAGATGCAACGTATAAATGAGGTCATGAGGCATGAAAGATGCTATTTTGCTCTACAAAATGGCACCCTCCATGCAACAAACCTCACACACACTGTATGCGGGTGAGATCGTGCTGAGCAGAGGATGCCATTTTTAAATGGCATCCTTGGTGCTGTCTGGGGTCGCAGGAAGCAATATTTGTGAAAATGGGGGTCACACAGGGAAAATGTTTGGGAACTGCTGGGCTAAATCCTGCAGCTCTTAAGTGCGTGAGTTCCTTTCTACTTCTATGAGCACATGTGAGCCTGTGTCAGCACTTCCTGCTTGTTGAACCCACCACCCAGCCTAGAAGTACGGCTTGATCTGACACACCTATTGTGGGAATATGTTAGTTCTCTCCACATATTTCTAGGACCAGTGAATGAGTGGACTTCACTGAAGATGATTTTAGAATACATTTTGAGAAGAAATAAGGTTTATGGTTTTCTTTTGTAAGAACTAGATGTGCTGCTGCTGCCAATCTGATCTTGCTTATTAAACATAAGTAATAGCTTCTTGTGTTCACTATTTACATGATGAATGACTGCTTAAAGAGTAAAAAGAAAAGGAAAAGGATTCAGAGTAGCAGCCGTGTTAGTCTGTATTCGCAAAAAGAAAAGGAGTACTTGTGGCACCTTAGAGACTAACAAATTTATTTGAGCATAAGCTTTCGTGAGCTACAGCTCGCTTCATTGGAGTGGATCTCCATCATCTCTGTGCACATAAATGCATGCTTTACCTGTGCAAATAAATATTTATTCAAAAGGCCTCTGGACATGGTGTTAAGTAATTGACATGGGAGAGAGGTGGCAACAGCTACTGCAACATTTATTTTTCTTTTAATGTGAAATAAATCAAAACCAAACTGGTGAAATTCCATATCAAAGGGCATTTTATGGGCCTTCAGCAGGAAATTCCTCTGATAATGCTTTTCTACAGAAGGTAATACTGATACATTATGCTCTGAGAATTGTAAGGATCCTCCTCACTCTTTTTTCTCTCTGTTTTGACATGAACTGTGAGAACAGCTCCAAGCCTCAGCTGCCAGTTATCACCCCTCTTCCACCTCAGAATTTTTCACTTGTTTTAAAGAGGTTTCTATGGAAATTCTTCATGTAAATTTCATTGCAAAGCTTCATCATTGTGAAAAAGCATTTATTCAATCCAGTGCTTGATGTGTAGAGCTCGTGTTATTTTCAGACCCACCTATATGCTTGTAAACAAAACACTTGCTCGAGGCTTTTTTTTTTGTGTGCATATCTGGAGCATACTTCTTAGTGTCTTGTGCACACGCTCACATCATAAACTCCAAGAGTTTGATTGTTAGCTCGTGTAAATCAATGTAATTCTGTTGACTTCAGTTGAGCTTTGCCAATTTAGACCAGCTGAAGATGTGGCTTTCATACACTCAAAGGACCATTTGTATATTACTATTTGAATATTTGTAATAAGTGCATATGAGTAAACTTGTACAATTTATAACACTATTTTTGACACTAGTATATCAAAGTGTATCTCCTGTTTCCAGGGTATTTGTGTATATAGATGATAATGCTTGTACATGTAATTTGGATGTGGAGGAACTTAGTTGTTAGGGCTGTCAACCAATCAAAAAAATTAATCACAATTAATCATGAGATTTAAAAAAATAGTCATGATTAATGTCAGTTTTAACTGCACTGTTTATAATAGAATGCCAATTTGAATATGTCGTAGAAAAACATCCAGAAATATTTATAATAAATTCAGATTGGCATTCTATTATAAACGGTGCAAATAAAACTGACATTAATCGTGGCTATTTTTAAAAATCTAGTTAGTTTGTTTTGCGTTAGATGCATTAACTGAAATTGACAGCCCTATTAGTTGTATTTATTCATTTCCTTTTTTAAGCAACAGAAACGGGGAAAAAAACTCTTTTAAACTTTATGTAAGATATTACTAGTCATACTCTGCTCCTAAGTCAATGACTACACAACATGTTGGGCTTTTTTCTCTTAATTTCTGGCTTGCTGGTCTGTGTTTAATTTAATACTCTTCCTCTTTGTGTAGTTGTTGTTTTAATACCTGCTTAGTCTTGTATCCAGTTACATTCCATTCAAAGAGGTAGTCGCATGCTTTTTGAACAAATCACTAGCAATTGTTCACTAAGCTTTAGCAGCAAAGGAAAGCATGCTAAACGTTATAAATGATCCTAAAAATATTTGTCCTTGTTTTTAAATATTAGTTGATTATTAATTAATCAGTTCCCTATTAATTATTAGAGCAGACAATATGGTTGGTTTGTATTAACCAACCTTTGTTACTTAACCTGGACAAGGAGTGGCAGGTATTTATCTCCTTTTGGTGGCTCAGGTTTTGTTCAGGTATTGTTGATAGTAACAGCTAAGCTTCACTACAGAGATCTTTGTGATGACTCAGAGCAAATATTTTGACATTTTAACCCATTCTTATCTGACCAAAAAAAATCACTGAGCTAAAATTTTTTAAAGTGATTTGCTTTAAAATATTTAGTAAGGCTGTCAAATGATTAAAAATTAATTGTGATTAATTGCACAGTTAATAATAGAATATCATTTATTTAAATATTTTTGGATGTTTTCTACATTTTCAAATATATTGATTTTAATTACAACACAGAATACCAAGTGTACAGTAATCATTTTATATTTATTTTTGATTACTAATATTTGCACTGTTAATAATAAAATAAATAATATATTTCAATTCACCTAATACAAGTAGTGTAGTGCAATCTCTTTATAATGAAAGTTGAACTTACAAGTGTAGAATTATGTACAAAAAATAACTGCATTCAAAAATAAAACAATGTAAAACTTTAGAATCTACAAGTCCACTCAGTCCTACTTTAGCCAATCGCTCAAACAAACACGTTTGGTTACAATTTGCAGGAGCTAATGCTACCTATGCAGGGCTGTCCTTAGGCATATGCAGCATAAGCGGCTGCATATGGCACCAGGAAATTTGGGGCACCCCTGGGTCTTGGTGTCCACCCATCTGCCTCTTCTTGTCCCTGTTCTGACCCTTGCTGCAGACTCCCACAGCTAGCTGCTGCAGCCTGGTGACTCTTATTCCAGAGGGGATCAGCCTTCCCACCTGCCAGACCTGTTAGCACAACACTGAAACTGTTAAAGAGCTATTCAAGTGATAATGAAACCATTTAACATGAAGCATTTGCCAACCCCTATGTATATATTGTCCGTTTCTGAATTTACTGACAAAAACAGTTGTGCATTACTGTAATATTTACTCAGAACATGTTAGTCTACAGGACCTTAGTTTAAAATTTGCTTTAAAAATATTTCATTAGAAGATTGCTGAAGATTATAAAATCACATCTCTCTAAAAAATCCTTGCATAGATTTTTAGATCTACAATCTAAGCATTCATCTTTAGCCTTAAATGCTTGGATCTTCAGACACACTTTTTTTTTAAATAAATCCTTCAAAAGACGACTTTTATCTAAAATACACATTTTAATTTTAATTACTATAGTACAAAAAACTTGCTTCCTGTCCTTTCTGTCCATCCACCCTCCTGTTGAAGAGAGGCTAGCCCTTAAAGGAACAACACCCCTTTCCTTCCAGATAGCTGGAAAAACGAGTTTCCCTTTCTTTACTTCTGATTCTTGGATTAACTAGTTTTAAGAGAACCCTCCAGCAAAATCAGTACCTTCGTAACATATAAAAGCTTTGGAAACATATTTTTTAAAGTTGGTGAAATTTCATAAACATGTCTGTAGTTATGGAGATCACAAAGTAAATTAGTGTTCCCTTTTTCTAAAAGCAATGAACATTATTATGATCACACTAAACCTCTGTGACTGATTAATTTAAAATAATGTCTTTCTTTCAGTGAGTTAAATACGTAGTAATCTGGAATGATTACTTTATGAAGGTTTAAGATGGGGTGGCCAACCTGTGGATTCGGAGCCACATGCAGCTCTTCAGAAGTTAATATACGGCTCCTTGTATAGGCACCGACTCCAGAGCTGGAGCTACAAGCGCCAACTTTCCAATGTGCCAGGGGGTGCTCACTGCTCAACTCTTGGCTCTACCACAAGCTCTGCCCCCATTCCACCCCTTCGCGCCCCCTCCCCTGAGCCTGCTGTGCCCTTGCCCCTCCCCCCTCTCCCGCCTCCTGCATGTCATGAAACAGCTGATCAGGAGGTGCGGGGAGGGAGCGGGAGGCGCTGATCGGTGGGGGTGGGAGGCTCTCAGAGTGGAGGGGAGATGCTGGTGGGGGGCTGCTGATGTTTTACTGTGGCTTTTTGGAAATGTACATTGGTAAATTCTGGCTCCTTCTCAGGCTTGGGTTGGCCATTTAAAGAGTACATTTAAGAGTACATTTAAAATATAAAATCAGCTTAGAAATACTGATAAAGAAAATGTAAAACAGAGAAGAGCTGCATCATGTATTCAATAATATTTAATGTTGTATTCAGCAGGGCATCTGACTTGTCCTTACTACAAAGTTTTTGCAAATAAATCTGACAAATTTCAGGGTATATTAAAATACCTGTGACTGACATTTTTTATTCCCAAGTTTAGTGCTTTTAATTAGGTACCTTCTGTATGTCCAGTCTTCACCTTCTGGCATGCAGTGGAAACATGCTCCATTTTCTTTTGAAAAAACCTCTCTTCTGCAATTTCTTTCTCATGTCATTTGCTTCATTTGGGTTCAAGGATTTGGCTGGAAGGGGGGTAAGCAGGGAGGGGGAAGGAAGGAAGGAGGGAGACAGTGGGGAGGGGCTGGGCCTGGGTAGAGTCGGGGCAGGGTCTGGGGCAGAAGAGGTGGGCTGGGGAGCTAGCCTCCCAAAGCGGCACCTTCACCCACCACCCATGATAGCAAGTAAGAGTGGGGTGGCTCCTGCACACCCAGTGCACACTGCAATCTCCTTAGGCAGGCCATATTCAGAGAGCCGAATGCACTGGTGCTGCACATTCTGTGTGATGGGCATATGAATGTTTAGCATATCTGGCACGTAAATACCTTGCAATGCCAGCTACAAAAGTGCCATGCGAATGCCTGTTCTTACTTTCAGGTGACATTGTAAATGAGAAGCAGTCAACAGTATCTCCTGTAAATGTAAACAAACTTGTTTGTCTTAACAATTGGAAGAACAAGAAGTAGGACTGAGTGGACTTGTGGGTTCTAAAGTTTTACATTGTTTTGTTTTTGAGTGCAGTTATGTAACAAAAAAAAATCTACATTTGAAAGTTACACTTTCATGACAAAGCCCTGGCTGGGGGATGATTTAGTTGGGGATTGCTCCTGCTTTGAGGAGGTTGGACTAGATGACCTCCTGAGGTCCCTTCCAACCCTGATATTCTATGACAGAGATTGCATTACAGTACTTGTATGAGGTGAATTGAAACATACTATTTCTTTTATCATTTTTACATTTTGCATTTACAGTGCAAATATTTGTAATAAAAATAATATAAAGTGAGCACTGTACACTTTGTAGTCTGTGTTGTAATATAAATCAATATATTTGAAAATGTAGAAAAACATCCAAAAATATTTAATAAATTTCAATTGATATTCTGTTATTTAGCCTTCAGATTTCAACTGGCACAATCTCATACTATGTATATGAAGGAATTATTTGGTGAAATTGTCTGGCCTGTATTAGGCAGGAAGTCAGGCTTGATTATCATAATGGTGACTACTGTCCTTGAATTCTAGGCATGTGTGTACAGCACCTAGCTCAGCGGGGTCCTGATCTTGATTAGGGCCTCTGTATGCTAGTGTAACATACATAAATACATTTATTATTAATAAAATGAGGTGTCCCCTGATTAAATAATGAAATGAGCTTAATACAGTCAGTAAACCAGGTTTATTTTAGCATACTGATGGTGTACAGATGCCTTAGTTGCTGGCTTTAAAAATCTCAAATAACTATTCCTTTTTGGTGAGACTGCTTACAAATCAATCGTGGAATGCGGTGGTTAGTATGTGTGACTATGTTGAATTCTAATGGCTGGTTACAGCTTACAGGGAGGGTAAAAGTTCCAGTTCAGAGCTTATGGGAATTCTCCTCAAGTTGTTGAGTTCTGTATTTCTGGAACAATGAATATGTTCTACCCAATGTATGGAGCTATATCTTCCATACAGCATACTACTGCAAGTTTACAAGGTCTCTTCTCACCTTTAGAGGTGCATGTAATGTAATGTTGAGAGAATACTTTCCTTAAAATCTACGAAGTTTATATATAATGTCTCAAGCTATACCTAAAAGAACAATAATTTTTTCATGTTGTTCAGTGAAGACATTTGTTGGGTAGTTTTAGGACTCATGCTAGGGGCATATCAATAGGATTGTAATTGTCTCCTTACATAGTAAAGGCTAGATTTGTTAAGGCAGCTGGGCAAATGTGCAGGCAAATATGAGTGTGAGTCAAATGCTTAATTTCAAGAGTAAGGGTTTATCTACACATGGAACTGTTCCTGATAATTTGCATGGGGTTATGGTAAATAGGAAGAAGGCATTCTTGTTTTGGAATAGGAATGTCCATCCAGGAAGCTAATCGGAACCAACTCCAGCAGTAGCAATCCTTTGGCAGATTCAACCTTTAGTGCACACAGAAGGGTTGCTACACCCAAAGTCCAAAAAAAAGGGACATCTGGGATGATCCCATAAAATTAGACAGCTGGCAATATATACTGAGCACCCCTACAGATTTCTTGGGACAGCTATCTCAAAAAAGGGGCAATGCTGGGAAAACCTGGACAGGTAGCAACCCTACTCAAGTACAGAAGAGTGGATATCTCTTTTGCATTGCATTTTTTTCAACCAAAGAAAGGAGGGTGAAACAAATAGAAAGGAAGAAGGAAAGGAAGGTGACAATATAACAAAATCAGTCCAAAGACGAAAATAAGTTTTTGGTTCAGTTCAGGATTAAGGCTGAAATTCAAAGTTTTCCTTACTTTATAAGAACTTGGGGTAATTTAAGACAGTGATGTCCAGACCCATCAAAAATCTAGTGGTCCCTTCTCAGTCCTGAGGTAGTTACTCTTCCCCAATTCTAGTGGGTTTCCCTTATTGTCCCTCCCCCTTGCTCATGGGGAGGGCCATATCTGCAGCCTCCCATGTGAGCAGGAGAAGTGTTACCAAACATTGCTGAGTCTTTTTGCTGACCTCTCTGATCAGTGTGTAGAGGGAGCTGACTACTGAACAGCTCACTCTGTGTTCTGAGGGATGAGCTGCTGCTCTCACATTATTGGTGCCAGGTGTTTGGAGTTTCCTGGTTTGAAACTTCAGAGGCTCAGAACTTGGTGTTCCAGGAAGCTTGCCTTAATCCGCTCCTGGCAAGAACCAGTTTGCCCATCCCTGCTGTAAATTACTATCAAATTCCTCACACAGACTAAATCAATCTATTTGTGTGAAAAAACTGTTTTTTCTATTTGATTAAAAGAAAGAGAATGCCTGACTCTATAAATCCTGTTAGATGCATAAACCCTTCTAATCTCTTCTTTGGCTCCAGTGCCATGGCTGCATTTTCACTAATACGAAGTGTGCTCTGTTTTTTAAGCCCCAAATTGAGGAAATCAGTGTCACTGTTGCTTAGTCATGCATTTAATATGTTTAGAATTCGGTACATATGTTTATAAATGCTCAGTAACTTAGTCCTGCCCACACTCTGTCCATTCCTTTTGGTGTCTTAAAACTTTGAGCATTTATGTACTTGCTTGCACAAGTTATGAAGCTCTTTGGTTCTGTGTGAAAATCTGTTTGCCTCTGTATTTTCTGCCACATGTGTATGTCTGGAACCAGCTTCTGTTCTTATTTACAAGGAAGGGAAGTCAATGGAGTTGCTCCTGATTTACATCAGTATTATCAATGAATTAAGGTCAGATCTCTGACCGTCGTGTACGTATGCTTGAAAATGTAACTCTTGCTTCTCAGCTGGAGAAACTATTAGTAGTTTGCAGTAATATTTTAATTGAATTTAAACAATGAAATCCAGCCTAACTCTTGGTGGTGCTCTTTGTTATTTTAGAGAGAACATGCTTAAAATTATAGGGTGCCAGGATTTCATCCTACAAGTCCAGGGCAAATCCCCATTCACTTAAAGAAGGCTAGGATTTCATCCATCTTCTCTTAATGCTATGGCTTCTTCTATTAAGCAATTTTTGGATGACAGTAGGCAGTCTGTGGCTGAATCTAGATATGTTGGAGCTGATGCCAAGAGGCTTGGAGAAGGGTTGGAAGGAGGTGGCTGTGTTGGTTCCTGCCTCTGCTACTGTAGGAGTTTGATCAGTCTACTGTGTTTTCAAGTTCTTTGTAAACTAAGAGTCAGCTTGAATCCCTGGCTCCTTCTGGAATTCCAGGTAGCGCTGGTGGTCAGTACAGCCTTTTCTCACCTGCATCTGGTTAGGCATTTGCAAACCTTTCTCTAGATCCAGACACTGCCACAGTACTCTGTGCCTTTGTGGCTTCCATATTGGATTACTACAGCAATATGCTCTGTATGGAAGTTAGCTTGAGGACCATCTGGAAGCTATAGTTTGTGCAGAATGTGACTGCTCTTGGGGTTACATTCAGGAACACTGTCTAAAACTGCATTCTTCAAAGTTCCCCTGACTTCTATGTACACTTCTGGGTTCTGATTTTGTTGTATGAAATTCCATATGGCTAGGGCCCTGGTGGTCTGAGACACCTCCTTTCTCACCATGTGCTCCCAGGACAGCAGAGGTGCTCAGATTATAGTCCCTGGATGGAAACATATGAAGGATGATGGTAGGGTGTTTTCTGTGGATGGCCCTTGGGTCAGGAATTTGCTTCCCAGCTATGTCTGCCAGGACTAAATTTTGAGTATTCAAGCATGATACAAGGCCCTTTCCTAGGCATTTGCCTAAGAGACTGAGGGACAAGAAGGCAGGGACTAAATTTATTTGGTGGATACTGAGGGGTGGGGTGGGCATGTTATATATATTGATTGAACATATTTTTATGCATGAATAAATGAACAATGAAGATCTACTGGTACCATGTTCTTCCCTGTTAATCAGGAAACAACATAGATGTGCTTGGCAGGGGGAGAGGAAAGAGAGAGAGAGTTTGAATTGTCAATAGACAAATGAACTTGTGAAAGTAGTGTCAAGAGGGTATGTGATCAATTTACTAAGCACCATGCAAGTTCCTAGGAATCTGGCCAAGAGAAGTTCTGTGTTGTCCACAGTATCAAAGCTGCTTTGTATTCAGGCCACTTGGCCAGTTTTTCAGTAGAGGAGAGATCTGTGTGACTTTTTTAATTTTGGGTTTTGGTACCTAAAAAGAACACTAGTAGTTTTAGATCAGTTCTATATCTTAAAAATGTACCCTTTGTGCAGAATAAATGTGTCAATAAGGAAAACTGCTTAGACATAGTGTCTGAAACAGACCTTGAAATACCCTTGGTTTTCAGGATGCACATCTGCCCATGAGTTTAAGATTTACATCATGGGATATTTCCTCTTAGTCTTCCTTTCTATCGGGATACAAAGGAGTAGAAGATAAGTTCTGAAAGTATTAAAATTAAAAAGTTAAAAAATTAAAAAGTATTGATGCAGCCTCAGAGGAGTATTGGTTCAACAGAGGTAAAAGAGGATATAATAGTTGGAGCATTCTATAATTTTCAATGTAATGCACAATGACAAATGTTGTGCACATCTTTAGAGTGAAAATATTGGTGGGGAAAAGGTTTTCTGTACTCATTGTATTTTAATTACAATTGTAATTAATAAGCGAAGATTAACTTTTTTATTACATCTTTTCATTAGGTCTCTGCACCCTAAATGCACATTGCCCCCCATAAGTAATAACCACTTGTTTACAGATTGTATTTTAAAATAAGTCAATCATTTGAAGTATCAATTTCATGTACTATATATGCCGTAGAACTTTACTGTCCTTTTCACTTTTATGTAGTGATTTGTTAAGGTTGTTTAGGACTGAATTGCATCCTTTAAATGTTCAGAACCCTGACTTTGCTCACTTTGCACTTTACAGTTCATGGGCTGAGACCAGATATGCTCTAGCTCACCCAGGCGTAATGGACTAGATGCAGGAATCACTAGTGAAATTATTTGGCCTATGTTATACAGGCTATCAGATTCACTAGATGACTATAAAAGTCCATACAGGTGTTAAAATCTATGAATCAGTGCCTTCATAAAGTTCAAGAAGTGAGTTACTAATGGCAGCATACAAGTTGCATGAGTAGTGGAGTGGCAACAGTTCTCAAACTGTTTCCTTTCCTGATTCTAACAGACAAGAAACACCAGCAGTACTAAGAACATCACCTGTAAATAGGGCTGTCAAGAAATTTAAAAAATTAATTGCATGATTAAAAAAAAAGAATACCATTTATTTAAATATTTTTGCATGTTTTCTACATTTTCAAATATATTTATTTCAGTTACAACACAACACGTGTACAGTGCTTACATTATATTTATTTTTGATTACAAGTATTTGCACTGTAAAAAAAAAAAACCCAAGAGGATATTTTTTAATTCACCTAATACAGGTATTGTAGTGCGATCTCTTTATCATGAAAGTTGAACTTACAAATGTAGAATTATGTACAAAAAAACTGCATTCAAAAATAAAACAATGTAAATTTTAGAGCCTGCAAGTCCACTCAGACCTACTTTTTGTTCAGCTAATCACTCAGACAAACAAGATTGTTTATATTTGAAGGAGATAATGCTGCTCGCTTCCTGTTTACAGTGTCACCTGAAAGTGAGACATATGAATCTATTTTCTCTGCTAACCATGTCTCTTCCATACTGAGTACCTGCACTCAACATCTGTCACAAGTTTTACTTATTAAGCTATGACATTATAATCTTACCCCACCTCACTGGCTTCCAAACTCTTTTGGGGAAGGTGAAAAAACCTTGACTTGGCCAGTTGGGCATGGAAAAAATTCCTTCCCAGCCCTCAGAGAAAAAGGGCGACTAGCATGATGCTCACAGTGGATCATGAAGGGACTTGGTCCTTTTTTAGATTTTAAAGGTCAGAGGGCAGGTGCTGCCAGCCCAATCCAGGTGAAAGATGGCTTCCTGGGACTGTGTGGGTATAAATATCACCGCCACTACCTGGTCAGCTGTAAGGACAGTGCCCCTCTCTAACCTGGTCCAGCTGTTTCCTGTTCCTCCCTGCTCTGCACAGGTAAGTTTTCCGCCTTCCTCCTCTCTGCTACTAGTTGTGGGGGGAGCCCTTAAAGGGGCAACAACTACTTCCAGACAGCTGGACTAAGGCCCACTACATAAAGTTGTGTGAGCACGATAGTATATAATACAAAAAAATTAGCTGATGGCTGAACAGCAAGGCTTGGGAGAAATCCAGTCTCCACTGAAGTCAATGGCAAAACTCCCATTGACTTCAGCGGGCTGGGACTTCACCCTGTATTTTTAATATATTGTTCAGCTTCCGAAAGCATCCTTATATCATTTATAATATACAAAAAGGGTATATATGTAATATTATTTAGCAGTTATATGGTGCATAATGTTTTCAAATCACTGTATGAAGAGTGGTGATATTAAAAAATAAAAATCAGGTTTAGAACACATGAGAAATGAATTGTGCAAACACTATGTGAAACTTTTCCTGCCAGTTTTGCAGAGCTCTGACATATGCACACTGATTCCACTTACAAGCTTAGAAACCTTCTGTCAAGGTTCCTTCCCCACTCTGAACTCTAGGGTACAGATGTGGGGACCTGCATGAAAACCCCCTAAGCTTATTTTTACCAGCTTAGGTTAAAACTTCCCCAGGGTACAAACTATTTTACCTTTTGCCCTTGGACTTTATTGCTGCCACCACCAAGCGTCTAACAAATGTATAACAGGGAAAGAACCCGCTTGGAAACGTCTTTTCCCTGCAAAATCCTCCCCAAACCCCACACCCCCTTTCCTGGGGAAGGCTTGATAAAAATCCTCACCAGTTTGCATAGGTGAACACAGACCCAAAGCCTTGGATCTTAAGAACAATGAAAAAGCAATCAGGTTCTTAGAAGAAGAATTTTAATTGAAGAAAAAAAGTAAAAGAATCACCTCTATAAAATCAGGATGGTAAATATCTTACAGGGTAATCAGATTCAAAACATAAAGAATCCCTCTAGGCAAAACCTTAAATTACAAAGAGACACAAACAGGAATATACATTCCATTCAGCACAACTTATTTTATCAGCCATTTAAACAAAACAGAATCTAACACATATCTAACTAGATTAGTTACGAAGTTCTAAGACTCCATTCCTTTTCTGTTCCCGGCAAAAGCATCACACAGACAGAGAGAACCTTTGTTTCCCCCCCCCCCCAGCGTTGAAAGTATCTTGTCTTCTCATTGGTCATTTTGGTCAGGTGTCAGCGAGGTTATCCTAGCTTCTTATCCCTTTACAGGTGAAAGGGTTTTTCCTCTGGCCAGGAGGGATTTTAAAGGTGTTTACCCTTCTCTTTATATTTATGATGCCTTCTAATCAAATGCTGTAAAGTAAGAGAAACTTAGCCATTAGCTGACTGACATTGCATCACATAGGAATAGCTTTGCATCACAAGTAGTTTGCACTAAATGAAGACATTTCTAATTACCCAATTAAAATAAAATACACTTTAAAGAGCAGCAATAGTCTCCTTTATTACACGTTTTCTAGGTCCATCATTAAAGGCTAAACAAAAGTCACAAAGTGTAACTAACATAGCTTTAGCTTTAACAAAATTATTAAAGCTAACATGGAAATAATATTAAGCATGCCTATAGCACAGTAAATGAACCTTATAAAACATAGACTACAATAAGGTCCCTGACTTGGAGAGTATACAGTGTAATACAGGACAACAGTGAAGATATGAGGGTGTATTTGGTTCTTAATGAGACCAGCAGAAGAGGAGTTGTTTGATAGACAAGAAGTGGGCAACTGTGCTGTGCAGAGGAGAAGTATGATACAAGGCGCAAAGGCAAGAGTGGATGTGACCAAGGGAGCAGTAAGGAGGAGAGGATTGGGAATAGCATGGAGTAAGATGGTGAATAGAAGGAAATGAACCGAAATGGAGAAGGGACATAATTATATAGGATTTGAAGATGAGTCAAAAGTGCTTGTATAAGAGGCAGTAAGAGATGAAAAGCAATGGAAGGGATTCAAGGTGGTGAGTAGGTGATAACATGGATGGACCAGTGTGAGATTCCAATATTAGCAGCAATATTTTGGGTAGAATCAGGTGGGAAGAGGAGAGGGATGGTGTTACTGGAGAAGAGACATTTACTGTAATCAGGACACAAAATTGCTACGGTAGAAATGGGTTTCACCAGAGGGAATAAAGACTAAAAAGAAGATTTTTGTGTTTATTAAGCAGGAAGATATGAAGAAAGAATCCGGATGCGAAGGGAGGAAAGAGAAGTTTGGGACTCATATGTGAAGTACCTGGATCCAATGCCAAACCAATCAGCCATCACCAGAAAATCTGGGGCTCCTGTTCCTCCTCTAAAAGCTCACTTTTCCTAGCATCTTGAATTTTCTATAGTAACACATAGTGAAGTCTTCTTATTGCAGGATTTTCCAAATGAATAACCTAAATGTTTTCCGGATACAATGTAGCTACGAAGATGCCTTCTTCCTATAAAACCTTTCCTTACAGTATTAAGCAGATTCTTCCTCTGTAAGCTACAGGCCATGAAAAATCAGTAACTTATCCTACATCCATTAGCTGTCCACTGCTTTTTCTTCCCTTTTTTTCCCCTTCCCCTTTTTGTTTTGGTGAGTTGTGAAAATTCTGGAGCATCAAATAATATGATTAGTGTTCCCCATGTCTTTCTCCTACCTTTATGTAACCTAAGTGTTTTTAAAGAACAGAACAATGTTGGCCCCTGAGTACAATAATAAACTACATTTTAAAATTAGAGTAGATGGATAAGACTAGAAGTGCTGTCATGCTGCATCCCCCTTGTGCCAGTCTGCTGTTGCAAAGTGGGTAGCTCTGGCCAGCTGGCCATGCCTGAGGGGAATCCCCAGGTGGTATAGCACTAGTATAGGGAAAAGAGGGCAGGGAAAAGGGGACATGGCTGAAGTTTCCCTGTGCTCCAGTGATCTCACTGGATCAGCCCTTAGAAGACATAAGCATTCAGGTGTAACTTAGAGCAGTTCCTGAGGTGCTCTAAGTTATGCCAGGGACTGGTCCAGAGAAGTGAGTCACAAAGTTGGAACTCATGGCTAAAACGGGATGTGGGATGTTCACACCTAAAGATCAACAGTTTGCTGAGTATAAACAAAGGAGTATAAGCCAAGCGAAAGTAGGAGAAAGCACTTCACAGGTGAAGCAATGTTTCAGACTAGCCCTGATACGCTAACAGATTGAGAGGTAGGAACAGATATGTATGTTTGTAGGGCATGTTCACTACAAACTTTTGGTGTCACAAGTGACTTTGGCATAAAGCTGCTGCAGTTAGTTCATGGCTTGTGTGCCTGCATACTTTGCTCTTTGTGTTGGCACTGTGCATACTCACTAGGAGTGCTTGTTTCAGTGTGTGATGTGGTGCCCCATGGGTAGGTACCGTCTGACTTTTGGGAAGTTCTGGTAAAGCACAGTGGGGCAGAAATGAGTCACGCAGGGATCACTGGAATTGCGGGGTCAAGTTTCAATCATGCTACTTTCTCCACCCCATAATGCCATTCCTATCCCATAATTTTCATGCCTGTTTTGAAAATCTCATAAACCCCAATGAGACTTGCCATCTCTGACAGAAGCATGGAATCCACGCAGCTTGCACTATTGTCATGAACATTGCAAGCACAGGGCCTGTGATCCTCAGGTATTTGCAGAGCCACGGGGAACGTGAAGATTTCTTCAAGGGCAAATTGCTGTGGGATGTAGCGAGAACCGGTTCAAAATTGTTGATAACGTTCACGGAGCAGCTGTAAATAATGGTGTGCCACAGAAATGAGCACTGACTGATGGGATCACATCATAATGCAGGTTTGGGATGATGAGCAGTGGCTGCAGGACTTTTGGATATGCAAGGCCACGTTCCTGGATCTGTGTGCTGCGCTCACCTCAGTCCTCCAGCACAGGGACACTAGAATGAGAGCAGCACTGGCAATGGTAGAGCAAGTGGAGATTGCCCTGTGGAAACTTGCAATACTGGATTGCTACTGGTCAGTGACAAATCTTTTTGGTGTTGGAAAATCCACTATGGGGGCCATTGTTATGCAAGTGTGCAGGGCTATTACTTACCTCTGTTACTCAGCACTGTGACTCCAGGCAGTGTGCGGGACATAATGGATAGATCTGCAGTAATGGGGTTCCTAAACTGCAGTAGATCAATAGACAAGATGCACATTCCTATTTTGCCACCACACCACCTTGCTGCAGAGTACATCAACTGAAAAGGCTATTTTTCTACTGTTATGCAGGTGCAAGTTGGGCATCGAGGATGCTTCACTGACATCAGTGTTGACTGGTTAAGAAAAGTGTATGGCGTCTGCATTTTTAAGAACTCAGGACTGTTCAGAAAGCTACAAGCAGGGACTTTCTTTCCCGACCAGTGGATTACCAGTGACAATGTTGAAATGCCAATAGTGATCCTAGGGGGACCCAGTCTACTCCTTACTACCCTGGCTTATGAAGCCAGACACTGGCCACCTTGACAGCATCAAGGGGAGATTCATCTACAGCAGTGATCCCCAAACTGTAGGGTTTGTAAAATGTTACAGGGGGTTCTCAGGGAAAAATTCCCGAATGGTGGACAGAGCTGTCCCTAGGGATCCCGGGCAGCACGGTGCCAGCAGCCTGGAGCGCCTGGACTTCCAAGAGCTAAGCAGATCAAAGTAAGCATATCTATCACACTGAGGAGATTTAAACTTCAAGACTACTTATAAGAAATGGAAAGGGAGGTGGATATTTTTTGCTGTTTTTAAAATTAAATAGGCAGCTAGTATTGTTTTTAAAATTATTATGAAGAACAAGTTTAAGCTTTGTTGTAACATGTGTTGTTTGTCTGGACTGCTCAAGACCTGAATGCTTGTGTCGGGGGAACTCTTTGAGTTGGCTTCTTAAATACCTTCATGCTGTTTCACATCTGATACTCCTTGATGAAACATAGGAGCCTTGTCTTATAATAGGCTTATTCAAAATGATACAAGCTATGAAAGTGAGATCTTGGAAGAGTGTTGCCGTTTTCATAATGCAATAAAAATACTATAATGATAAATAATTAATAATAAATAGCATGTAATAAGCATGCCATTAAAAACAAATTTTATATTTCCAAGATCACTGCTTTTATAATTTATACTCGGGTAAAGGAGAGAATCCCTGGAAATATTCATTTTTAGGAGGGGGTTTGCGAGACTTGACATTTTAGTGAAAGGGGTTCACAGGTTGTTAAAGTTTGGGAGCCACTGATCTACAGGCTTAGCAAGTGCAGAATGACAGCTGAATTGGCTTTTAGTAAACTGAAGGGATGCTGATGTTGCTTACTGACAAGACCGTATCTCATTGAGAAAAAGTCCAATGGTTATAGCTGCCTGCCATGTCCTGCATAACATCTGTGAAGTAAACGGGAAGAAGTTGCCACAGGATAGAGGGCGAAGGTGGAGCAGCTGTTTGCTGAGTTTGAACAGCCATACAGCAGCTCAGTGGTTTGGGAGGCTTTGAAAGAGCACTTCAACAGCGAGCCATAGTAATGTGTTGTAGTGTACTATGCTCTACCTGGCCCTGCAGTTTGGGGGCCGGTTAGGAATTATGTGGTGCTTGATGCTCATCTATGAATATAACACTGTCAATGTACCTATTAATTTTGTGGTGCTTGTTGTAGATTTACGATTATATCCTTGCATGTGTCACTCATCCTATGAGTTGTGTCAAAGTATACAAGTACAGCTAAGTGGGTGCTTTCACTACCACCAGGCATTCTGCAGCATATGTTGGGAACTAATAGTGATTAATTGTTTTACAAACAATAGAGTTTTATTGAGTGATGAAAATACTTTAAAAATTCTGTGCAAGTTAAAAACAAATACATTAAAACCTTAATAAATTTATATCACAGAGTTTAGAGAAGGGGAAGGAACATTCATGTCCATTTTAGCTACACATACATTAGTCCTGGCTCTCACAGGTCAGTGTGTGTGAAGCTGTGGTAGTCCTTAGTGTGGAATGGTAGGGACAGGGATGCCATGTGGAATATTGGAGGGAGGCATGTAGAGAGGTGCTATACTGCAGTTCTCCATGGGCTGCAAAGAGAGGTGACCTGACATTGAATCTGTAAGTCCACAAGAGTCCGCAGCATCTGCATTTGCTACCAGAGAAGCCCCATTATGTCCTGATGCAGCTTCCTGGCCTCTTCCTGCTGGGACTCCTGGACCTTTCTCCTCTCTGTTCTTTCCTTCTCAATAGTCTGCATGATTCATCCTCCAGGCCCTTTCTTCACACTTTGATACAGCACTGGGTTGCAGGATCTTGCTGAACAGGTCATCCTGAGTCTGCTTCTTTCCCCTCCTTATCTGGCTCAAGTGTTGTCACAAATATAAAGGAATAACCACCTTTCCGTATACTGTGCTATAAAATCCCTCCTGGCCAGAGGCACCATCCTGTTACCTGTAAGGGTTAAGAAGCTCAGCTAACCTGGCTGGCACCTGACCCAAAGGACCAATAAGGGAACAAGATACTTTCAAATCTTGGGGGGAGGGGGCGGTGGAGGGAAAGGCTTTTGTTTGTGCACTTTGTTTACATGTTTGTTCTCTCTTGGGACTGAGAGAGGCCAGACAGAAATCCATCTTCTCCAACCCATCCTAATCCAAGTCTCCAATATTCCAACCAGTATAGGTAAGCCAGGCAAGGCGGATTAGTTTCTCTTTTGTTTTATGTGAATTTTCCCTGTGTTAAGAGGGAAGTTTATTCCTGTTTTCTGTAACTTTAAGGTTTTGCCCAGAGGGGGATCCTCTGTGTGTTTTGAATCTGAATACCCTGTAAAGTATTTTCCATTCTGATTTTACAGAGGTGATTCTTTTACCTTTTCTTTAATTAAAATTCTTCTTTTAAGAACATGATTTGATTGCTTTTTCATTGTTCTTAAGATCCAAAGGTTTGGGTCTGTGTTCACCTGTACAAATTGGTGAGGATTATTATCAAGCCTTCTCCAGGAAAGGGGGTGTAGGGCTTGGGGGGATATTTTGGGGAAAGACGTCTCCAAGTGGGCTCTTTCCCTGTTCTTTGTTTAAAACGCTTGGTGGTGGCAGCATACTGTTCAAGGCCAAGGCAAAGTTTGTACGTTGGGGAAGTTTTTAACCTAAGCTGGTAAGAATAAGCTTAGGGGGTTTTTCATGCTGGTCCCCACATCTGTACCCTAGAGTTCAGAGTGGGGAAGGAACCTTGCCAAGTGTGAAGGGAGAACCCCTCCAGGCCACAATGGCAGCAGCTATAGATAAACCATGCACAGATACCATTGTCAGCACAGGCACAATGAAAAGCAAAATTTAAGCTTCAGAACTCCCTTCTTTTGCTCCCCCAAAATTTTAAAGAAGACATGCTGATTGACACATCTGCTTGGGATGACTTGTGCACAACGCTGCTCACAGCACCTGCAGGGTGAATAGGGCCCGCAAGATGTGAGAGAAATGAGGAGGAAATTGCTTGGTTGCATAAAACTATGAGTATAGGGCAATGGCACTGGATATTGGCACCATTGTCCCACAGGTGGTGGTGATTTTAGCTGATATCTCACTCATGCAGGTAGCAAATACACAGAAAGCACAGCTGCTGCTGGCATCTCACAGCTGCCTGCACCTGTATGCTGCTAGTCTGTTAACTGCAACAGGGCCTGCCAAAGTTATCAGCGACTGGCGCGGGGAAAGCGTCTTATTGCGGAGACAGAAAATACACATTTAGCGACATGTTAGGACAACTCTGTCTGTGGCTTATTAAAAGTAATCGTAGCGACCAGAAACCCTTGCGAAGAAAGCTGTTCTCTTTTAGGAAATGCATCTTCATCTAAATTTCCTCCCTCAGACATTGCAGACATTTGTTATTGTTTGCTGCTTTCAGATCCCTTTCCTGTGCTTTTTTTTTTAAGCTATTGTACGGAGGCTTTTTCTTGGCTTGTTACTTTCTATTGATTATTTAAAAAATAAAACAAAAAGAGCGGCTATCTCTGGGACCTTGTATTTCTTCGATCTTGCACAATTGTACTAGAGCAGTGGTTCCCAAACTGGGGTTCGTGAAATGTTACAGGGGGTTCTCAGGGAAAAATTACCTAGTGGTGGACAGAGCTGTCCCTAGGGACCCTAGGCAGCATGGGGCTAGCAGCCCGGAGCCCCTGGACTTCCAAGAACTAAGCAGTTCAAAGCAAGGATATCTATCACACTGAGGAGATTTAAACTTCAAGACTCCTTATAAGAAATAGAATGGGAGGTGGATATTTTTTGCTGTTTTTAAAATTAAATAGGCAGCTAGTAATGTTTTTAAAATTATTATGAAGAACAAGTTTAAGCTTTGTTGTAACATGTGTTGTTTGCCTGGACTGCTCAAGACCTGAATGCTTGTGTAGGAGGAACTCTTTGAGTTGGCTTCTTAAATATCTTCATGCTGTTTCACATCTGATACTCCTTGATGAAACATAGGAGCCTTGTCTTATAATAGGCTTATTCAAAATGATACAAGCTACGAAAGTGAGATCTTGGAAGAGTGTTGCCGTTTTTATAATGTAATAAAAATACTGTAATGATAAATAATTAATAATAAATAGTGTGTAATAAGCATGCCATAAAAACAAATTTTATATTTCCAAGATCACTGCTTTTATAATTCATACTCGGGTAAAGGAGAGAATCCCTGGAAATATGCATTTTTAGGAGAGGGTTCGTGAGACTTGACATTTTAGTGAAAGGGGTTCACAGGTTGTTAAAGTTTGGGAACCACTGTACTAGAGAAAGATATTAGTGCTTTTTTTGGTCAAGCAAGTGTTAACAATAAGATCGTTTCATTTGAAGAAAATTCTGAAGTACATTAGCATAAAATTTCAGAATGCAGACATTTTTTACTTTTAATAGAATGTTCACATTAATATTAAAATATACTGGTTGATTGGCCTACTTATTTTGACACACTTATCTAAAGTTGGTTAAAAGTTTGATATTCTTCTATAGGTATGAACTGGGATTACAGGAATTAGTTAAAATATTTTTAAAAATTAATCCTATCCATTACAGTTTGATAAATATAGTATTGCCTTCTGAACAGGGATGGATAATAGCAGATTTTTATTTGAACTACTGTATGTTGTAGAGTTGAAAAATAACCAGTAAACCTTTTAAAATCTGAAACCTATATTAGTAGGCTTATTGGCTGTTAGAACACTGCTGGGTGTATACAAAGTTATATTCCCTTTTCAGGGACAGATCACTGTATATGCAAAGTTTGACAAAGATACTTACCTCCGAGAAGATGCTGAATGTTACTTTGTTTACAATGGATCCACTCAGAGACACATAACGTTTGCTGAGCGTATTAATGATAGTCTGCTTCAGTCCATCATTCCAGGTGAGCACTGTTTTTGTATCAAATTTTTATTTCTCTGTACTACCCCCACTTTCCTTTTTGATGTGAATTAAAATCTGATAGTTTGACATAGTTGTGTTTTCTTATTAAGTTTTTATAATGGGAAACGTGGTGCGGTGGGGTGGACTTTGGGGATGAGTTTGAGTGGTTAGTCTTGTTTCTGCCCTCTTGTGCCTTTTGCAACACTATATATTGTTTGCAATGGGGGAGCAGTACAGTGCATGTGGTCTTCAGATGTGACTTGATGATTAAGCCTCTGATGTCTACAAAACAAGCCAAGTCTTAGCCCAGGCCTTTTGCTATTGGACTTCTGAAGCCTGCATAACCCCTCTGTGTCAGTCTGTGGGCCGTCCCAGGATGTAGTGATTAAGATCTTCCAGTTCTTCAATCTTGGCTTGATCTGGGGATTTTACTGAGAATTATGAATTTGTCCAGGTCTGGGTTAAATGTGTGCTGCTCTGTGGCTTGCTGGGTATGGGGTTTTGTGGACAATTCCAGCCTGCATTGCATCATTTGACAAATGATGTGAAGAGATTATATTATGGGAGGTAGATCCAAGGAGGCAGCATTCAGGTTAAGTGCCTAGACTTGCCTCTGCATTTTAAGTATTTGTTTTTATGGCCTTGGCCTTTCAGTGTTGTTTCTTTGGGTTGTGGGGAAGGCAGAAAAAAGAATGAGAAACACATTTGTTGGTGAGCAAGTAAACCCTCTTGTTTCTGGTGGGGTAAGAAATGCCCATACTTATTTGACTTCTGGAATTATTGTGGCGCCCATGAATGTAGTGCTACATCAAGACCTGGACTGGAGTCACCTTGCAGCTAGGGCCACCATCCCTAAGAGCAGGACTGGGGAGCATCACTTCTTAATTCTCTTCTGATTTGAAGTCTTGTAGTAGGAAGTCATCAACACTTGTATTTGGAATATTGCCTAAGCTGATGATTTATGTGGAAGAGGAGTGGGATGCAAACATATGATACTGGTGCTTCACAAGGAAGGGTGTGAACTTGGACTAACCTGACACCCCATTTACTGCCTTAAAAAGAGATTATCTCCTTGGCTGCTATAATACGGAAACCAATTGGTTTTTAAAAAAATATGATTTGTGAACTTTCCGTTTGTAGCAAATAGCAGATATAAATACAATCTGCCAGTGCAGTAAGCTCTGCTTGTTACTTGCTCCTATTTACTTATGCAATAACTAGAGAAGATTTAGATTCAGAAAACAGGCAGTTGATGAAAAGGAAAAACTCTGTGCTGTCCCATGACTGCTTCTTTAATTCACTAAATGGGAAGAGATTATCATGGAATAAAATGGAAGAAATGTAATGTCATGTTTTATTCCAGGGTATCAAACTAATTTTTTTATAGAGGAATGAATTTGTTTTTAAATTGTTTGTGAACAAGAAATAAAAACATAGGGCCATAGACTACACTCAACCTGCTATCTATTCCTACAGAAGATAACGGGTGATTAAAACAAAGATTGTGGGTTGAATAGTCTTTATATTGTAACAAAACTTTACTAAGCAAAGGTTCCAAATAAAAGTTCTTTGTATCATTTTATGTTTAAAGACGACTGCTATCACTGTTCCTTATTTACTTGCCCATTTTCTTGTGTATTTAATTTACCTGATTTGTATGAACAGTAGTATGCAGAAATCAGATGCATATCTACTTTGTTTTAAAATCTACTCTTTAAAATAGTATCAGTAGGTTTCAGGGTTCACTCATGTGAGATATATAAGAACAGTGCACAACTCTTGTAGAGATATTTCTAAGACATCACATTTAGATAACTATCTTTGAAACTAACCCTGGGGTTTTCAAAAGAGCCTGAGGGAGTTGGGTGTCTAGGACAGTGGGCTCCTAACACAGCTGGGCACCTGTGAAAATTGCAGCCATAGATTGAAAACTTAAAATTGCTTTAAATCAGTGTTGTCAAAAATGTGGTTGCATAAATAGAGACATACATTTGTGGAAAGCTTCTGGGGAGGTCAGTGGATATAAAATCCATGTTTAAAAAAAATCCCAGTGCTCCCACTCCTTGTCCCTCAGGAATCCCTTTCTTTGCTGTCCTCATTTTTCTTGCTTCCGACCCAAAGAACTGTTTCCATGATCGGTGACAACAGTCTCACAAATAAAGGTGATCTATGATTTTGCTAGGAGAGCAGAAGGGAAGTATAGAAAAAGTTGCCATTGGGGGCGAGTCACCATCTATACTGGTCCTCTACTGAAAGTTGTGATTTTTCCATTTAGATGACTGTTGCATCTTTAATTTACATGCCAACAACTGCTACCCTTCAGGTGACACATCTGCTGCCCTGTCCATTCACTGCTCCCAGTTCTGTTCCCCCTTCCCTACTCCACTCATTGTGACCTAGCAGATGTGCTTTGGGCATGGGATTGGAGGTACCTAGCTGTGCTTGGTCCCAAAATGTGCATGCTGGGATCTGTTCATCTAGCACCCATGCTGAGATGCAGTCTGCCAATGACCACTTACCCATCTTCCACTTTCAATCCTGCTGATGAGTACTGAGGACTTTGCAGGGTAGAACCAAGACTGTCAAAGGAATTCTAGGACTCACATAATTTAAATTTACCATTTCATATCTCTTTTTTTTCTTTTCTTAAATTACTGTAGGTGTAGAAATGCCCTAAGCCACCTCATGCTTTTGAATTGGGGCACTCAGCACTTACTGTAATCTGAGATGTGTTTTTAAGCAGACCATCTTCAAGTACCCAGGACTGGAAATGCTGGTTTTGAAACCAAATACATCGATATAACTGGGAGGACATTTGTTAACAGTATAGTCAGTTTTAAATTTGTGACCAAAAGTGAGTGATAGATTCCCTTTAACAACTGGATTTAAATGGAGGGAAATAAAATAAAGCAACATCAGATGCATTTTCAAAGTATTTCTTAGGTTAAACAAGAGATGAGGGAAGAACAATATATATTCTAAAAGTAGCTAATGTGTTAATGATTGATCTACGTTATATTTCAGGCCATGGATGCCAAGAAACAGTTTCAGTCTCTGTGTTCATGTCCACGAAGGGATATTCACCTGTGACCCTGGGCTGCTGTTCTGTCACTTACAGACAGAATCTGTCTTGCAAGTTATCTCATTTTCTGGTTAGCCACTTTGACTGCGTCACTTCTACTAGTCACCAGACACTACTCAGTAAGTTTGGGCTAACTGTGGAAGATTTGCAGTCACTGGATCATGATATGATGCTGGCCATAGCTCATGAAGAGCTGCCACCTACATGGAACGTCCTTGGAAATTGTTCAGAAGACGGTAGGATTTTTCATTGAAAAGCTTTTAACTGTAATTTGCCTCTACCTGTACAATTCAAACTAGTGTTTGTGACCTTTCAAAGCAGATTCTACATCCCTGTGGTTTTATTTTACTGTTATGATGGGCAACTTACGTTTCAGAGAAGGAAAATCAAGGCTTCAGTTTGTTCCTGTATCATCATATTGTTATTGTAATTCAGTCTGTCAAAGAATCTTTTGTACCTTGACTCTCACTGTGAATTTAGTCCTTTTGATGAATAATGCCTGTCTACAACTGATGACAAATTTGGTGCTTCAAAAAAAACCTAAGGATTATTATAATGCTTGCTCAGCAGCACCGCTCTAGGCAGCACAATTGCCGGGGCGGCATTCCCTTTTTTGCTTCGGCAGTTGTGCTCTCGGAACTTAAGGCGGCAAATTTTTTGCTTGGGGCGGCAAAAAACCTAGAGCCGGCCCTGTTGCTGAGGAGCATGAACTTTTTCTTTAGACCCACAAAAAAAATTTATGATGTCATGAAACAGGCAAAATAATGTCACAGTACAGGAATTCTAACTAGTGACTATGCATATTGTTTACCACGGTACAATCAATAGCGATGCCTCGCTTAGGATTGCATTAGCCCCTTGAAGAATGCATATTCCATAAGTTTCAGGGCTACCCTATACAAGATGGACTCATCATTAATATATAAATATGCTCTGTTAGGGGAGCATGGGATTTTTTTAGTGGCCGGTTGTGTGCTGAGAGAATGTAGAATGAAAAATAACCATGGTACTTTATTTGAGCAGTATTACTAAAACTTTGTAATGAAATCAGGTGAAATGTCGGTTTCAGGTTTATTTACAAACACACAGCTAGGGTTAGGTTTGCTGAGAACATGAACTTTTTCTTTAGACCCAGCTGATTTATAGCTTTGCTTGTAAGCCATGTGAAACTTCATGGCTTCACGTGTTTTCCATTGATAATCTGGTACATTTGGCTGAGTTTTGTTTTGAGTATTTGAAATTGTTCAAAATTTGAGGACAAGCAACCCCATGTGAACCTAAGCTGAAAAAAGACATTTGGGAAACACAACCACTGAATTTCACCCCATTATATTTATTGCACTCTCTGGGTGTGAATTGTTTCAAGATTTTTCTAATTCCACCATGTGTGTAGATATTAGTGGATTTCATACTGCTCTGGGGTGTTCTTTTTGAAAAAAGGTTTTTCAGGAGATTGGAAATGGGTTTAATTCATAGGATTATTTTTCCCTACAAAATTTGATATTAGGGATATACCTGATTAGAGTTAAAAAATAGAGTGGCTTTTGTGGTGCATTGAATTAGTGCACATGTACGGAGAGTTGCTGGCTTAGGCAATAAGAAAGAGTGTGTTCAGTTGTTTCCTTCTCATGTGTAGTAAACATTGGTTCACATCACTAAACTACATTGTAGTTGAGCATAGTTTCTAATCAAGGGCTTGATCCAAGGCCACAGAAGGCAATGGGAATCTTCTCATTACTTCAGTGGGTTTCAGTTTTGGGTCCTAGCAAGGCCCATATCTAAAGAATCAGTAGGCATAGCTATATTCTGAGGTAGAAAGCCAGGGCTGTGTTGGGACACTTGCATGGCACCTGCCCACACTAAACGTGCTGCAGCTTCAGTTACTTCTACTAGGCCTACTGAGTTTTAAAGTCATAGGGTCATGAGACTGTCTCAGCCAGTATTCGGCACTCCTGTGAAAATAGCACCTTCCATCTAAATATCACTGGACTCTTCCTTTAATTTTTAGTTACTGTCCAGCAAGTTCACTTCAAAATGCTCCTTTCATTCCGAATATTGCACTACTCACTACCAGAAGAGTCTGAAAGGGCTTCACTTTACCTTTTGTTTTCATGCCTTTTGCACTTGCTTTCCACTTCGTTTTAGACTGACAAGCCTCAAATGCAGTGATAAAGCTGGGAAATGTGTCCCAACTACTGCATTAAATGTAATTGTTTGAAATATGTGATCACTTTGCCCCAAATGTGTTTCATTATCAGTTATGTTGTGTGGATACTTTCTATGTTTTAGATTTTCCCTGTTATCTGTGTTTCTGTCTTAGCCAGTAACTAATGGTCAATAGCTAGTCCAGGGGTGGACAAACTTTTTGGCCTGAGGGCCACATTGGGGTTCCGAAACTGTATGGAGGGCTAGGTAGGGAAGGTGGTGCCTCACCAAACAGCCTGACTCCTGTCCTCTGACTGCTTCCGTCAGAACGTCTAACCCAGCCAACCCCTCCTGCTCCTTGTCCCCTGACCGCCCCCTCCTGGGACTTCCTGCCCCTTATCCAACCCCCCCGCCCCCTTACCATGCCGCTCAGAGCACCAGGACTGGCAGCTGTGCTGCCCGGCCGAAGCCAGCCACGCTGCCGCGCAGTGTAGAGCACTGTGGCAGGCTGGAGGCTCTCACAGCTGTGCTGCCTGGCAGGAGCTCGCATCCCCGCTGCCCAGAGCGCTGGTGGCACGGCGAGCTGAGGCTGCGGGGTAGTGGGGACAACAGGGGAGGGGCTGGGGGCTAGCCTCCCCGGCCAGGAGCTCGGGCTGGGCCGGACAGTCCCATGGGTCGTAGTTTCCCCACCTCTGAGCTAGTCCATCCTCCTTGAAGACCACATGGAAGCATCAGCATATGCAGGATCCCTTCCACCTATGCATGGTGAACTGTTCTGAGCACATAACAGCTTTACTTAAAGTTCTGTTCTGACTTCCCGTTTGTTTCTGGGTACATTTCAAGGCAGTGGTGACAGTCTCTAATGTGGTACTTATCTATCTGTGAAACCACCTCTCACCTTATACCTGTATCATGGCTGTTAAAATTAGCAGTGATTCTCTTTTTGCTGGTTCCTGAATAAAATTCCCCACAATTGGTAGCACAATTGGTGAGGGACCTCACTTCTATAGTCAGGAATGTAGTACTGCAAGGGCGTGAATTGTATTTATTTGGCAAGATAGGGTACATTCTTCTCTATATATGTGCAAATCTTTTGCTAACACTAATAGGAATTACATACATAAATCAATAAGAGAATATATCTTTCCACTCAGGAAAATGAACTCTGATTTACTCCTGTTGATCCCTTCTGATTTGGAATGTCCTGAACAGCTTTTCTCACAGTGCCATTATTCTATACAGCTGTCTTTTTTTTTTTTTTTTTGCTCCAGGGTATGTACACCAGTGTAGCTACAGCTCTGCAAACCCCACATTGTAGGTGCACTGCAATGGTAAGATGGACCTTGCACCAAGGTGACTTGCTCTGCTAACTTACTGATGTAAATTGCACCAGTGCAATTCCTGTTTGTACTGTTGCAGTGTCTCTGCATCATGGACATTTGTATTAGCTATATTGTTGTAGTTATACTGGGTTGCTTTTTCATAACCTATCTGAGCTCTCTTATTCTTGACCCTTTTTAGCACGTGCTCCAATGAAAAATGTCTGAATGGGTCCCTTATTGTTCATTATTTGCATTTCATTTGTGCCTGGGGACCCCTCTCCAAACATGGATCTGGGTCTCATTGTGCTAGGCTTTGTGTGAACAGCCAACCAAAAGGTAGTTCTTATCCAAAAGAGCATGTAATCAAAGTTGTCAGGGAACATTTTTCTCACACTACTTGACGAGTTTACAAATTTCTGAGCAGCATTTTGTGTGTGTGCGTGCGCACATAGAATTATAGGACTGGAAGGGACCTTGAGAGGTCATCTAGTCCAGTCCCCTGCACTCATAGCATATATGCTGATTGACTTTATTTGTGCCAACTTCTTTGTCTACACTGCATGTTTTTTTCCTTTTCCCTTCACTGTGTCCTTTTCCTCTCATTTCTATGTGTATGGTTTTATTTTGTTTCTTATGTTTTTTTTAAAAAATTCTTGTATAACTAATACCTTACCTTCCTCTTATCCCAGGCTGAGAACTGCTAATATACATGATTTGTTCACTAATTGGTTGCTTATCAGTTACTGTAAGAGTACCCACGTTAGGACTACACATTTATCAGACAAAAGAACTGTTTGTTTGAATTGTTAGGTTTTCAAAGGGCTGCTGTTATCTATTTCCAGAGTGTTTATTCAAAGAAAATGACTTTAGAATGACATTGATGAAGGAAATTATTCTACCTTATGGTGTTTTTGGACCTCATTTTTTTAATGAGTATTTAGAAACATATGGTTTGATGGAAATACAGTCAAAAGAATAATTTATTCATAAGAGTTTTGGTATTTGGAACCAGTTCTTGTAATCCCTTTGTAAGTGTATAAAATGGGTTGGATAAAGGGAGGAATTGAATTGGCTACTGAATGTTCTAAACAATCCAGGAATTTAATACAATCACACAGGTCAGAACTTGTTAACCGCGTTATTTAAACTTGAAAAAAGGAACAGTTAATAAAAACATGATCCTTTCAGGAAGCATAAATTATTATTGTAATATGTGGCTGTTTGTACACACAGAAAGCAATGTCACCAGCTACCCACATACATAATACATGAGGGGTCATGATGTTCTGCTTCACAGTTGCAACCAGAGCTAAGGGAGACTCCATGCGTTCAAATACCACCCCCCCTTTTTTTTTATATGTAGCCTTTATTTCTGAAAAAGAAACCCTGCAGGATGCTATTCACTAATGTGGACTAAGGCACAGCATTTTGTTAGAACTGGACAAAAAATGAGAAAATGTTTCTCTTTTTGGTCAATTTTTTTCAAAAAATTGGATTTTTTCAAGCAGCTCTAGAATTCATATTTTAAAATACTTCCTGCGATAGGTACTTTTTATTCCCTTTATAGAAAACCCCTGTAGAGCAGAATAGAGATTAAGGGCTCTGTAGAAATTGCTGAAAAAAACCTATCAGCCCAAATTGACCCGTCTCATGGGCAAAAACCTGTGGGAGAGGTCTGGGCCAGGTGAGGAAATCTCCGGAAAGATCCCTGCACAACGTGTCCCCTATTTTGTTGGTGGGGTAGAATTTGTGGGGACTGTGGGACTCACCCATACATTTTGAAAACCCATGGGTGATGGATGGATGTTCTCAGGGGTCTGCTACAGGGTGGAGTTAAGATTGTCTGGATGACTGTAAATGTGCTATTAATGTAATAAGAACATTTCTACTTCCTTTGTCACAAACTATAATAATTTTCAAGATAAATAATGTTCTTTAAAGTTTGGAACCATTAGTAGAAGCAACATAATTTTCTCTTTCTTAATTTTCATGAATGTTATTCACCTTGAAAATCAATTATAGATATAGCAAAGGAAGTAGCCTATGCTCATATTTAATTTTCTAGCATAAACAATTTCCTATTTCATAAATATGTCATAATTATTTCTTAGGAATAGCTCTGTATGAGAAGCTGGTAGAGAATTCATACCCATTGCATTTATCATCTGCTTTTCTGAACAGTATTCATTATTTCGTGACGTTTTAGATTTTATCTACTTTTCTTTGTTTACTGGCATAATTCTCTTTACTAGTACTTCCTGTGATAGTAGCCATTCCTGATAAATCTGTTATTCACACCCAGTTTATCCACATTGTATCCTTGCTCTAAATTGAACAAAAAAATTGTGTACATGACTTTCTCACTTAATTTGTGTTTAAAATTTGGTATTTTGAGAAAGAAAGGTGGAGGAAATGGCAAAACACATGTATTCTCCTTCAAGGATTTGGGGAAATATTGGGAATACTGGATGCATAATTTAGTTAGCGTGGAAGATATTTCTGGTATCCCCCACTCCATATCCTACCCCATTTCAGATTTTAAAGGGCTGTTCGAAAAGGGATTGGACATTTGTAGAAATAACAAAAATTTTGAGAGGTTTCAGAGTAGCAGCCATGTTAGTCTGTATTCGCAAAAAGAAAAGGAGTACTTGTGGCACCTTAGAGACTAACAAATTTATTTGAGCATAAGCTTTCGTGAGCTACAGCTTACTTCATCGGTTGCATTCAGTGGAAAAAATAGTGGGGAGATTTATATACATAGAGAACATGAAACAATGGGTGTTACCATACACTCTGTAACGAGAGTGATCACTTAAAGTGAGATATTACCAGCAGGAGAGCGGGGGGGGAGGAAGGACTTTTTGTACTGATAATCAAGGTGGGCCATTTCCAGCAGTTGACAAGAACGTCTGAGGAACAGTGGGGATTGGAATAAACATGGGGAAATAGTTTTACTTTGTGTAATGACCCATCCACTCCCAGTCTCTATTCAAGCCTAAGTTAATTGTATCCAGTTTGCAAATTAATTCCAATTTAGCAGTCTCTCGTTGGAGTCTGTTTATGAAGTTTTTTTTGTTGGCACCCTGACAGCAGGATTGTCCGGCTATGTAGACTCCTTCCTCAGGCCCTATGCTACCAGCACTCCCAGCTATCTTCGAGACACCCTGACTTCCTGAGGAAACTACAATCCATTGGTGATCTTCCTGAAAACTATCCTGGCCACTATGGATGTAGAAGCCCTCTACACCAACATTCCACACAAAGATGAACTACAAGCCGTCAGGAACAGTATCCCCAATAATGTCATGGCAAACCTGGTGGCTGAACTTTGTGACTTTGTCCTCACCCATAACTATTTCACATTTGGGGACAATGTATACCTTCAAATCAGCGGCACTGCGATGGGTACCCACGTGGCCCCACAGCATGCCAACATTTTTATGGCTGACTTAGAACAACGCTTCTTCAGCTCTTGTCCCCTAATGCCCCTACTCTACTTTCGCTACATTGATGACATCGTCATCATCTGGACCCATGGAAAAGAAGCCCTTGAGGAATTCCACCATGATTTCAACAATTTCCATCCCACCATCAACCTCAGCCTGGACCAGTCCACACAAGAGATCCACTTCTGGGACACTACGGTGCTAATAAGCGATGGTCACATAAACACCTATACCGGAAACCTACTGATCGCTATTCCTACCTACATGCCTCCAGCTTTCATCCAGACCACACCACACGATCCATTGTCTACAGCCAAGCTCTACGATACAACAGCATTTGCTCCAACCCCTCAGACAGAGACAAACATCTACAAGATCTCTCTCAAGCATTCTTACAACTACAGTAACCACCTGCTGAAGTGAAGAAACAGATTGACAGAGCCAGAAGAGTACCCAGAAGTCACCTACTACAGGACAGGCCCAACAAAGAAAATAACAGAACGCCACTAGCCACCACCTTCAGCCCCAACTAAAACCTCTCCAACGCATCATCAAGGATCTACAACTTATCCTGAAGGACGACCCATTGCTCTCACAGATTTTGGGAAACAGGCCAGTCCTTGCTTACAGACAGCCCCCCAATCTGAAGCAAATACTCTCCAGCAACCACACAACAGAACCACTAACCCAGGAACCTATCCTTGCAACAAAGCCTGTTGCCAACTGTGTCCACATATCTATTCAGGGAACGCCATCATAGGGCCTAATCACATCAGCCACACTATCAGAGGCTCATTCACCTGCACATCTACCAATGTGATATGTGCCAGCAATGCCCCTCTGCCATGTACATTGGTCAAAGTGGACAGTCTCTACGTAAAAGAATAAATGGACACAAATCAGACATCAAGAATTATAACATTCAAAAATCAGTTGGCGAACACTTCAGTCTCTTTGGTCACTCGATTACAGACCTAAAAGTTGCAATTCTTCAACAAAAAAGCTTCAAAAACAGACTCCAACGAGAGTCTGCTGAATTGGAATTAATTTGCAAACTGGATACAATTAACTTAGGCTTGAATAGAGACTGGGAGTGGATGGGTCATTACACAAAGTAAAACTATTTCCCAATGTTTATTCCACCACTCACTGTTCCTCAGACGTTCTTGTCAACTGCTGGAAATGGCCCACCTTGATTATCACTACAAAAGGTCCGCCCCCCACTCTCCTGCTTGTAATATCTCACCTTAAGTGATCACTCTCGTTACAGTGTGTATGGTAACATCCATTGTTTCATGTTCTCTGTGTATATAAATCTCTCCACTGTATTTTCCACTGAATGCATCCGATGATGTGAGCTGTAGCTCACGAAAGCTTATGCTCAAATAAATTTGTTAGTCTCTAAGGTGCCAAAAATATTGAGAGTTACAGTTGCTAGTGCTAATAAATTTTGAAACAGGCTTCATATTTCAGTGGTTAAGCCAGTCTCTGACTACTGAGGATTAGAAGGTTTCTTGCATCTTCCTCAGAAACATCTGGTACTGACCTCTGATGGAGATGGGCTATTGAACTGGATGGGCCTTGGGTCTGCTCCATTATGGCAGTTTCTATTTCTTCTCGGTATTTGTTTTTGAGTTCCTAAACTCTCTGCATTAGGCACATTTTCAATGCTCAGTAGACAATAACAGCAATAATAATAAGCTAGACAACTTCTGAGTGTTTGGCTACTATAGAAACGGAAGGGAAATATCATTCTGCTAACAGACTCCTTGTGTTGCCTCACAACTTGTTGGAATTACCCAAACAAGCAAATATAACTGAAGCTGTGGCTACACTAGAAAAGGTTTGATGGCATAGGAGCAAACCCTCGTAGTGCAGATGCAACAAACAAGGGCTTTTGCTAATATAGCATATCTCTGTTCCCTGAGTGAAATAAACTATACAGGCAAAAGAGCTATTATGTTGTATAACTGTAGCTACACTAGTTGCATTTGCTGGGATAGAAATGCCACAAAAATTTTGTACCTGTAACTGACATTGCTATACTGGGAAAAGTTTCTAGGGTACATTTGGCCTGTGTCTGAAATCCCCTGATAACTGCATGCGGGAGATTCTGTGCTGTGCCTCTGTTATTATTAGGGCCCTACCAAATTCACGGTCCATTTTAGTCATTTCATGGTCATAGGATATTTTTAAAGTGTAATTTTCATGATTTCAGCTATTTAAATCTGAAATTTCATAGTGTTGTAATTGTAGGGATCCTGACCGAAAAAGGAGTTGTGGAGGGGTTGCAAGGTAATTGTAGGGGGTTGCTGTACTGCTACCCTTACTTCTGTGCTGTTGCTGCTGGCGGAGGCGCTGCCTTCAGAGCTGGGCAGCTGGAGAGTGGCGGCTGCTGGCTGAGAGCCCAGCTCTGAAGGCAGAGCCATTGCTGGCAGCAGCGCAGAAGTAAGGATGGCCTGGTGTGGTATTGCCACCCTTACTTCTGCACTGCTGCCTGCAGAGCTGGACCCTCAGTCAGTGACTGCTACTCTCTGGCCACCCAGCTCTGAAGGCAGCACAGAAGTGAGGATGGCAACACCGCGACCCTCCTAAAATAACCTTGTGAACCCCCACCCCCATAACTCCCATTTGGGTCAGGACGCTCTAATTTGAGAAACGTTGGTCTCCCCCTGTGAAATCTGTACAGTATAGGGTAAAAGCGCACACAAGACCAGATATCACAGGGGGAGAGCAGATTTCACGGTCTGTTTCAGGGTTCCTTCCCCACTCTGAACTCTAGGGTACATATGTGGGGACCCTCATGAAAGACACCCTAAGCTTATTCTTATCAGCTTAGGTTAAAAACTTCCCCAACGTACAAACTTTGCCTTGGCCTTGAACAGTATGCTGCCACCACCAAGCGTTTTAAACAAAGAACAGGGAAAGAGCCCACTTGGAGACGTCTTTCCCCCAGAATATCCCCCCAAGCCCTACACACCTCCTTTCCTGGGGAGGCTTGAGAATAATATCCTAACCAATTTGTTACAAAATCATCAAAGACCCAAACCCCTGGATCTTGGAACAATGGAAGAATCAGTTAGGTTCTTAAAGGAAGGATTTTATTTAAAAAAAAAAGAAAGGCAAAGGTCATCTCTGTAAAATCAGGATGGAAAATACTTTACAGGGTATTCAGATTCAAAACACAGAGGATCCCCCTCTGGGCAAAACCTTAAAGTTACAGAAAACAGGAATAAACCTCCCTCTTAACACAGGGAAAATTCACATAAAACAAAAGAGAAACTAATCCGCCTTGCCTGGCTTACCTATACTGGTTGGAATATTGGAGACTTGGATTAGGATGGGTTGGAGAAGATGGATTTCTGTCTGGCCTCTCTCAGTCCCAAGAGAGAACAACCACGTAAACAAAGTGCACAAACAAAAGCCTTTCCCTCCACCACCCCCTCCCACAAGATTTGAAGGTATCTTGTTCCCTTATTGGTCCTTTGGGTCAGGTGCCAGCCAGGTTAGCTGAGCTTCTTAACCCTTTACAAGTAACAGGATGTTGCCTCTGGCCAGGAGGGATTTTAGAGCACTGTATACAGAAAGATGGTTACCCTTCTTTTTATATTTATGACAGTCCATGATGCATTTTTCATAGCCGGGAATTTGGTAGGGCCCTAATTATCATCCTCATACAGGAATTTGCTATACCTATATAAAGCACCTCTGTACTCATATAACTATGTCCACGTTAGGGGTTGCTTTAGGAATTGGAGAGTCCTATGGCAGAATTTAGACAAGTCCTGGTGAGGCTGTTCTATGGGCCTCAGCACTGCACAGACTCACTGCAATACCATAAGAACATAAGAATAGCCCTACTGGGTCAGACCAAAGGTCCATCTAGCCCAGTATCCTGTCTTCCAACAGTGGCCAGTGCCAGGTGCCCCAGAGGGAATGAACAGAACAGGTAATCATCAAGTGATCCATCCTGTCGCTCATTCCCAGCTTCTGGCAAACAGAGGTTAGGAACAGCATTCCTGGCCATCCTGACTAATAGCCATTGATGGACCTATCCTCCATGAATTTATCTGGTTCTTTTTTGAACCCTGTTATGGTCTTGGCCTTCACAACATCCTCTGGCAAGGAGTTCCACAGGTTGACTGTGCGTTGTGTGAATATATACTCTCTTTTATTTGTTTTAAACCTGCTGCCTATTAATTTCATTTGGTAACCCCTTGTTCTTGTGTTATGAGAAATAGTAAACAACACTTCCTTATCTACTTTCTCTGCACCAGTCATGATTTTGTAGACCTCAATCATATCTCCCCTTAGCCGTCTCTTTTCCAAGCTGAAAAGTCCCAGTCTTATCAATCTCTCCTCATATGGAAGCAGTTCCGTACCCCCAGTCATTTTTGTTGCCTTTTTCTGAATCTTTTCCAATTCCAGTACATCTTTTTTGAGATGGGATGACCACATCTGTACACAGTATTCAAGAAGTGGGCGTAGCATGGATTTATATAGAGGCAACATGATATTTTCCGTCCTGTTATCTATCCCTTTCTTAATTATTCCCAGCATTCTGTTTGCTTTTTTGACTGCCGCTGCACATTGAGTGGATGTTTTCAGAGAACTATCCACAATGACTCCAAGATCTCTTTCTTGAGTGGTAACAGCTAATTTAGATCCCATCATTTTTTATGTGTAGTTGGGATTATGCTTTCCAATGTGCATTACTTTGCATTTATCAACATTAAATTTCATCTGCCGTTTTGTTGCCCAGTCACCCAGTTTTGAGAGATCCTTTTGTCACTCTTCATAGTCTGCCTGGATCTTAACTATCTTTAATAATTTTATATCATCTGCAAATTTTGCTACCTCACCGTTTATCCTTTTTTCCAGATAATTTATGAATACGTTGAATAGGACTTGTCCCAGAACAGACCCCCGGGGGACACCACTATTTACCTCTCTCCGTTCTGAAAAATGATCATTTATACCTACCCTTTGTTTCCTATTTTTTAACCAGTTACCAATCCATGAGAGCACCTTTTCTCTTATCCCATGCAGCTTACTTTGCGTAAGAGCCTTTGGTGAGGGACCTTGTCAAAGGCTTTCTGAAAATCTAAGTACACTATATCCACTGGATCCCCTTGGTCCACATTCTTGTTGACCCCCTCAAAGAATTCTAGTAGATTGGTGAGGCATGATTTCTCTTTACTAAAACCATGTTGACTCTTCTTCAACAAATTATGTTCATCTGTATGTCTGACAATACTGTTCTTTATTATAGTTTCAAGCAGTTTGCCTGGTACTGAAGTCAGGCTTACAGGCCTGTAATTGCCGGGATCACCTCTGGAGCCCTTTTTAAAAATTGGCATCACATTAGCTATCCTCCAGTCATCAGGTACAGAAGCTGATTTAAATGATAGGTTACAGACTACTGTTAGTAGTTCTGCAATTTCACATTTGAGTTCCTTCAGAACTCTTGGATGAATACCATCTGGTCCTGGTAGCTTATTGCGGTTTAATTTATCAGTTTGTTCCAAAACCTTCTCTAATGATACCTCAATCTGGGACAGTTCCTCAGATCTGTCACCTAAAAAGAATGGCTCAGGTTTGGAAATCTCCCCCACATCCTCAGCCGTGGATAGGAGGCCTTGCTCCCCAAACACCCCCTTTGCTAGGGCTTGTGCGTGGTCCTCAAGAGGCAGCCTTACAGCCATTTTCTGCAGTGCCTGCACCAGGGAAATCCTTCCACAGCGCAAGCTATCGATTTTTAGGGCCATTTGTGCCACTCCGGCCCTTTTACACTGTGTGTGTGTGTGTGTGTGTGTGTGTGTGTGTGTGTGAGAGAGAGAGAGAGAGAGAGAGAGAGAGAGAGAGTCTCACCCCATATGACTTGGTTGGAAGAACTAGTGAGAATTAATATCTTGACGGAATCAGTTTTCTTGATACTTTCCAGGCTGTTTGCTGGTTTCAGAAAAAAAAGTTGATTGATGTAATCTTAGACATGTTAGAATGATCTCTGAGAAAATATCAGTTTAGATTCCTACTTTAACTGCAATGCCTAGAATGTCAGAGACCAATATTCAGGCTGTTTGAATGAGCATTTATCCAAACTATATGCACTATTTAGATAGATTAAAGGATGTTGTTTGATAGATGAATGATAGGCTAAAAGATGCTGTAGCCTGCACTACCCTTAGGAATGAGGGATAAGCGACCTATCTCAAAAAATGGAAGATCCAATAGGGAGGACTATGGATCAATATTGGACAAACAGAAGTCATCCAATCTAATCACATGGCACTAACCAAGAACCAGCTATGATTAGTCCCACTGAAATCAACTAACATGACTATTCACAGTATGTAAAGATAAGTATGTGTGTAAGTTTTTCAGGACTGCGGTATACTGAAGAACATTTTATAAACAATCTCTTTATCCAATATAAAGGCCTGACAATGCATTAGGAGTTCATAGGAAGATGGAGCCAGGAAAAACTGGAATCTGTCAGCCTGTTGTGGTCTCCGTCGTCTCTTCAAGTTACAAGTCTGGAGTTTTCAGTCTCCTTCCAGGAAATGAATGAAGTTCATAGCCCAGAAAGAGCTTAGTCATTTCTGTCAGAGAGAAGTATTTGTTTTGTTCTTTTATTGTTTTGGACGGAGGAAGGGATTCAGGTGCAAGTAAAAACAAAAGGATTTATTTAATGTTTAAAACAGATTGTTTGGCTCAGATTTTTATCAGTCGAACACAGTGTTTTGGCAGCAGAATCTACATCTGATGCAAAACAAGGTCTAGCTGGCATATCCCCTCCCCAACACCATCTGCTTTGCAGCATCTAGGCCTTTATTAAACAACTGCCATATTCTTATGCTTAGAAATGGTTGAAAACTTTCATTCAGATCTTGGAGGGGAGGGGGAATAGTTCTTTAATGAAAAATGACCTTTTCTCAAAACTGAAAACTTAAGCGTTTGCCTTTTCAAATCTTTCCATTTTTTAATCTAAACTTTCCCCAGTCTTATCTTTTCTTTTCTTCTCCTTTTTGCAACTGAATGCAATACAATGAATGATGCTCAGGTTCGTGTTTTTTTTTCTCCCACCCTCTCTTTCATTTTTCTTTCTTTCTTCATTTTTCCTTTTGCCAGTCAGTAAATTTTCAAAACTTCCTCAAGTTCTCCCATGCTGCCGTCACTTGGTGTGAGTTTTGGAGTGAGTCTTTGAGCACTGAGCAGTCAGAATTTAACCCTTGGTATGGAAGCAGATTATCTTTCATCTTCTAAGAAGGCATGAAAATCCAGGATTATTAAACCTATTAAAATATAGTGATAAAACAGGATAGTGTCCATTTAAGCATTATTATTTTTCAAGGCAGAAAAAAAAAATAGACTAGGGTGGCCATGGCCATTCTCAAGTCCTCTGAGATGTGCTTAGATGATATGGCATGGAAAGACTCATTTCCTCTTTGTTCTGGGTGGTATTTGTTGTCGTCCCTAACTTTTCACAAGTGATTAGTTCATCAATTCAGAGTACCTTGCTTTTTGGGGACTTTTAAAGGAGCTCAGTATTGTGAAAAATCAGGCACAAGGTGTCTCAGGGTGGGTCACCCAAAAATTGGGGCACCCAAGCACAGTGGTCACTTTTGAAAACTTCCACACAAATAGTAGTAACTACCTAGCTTACCTTAAACTTAACCTAAGGAATGATTTTTTTAAAATTTCATTTTTCCTTCCCCGAGTGCAATTATAGCGGGCTTTGTTTTTATTACAGAGCCAGGTGCGTTGTTCAAAGTGTTTTCTTTAAGTGGTATAGGGTGATTAATGTTGAGCCAGTCATGAAGTTTGACTGGCCGAATTATCATGTGATTTTTAAGTACTAAGTGCCTTATAATATAAAACATATTTTTGTATGTCTTGAAGATGCAAATAGATAAGTTACCACAATGCCTATAGTAAGTTATAAAAGATGTCATTATAGGGCAAGGGACTGTTCACTGTATTGATGGTAGAATCTGTCCCACGCTCAATTTTGAGTCACTGTAGTCTGTTGTTACAGTGATTGCACTGGTTGATTCAGCAGTATTCTTGGGTAATATAATTATTTGCTTCTTTCACCAACTATCCTCTCTCTCTTTTGAGTCATCTTTCTGTCACTCTATTTGTTGTAACTATTGTGGTGGGGCATAAATTTTACAAACTGTGCTGCTCTTTGTTAATGGATTATTTACACACACACTCTCTCACACACACACACACACACACACACACACACACACACACACACACACACACGGATCACACCTTTCCATTGTCATTGGTGGAACGGTAACCTATGATTGTGCTCAATTTTCACGGTCATTTAGAATATAACTGGAAGGGATCTCGAGAGGTCATCTAGTCCAATCTCCTGCATTCATGGCAGGACTAAGTATTATTTAGACCATTCCTGACAGGTGTTTGTCTAACCTGCTCTTAAAAATCTACAGTGATGGAGATTCCACAACCTCCCTAGGCAATTTATTCCAGTGCTTAACCACCCTGACAGTTAGGAAGTTTTTCCTAATGTCCAACCTAAACCTCTCTTGCAATTTGAGCCCATTGCTTCTTGTCCTGTCCTCAGAGGTTAAGAACAACATTTTTTCTTCCTCCTCCTTGTAGCAACCTTTTACATACTTGAAAACTGTTATCCTGTCCCCTCTCAGTCTTCTCTTTTCCAGACTACACAAACCCATTTTTTTCAATCTTTCCTCATAGGTCATGTTTTCTAGATCTTTAATCATTTTTGTTGCTCTTCTCTGGACTCTCTCCAATTTGTCCACATCCTTCCTGAAATGTGGTGTCCAGAACTGGACACAATACTCCAGTTGCGGCCTAATCAGTGTGGAGTAGAGCAGAAGAATTACTTCTCGTCTCTTGCTTACAACACGCCTGCTAATACATCTCAGAAAGATGTTCGCTTTTTTTGCAACAGTGTTACACCGTTGATTCATATTTAGCTTGTGGTCCACTCTGACCCCCAGATCCCTTTCTGCAGTACTCCTTCCTAGGCAGTCATTTCCCATTTGGTATGTGTGAAACTGATTGTTCCTTCCTAAATGGAGTACTTTGCATTTGTCCTTAGTGAATTTCGTCCTATTTATTTCAGAAAAATAGATTTACTTGGCGAGATTATGTTTACATTGAATTGTATAAACCAGTGGGTCTAAAATGAGATTTTTGTTCCTTTGGACTTTGATGATTGTTGTTATGAGGACTGTAGACTGACTAAACTGAAATATCAAACATATTAATAGTTCTAGCCATTCATTTAACTCCATGTTGAAATCAGAGTGCAAGATGCTGGTCAGAGGAAAATATTTTGAGGAGTTTGCAGGCACAGTGCAGTCTCTGATTAAAGGTTCACTCCACAATTGATTAGTTCAGTCTGTAGTCTTGGATTCCTTGCTCTGCTGAGCTCTCTCAGAGCAATGGCTGTGAGTGGAGTTTTCCACCATCTCCAGTTGTATAGGACACTCAGTCCCACCCTGTTGGATGAAGACCTGGCCTCAGTTATTCATGCCTTCATCACCTCTCGGCTGGACTACAGCAATATGCTATACCTGGGCATGAAACGTTCAGCACTTAGGAAACACCAACTAGTACACCATGTTGCAGTGTGTCTCCTTAACAACACAGGCTACTGTGAGCACATCGCACCTGTCCTCCACTCTCTGCACTGGCTTCCCATAGAATCCCAAGTTCAGGGTCTCCCAGTCCTTATCTTTAAAGTGTTCCATGGCTTGGGCCCAGCATACCAGTTAAAGCTCTAGGATGAAGACTGTGATTGTCAGCTTCACTCCTCTGGCATAATGGAACTCTCAACAATAGGAGTAAAGCTCACCCGTGCCAGAGACCGAAACTTCTTCAGGCCAAGACTGTAGAATGAACTCCCTCAGGAGCTACAGACTATCACAAACCTCACCACTTCCTGCTCTCAGTGCGAGGCATATTTGTTTGATCTTTCCCCTCTCTCCTGCCCCCCCCAATGTAAACACATAGCAACAGGTATATTTAACAAAATCAACCTCCACTACACACTCTTCTCTCTCTGATTAGAGGATGAGAGAACAACCAGCATGTGACAGATGTGTGGTCACATTGCTTAATCTACTACGGGAAGGTACTCAGATACTATGGTGATAGATGCACTCTTAAAAACCTGCGTAGAACAGAATGGAAGTAGAATCTGAGCTGCAGGCCCGCTTTTTTTATTTTTTTAATTTGCTGCCTGAGCATTTTCTTTATGAAGTGTGAGGGTAGGACGTGAGGGAAAGAGACTCAGTCTGTCTTGTTCACTGTTTCTTTTAAGCTTCACCTTTCATTGACCTGGATGTTTACATGTGAAAAAGCAGAGAACAAAGAGGCAGGTGAGAGGAAAAACAGGCAGGTGAAGCAACCACGTTGAAATGAAAGAAATGCATCCTGTACATTTTATGTGCATGTCTGCATCATTAAGAATCTTTTGCTGTATTTATAAACAGCCTTACTGGATAAATCACATGCCTTGTAAACAAACTGCTTTAGATTCTTGGTCCCAGCTGTGGCTGTTTTGTGCTGTTGAGGCCATGTGAAGCAGCACCTTGTTGTTTACAATTTGTAGTATAGTAGATCCTAGAGGGCCCAGTCAGCAATTAGGGTCCCGTTGTGCTAGATGCTGTACACACGGAGAGAGTTGAGATGTAGAAAATACAGACTCCGACTCCAAGCATTTTCTTTAACTTTTGGAATAAGTGGATCTTTGGACTATATGTATTTTCTATTTGCACAGACTTTAAAAAGATTTGTATGATGCTTACTAACAAATACACATATGTGTTTAAAATTTTTAGAGTCTAATCGCAAAGAAACGCTGCTTCATCTCACAGTAAGATTGGGCTTGGTTAAACTCTCACAATTCCTGTTATCTCAGCCTGGTGGGCCATTGGCATTAGCTTTACCTAATGAATCTGGAGCAACACCATTAGATTTGGCTTTCCAGAATGGGCACTCCAGACTTGTTGAAATCTTCATGAAGTGAGTGTAATGGCCCGTTACCTCTGTTAAGCTATTAACCATTAAAACTGAACAGCAAAATGTTTATTTCAAAATAGTTTAAACTGAATGTTTGTTTCTGTTCTGTTGGTTGAACAGTGTTGTGTTTTAGGTGTGAAATCTTGTATTTCTTGTTAAAAATAAGGGTTTCATGTATATCTTCCATTCTATATCTGTGGCAAAATTTGGTAACATTTTTAACCGTAATATAATGGCAATCATATGAATCTAAACTTGCTTTAAACTCTGGGTTGATTAGATATTTACATGAGGGAATTTTTATTTTTCCTTTTTGGAGTAAATAGTTTAGGTTTGGCATCTGACTTAAGTCTGTTGCTTTAAGAATTAATATTTTAAAAATACCACTGTTTATTTTGGATTTGTGGGACCTCATCACAACATTGTACAGTAGCATGTAGTCATTTTTCCATGATTATCTGAGTGTTTATAGCCTTTAATATACTTTTCTAGTCTGAAAAGTCATGTAGAAATGACACCCTTTTTTACTCCTGTGAGCTGATCCCTCTGTATAGCCAGAGTTATATCTGCTTAATTTAATGACAAAAATACATTTTTACTGTTGTTAGTCTTGCAGTACCAATGTGGCAAAAAGGAGGGAATTGTGTGGTGTTCCTTTTTGTGCATCAGCAAAATTGTTTATTAAGTCCCAATTACAAGTTTTGGTGGGGAAAAAGGGTGTTATAAAAATCTGTTATTCATAGAAATGCTTCATGAAATGGGAAGATAAATTGAAAACTGCTTTTTGGGTAACTTTAAACATTCATGCCCCTGTAGCGTTTGCAGCCCAACGCAAGGATTGCTACACTGGTCTAGTGCTAGTGCACCAGAACTAGAAAATGAAAGTGACTACTCCAAAAGTGGAAGTTTATTTTCATTGTCCAAGTTCTGGAGATGCAAAAAAGCTGTGGAAAAAGTACACACTGTTAAAATGGTGAAAATCAAAGTAACTTTTAACAGATTTTTGTTTTAATAATCTAAAGTGTTGTTAGGAACTAGGGCAAGGAAATTTGTTTTAAAAAATACAATCGAACCCCAATTTTACAAAGGTCTTGGAGGACTTTGAAACATCCATAAGACAGAGGTTTAGATAAATGAAGGTGCTGAGTATCAACCCAGCAGGGCTAAATTTCTGGAGTTGCCATGGAGCTTCAGCCCTGACCAGTAACTTGCAGGACTGAAGCTTCCAGACCTTAATTATCTGAAGTTTCAGATGTATGGAGTTTAGGACCTCCATTGTATTTGTATTTGTCCTGCAATACCAAATAATCATATTCCACCATCAGAAAGTCCATTAGAAATGAAAAGCCACAAGTGAACAGAAAAAAAATACATGCAAGAATTCAGTTACATTTTTGTTTTGGAATGGAGCTCTTTTGTTTATGGCTCTGCACAACATACAGTTTGTGTGAATATTATGCCTACTTTAATTTGCATGAGAAAATGACTTACAATGCTGGTACAGTACATTTTGTTATGAATGTCTCATTTGTTTGTAACATCCAAACAGTGCAGCGCTCCCTTGAGACACTGTCTGTTTTTCACTGTAATCGGCTAGTAAGCCTGCCAGTTCCTTCACGCTACTATATATGGCAACATTAACAGGAAAAGGTACTATTTCTATTTTACAATAGTAGGGAAAACTAGATGTTGTTTAGTGTTGCTGTTTTATTTTGCTGCCATTATTCCTAATGTAATCATTTTTTCATTTTGATGGCTTGAAACAGCAGAATTTTCTTATGGTGAATGGATCCACTGGTAACTATTTGTTTTCCCAGATGTGTTTTTCATGGATGTTTCATATTTTTCTGCCTTAGATTTTTTTGGTAGAATTTTGAAGTGCTGTGCACCAACAAGAACAGAAAGTTCTGTGTGTTTATATTTTCATTAACCTGTGCACAGAGCATATGTTTTTATTTAAATAGTGTGTTGTTTCAGTTTTCAGGGCAGTCATTCGTTTGACGTTTCTAGAGCTGAGATCAGTGAGTGTGCTTTTCTACAGTTTGTTCATTCATCAGGAACTCTGACACTGACATTTAATCACACGGCAGAAGGTTTGCTGGAGTCAGACATTAGGCTCTTCAGGAAATACTTCTGGGATAGAACCTTTCTTTACAAGGTAGGTGCCAAATTAGCATAATGCAAAAAGCATATTTTTTTTGACAATCTGCACCATTTGCTATTCATACTCAATATGTTTTTCTTGGGTAGCACTCTTTCTTAGTTTAAACTGTGCAGGTTTTAGGGATGGTAAGTGATTTGATCTTGTAGACAAAGGATTATTGTCATTAGCTTTTCATCTGTACAAAGTGGTTGTTTTCACGCATGAAACAGAAGTGTAGAAAAAATGTTAAAGGAGTACTTGATAAAGCTCTTGTATTTCCAGAGATGTTTTTAGAATGGCCCTATGGTAAATACCTTTCTTGTAAAACCCTTTCTCTCTGGTTTTTAATATTGCCTTTTCCATTTGTGTTCATGTTTTGTAGTGGAAGGTATTTTTTTTTAAGTTGTTGTTACTAATTATAGCATCAAGGAGCCCCAGTCATGGACCAGGACCCTATTGTATGCTGGAATCAATCATAGAATCATAGAATATCAGGGTTGGAAGGGACCTCAGGAGGTCATCTAGTCTAACCCCCTGCTCAAAGCAGGACCAATCCCCAACTAAATCATCCCAGCCAGGCTTTGTCAAGCCTGACCTTAAAAACCTCAAATGAAGGAGATTCCACCACTTCCCTAGGTAACCCATTCCAGTGCTTCACCACTCTCCTAGTGAAAAAGTTTTTCCTAATATCCAACCTACACCTCCCCCACTGCAACTTGAGACCATTACTCCTCGTTCTGTCATCTGCCACCACTGAGAACAGTCTAGATCCATCCTCTTTGGAACCCCCTTTCAGGTAGTTGAAAGCAGCTATCAAATCCCCCCTCATTCTTCTCTTCTGCAGACTAAACAATCCCAATTCCCTCAGCCTCTCCTCATAAAAATAGACATTGTACAAACACAGAGCGGAAAGATAGTTCCTGCTCCAAAGAGCTTACATTTATATTGTATTTTTGTATGATATATTGGTCACTTTAGTCTTGATTCAGTGAGGTACGTAAGCATATGTGTAACTTTAAGCATGGTGAGTAGTGTAATTGATTTCAATGGGAATATTCATGTGTTTAAAGTTAGACATGTTCTTAATTGCTTTCCTAAATTTGGGCCTTTGTCTGTCTGTATCAAATTATTGGATTAAAAGGCTACATAAAATTATTATTATTTATTGTTTTTCCCTTTCTTGCTATTAAATTTCCCTTCTGTTTTTGCTTTTCTTTTCCCTGTTTTGTTTTTCTGTTTACTTATTTTTAAGCATTTATCAAAATGGTTATAGGTTTTTAAACTAACAGTGTGCTTCATGATATGCTTTGACCTTTGCACACCAGTTTTGTGCGTTTGATTTATAACACAGCCATTCCTATTTAGTCATTCCCTAGATTTCTAGGCTTTCCAATATAAAAACCGGTCCCAGGTTCATAGCTCTAACTTGCGTCCAACAACTTTCACACAGGTACCCTGATTTCCTAAGGCAAAACCAAAATCATTACAAATATTGTAATATTGTTTATATCCCTTGCACTCATCAAACCCTGTGTTTTTTGCAGCACTTGGGAGGGGAAAAAAGGGAGAAAATGGTACTCAATGTGCCATATTGAAAGTGCCCATGGCAAAATTCTTAGATTAAAGGTGGCAAAACAATTATTGTTATGATCAGTAAAACATTCTGCCAGTCATCCACATGGGTTTTCCCTCTTCCTGAAGAGACAGAAGCAGATCTATTCTGTAGCTTAGCTCCTCCTCATTGGGAAAAACCACTAGAGATCATCCTTTCAGTGATGCAAGGTTTTTAATGGTAGGCTTACTACCATTAAACTGAAACCTAGGTAGAGAAACAAGCCACTGTACCAAAGCACACAATCTTTTTATTTAAATATTATACAGAGCCTAGGAAATCAAATTGTCATTAACCCCATTTGAGAAATTGTCACCCCAAGTGGGTGGATGGACAATGGATGTCCTACAGGCTGAGTAGCCCTACTTCTTTTAAAAATGTCTGACTGCACGGCTGCTATGTTTGGGTGTATCAGCTGTTGATACATTAGTAAATGCAACCAGTGTGGGGAAAGAGGACTCTATGGAACATCAGTGGAGAGAACAAATCCTGTTTCTAGTGACCAAATTTAAACAGTAAAATGGAGAGGGGACAGATGATGCATTAGATCATTGTTTCTAAAGGTTCTGCATAGGGAAGCCCTTTTGTTGCCTTGTATCAGAAAAATCTAGTGGTGCACCAAGGAGGAGCTAAACTGAGTTGCTGTTTCTGTTCCTTAGCTGCAGGAATAGGAAAAACTCAGACTTGGGTTGACAGTTAATGGGATTTAGGCTCCTAAGTGCCTATCTCACTTTTGAAAATGAGATCTGGGCTCCTATATCATTAAGGCATTGCCAATGCTGAGTGCAGCATTACCTATGTACTATTTAAAATCTGGGCCAGAGTGCACAGCGGTCCAGCTCAGCCTCATTTAGTGGGGTAGTCCCTCTGAGACTCCTACAGCTGATGTAAATTTGAGTAGTCCTTAGGCTGCTTGCTCGAAATTATGTGAGGGCTATTTTGGCTCCTTGATCTTTCTGGATCCAGAGACTATAAAGATGGCAGTGCAGTATGCATGTGATTTACTGTCTAATGCTCTTATAGCTTGGAAAATACTTGGAAACAGGTAACTTTGTTTCAGAGTAGCAGTGAGCTGTAGCTCACGAAAGCTTATGCTCTAATAAATTTGTTAGTCTCTAAGGTGCCACAAGTACTCCTTTTCTTTTTAGGTAACTTTGTATATTTGTTAATCCTTTATTTAATTGTGTAGCATCACAGGATACAAATTCAAACTGACTACATGACACACACAGTTCAATTCAATACCTTCTTTATATGAATTTCCATGGTATGAAGCAGTGAGCACAGAACTAGGAGTCAAGGAGGTTCTGAGTTCTAATTCTGGCTCACCTACTCCTGTATAGCCTTAGGGAAGTCATTTCACTTTTCCATCTTAGTTTCTTCAGCTTTAAAATTCATGTACCTTACAGGACAGTTATGGGGGTTAATTAGAACAGAACTTTGAACATATGAAATGTTATATTAATGCAAACATTATTATTTTTTTTCCAGAGAGAGGGCTGAGAAAGGGTGTGCTACATACAATACAAATCTTAAATCTGATATGTTCACAAGCTATATATTACAAACACAAAGTAAATATTCTCCAAATATTTTTAGTTTAAAATATTTTATAAATTTCTCTCCCCAAAATATATGTAGAACATTTTAATATTAACTTAAACTTATCTATTTGATTTCCTTTGGGGGTGTGTGTGTGTGTGTGTGTGTGTGTGCGCGCACATACATGTGTGGGTTTATTATTATGTATGGGTATCCAAGAAAGTTGTTGTTTTGAATTTGGTGTTTTTTAGAGTCTTAATTCAAAACAAGCTGGGACAGTGGAAGGACCACAAATGCCCTGCAATTCACCAGATTCTGCAGAAGGTACAGATTTTCATCTTTGGTTGTAATAGCTTTCTAAAGTCCTAGGTAAGGTAGCATATGTCCTTGTGCCATATATTTATTTAGGAAGATCGCTTAGTATACATGATATCGGAGAGCTGTGCAATAGATAATGGTAAAATACATAAGGCATTTCATTTTAAGGGAGGTATGAAATCATGCATTCTACAGACTTTTGAAATAATTAATTTACCAGTGTGAACCTAAAAATGTTCACAAGAATTTCTAATAATTGAAAGGTTTCAGAGTAGCAGCCGTGTTAGTCTGTATTCGCAAAAAGAAAAGGAGTACTTGTGGCACCTTAGAGACTAACAATGCATCCGATGAAGTGAGCTGTAGCTCATGAAAGCTTATGCTCAAATAAATTTGTTAGTCTCTAAGGTGCCACAAGTACTCCTTTTCTTTTTAGTAATTGAAAAAGTCTTTAAAAAGAATGTTAAATTACAACAGCTAAATTACAACCTCATTAAAATTCCAGAAGAGGGCAGTATTCAGCTGAAATAAAAACAGGTCAACTTGCAAGAAGTTCCAGTGAAGTCAAAAAGATCTGGTTAATAAAGATAGGAGTGAATTAAAGAAGAGTGAATTAAGCATTTTATGAACAATTTTAGTGGCCAGTCCTGAACTCTTTACTGTGGCATAGAATCATAGAATATCAGGGCTGGAAGGGACCTCAGGAGATCATCTAGTCCAACCCTCTGCTCAAAGCAGGACCAATCCCCAACTAAATCATCCCAGCCAGGGCTTTGTCAAGCCTCACCTTAAAAACCTCAAATGAAGGAGATTCCACCACCTCTCTAGGTAACCCATTCCAGTGCTTCACCACTCTCCTAGTGAAAAAGTTTTTCCTAATATCCAACCTAAACCTCCCCCACTGCAACTTGAGACCATTATTTCTCATTCTGTCATCTTCTATCACTGAGAACAGTCTACATCCATCCTCTTTGGAACCCCCTTTCAGGTAGTTGAAAGCAGCTATCAAATCCCCCCTCATTCTTCTCTTCCGCAGACTACACAATCCCAGTTCCCTCAGCCTCTCCTCATAAGTCATGTGTTCCAGTCCCCTAATCATTTTTGTTGCCCTCTGCTCGATGCTTTCCAATTTTTTCACATCCTTTTTGTAGTGTGGGGCCCAAAACTGGACACTGTACTCTAGATGAGGCCTCACCAATGTCGAATAGAGGGGAATGATCATGTCCCTCGATTTGCTGGCAATGCCCCTACTTATACAGCCCCAAATGCCGTTAGCCTTCTTGGCAACAAGGGCACGCTGTTAACTCCTATCCAGCTTCTCATCCACTGTAACCCCTAGGTTCTTTTCTGCAGAACTGCTGCCTAGCTATTCGGTCCCTAGTCTGTAGCGGTGCATCAGATTCTTCCATCCTAAGTGCAGGACTTTGCACTTGTCCTTGTTGAACTTCATCAGATTTCTTTTGGCCCAATCCTCTAATTTGTCTAGGTCCCTCTGTATCCTATCCCTACCCTCCAGCATATCTACCTCTCCTCCCAGTTTAGTGTCATCTGCAAACTTGATGAGGGTGCAATCCATGCCACCCTCCAGATCATTAATGAAGATATTGAACAAAACTGGCCTCAGGACCGACCCTTGGGCACTCCGCTTGATACCGGCTGCCAACTAGACATGGAGCCATTGATCACTACCCATTGAGCCTGACAATCTAGCCAGCTTTCTATTCACCTTATAGTCCATTCATCCAGCCCATACTTCTTTAACTTGCTGGCAAGAATACTGTGGGAGACCGTGTCAAAAGCTTTGCTAAAGTCAAGGAATAACACGTCCACTGCTTTCCCCTCATCCACAGAGCCAGTTATCTTGTCATAGAAAGCAATTAGATTAGTCAGACATGACTTGCCCTTGGTGAATCCATGCTGACTGTTCCTGATCACTTTCCTCTCCTCAAAGTGCTTCAGAATTGATTCCTTGAGGACCTCCTCCATGATTTTTCCAGGGACTGAGGTGAGACTGACTGGCCTGTAGTTCCCCGGATCCTCCTCCTTCCCTTTTTTAAAGATGGGCACTACATTAGCCTTTTTCCAGTCGTCCAGGACCTCCCCTGATCGCCATGAGTTTTCAAAGGTAATGGCCAATGGCTCTGCAATCACATCTGCCAACTCCTTTAGCACTCTCGGATGCAGCGCATCCGGCCCCATGGACTTGTGCTCGTCCAGCTTTTCTAAATAGTCCCGAACCACTTTGTTCTCCACAGAGGGCTGGTCACCTCCTCCCCATGCTGTGCTGCCCAGTGCAGTAGTCTGGGAGCTGACCTTGTTCAAAATTCAAATGGTTTTAAATGAGTCTCCAATATTGATTTCAATTGCAAGTTTGCCTGTATAGGGGTTGTAGGATATTATTTCATTACTATAATTACTTTTATTTACCAGATAGATCATACTGAGCTTTACAGACCTTGTAACAAGAAGGTCCTAGCACGAAAGAGTTATAAAAAAAAAAAATCACTAAAAAGTCTATAATACTCTCGTCTGGCATTTAGTTGACGGCTATCCCAGATTCAAGGTCTCATTGTTGCATGCACATTAGTGTCTATCTGTAAGAAATGGCTAGTATGCAGTAGCTAATTCTACAGGATAAGGCCTTAATCCTGTAAGACATGCACATGCTCTTAACTTCATACACTGTAAGAAGTCCCACTGAAGCCGACATAAAGTTAAGCAGTTGCATAAATGTTACAGGGCCAGGCACTGCATGATGATGTAAATAAGAATTGGATTCCAAAAGTATTAGCTAATTATTCTGGGTGAGTTAATAGACTGAGGAAGTGACCTCCTTAACAGACACTAGCTCCAGTTTACATAGTTAAGAGTTCCTTACGTGTGACTGTCACCATTAAGCTCTTGCTGGAAATTTGTGCCCAACTTCTCCAGCAACCCACAGGCAATTAACGTGATAAAGGCAGATCTAAAGTCACCATCAGCAATAATCAACGTTGACACTAACGGTCTAAAATCTACTTTTGTAAATATAAGCAACCATTTATAATAAAAGGAATTAGAAACTTTGCTATCAAAAACTTTATTATCTTGGGTGCAGATTTCTCAGAGTGCCACTGGTCAATGTGATCTTGTACCTTCTGCTGTGTGTCACTAACAGCAGGTGAATTCATAGCAGCAGCTTGGGCAATGCATGTCATGCCTGGTAGTTTTTCTTAGTGCATGTCCAAGCAGCCTGACTTGGTGCATGCAAATATCAATAAATATTGATTTAGCACTTCAGGAATCATTTAATTTCTGATTATACCCTCTCATTTTGGGTTCAAACCTTCAAGCTGATGCTGAGCAACTTTGTGTGGTGCTGAGTGACTTCAGCTCCTGGCACTCAGCCATTGCAGGAATTACTCATCACCTTAGCAGTCTGAGTACTTTATGCTCATCACAATTCAATGGCAAAGAGAGTTCCATCACTCTTCATTAGTACCTATTGCCAGTTCTTCACTACAAAGTTTTGCCAGCATAGCTGTGTTGGTTAGGAGTGTAGAAAAAATCATATAGACACAGTTTATACTGGCAAAAGAGTCCTTTAAGTGGTATAGCTTATGTTGTTCGGGGAGATGGTTTAACTCTAGTGGCAAAATAATTCCTTTTGCCAGTATAAGCTGCCTCTCCACTAAGGAGCTTTGCCGGCATAGATATACTGCTAGAGATATAATGTAGTGTAGACTAGCCCTATGACTTGAATAAATACATGGTTATCACTTGACTTTTGCGGACCTGCGTAATTGTAAGTGCCCAGCACAGTGGGGATAGAATCCTGACAATGGGACCTTTGGGTACTACCACTGTAGAAATATATAATAATAATGAATCAGTGTTTCTGTATCTTCATATAGTTTTGTACTGTCAGATGTTCATATTTCTATCAGCTGGCAAAAAGGAATATGTGTAGCTCTCGCTATATGGCTATTTGTTGCTCTAGCTATATGGGTATTTGTTGCTTTTCATACAGTCATTGAACCCAGATACCTGAAAATCATTAATATAATTGATAACTTTGGTCCATGTTCTACCTTCTGCTAACAAGAGCTAAAGAGACAAAAAAAAATTGTTTTGTTGGAAACAAAATTATTTTTTTTTTGCTGCTACAAACAGAAATCATGTAACAAATGGTCCATAAAACCCCTTCTACAATATTCTACTAAATACTTTTGTTAATTGAGGTGCTAAGCTTAGAGCAAAAAATTCTTTGCAGTAACTTCATAAAGAGATGCCCCTTAGAGTTTAAAACATCTATTGTTTCAATAAGTAATACGTATTCACTCCTGGGTGGGCCTAAAGTCAAGATCAACAGACCTTTAAAGCATAATGCTATCAGAAGCTCTGAGCTATTATCTACTGAAGGTTGCTATAGCAATACAGCAGTTTGATGGCATTTCAGGATGGGCAATGCAGTGGGTCAATGTAAGGTGATATTGCTAGTTTAACAGTGGTTCTCCCATAGCAACTTAATTAAATTCAAATACACAGAATGACACATTCTCTAGTAAGGATGCAAAATCAGGTACAAATATATTTTACTTTGATTATTTCAACCATTCCTATGTTATAAAAAAATCTTGTGGTTTTCTAATTTTGAAAGTTTGTGGCAAGTAATAATTGTGCAGAATATTATTATTTCGAGCCATAGCCAATTTATGTCTACATATTAAATCACTTACTGTATAGTAAACAGTGTTTTCCCCAAGTACTGTGAGAGTGAATTACAGTAATGTCAACTGAACCCCAATAGTATTGGAAAATTTTCTAGAGGAATTTAGGGGAGCATTCCCTGGGTGTTGTCTTTCTAAAGTTTGGCTCTTTTTCTCCATCTTGCTTTTTAAAATTAGGGTATGTCTATACTGCAGCTGGGAGCAAGCTAATGAAGCTTGAGCTAGCGTTAGCAGAGTTTGAGCTAACGCATTAAAACTAGCAACATGTATGTTCTGGCTTGGGCTCTGAAGCCTAGGGGGTCAGGTAGGCTTGCAAGCCCGAGCTTCCACCCCAGCTGGAATGTCCACACAACTATTTTTAGCACACTAGTTTGAGCCCTGCTAGCACGTCTGTGTATCTGAGCTGGAAGAATTGTTCCCAGCTGCAGTAGACATACCAGAGTTACCATGGCCATCATTAAAGGGTCATTCTTTATTCCTGGTTACTACATAGTGGTGTCTGGGATGATCTGTTTCCATACTGTGGGTAAATATGAAACCGGTAAATATTACGTTATTGTGGCACCTGTTTTATTGGGATGAATTTGTTGTTTTATAGAATTGTTGCCTGGTCCAAAAACACCTTTTGGGAATCTTGCCTTAAGACTTGGGCACTCATGAGATTCAATGCAACAATTGCAGGAAACAGTACCAGTGTTCTGTCTAGCTATTTATATTTGGCCCCTATCCAGAGCATCTCCTAAACATTAGAGAGTTTACCTCTGTGGCAGGAAGATATTATTGTCCTCATCTGAGAGATGGAGTGGTAAAGTGACTTGCTCAAGGTCACATGAGCAGCCTGAGGCAGGAAGCAGAGTAGAAATGTACTAATGTTTAGAGCATTTTCTCACTCGTGGTGCTAATAGTTACTACAGTAGTCAGTTGAAATCGCTGCTGCTGTTGTGGTGCTTGTAGTTTGTACCTCTGCGCCATCTGCAGGTTGTTTGGAGCTTGTGCACTGTGTACCAAGTGAGTCCTGCCTAGCATGGAAGACGGTGATCTCTATGCAAGATAAGGACTGTCACATCTTCTCACATTCCTGCTGCATTTCAGTAGGAACCCTCTAGATGGGGTGGGGAGCAGGGTGAGGCACACGTCTGGTTGCAACAGAAGATAATGTTTAAATGATTCATTAAGAAATTAATCAGTATGTACCCAATCCTGTGTAGCCTTTACTTGTACAGAATGGCAAAACTCCTATTGACTTCAGTGGGACCAGGATTTCATTCCCAGATAGTTTAATTTGAATAAGGATTGAAGGATTAGACCACATTATTATTGCTGGAGTCTGCAGCTGGACTTAGATACTAGTTGTTCCTGTGAGGGGATGGATTGGTACAATGTTATTGGTTTGTAACCTCTCCCTGGGCTCTGCACAGAGTTCAGGATGGGAAAAGGTATAGCAAGCATCAAAGGACTATGAATGATAGTCAAAATACTAAGATATACATGATTTTTAAATATTAAGTTATGGTTAAATTCATGTCAGTAGCTGATTTTACAAAGGTAAACTGAAAACGCAGCAGCATATCTGTGTCTGGCTGGAGAGTCTTGCCCATGTGCTCAGGGTCTAACTAATCACCATATATGGGGTCAGGAAGGAATTTTTCCCCCGGGTCAGATGGGCAGAGACCCCGGAGCTTTTTCGCTTTCCTCTGCGGCATGTGGCATGGATCACTTGCAGGTTTAAACTAGTGTAAATGGTGGATTTGAGGATTTCAGTGACTCAGCCAGAGGTTAGGGGGGTCTATTAAAGGAGTAAGTGGGTGAGGTTTTGGGGCTTGTAATGTGTAGGAGGTCAGACTAGGGGATCATGATGGTCCCTTCTGACCTTAAAGTCTATTTAAAATATAGTCTGTGTCTATATCTGAGGGCAGATCTGAATCTTGAGTTACAAGCCTCAATATAAAGAAATGAAACTAAATTTCAGGAAAGATTATGCAAATGGGAGTATTTTCTTTATTTTAACCAACAAATGTGACCATAGCTAACAGTTCTAGAAAGCCCTGCAGGTGCTTGTTGTGCTTACTTGCATGCAGATTACTCCTGCTCTGTTTGCTGTTCCATAAATGTCTGTGCTTGGGCATATCCTGCAGCGTCTGAACATGATTTTGTGGTCACTGTGTCCTTTCCAATTGTCTTGAGCAGAAACCATATCAAAGAGAGCGACCGAAATGAAGTTTTTTATCACATTTTCTTGAAAATGCCAGGACTAATTTTTAAAATGCATGACATGGCTTTAGGACAATGCACAGCAGTTGGGATCTCCCATAGTTTAAGGCACAACTTCTGATCTGTGCTATTGTGAGGACTGCTTTGCACATCAGCAGCCTCGTTTATGAATCAACATATATTTTTGCTGTCTGTCCCTTTAAGCTCAAGAGCCTGTTTACAATTGGTCCATAATAACATAACTGCTTGTTGTACAACCATCTAGTATTCTGCCCACTGGTATGCTAGTTTGGGGGGATGTGCATGCTACAAAAGTACATTGTTCTGTGTTGCTTGTTTGCTTGCTTCATTATTTTTTTCGCCTCCTAGTTGAAAAAAGAGTAAACTTCCATTGTTTATCACTAGAAGTTGATAAGAAATCTCACTTTTACAGATCACATGAATTTGGCATCTGATGAACCAGCACCTGGAAGTGAAGATGTGAAGGTACAGCTTTATCCTTGTATGAATAACTAGCCTCTGTCTAAGTTCTCCTACTGCACCTTACGTTGTGGTATCTGAGCATCTTCCATAGTTAAAAAAATAAATAAGGTGACTAATGCCTGCCAAGTGACATTTCCTTTCCATTCCTGCCCCAGGGAAAAGTTATGTGTATGTATGTTTATTATTTATTTCAATGAATCTGTTGTGTGTTGGTGGGCTGGAAAGCAAGGTCAAAGAAATGAGGCTTACGTGTGGACTGGAAAGTCATGATGGTTGTGGTCATTCCTATGGGAGCGTGTTCTACAGCCTTGGGACCAGCTGAGGTGAAGCCCCATCTCCTACATGCACCAGCTTCCTCCTTGAGATAGAGAGTTTCATTGTTCACGAGGAGTGGAGCTGAGGAGGGCAGTGGAGGTCCAGGAAGGTGAGGTAATGTTTTAGGATAATCTTGAGCCTGGGAGATAACATGGGGAAACTCTCATTTGCAGGATCATTCACAGAGTCTGTTAGAGACTGACAGTGAGAAATTCTGGCATAAAAAATACTGATCCTGCTTGGGATTACTTTTATGTGGATCTAACGTAAAATAAGATATTTTACACTTGATAGCAGAAAGAGATGCTGTGATGCTTGCATATAATCCAATTTTGATTAGTCAGCTCTATTTGATATCATGCTTTATATGTATGTCTCAGGTTGGTGCCTTAAGAAATCCTTGGTCTCAATTTTACTTTTTCTAGTTTACACAATTGAGATTTGGGTGTGTACGAGAGCTAGCTGGCTGAGGCTCAGAATGTACAAGGTTGAAGTGATATTTGTAGATTGAGAAGCAACTGGAAGATATGGTTAGAATAGTATCTTCCCCTTTTGTTAGGGCCTGTGCCTGTTGTTTGTCAATAGAGTTTGCAATCTGGGGGTGGTGTTGGAGCTACAGCTGGGTATAGATGATTATAACACCTAGTCCTTCCTTGAGTGCAGGGGACTGGACTAGATGACCTCTTGAGGTCCCTTCCAGTCCCATGATGATTCCATGTAGCAGAGGTGGCCTTGTTCATTTTCTTTTTTCTACGTCTGGCCAGGAGACTGACCATTTCTTGTGGACACAGACCATTCTACCATAATACATGCCTTTGTCACCTTCAGATTTGATTACTGCAGCTACATAAGGCTACATGTTAAATCAACCTGGAAACTGAAGTTGAGGCAGAATGCAGCAACCCACCTATGTTGCTGGGAGCACGTGACACTAGTGATCCCTCATCTGCATTGGCTGCCTGTTGATTTCTGGGCGGAGTTAGAGGCATTAGTTCTGACCTGTAAAGCTGTTAATGGCCTGAGACTGCCTCTCCCTGTATGATAAGTTCAGAGCTTTGGTCATTAGAGATCTTTGAGCTGGAGCCCTCTCGTTTTAAACTTATATCCCACTCTGCTCCAAAACAGTCTGTATTTGTTGACCCTTCAAGGCACAATAAAGCCTGAACTCTTGAGGAGGGAGGGTTGCCATGAAGGCTAGTGCTTGCAAGGAGGTGGGGTATTGTCTGGGTTTGATTTTTATCTCTCATTGGTTATTTTTTGTCTGGAGGAGAGGCTGCTAGTTTTATCTTTTAGGCAATTGTATTTTTAATGTATGGTTGCCTCTTTCCATCTCAGCTAGCTAGTCAAAGTTCAGGGGATATTCCAGTTGGTGGAGTCTGGTATTCTCTTTGATGCAGTTTTGTTTATTTCCAAGGGATGGACAAGGTCCGGCTTGTCTGAATGCAGGGGGAAGCAAGAACAAAAGGAGTGTAATGTCTTATTTTACAGCCCCAAGGTCCTTAGACCCAAAAGTTCTGTCTCTTGCTTTTTCCAGGGTCACAGGCCACTGCTTGGCTTTCTTGCTTTTTGTCTCTGCCTCACTCGCTCTTCTGTCTCATCTCAGTTTCTGGGTGTTCTGACTTGGCTTTCATGCATGCACCTGCTCATGATACCCAGTGGAGCCCCCTGCCCATTTCTGAGCAGATTCTATTAGGCCTTGTTTTAGGTGTGTCCCTTTAACTGTTTCTTACAGCTATCTTAAATAAAGGGCATTTTCACACACCAGTTTTAGAACAAGATTTTAACTCAACCCATAACAAGGTTTTACCCAGCTCATAATGGCATTAAGGGTTCAGAAAGCCTGGGGTAGACAGTTCTTTATTTTCTGTATTTATTGTGCAACCCTTCTGCCCATCAGAGTTGGCAGCAACAAGGGCCAGGTTCAGTATCTAGGTGTTCCGTTTCAATAACATAATGCAAAACCGGCTCGAGCCCTCACCCAGTGACCTGGGACAATTACATACCACCCTCCTGGGCGCCTCTAAGAGGCAATACTTCCCCTCTCGCAAGCACAGAGTCTGAGTGTAGCAAAAGCCTTTTAATAAAGGAGGGAAACAATGTGGCATTATGTTGGGGAAACACCACAAACAAAATTCATAACACCAAGCATGAGCAAAAGACCCACCCCCAAGTAAGTTTGGCAGTGTTCTTTTCCCCTCAGGGTCTTAAGTCCAGCAACCCAATAGTCACCCCCCTCCTGCCCAGTTTCCATCCTTGGTCAGTGCAGCCCCCCCCCCCCAAGTTCAGAAGTTCATCTGCAGAGTTTACCTCTCAGCCTGGGTGGAAGTGGAGGGAGGTGTGGGGGTCATCTTCCATGCTCTGCTGCTCAGGTCGATGGCCAAGTGCCCCACTCTCCATGGGGTTCTGCTAGTCTTCACCATCATCCACGCCTCTCCACCAGCTGCCCTGCTGTCTGCTCCTCTCCACCACTGCCTGGTTATCCACTCTGCTCTAACCATCTGCTCACCAACTTGTCTTCAGGCCCCTCCCCCCTTAACACATCTCTCAGCAACTTAGCTTTTTAGTGATTTCAGTTGTCAGTGATTTTTAGCTGGTAGTAGGGGAGCCTCAGTGCTGGTGCACCACTAGCCCAAAGTAGGTCTAATGCTTAGAGCTAGGTATCAGTGACTTCAGCTCCGCAGCATGTAACAAGACTTCTAATGGAGCCAAAATTAGCTGTTATTACACCGTGGGGAGAGAGGAGGGGTCAAAGTAGTGTTTAGGGCCCTCAGAAAGGGCCCACACTACTAGGTACACATACCTGTCCCCAGCCTCTCTCAATTCACTGGGTTTTGGAACCCATGTCCCTTGCCTAGCGATTGCTACTTAGTTGAGGGCGAGTCCCTCCATCATAAAATGCCAAATACAGTTCTACTGTCCTTGATTCACATAACCAGGTGAACAACCCTTTATTACTCCTGCCCCAGTAACAGAGAGACTGGGGATTCCACAGCAGCCAATGTGACCATTTGGGCAAGAAGTCCATCATGGTAGGCAGGGTGGGTGCCCATGCAAACGAGAGTGCACGTGCAAATGAGATCAGCCCCTGAAGTCCTTTTCCACAGCTCACCACCAGATGTCAGGGTAGAGCTCATTCTGACTCTGCTTACAATTGAAATCAATGAAATGAACAAATGGTGCTGAAAAGATTTTAAGAGAATTCAGGAGGCACCAGGCACTGTTTGTAATGAAGTTCAAACTTGACCATTCATCTTAAAAATCTAGCTCAAATTTCCTTTTTCTAGCCTTTAAGAGATCCTCTGGTTCAGTCAAGTGAAAATGAAGACCAGGTCTTGTTGGATATAGGTAAGAAATTTTTAGCAGTTTTCACTCTTCGAAAAGTGGTTGATCTATATGCTACAATGCTATCATAGATCCAAATACATAGCAGACAGAGAGGTGTCAGACAGTTTCTCTAAAAGAAGCACGACAACTAACTTTAATGAGCAGCACCACAGGGCTGCAACCAAAAGGTGCACTCAGCCAAATTTGTGTTATTCGGAAGGAAACTGTATCAGAATCTTCTATTGTATTTAAGTCCTTGTGTCCACCTGTGATATTCTAGGACCTTCCAGCAATGTAAGTGGAAATAAAAATCTTGAAAAGAATTGATACAATTAACTTAAATGAGTGAAGACTAAATGAAACACACGTAAAGAAATGTCTAGATACTATGGGGATGGATGCATTATAGTTCCCATAGATAAATTAAGGATATAGCTAGGTAAACCCAGCAGCCAATAACATAATCAAATACAAGCAAAACAGTGAGGAAAATTTCCAAGTTTGGGAAAAGCTACAGTAACAAAGTGCAAACATCAGATAACACAAAACAGAACAAGAAGGAAGTGGGCAAAGAATCAGATAGCTCAGCCAATGAGAGCTGGGATTCCAGCCAGAAATAGCCAGGCTGTTTTAATTTGCAATAAGGTACAGTGGCGTAAATGAAACAGATAACTCAGATTGTCGATACTCAAAGAACCAGTGTGCAAACTTAACAGACTTTGCTACAGAGATAAGAGCCATCTTGTTTTTTTTATGTTGGGCAGTAGAGGGAATGGGTTTGATTCTAAGTTGCTGTAAATCCACAGATGCCAGAGATAACATTCTGGCTCAATATTTCTAATAATCTCTAATAATAATCCATTCTCTAATCATCAGTATTGCAAATTACAATTGTGAGAGATGCTGTCAGTTCAGTAACTTTAGCACACCTATGTTGCAGCCATGTATAGCCTCCCTGTCCCAGGAATGTGCAAGTTTAACAAGGAAATTAAAAGTATGTTTGTAAAAATAATAGTTTGTGTGTTTGTGACTTGGGTGCCTTTGTTCATAGACCAGATTCATATTCTGGAATAAGTCTAAGTGCCCTGCATAAATAATAATACTGTACAGGTATGTAAAATGATAGTATCCACATGATCACATTCTGTTTTTTAAGCAAAACCAGTTATTGGACTGGATCTTAGCACAGGATGGCGTGAGCCATCAGGGAGCGATTATGGCTCACTAATTTTGAAGCCACATCTGTTCTCGTTCCTGCTCTGGTTACACCAGCTGCATATGGTCTTCAAGGGACTGTACAGTGGCAGGTAATTGGTAGATCTGTGCTCTTCCTGGCAACTGACTCACCCCTTTTCACCCTTGATATACTCTGTCCCTCCACCAAGACACCATCTACCCAATGGTTTTCAATGGTGGTCTGCGGGCCACTTGCAGCCCAATCAGCACACAGTTGCGGCACATGTGACATCCTCAGAGCCATAGAGGTAGAATATATATTGTGTGGGTGCGGCCCACATATCACATAGAGAGCTGCATATATGGCCCATAATTGTAAATAGGTTGAGAACCACTGATCTACACTGAGCCTAGAGGCAACTGTCTGAAGAGCCAGTTCTGTGGGCTTTACATCAGCTCAGAGCTCCCCCACACACAGCTGAGAGAGAGAATGCTCGATGCCATCTCAGAGTTCTGGCCACCTGCAATGTCCCATCTCCAGCTGTGGTCATCTCCTATTTATTTCAATAGGGCCTGGACTCCACCCCCAGTCTGAATTGTATGTGAGATCTAATGGGGTTAATCCATGAAGTGTTGTGGTTGCATGCTAGGAGAATTGAACAAGGAGTAAGATATAGCATAGAAATAATACAGGAAAGGAGGGAACTGTATTTTTTACAATATTTTGAATATTAAATTAAGGTGGTTTGATGGGTTTATTTAACAATAAAAATCTATGCATGTTTTAACTTGAACCATACCACAATAACTGTCAAATGTCACAATTTTATTGTTCTGTACTGCTTTAGACTGGTTTTTGTTGTGTTTTTTTGGCATTGTTATATTAATGGCTGTGTTTTTGGCAGGAAAGACACGCAGTGGGGGATAAGGAGAGAGAAAAGGGAAGAAGAAAAATAGAGTGAGATACTGAGCAGAGGTGTGAGGGGAGAAGAATGAATAGAAAAGAGCAAGCTGTAGAGTGTCTCTAGGAGGTAGGGATGAGCAAAGCAAAGAATACATTTAATGGTGAGACTATGTAGTTCTGTTTGGTCATTTACATGTTTCTGACTATCAGCCAGTTCACGAATATTAGCTTCTCCCTTCTCTGCTCCATTTCCCCCTCCCACGTGGCCCCTCTTTCCAAAAACTCTGTCAAAAATTAATACTAATATGGCAGCTCCTGAAAGGACTCCCAAGTCCTTTTCTACTTACCTGGTTCAGCACCGTGCTCTTACACCAAACCCCTCAGGTTCTAGCAATACCCTTTTCCCAACAGGTATTTGCCTTTAAGGTATTTTGAGGTATCCACAATGCCTTCTTCAGAATCTTCAGGGGAGCTAGGTCTCTATGTCCCTCCTATACATTTTTGGGGGTGGGAGCTGTGACCATGTGGGTGCCTTGTGGGATTTTACCTTGCACCCTACAGAAGGCTTTTCCTGTTCTGCTTCTGTCCAGCAGGGGGAAGGTTGGCTTTCTGCCTCTCAGCAGCCCGTGTCAGGATTAAAGAGGCAAAGAAGCTTTCTCCTTAGTCCCCTGATCCCCTCCCTACAGAGTGAAGGTTGGGGTAGCAGTCACCTAATGCCCACTGAGCATCTCTGGGAGCGTATGAGAAGCCATTTGAACTGTGCAGACATCTAACTAAAGGGTCCTAAATATTTTTGGAGGCAGTGTTTACTGTATTTGAGAATTGGTGGGGTAGGTGCAAGATGCTGGGGGAAAGGAACTATTAGGTCAGGCTGAAAGTTGGATTATGGGGACAGCCATACCCAACAGTCTCTTCATCTCTCTCTCCTGGGAGCTGATAGAGATCCAGTGTGTGTAATTAAAAACAAAGGCATTACCAATACATCTTTCTTTATTCAGTGAAAGAGAGAGAGAGGAAAAAAAATTGCAAAGAATGGGAGAGAAAAACAAACAGGGAATTAGGAAGAGTGAGTAAAAGATACAGAAAAAGGAAAAAAACACAAACAAAAACAAACAGAAAGGGTGGTTTTTAGATTTGATGTTAAAACGTGTCCTCACAGTGCATTGTATTTCTCCAGTTCCGCAACTCTTATGTTTTTGGGAAGGAGTCTGGGAGGTGACAGCTGAATGCTTTTACTGTTTGGCATTTAACTGAATTAACAGGGCATGTATTTTTAAACATTTATAATTCCTTCCTGTTTTGCATAACTAGTTTGAGAAGGACGATGTCCACAAGGCCATCTGTAAAGCTGTAAAAGCTTCTTTTTCCAATAGAAATATTCTAGTTTTTCCAGAGAAATATTAAACCTTTTAACAAACATAAGTGTGGACTTTTATTCTCAAAATATCAATTAAAAACATGGAGGCAGGAAGAAGTTACAACTTTTCAAAATATTTGTCTTGCTCAGATAGTCGTAGTGCAAGTAACCTGGCAGTGGGTTTTGTATGTCTCTAGTCTACCCTGTTCGCATTACTAGCAGCAAGAAAATGAAAACATAAATAAATTAAAATTAATTCTGCAGTCCACATTCTGCACTTTGAAAGATAAAAACACTGAAGCCAAATTTTTGGCAAATGTATGCCTGACCAGGGCAGCACAAAACTTTTGGTGGATTCTTGTCCTTTGATTTTTATGGCTTTTACAGAAATCCCAGTTTAACCATATATTGTCTTAAGGAACTGAACATCATGATCTTTTCTTCTATATAAACCACTACAATGTAATCTGTATAAAATCTAGTTTCAATGTTACTGTTTTGTTTGTTTTAATTAGCTTTCCTTACTGCAGTTGGTAAGATTTAAAATGTTTTCTTTAGAAAGAAATTGATCTGCTTTCTTGATGTTCTCCTGTGCTTAAATAATATCAGCCTTAAGAATTAGTGTTTGGTCTATAAAGTAATTACTACTACTGGTCTGGATAAAATCTTTTTTTTTTTAATAAAAGATATTACATATGTGCTGTCAGAGATGGGCAAACTATTTGTAACTAAGGCCTTTATAATCGAATATGCCTGTTTTTGAGTTTGTGACCATAGGAAGTAATGTTTTAAAAATATGTAAAATTTTATTAAATATTGTCTTTTGAGATGACTGAGAATTTTGTCACAAATGTGTTATTTTTTATTAATTGGCACTGTTCATTCCTAGTTTCCCCTACTTCTGCTTCATGCAGAGTTGATACTTTAGGAAGGTCCCTTTCCAATATGAAGAGTCTCAGAAACGCCTGCCTTTATCCAGTTTTAAGGAAGAGGGATGTCCTGAAAATTACAAAGCAACATAATAACTGAGGTTTCAGAGTAGCAGCCGTGTTAGTCTGTATTCGCAAAAAGAAAAGGAGTACTTGTGGCACCTTAGAGACTAACAAATTTATTTGAGCATAAGCTTTCGTGAGCTACAGCTGCTCACGAAAGCTTATGCTCAAATAAATTTGTTAGTCTCTAAGGTGCCACAAGTACTCCTTTTCTTTTTGATAATAACTGAGGAAACCCATGATTCTATTGCTTTAGCAGTTCTTTAATGTCTGTGGAAATTACGCACCACTCTTGTTTGCAGGGGTCTCAATGTTCTTTAAGAGTTGTTTCTGGTATCTTTACAAAACCTCAAGGTGAGTGCTACTGCCTAGTGAAGAGTGCTTTAGCCTGTGGCTTCTCACAGAACCTTGCCAAAAGCATTCTTTAAACAATGGATAGGTGATCCTAGTTTATTTCAGTAGAGAGACAAAGTGTATGCATGCTTATATGTCTATAAACAATCAAATGTCAGGGTTTACTTAACAGATGAGAGCTGAAGAAGACCTGACAAGTAAGCTCTCTTTTATTACAAAAATCTTCCTAAGTATGTGAGCCTATAAACACGGCTTAATTAAAAGTTCATGGAAAAATCTCCAAGCATAATATTAAGCATTAAAATATGCAGGCTTTTTTGTTCTTGGCTCTCAAAGTTTCTCCCTCTTTTCTTGATTTGTCTCAGATTTACTTGCATAATAGCGTGTCTCTCTCTCTCTCTCTCTCTCTCTCTCTCTCTCTCAATGTAGATAGAGAGAAAGAATAATAGGACTGGAAGGAACTTCGTGAGGTCATCTAGTCCAATCCCGTGTACTCACCGCAGGACTAAATATTATCTAGATCAGTGGTTTTCAAACTTTTTTTCTGGCAACCCAGTTGAAGAAAACTGTTGATGCCCGTGACTGAACAGAACTGGGGATGAGGGGTTTGGGGTGTGGGAGGCGATCAGGGCTGGGGGTGCAGGCTCTAGGGTGGGGCAGGGGACGAAGGGTTCATTACATACACTGTAACGATGCTGGTTCTGGCAGGATCCAACTGAGAGTGCCAATTTAGGACAAATTGCTTAAAGCAGGGCAGTTACAGCCCAAGGCTGTGGTTTTTGTGCACACCAACGCAAACCAAACCAGCCAAACAGAGAAGACTTTGGTTTTACCCCACTGGCTAACCACAAGTCACACAAGCAATTCCCTTAGACACCCCAGTTTCCCAGTATCACCATCAATGCCACTTGTTATGGGGACAAATGGTTATGAAAATCAATACCCCAATAAAAGAAAAAAGGTTCTCTCAATCCCAAAGGACCAAGCCCCAGACCCAGGTCAATATATAAATCAGATCTTACCCACAAACCACGCTGTTGCCAATCCTTTAGAATCTAAAATCTAAAGGTTTATATAGATGAGAGCAAGAATTAGTTAAATGGAATCAATTACATACAATAATGGCAAAGTTCTTGGTTCAGGCTTGTAGCAGTGATGGAATAAACGGCAGGTTCAAATCAAGTCTCTGGAGTACATCCACAGCTGGGATGGATCATCGTACTTTGTTCAAAGCTTCAGTGTAGCAAAGTTCCTCCAGAGGTATGAAGCAGGACTGAAGACAAGATGTAGATGAGGCATCAGCCTTTTATAGTCTTTTCCAGGGGTAAGAACACCTCTTTGTTCTTGCTGTGGAAAATTTACAGCAAAATGGAGTTTGGAGCCAAATAGGCAAGTCCCTGCATACTTTGCTGAGTCACAAGGTGTGTCTGCCTTCTCTCAATGGGTCAGTTGTATAGCTGATGGTCCTTAATGGGCGATCAAGCAGTTGAGGCAGTGCTGACACCAACTTGTCTGGGGTGTCACCCAGAAGCATAGCATAAGTTTGAAATACAGAGAGTATAGAGCCAATATTCATAACTTTAACTACAAAAATGATACACACATACAGACAGCATAATCATAATCAGCAAACCATATCCTTGTCTTAGACACCTCATTTGACCCCCTTTATATAAGATTTGATGGTACTACAGGACCTTGGTTGCAACAATGATCTATACAGTCCCAGCTTATGTCAATAACGTCACACATGTCCCCTCTCAGTCTTCTCTTTTCCAGACTAAACAAACCCAATTTTTTTCAATATTCCCTCACAGGTCATGTTTTCTAGACCTTTAATCATTTTTGTTGCTCTTCTCTGGACTTTCTCCAATTTGTCCACATCTTTCCTCAAATGTGGCACCCAGAACTGGACACAATACTCCAGTTGAGGCCTAATCAGTGCAGAGTAGAGTGGAAGAATTACTTCTCGTGTCTTGCTTGCAACACTCCTGCTAATACATTCCAGAATGACGTTCGCTTTTTTTGCAACAATGTCACACCGTTGACTCAGATTTAGCTTATGGCCATTATGACCCAGATCCCTTTCCGCAGTATTCCATCCTTAGCAGTCGTTTCCCATTTTGTATGTGTACACCTGATAGTTCCTTCCTAAATGGAGTACTTTGCCTTTGTCCTTATTGAAATTCATCCTATTTGCTTCAGACCATTTCTCCAGTTTGTCCAGATCATTTAGAATTTTAATCCTATCCTCCAAAGCACTTGAAACCCCTTCCAGAATTGAATGAGTTGCAAACCTATGCTATCTGGCCTCCCAAAACATGTCTTCCTCCTCTGTCTAAATTTCCCCCCCGACTCCCATTCACTTGATGAAATAATTCTTCAAAAACGAGTATCCCTTTGTTCTGATGCTTAAATCAGCTTCTTTGCCTGTCTTCTGCCTGCTTGGTCTCCATTTCACACTAATGTAAATAAACAACTTGGGATCCATAAAATGTGAAATTAGCCTTCAAGGTATTAAGCATTATTTCTGTAATATATTTATGGAACGGAGTTAGAATCTTTGCATTCCATATATGGACACATACCTCTTCTTTCTTTCTCCTTGACACCCAGTTTGATTAGTTTGATTAGAAGTGGAAGGTTGGACATATGACCAGGGAAGAGTATAAAAATATTGCTCGGGCATGTAGGAAAGATATCAGGAGGGCCAAATCGCACCTGGAGCTGCAGCTAGCAAGAGATGTCAAGAGTAACAAGAAGGGTTTCTTCAGGTATGTTGGCAACAAGAAGAAAGCCAAGGAAAGTGTGGGCCCCTTACTGAATGAGGGAGGCAAGCTAGTGACAGAGGATGTGGAAAAAGCTAATGTACTCAATGCTTTTTTTGCCTCTGTTTTCACTAACAAGGTCAGCTCCCAGACTGCTGTGCTGGGCAACACAAAATGGGGAAGAGATGGCCAGCCCTCTGTAGAGATAGAGGTGGTTAGGGACTATTTAGAAAAGCTGGACGTGCACAAGTCCATGGGGCCGGACGAATTGCATCCGAGAGTGCTGAAGGAATTGGCGGCTGTGATTGCAGAGCCCTTGGCCATTATCTTTGAAAACTCGTGGCGAACGGGGGAAGTCCCGGATGACTGGAAAAAGGCTAATGTAGTGCCCATCTTTAAAAAAGGGAAGAAGGAGGATCCTGGGAACTACAGGCCGGTCAGCCTCACCTCAGTCCCTGGAAAAATCATGGAGCAGGTCCTCAAAGAATCAATCCTGAAGCACTTAGAGGAGAGGAAAGTGATCAGGAACAGTCAGCATGGATTCACCAAGGGAAGGTCATGCCTGACTAATCTAATCGCCTTTTATGATGAGATTACTGGTTCTGTGGATGAAGGGAAAGCAGTGGATGTATTGTTTCTTGACTTTAGCAAAGCTTTTGACACGGTCTCCCACAGCATTCTTGTCAGCAAGTTAAGGAAGTATGGGCTGGATGAATGCACTATAAGGTGGGTAGAAAGCTGGCTAGATTGTCGGGCTCAACGGGTAGTGATCAATGGCTCCATGTCTAGTTGGCAGCCGGTGTCAAGTGGAGTGCCCCAGGGGTCGGTCCTGGGGCCCGTTTTGTTCAATATCTTCATAAATGATCTGGAGGATGGTGTGGATTGCACTCTCAGCAAATTTGCGGATGATACTAAACTGGGAGGAGTGGTAGATACGCTGGAGGGGAGGGATAGGATACAGAAGGACCTAGACAAATTGGAGGATTGGGCCAAAAGAAATCTAATGAGGTTCAATAAGGATAAGTGCAGGGTCCTGCACTTAGGATGGAAGAATCCAATGCACCGCTACAGACTAGGGACCGAATGGCTCGGCAGCAGTTCTGCGGAAAAGGACCTAGGGGTGACAGTGGACGAGAAGCTGGATATGAGTCAGCAGTGTGCCCTTGTTGCCAAGAAGGCCAATGGCATTTTGGGATGTATAAGTAGGGGCATAGCGAGCAGATCGAGGGACGTGATCGTTCCCCTCTATTCGACACTGGTGAGGCCTCATCTGGAGTACTGTGTCCAGTTTTGGGCCCCACACTACAGGAAGGATGTGGATAAATTGGAAAGAGTACAACGAAGGGCAACGAAAATGATTAGGGGTCTAGAGCACATGACTTATGAGGAGAGGCTGAGGGAGCTGGGATTGTTTAGTCTGCAGAAGAGAAGAATGAGGGGGGATTTGATAGCTGCTTTCAACTACCTGAAAGGGGGTTTCAAAGAGGATGGCTCTAGACTGTTCTCAATGGTAGCAGATGACAGAACGAGGAGTAATGGTCTCAAGTTGCAATGGGGGAGGTTTAGATTGGATATTAGGAAAAACTTTTCACTAAGAGGGTGGTGAAACACTGGAATGCGTTACCTAGGGAGGTGGTAGAATCTCCTTCCTTAGAGGTTTTTAAGGTCAGGCTTGACAAAGCCCTGGCTGGGATGATTTAACTGGGACTTGGTCCTGCTTTGAGCAGGGGGTTGGACTAGATGACCTTCTGGGGTCCCTTCCAACCCTGATATTCTATGATTCTATGATTCTATGATTATCCCTGCCCTTGAAATCTCCCGATAGAATATGAAAAATACTAATGAAATTGTTATGCAGTAATCTTGTTTCCAGTGCTGCAGGTTATCAATGTAAGCATAGACTTGCTTTCTATTGCAAGCCCATTAGCTAAACTTCTGTAAGGACTAGATCCAATTAAAGCTCCATTTAGCTTTCATTGCAAAGCTATGCAAGCTCTAAATGTTGTTGGAGACTTTGGGCCTTGCATAGGCCTTCACTGCAGATGTTGGAAGGAGGTTTTTTTGCTTTGCTTTGTTTTGTTTTCATTTTTATAATTGACCGTAGCCTGTAATACTCAAGCTTTTGCAAGATCAAGGGACCTTTTCATCGGAATCAGGGACAAACAGCTAATAGCTTTCTGTCCATAGCTTTACTATGAATCCCAACTAAGTATATCTTACTGTGGGTTTGATGTGAATTGACATTGAACAAGAAGGGTATTTGGGCAAATTATATCAGTGTATATATTTTGTTGGATTTGTTTAACAGTAGCCAAGAGTGGTAGAGGAGAGTGGTATTAATGTGGTGTTGCCTTGACCAATGTGAGGTGAATGGGGCTAGAAAGTAAAGACCAGAGTCAGCCCTAGGCTCCTGTCACAGTTGTCTTACAAACTAAAGGCTCTGGAGCCAAGAAGAACTGTGAGCTCACAAAATTGTTGCAGTAAATTGAGGGGCAAATCCTGAGCTGGTGTGATTTATCATGATTTCTTTGGAGCTATGGCAAGTCACACCAGCTCAAGATCTGCCTCTCATTGTATATGGTGGTCAGTTGACTGCAGCACTGCTTTTCTTCATCCTAATCACACAGATAGTCATCTACAATTTTGGAGCACTGCCATACACTTATAAAAGCTATTGTTCTTAATTTCAGTCCTTGCTAAGGTTAAACTGCTCTTAAATTTTGTGAGAGAAACAAGACTATTGAATACAGCTCCTTACAAATGTTGTATTTTGAAAAGAGGGTATGCGTGTTTGTATCAGACCACCCATAGCATACTCAGGAGGTTCCTTATTGCTTTTCTTCTCACTGCACTTAGGTTATGTCTACACTAGAAATGCTACAGTGGCACAGCTGGGGCACTGTAGTGTGGACATTTACTACAGTAATAGAAAGAAAAGGAGTACTTGTGGCACCTTAGAGACTAACAAATTTATTAGAGCATGCTCGGGGGTCGCATAACTAGTTATGCGACCCCCGAGCATGCTCTAATAAATTTGTTAGTCTCTAAGGTGCCACAAGTACTCCTTTTCTTTTTGTGAATACAGACTAACACGGCTGCTACTCTGAAACCTACAGTAATAGAAGGTGGTCTTCTGTCGCTGTAGTAAATCCACCTCTCTGAGAGGTGGTAGCTAGGTTGATGGAAGAATTCTTCAGTTGACCTAACAGTGTCTATACTGGAGCGTAGGTTGGCTTAACTGCGTTGCACAGGGCATGACATTTTTCACAGCCCTGAGCGATGCAGTTAAGCTGACCTCACTTTGTAGTGTAGACCAGCCCTTCAGTGGGTGTTTTTGTTTTTCTGTCATGCAGTGACAGAGGTGCTGGTTCTGAATGCTGATGAGATAGTACTTGGTGCAGTCCCAGTCAGTCGTATTCTGGGTAACGTCAGCAACTGTTAAACACCCAGCTCACCTTTCTGGATACACCATTGTGGAGTTCAGCTTACAGGCTGCCTGTGGGCAGTAACTGTACACATTGGTGCCCAAGCAGATCAGTTATTCAACATCCACCCACCTCTAGACAAAACAGGAGCTAAATCAGCCAAAAGAGAGAGGTCTAGACTGAAATAGTTAATTATACATCGTAATTTTTTTTTTAAAAATCTTGACATTATTTAAAAGAATAGCACATTAATTATTGTGGTAGAGAGGGCAGCAATTGGTTATACATGAGTTTTATGGCATGTGTTATACAGATGGTTAGATTAGATGATCTAGTGGTCTCTCTTCTGGCCTTAAAATCTATTAATAAATCTGTAATGTTTACTTTATCTTTTGATATGTATGATTATGTATCAAATTCATACATATGGTAGGTAATCTTCTACCAATGCAGGTATTTATTTTATTGACCTCTTTGTTCCCCAGCATATTAAATACACCTGTTCTCAATGATAAGGAGAAAAAGAGTGGAAAGCAGCGTAAGAGGGGACCACATTCACACCAACTTACTCAGTTGATGGACTCAATTATAAATCCATAGGCTGAAACCATGAGTTCTTGTTTTTTAAACTCCAGGTTTTGTGGTGTTTCTCTAGTAGGTCTGTAAAAACAAAAACCGCTTTAATGTAAACGTCCATCAGAAGAACCCAGGTATTGCCAGGAGCAGAGCAAGTGGTATATGAATAATTGTGAGGAAAACTAATCGTTCTACTGTGGTAATTCTCCTGTCCTGCAGCAAAGAGAATAATAAATGCCTTTGTTCTAAGCAGCTGGGAGTAGCAGTAGATTAGAGGTAGCTTTAGTGAGTGGCTCTGGCTGATGGCATTTTGTCAAATTACATTTGTGGAATTTTGAAATTATTGTTAAAACATAATGTAAATAACTGCTCATAAGTAAGTTATCATAAGTAAGTGGCTTTATCCAGGCATGGTGGCTGATCAGGAGCATTTGGGCTAGTGTGCAAAACCAAAGAGAGTCAGGCTGGAAAAAGCCATGCACACCAGAGAGCTCTGCAATCTCTAGAAGAGCACATGTAGATGAGTGTCTCACCACTTCTGCACCATAACTCCCTGTGCCATATCCAGCCCTCTCACCTCTAGTTCCCCATTGAGGCTGCAGTATAGGTGCTAGTAACTGCAGGCTCTACTGCCTCCTGGACAAGGTGAAGATGAGGAGGATTGCAGATGTCTCTGTTTTTGCAGAATGAAACGATATGCCAGTCTTGGGTGGGAGAGTGTGGGGCAGAGAGCTGTGGCTTGGCAAGCTCCTGCCATGCATAATGGGAGATTATGATGAGGGCCTCATCTTCAGCTGTGCTAGCGAGGTCATTTCCTGTTGAAGTAGCCACTCCATCTTCCATGCCACGTTTACCATTTGCGGGGAGGTGATTTCTGACTTAATGGTTTTCTCTCTTCTTGGCTGAGCTCTCAGTCAGGGAGATGGGCTTCAGCCATGCAGTACATTTAGAAGTTTTCTCGTGGTGACTGTAAACCAAAGGAAAGAGAATCTTCCTCCTTTTCTACTCCTCCCTTATCAGGGTGTCCCCTGAAGCTTGAGAATTTGCATGGTAGATAAAACAGCTGCTTCTGAAAATGCCATTGGTGACTTCAATACTCCATGTAAGCTAAGAAAACTGGTTACATTCCTGAGCTTCCTTCTCCTATTACTGCAAGTTTAGAGACTATTCAAACAATAGACAATAGGCTGTAATGTCTGCAAAGCATGTTCGTATCATGTTGATGTGTCTTGGCAAGCACTGGATATAAGAATTTGAAACTTTAAGAAATTAGTACTTATCATATATTTATAAATGATCCTGAGAAGGAGGGGAACAATGAGGAAGCAAAATTTATAGTTGACACAAAATTATTGATCTTAGTCAAGACTAGAGAAGACGCTAAGGAACTTCAAAGAGACCTAATAAAACTATGCGAATGGACATTGGGATGGCAGAGGAAAATCAATGCTGGCAAATGCAAAACTGTTCAGGAAGGACAGGCAGGGCAGAAAAGGTGGGGGAGTAGCACTGTATGTAAGGGAGCAGTATGACTGCTCAGAGCTCCGGTACGAAACTGTGGAAAAACCTGAGTGTCTCTGGATTAAGTTTAGAAGTGTGTGCAACAAGAGTGATGTCATGGTGGGAGTCTGCTATAGACCACCGGACCAGGGGGATGAGGTGGATGAGGCTTTCTTCCGGCAACTCACGGAAGCTACTAGATCGCATGCCCTGATTCTCATGGGTGACTTTAATTTTCCTGATATCTGCTGGGAGAGCAATACAGCGGTGCATAGACAATCCAGGAAGTTTTTGGAAAGCGTAGGGGACAATTTCCTGGTGCAAGTGCTAGGGGAGCCAACTAGGGGGAGTGCTTTTCTTGACCTGCTGCTCACAAACCGGGTAGAATTAGTGGGGGAAGCAAAAGTGGATGGGAATCTGGGAGGCAGTGACCATGAGTTGGTTGAGTTCAGGATCCTGACGCAGGGAAGAAAGGTAAGCAGCAGGATACGGACCCTGGACTTCAGGAAAGCAGACTTTGACTCCCTCAGGGAACAGATGGCCAGGATCCCCTGGGGGACTAACATGAAAGGGAAGGGAGTCCAGGAGAGCTGGCTGTATTTCAAGGAATCCCTGTTGAGGTTACAGGGACAAACCATCCCGATGAGTCGAAAGAATAGTAAATATGGCAGGCGACCAGCTTGGCTTAATGGTGAAATCCTAGCGGATCTTAAACATAAAAAAGAAGCTTACAAGAAGTGGAAGGTTGGACATATGACCAGGGAAGAGTATAAAAATATTGCTCGGGCATGTAGGAAAGATATCAGGAGGGCCAAATCGCACCTGGAGCTGCAGCTAGCAAGAGATGTCAAGAGTAACAAGAAGGGTTTCTTCAGGTATGTTGGCAACAAGAAGAAAGCCAAGGAAAGTGTGGGCCCCTTACTGAATGAGGGAGGCAAGCTAGTGACAGAGGATGTGGAAAAAGCTAATGTACTCAATGCTTTTTTTGCCTCTGTTTTCACTAACAAGGTCAGCTCCCAGACTGCTGTGCTGGGCAACACAAAATGGGGAAGAGATGGCCAGCCCTCTGTAGAGATAGAGGTGGTTAGGGACTATTTAGAAAAGCTGGACGTGCACAAGTCCATGGGGCCGGACGAATTGCATCCGAGAGTGCTGAAGGAATTGGCGGCTGTGATTGCAGAGCCCTTGGCCATTATCTTTGAAAACTCGTGGCGAACGGGGGAAGTCCCGGATGACTGGAAAAAGGCTAATGTAGTGCCCATCTTTAAAAAAGGGAAGAAGGAGGATCCTGGGAACTACAGGCCAGTCAGCCTCACCTCAGTCCCTGGAAAAATCATGGAGCAGGTCCTCAAAGAATCAATCCTGAAGCACTTAGAGGAGAGGAAAGTGATCAGGAACAGTCAGCATGGATTCACCAAGGGAAGGTCATGCCTGACTAATCTAATCGCCTTTTATGATGAGATTACTGGTTCTGTGGATGAAGGGAAAGCAGTGGATGTATTGTTTCTTGACTTTAGCAAAGCTTTTGACACGGTCTCCCACAGCATTCTTGTCAGCAAGTTAAGGAAGTATGGGCTGGATGAATGCACTATAAGGTGGGTAGAAAGCTGGCTAGATTGTCGGGCTCAACGGGTAGTGATCAATGGCTCCATGTCTAGTTGGCAGCCGGTGTCAAGTGGAGTGCCCCAGGGGTCGGTCCTGGGGCCCGTTTTGTTCAATATCTTCATAAATGATCTGGAGGATGGTGTGGATTGCACTCTCAGCAAATTTGCGGATGATACTAAACTGGGAGGAGTGGTAGATACGCTGGAGGGGAGGGATAGGATACAGAAGGACCTAGACAAATTGGAGGATTGGGCCAAAAGAAATCTAATGAGGTTCAATAAGGATAAGTGCAGGGTCCTGCACTTAGGATGGAAGAATCCAATGCACCGCTACAGACTAGGGACCGAATGGCTCGGCAGCAGTTCTGCGGAAAAGGACCTAGGGGTGACAGTGGACGAGAAGCTGGATATGAGTATGAGCAGTGTGCCCTTGTTGCCAAGAAGGCCAATGGCATTTTGGGATGTATAAGTAGGGGCATAGCGAGCAGATCGAGGGACGTGATCGTTCCCCTCTATTCGACACTGGTGAGGCCTCATCTGGAGTACTGTGTCCAGTTTTGGGCCCCACACTACAGGAAGGATGTGGATAAATTGGAAAGAGTACAACGAAGGGCAACGAAAATGATTAGGGGTCTAGAGCACATGACTTATGAGGAGAGGCTGAGGGAGCTGGGATTGTTTAGTCTGCAGAAGAGAAGAATGAGGGGGGATTTGATAGCTGCTTTCAACTACCTGAAAGGGGGTTTCAAAGAGGATGGCTCTAGACTGTTCTCAATGGTAGCAGATGACAGAACGAGGAGTAATGGTCTCAAGTTGCAATGGGGGAGGTTTAGATTGGATATTAGGAAAAACTTTTTCACTAAGAGGGTGGTGAAACACTGGAATGCGTTACCTAGGGAGGTGGTAGAATCTCCTTCCTTAGAGGTTTTTAAGGTCAGGCTTGACAAAGCCCTGGCTGGGATGATTTAACTGGGACTTGGTCCTGCTTTGAGCAGGGGGTTGGACTAGATGACCTTCTGGGGTCCCTTCCAACCCTGATATTCTATGATTCTATGATTCTATAAGGTAATTAAAGCACGTTGGAAGGAATGATTTGAACTGCTGATACATATTACCGGCTTCTAAATTAACTCTAATGATTTAGGACAAAGACCTGGGTTTCACGGTGAACAGTTTGGTGGAAACATCTACTCAATGTGCAGAAAAATAAACAAAATGTGAGCATGAAACGTAGTTATTTAATGCCGTTAAATACATCAATTGTATGCCCTCACTTTGACAGTTGTGTTTGGTGCCAGTCACCTGTGCTTAGAAGAAACACAGCAGAGTAGAAGGAGTTCAGAGGAGGCTGATGAAAACAAATAAATGTATGGCCTTTTATAATAGTATAGACTAAAAATGTGAGGAGTGTTTAATTTAGAGAGGAGATGAACAATGAGACATTATAGAAGTATGCAAAATAATGAATGGCATAAAGAAGGGAAATCAAGTCCTCTCATTATTTACCCTTTATCATAGAAAGAACAAAGGGACATTTGGTGAAATTGAAAGGAAACAAATTTAAAACTGATGAAAGGAAATACTTCCCCCGGTGTCCATTAATCTGCATTTCAGCCATGAAACTCTCTGCCACTGGGTATTATTGAGGTCAAGAATTTAGGATTCAAATTAGGATTAGATATTTGTATGGGTAATGAGAACATCCACAGTTACACAAGACTGGATAATTATGTATAAGGAGTGAATCCTCTTGCTTCTGGGCAAAAAACAACCACTAACTGCCTGTGGTTAGGGAAAAAAATTTCTTCTGTGGACTAAAGAGCACATAAGTATCCATTTTGTGGTTTCTTGTCCCTATTTCTGAAGGAACTGGTAGTGGCCACTGTTGGAGACAGGATAGTACCCTGGATGGTACCCTAGACAGGATAGGTTTCAGAGTAGCAGCTGTGTTAGTCTGTATCTGCAAAAAGAAAAGGAGTACTTGTGGCACCTTAGAGACTAACAAATTTGTTAGTCTCTAAGGTGCCACAAGTACTCCTTTTCTTTAGACAGGATAGTAACCCTGGTGCGAAATGGTATGGCAGTTCCCATGTTCCTGTATATCTATGGGATTTATCAATGCAATGTCAACCTGACATTCCAGGAGGTCTAGGTATTCCAAAACTGATGCCTACACCATCCTTTTAAATCAGAGTAACCCTTCTGAGGTCATCTGTGTCCTGTTCTAATTCACTGGGGTCATTAACGATGCATATGATTCAAACAAAATGTGTGTGGTGGTATTTAATATTGAAGTGAAAATCCAACACTTGCAGCCTTTGAGGAAAGTGTTCTTCTCTGCTTTAATAAAAGTAAACAGAGATTTAGTTAAAGCAAAGAAAGAACGATGACCCATTAAATTACATTTTGCATAAATCAAGCACTTTATTTAGTGCTTGTATACTGCTGCTGTCTTCATCCATGAAAATTGATAGACGTTTGTATAATCGCACCTGTGAATTGCATTTCAATTGAATTATTTTCTTCCAACAAATGTATCATTATCTACTACAAAAATGTGGATTGGGGAATCACTTGAAACATAATACAGAAGTAGCCCTGCAGACCTCAGCAGTCCGAAAAATAATTGAAGTGAAGTGAGGAATGTTAACAAACTCAAATGTCATCATCTTCCAAACCTGACATTTAAACTGCATCACATATTCATGCTTCTTCTTTATGTAGAATACAAGAATACATACATTGTGGGGTAATTAAAAGAAATGTTTAATGGAGTTCAGCTAACAAACAGTGGACATGTCATTTTTGTGTTGGCTCTTGTACAGCCACATTTGAGCCTGTTTATAAAATGTAGTTTGTGTAGTATAAAGATGTTGGGGGAGGAGGGGATAATGAGTTCCTGCAGAATACTAATTGCCTACGAGTTGTTCAGGGAGACTGTATAAGAATGGAGGATTTGTTGTAAATTAGTCACTAGCTCTATTGTGCATTGCTATGAGGTTAGACCAGTGCTGTAAAGGTGCCAGCCTTACAAAATCCTTATGATTCATTGTCTAACTTGGTGACAGTATGAAGGAGAAAATGCTATTCGGAGTAAATATTATTGGAAAGAGAGCTCCCCTAATGGCTGTATAATCTTTCTTTATAACATTTACGCTTCTAGCTCATTTAGATTTGGAAAGATGGGAGCTGCAGCCTATTGAGTGGGTTATCGGTGCTTTTTTCAGCTGCAAGATCCAAAGGTCTGCTGAGACTGATGGGGCACTATTGCTCTGGAGAAATATATAGTCCAGCAGATTGATTACTTAATGTTATTAGCTTACTTCTCTAGATTTCTTAATCTTCTTCTTCTAAAGCTCCAACTTTTAGCATAGCCTTACATGCAATCGTTTTATTAAAAATTATAACACAGAAACAAGGTTTTGCATTTTGTTAAAAAACGTATTGTAGTAGGGTTGTTTACTTTTGAGACACATTTTCTCATTCCAAACTTAACTCCTATTGTTTCAATTTACATCAAAATGAAAAGGTGGGTTAATGATTCATTGGCACACAATGACCTTTCAAATAGCTGTGGACCGTGATGTGGCAGCACTACTCTGAGTTCTCATATTATAACCTCCTTGGGTCTGCCTTCATATTTACAGCCTGATCTGTCTACGTGCCTGGACGCCTGAAGAGAGCAAACATTTACAGCTTCTCCCTCCCCTGCGTTTAGAAGGCAATTTGATCCTGCCTTGTCCATTCCTTTATTTTCCATCACTCTTAGACTTGACTTGCTTTTGAATACAACTAAGTGCAGCTTTCAGTATCTACTGTCTGATCTGTTTATTTTGTAAAAAGAATGGATTCAGATTCTGATTCACCTTTTAATTATTCTTGGCCTTCCTTACCCAAAATGAGGATTCGAAGAAGGGGAACCAAGCAAGGTAGAAAAAACTGTCTTCTTTTAAACCCCTGTTCCTTAATAGTTCTACCTCCTTTTCATTGTCTTCTTGCTGATCATGTGCAAGTAGATGTAAAAAGCCTTCTGGAATGAACAGATTTTTCTAGCTTTTTGCACCCTCAATGAAACTTGTCTTTTTGAAATCAGAGACACTCAGTTTGTTTAGTAAGAGGAAATAGTTTTATCCAAATTACACGTTGTGATTTTCCCTCTTGTTTATATTTCTTTTTATGCACAGTGAATTTTTCTTTGGGTTTCAAAAGTTCTTTGATTCTGAGCAGTTCTGACATACTAAGGACTTAAAAATAGTATTGCAACAACTGTTATAAACAGATTCTCTGTATGTATAAGACCTGCCTCAAGTCCTGTTTTGATTTTCGGGGTGATTTGTAACTTAACTGTGTAGCAGTGGTTAACAGCTAGTAGGGAAATATTTAGTTATAGGCAAAAATCAGAGGACGGAGGAATATCCTTTTCTGTCCATAAAATAATAGATGACAAGGTCATCTTTACTTTGACTTGCATGAATCCTTGTTTAATTTTAGTGTTTAATTTTCTTTGCAGAGAAGGCTTTGGGAGATAAGCGTTATGAATATCATTGTAGCAAGGTGGTGATGTAGAGAGCATGATTTCCTCAAAAGAAATTGTAGATGGAAGGTAGTAGGTTTATAACACAGAAGATTATCATTGAAAATCTTATTGCGGATAGCTAACTTTTACTTCATTCTATCAGAAGCAGTAAAATAATTGCACCAAAGGGAAACATGTAATCTTTACCCTTTCCTTTCATGAAGTCGTTTTTCAGTTTTTTAGGAAAGAAAAAATAAACAAGAAAAATAAGGTCCACAACCTCAGCTGTTGTGAATCAGTTTAGCTTAATTAAAATTATTGGAACTAGGCTGATGTACACCAGCTGAGAATCTGGCCCCAAGTTTGTTTACAGCTCAAAATGTTTATAAAATGAACATTTTAAACCTGGTGGGGGATGGCAGCCTTTTTAGTTTGCTACATTTATTCCTTTCCAGGATTGTAGGGTTTTTTTGTCATGTGTATGTATATATGAGTTCTGTCAAGAAGGTGATATGCATTTTTGAAGTCTCATGGGGTATATTCTCTGTTCAATAGCTCATGAAGACCCACTTTATCTATGAAGTGTCAAGCTGTAAGCCCACACTCTGTCATGGTTTTATAATTGTTCTTTTGCCTTCAGACAGTAAAAATTTTTGGGACTCTGTTGCTGTATTTATGCATCACATTTTACCTGCTGCACAGCACTGAGTATACCTGTGATGCTATATATGTTATAAGTATCTTCTCTCCTCCATAGGTGGTTTTTATCTCATTAATGTTAATAGTATACCAGTACATCTGTCTAGCAAATGCAGACTAGGTCATATGTGTGGCGGTTTCCTTAGCAAGAATACGTTACTTTATAGTGTGAAATATATTCCACCTGTATAAATGCCAAGTACCCAGGGAGGTTGGGGAAGGGAAATCCAACCCTCTGCTCCAAACTAGAACAGGTCACTTGTATAAGAGGCTACTGGTTCGTGTCTCCTCCCTATTCACCTCTGGTCAGCCTCCACTGTGTCCTTCTAGGCCAAACCAAGTGGTCTCAGTACAGAGACTCTTTCTGTGGTACAAAGCTGGTGTACAGGCATCCATGCCCAGCTGCAATCCCGATAGTGCCCCAACTCAATCCTTATGTGTTTATAGAGCTTAAGTGGTGCAAAGAGCCTTGTGCTTCCCTTCTTGCACAATGTGTTAATTCCTCTCAGATTGAATAACAAAGTAAACAGAAACACAAATGGTTGGAATTAAAGCTGTGGACATTTTTTCTGGAAACTGCAGAGACGTCATTCTGTAACTTGAAGATACTTTCCATCTGGCTCTGTGGTGATTTATAAGGGATACAAAATATCAAAAAAGACCAGGCTTTCCTACAGACAGCTTAGCGTGATCAGATACACTTTCAGCAATTTTTCTTCTGGCTGATATGAGTTAAAGAGAATTACTAATTGCTGCTACCACAACCAGCAAACCATAAATCATAGGCACACAGCAGGCATGGTGAGACATCAGTAGTAGGAACTGGTGGGGCCTCAAGTGTGCTACAGCTACTCTACAGCTAACTGGTTTTAGTAGTAGGAAACTGCCCTGAACAAGTTATGTATGCAAGTTTCTGCTTATTTTCCAAGATCAACCCTGCTGAACTACATGTCTCTCATGAAGGAAGCATGTTGAAAATTTTGGTCAAGATTTTCACATATGGGTGCCTAAAGTTAGTCACTGAGGCCCCTACTCCTTAAGCTCCTTAAGTACATGTCTAACTTTAAGCAGGCGAATAGTTGCATTGAAGTCAGCCTACCCTTTAGACTCCTCATGTGCTTCACGTTAGACAGAAGTTTAAGCACCTTGCTGAACTGGGGTGTGAGGGCCAGATTTTCAAGAACTGGCCACTTCATTTGGGTGTCAGTATGGGAGCTGAGCTCCTTTGAAAAATCTCACTCCATTTGGGGAGCTGAGTACTGTTGGAAATCTGGATCCAAATCTGGATCCAAATGCTTAAGCACCCAGGTTTGAAAAGGTTGGCCAATGTGTTTAATTGTCTGATTTTTCCTTCTTTGTTCCATAGCTGTAATACTTCAAGTTATACATTAATCCATATTCAGATTGCTGGAGGTAATTCTGGTGAGCTGTCTGAAAGCTATTTATTGTATCCACAGAAAGGAATTAGTCTTTTTTTTTTTTTCCTGGCTCCCAGTCTGGGCACATTGATATATTTCAGTTCTCTCTCACTATGCATGCTCTTTTAAAACTTCCTGACATAGACTTTGACTTGAGTGGAAAAAAATCTTCAATGTCATTATGTACTTGCCATTCTGTAAAGTAGGTCATTCAAGGTTAGAGGTTTTCTTGTGCCAACACAAAACACATTTGAAATTAGTGTTATTCTGAAGCTCTGTTGTTAAAAATGAACATATTTTTGTTAGCTTCCCTGCTTGCTGAAATGTGCGACTCTTAGGTAGGATGACAACTTAACATGGTGGAGAATAAAGTTAGATGATGCGCTGTGTTTCCAACTATCACTTTTTTAACATTTGGGCATTATTATTTCTCTCATCCAGCAACATTTTTTTTTTTTGCTTTTGGATCTAAATAACAATAACATTCGTTGCTGTCATTTAAATCTTCATTTACCATGTCAATGATGTTGATCTACATACTCTGTTAATAGAGAGAAAAGGTGAGTGAGTTCATATCTTTTATTGAACCAACTTCTATAGGTGAGGGAGACAAGATATTACCTCACCTGCCTGGTCTCTAATATCCTGTTAACGATATGGCTACAACAACTCTGTTAATAGAGACAGACATGCTTTTTTATACTAACTTTGCCTATTGTCTTGGTACCGAACATAGCATAATAGTATTGAGATTTCTCACTTAGACCAATCCAGCCAGCCCTGCTTGAAAGTTGCATTAAAAAGTGAGGGCCTTAATGACCTCTAGGTTTTGAATCTATCAGATTTTTCTGGGTAAATAAATCACAACCCCTTACAACAATCTATCAGACATATAAACGTTTTAGGGCATATTCACCATCATGCTAAACACCAACTTCTGAGTTTTCACCAGTGTATGTTGGCTTAAAGGTGTGGGGGGAGCTCTGGGGTAGCAGAAACTGTGCTGAGGTACCAGGTTGTGGCCGCATAAAAAAACCATAACGCTGTTTACAGGGCAAGGGGACTACAACAGGATAGCATAGCCTGAAAGCAGGCAGTGCTGAAGCGCGTGTGTCTAGGATGACCCACAGTGATACCAATTGTGTGACTCTTCTTAGAGTCTTCCATCTTCGGAATTCATACTGGAAGCAATGAAAGCTCCATTCTGTAGAACCCACAGTGCCAATCACAGGCAGATGTCATATGCCATCTAAAGGGGTGACTCAAATCCTATGACCTCATCTGTCATAGGATTCTATACATCCTTGCACCAGCTTTGTGAATTTGGCCTGTTTATTTTAATGGTGTTTTACCTTGGGTCTTCAGTCATAGCAGCAGTGATAAGGTAGATGGGTATTATTGAGGTTTTTTTGTTGAAACCACTTTTTTAGTTGGCATTTCTAATTTTTCAGTGATGTAAGTAAGGGCTTTCAGCATGTTAATATTGGCAGCTAATTTATAATGGGCCAGAAATTACTTCCATTGAAATCAGTAAGAGTTTTGATATTGATTTCTGTGACATCAGGATCAAGTGCAGTATTTGAATTGTAACTGATTGCATGTCAGGCAGAAAGCAGTGAGTGGGGCTGCAGAAATTTGGTGCATAACATGTACTTGCTATGGTTTTGACAGTTTAAAAAAAATGACCTGGCCTTTCCAGAGGAAATAAGTTACTAGCGTGGTCAATGTATAATTATTAGTGCTCTCACATGAGTTCAGCAAAGTCTTGAAATACTTTTCCTGTTATGAAGTTAGACTGGCTTAGTTTTCTTTTCATGCACGTATGAAATCAGTGGGAGGTTCTGCTTTTGTAAGAGCTGCAGGATTACATTATATTGGAAAGCCCAATTAATCCACTGAGGTTTAATTTTTAGTTAAAAGCCCATTGGACTATTCAGAGACTGCAGCTTTAAAAATAAACCAACTGAAACATCACCAGCAAAACACATTACCCCTATTAACTAATAAATTGCTATTAATAAAGATTTAGTGTTTGAAAATATCCCAAAGAATTATATATTTTAATATGCCCATGTGTATTCACAGCAGCTCTCTTTGTTGAAGGTTTCTGCACCAGATTATTACTCCCTTACATAGTAGTAAAATCATGTAGTATTGTATGTGGTATTAAAAGTGCCCTATGAATAAAAATATAACATACGGATTTGTCTTTGGCTTGGGATGCATAACTTGTAGCATGGTCAGTTACCTGATTGTAGCGCTGCAGCAGTGGGGACTGTTGCTTACATGATTAAACCATCTCAAAAGGAATTGGCTCTGATTTGTACATTGATTCAAAAAAGCCTGATACCTAGACTCTTATTCAGAACAATATATCAACTCTATCCACTTGAGTGTTTGAGTATTGCCCATGCCAGCTTAGGTCGAAATTTTATATGTACTAGAGGGGGAATATATTGTGGAGAGTAATAAGTCTGTAAGAAGCTGTACAGGGCTCATTATTTTTATTTTCTGATCCATGGTTCAGAACCAGGACTCGAAACGCTTACTTGCAAGAAAAAGATATTTACTGGTTTGACAAATACCAACATTTTCCATGTGATTTTAACTGCCAAATATCTGCCAAACTGCTGCAGAAAGCAATGATTTATAGGGATTTTTAAAACAGGGAGTCCAGGTTTTAGTCAGGCATAAAGAATTGATTTATAACTCCAACAGTTCTCAAGATGTCAGTCACTAAAATCATTTTGGAATTCAAGCAGGAAGGAAAAGCAAAACGGTAATATAAAGGATGTGGTTTTGTGGTCTGAAATCCCACAAACCTGCCAGAGTTAGAAACCAAATAGTTTATAGTATACCATTTAAAAAACTGGAATTTTCAACTTCCAGGTGGCAAGAAGATTTTTGTTTCAGTCGTCACGGGTTGTGAGAAACGAGATTTCACAATGATGTGAAATCTGCATTTGATCAGGATATGCAGATGAACCAATGACAGATGTGGGCTGAGTTTTAAGGGGCAGACCACAGCTTGATTCAACAATGGGGAGGGGTGTTATGTGCCCCATTCTCACATACCAGGCATTTAATTGGGTCCTGGTGAGTTACAGATGAGGCTCCTACCATATAACCAGTAACCCAGGGAATACCTCTTGGTCTATGTCTAGGACTCAGTTCACTTCTGAATTGATTCCATCGCTCCACGTCCGCCCCACCTTCCACCCCTCCAAGTGGAGGGGTAGTAAAGGATCCAGAGGGAGGACCTCAATCTGCAGAGACTTCAGGTCTCCTTTTTCTCCCATAGGTAAAAGGACATAAGGCCAGGTCTCATTTACCCTTTGGCAGTGCTCCCTTTTAGCCTTATCTGCACTGGAACACTGCCTACAAGTAGAGATGAGCTAAGCAGTCCTTCCTAATATGAACCTTTTAAAGTCTTAATGCTGTATCCTGACTGTGATGATGTGTCCTGACTATGATGCTGTGAGGAAGGCAGGAAAAAAACCCACCAGACCTCTTGCCAGTTTGGATCAATAGGAAAAATTCCCTCTTGATCCCAAAACAGGCAGTTGGTCAGACCTGTACCATCCTAAAAACTGCAGCAGCTACACTGCAGCTAAGGAGAAGGGAGTACTGGGTAAGTAGCAGGAGCAAGAGACTTTTGAAAAGCCTGGGAGAGTTTAAGTAAGTGTGGGAGGGGGGGCACAAAAGCTGATTGGCTAACCTGTTACCCCATCCCCAGCCAATGGGAAGAAGGCTGTTTGGGGTGGGGCAACCCCCCTCTCCGGCCAGACATGTGCTTCTGCATTCACTGCTCCCCCTCTCCTCCCAGGCACTGTGTACATCACCTGTGGACCATTCAGGATCCCTCTTCTGTTGATTGTGTGGTATGGGCATGGTTCCTGGGTCTAGCATTGCTATTTTGGCACTAGTCCTGGATTTAATAAAGCAAGTCCCAGACCTTGACCAGTGTAATTTCTAGTCATTGCCGTCCCATCTTATCTCATGTCTCTGTGCACTTTGAGGGCCATACAGCATCCTCCAGAGGCAATTGCATTGTTTGCTTTGTTTTTCCACCTATATCCGTAAATCTTTATTGGTTTCCTCCTCCTTCTCTGCTTTGCAGGAAATAGGTTGTAGCCTGTAGAACTGAGTCTGTAGAACGGGGAGGAAATTGCTGTACCGTTTTTGATGCCAGAGAAACTTGGGTCAAACCTGTCTTTACTGAAAATTTTTATACTTTTAAAAATTAAAGAGCCCGATGTGCCTCTCAGTCAGTTTTACATCAGTGTATTGCCGTTAATTTCAATAGGGAACTCCTAATTTTTCATGGTTTTTTGGAATGTCACCTTTCAAGTCCATGACTGCCCATCCTGCCTAAAACTGAACTGGCTGGCACTTTGTGCACTGTTGCTCCCTGATAGTTTTCAAATTCAGCAATCAGCTGTTGAGATGAGGCTACATTTACCAACTTAACTAATATTTAGTACTATCTAATTAGGCAGATTGGTCTGCTAAGTGGTGAATTTGTGCATGAGCCCTCTCCTCAAAAGCAGCTTGAAAAGCAAGGTATCTGCAGAACATACTGAAAATGTTTCCATAGGGGAACTAGGTTTTTCTCTTGGATAAAACAATAGGGTATGGAACCAGCATCCTACAGCATCCAAAGCTGTGGGTATTTTGGTAGAAACTAAAATAAAAAATGTGTGTGTTTAAGTAACCTTTTATTAATTAATCATGGAATCAATAAGTTGTTATAGTTTCAAAAGAAAAACATGCACGGCCTTCACTGACAGTGTCTTACTGTTAGGCCAAGTCCTGATTTATTACAGCAGGTGATAAATGGTCCCTTATTAACTTCATTTTATTGATAGGTATTTATTCAAATGACTTACCGTATATTGGGTCTTGCAAGTTTGTTTATGTCTAGGCATATGTCTCAGCACTCAGTGACACTCCTTTGACATACTTGAGAATGTTCTGAATGCAAATATGGTGGCTATGACTGATTTATTGTCATCAGTAGCACCTTGATACCAAGTGGAAGTAAGACTATATCGAGTGTCTTCCACTTGAATCATGCACAAGTGGGCAGAGAGCTGAACATAGTTGTCAATGCTTAGAGAATAAAGCATGATTCCTACCCAGTCAATCTTGGTGTCACATTGGATAGAACTCTTGCATATTGTGACCATCCTACAAAGACAGCAACTAATGTCAAAATGTGCAACAACCAGCTGGGAAATCTGGCCAGAACAAATCATCTGTAATAACCGGCCCCTACAGGCCAAAGTGGGTATTATCCAAAAGTGACCTGTCAAAGAAACAGTGGAACAGCATCCACTTTGGCCTGTAGGGGGTTGATAGTTTCTTGACCCACCTGGTGTCCAAGGTAAGTCACTCTGTTTAGGCCTATTTGACACTTCTTAGTCTTAACAATTAGTCCTGCCTCCCTTATGCGCTCAAAGACTTTTTGTAGATGTTCCAGGTGTTCTGCCCAGGAATCCGAAAATATGGCCACATCGTAAAGGTAGGCGATTGCATATTCTCCTAATCCCACTAGGAGACTATCTACAAGTCTTTGGAAGGTGGCGGGGGCATTCCGCAGCCTGAAAGGGATAACATTAAATTCATACAGCGTGATGTGTGGTGAAGGCTGACCTTTTCTTGGCGGATTCATCTAGCGGTACCTGCCAGTACCCCTTGGTTAAGTAGAGATGAGGTGGAGATGAACTGGGCCCGTCCCAGTTTCTCTAATAGTTCATCTGTGCGTGGCATTGGATAGTTGTCTGGGCGAGTTACAGCATTTAGCTTACGGTAGTCCACGCAAAAATGTATCTCCCCATCTTATTTGGGAACTAGAACCAGTGGAGATGCCCATGCACCACCAGAGGGGCGGATTACTCCCAACTGTAGCATATCCTGGATCTCCCATTCTATAGCAGTTTTAGCTTGAGGAGACACCTGGTAATGTTGGACTTTAATTGGGTGAGCATTACCTGTGTCAATGGAGTGGTATGCCCATTTTGTCAGTCCTCGGTTGGCTGAGAATGTCGGCGTGTAGCTAGTGCACAGCTCCTTGATCTGCTGTCGCTGCATACGCTTGAGGCACAAGGAGAGGTTCACCTCTTCCACGCCACCAGCACTTTTCCCTTCATAGTAGACACCTTCAGGCCACTCAGCGTCATCTCCTCCCTGGGCTGTAAACTGACAAACCTTTAATTCTCTAGAATAAAAGGGCTTTAGAGAATTAATATGGTATACCTTAGGCTTTCGGTTGGAGGTGGGGAATGCCATGAGATAATTAACAGCTCCCAGGTGCTCCTGGACCGTGAATGGCCTTTCCCATGACGCTTCCATTTTATGGGCCTTTAAGACCATGACCTGGTCTCTTACTTTGAAGGAACGCTCTCTGGCATGTTTATCATACCAGGCTTTTTTCTCTTGTTGAGCATCCTGTAGGTTTTCTTTAGCAAGGGCTAGAGAGGTTCAGAGGGTGTTTTGTAGGTTGGTTACAAATGTTAGTTCCTGGAGAAGGTGTAAACCCTTCCCATTGCTTCACCAACTGTAATGGCCCCTTAACCTTGCGGCTATATACAAGTTCAAATGGTGAAAAGCCTAAACAGGAATGTGGTACAGCTCTGTAGGCAAAGAGCAACTGCTGCAACACTAGGTCCCAATAATTGGAGTGCTCATTTACAAATTTACATATCATGGCCCCCTAAGTTCCATTAAACTTCTCCACCATGCCATTTGTTTGATGATGGTAAGGGGTGGCAACCAAGTGATTCACCCCATGAGCTTCCCAAAGGCTTTCCATAGTTCCTGCCAGGAAATTAGTTCCTGCAGCTGTGAGGATATCGGCAGGCCAACCTACCCTGGCAAAAATGTCTGCTAGTGCCTGGCACACACTTTTAGCCCTGGTGTTGCTTAGAGCTACTGCTTCCCGCCATCGGGTGGCAAAATTCATGAAGTACAGCAGTCAGTCTGTACTGCTTTCCTCTGGGTGTCTTTTTCTGAAAAGGACCCAGAATATCCACAGCTACTCGCTGAAATGGAACTTCAATGATGGGGAGTGGCTGGAGAGGGGCTTTGACCTGGTCTTGGGGTTTTCCCACTCTTTGGCATACCTCACTAGACCGGACATAGGTAGAAACCTCCTTGCCCATTCATTCCCAGTGGAATGACCTCCCCAAACAGTCTTTGGTCCTGTTCACCCCAGCATGGCCACTAGGATGATCGTGGGCTAAGATCAAGAGCTTGACCCCGTACTTAGTTGGAACTACCAATTGTCTCTGAGGATGCCAGTCTTCCTGGTGTCCACTAGAAAGAGTGTCCTTGTATAAAAGTCCTCTTTCTACAACAAACCTGGATCGATTAGAAGAGCTGAGAGGTGGTGGGTTGCTCCGTGCCACCTTCCAAGCTCTCTGGAGGCTTTCATCTACTTCCTGTTTGGTCTGGAACTGTTCCCTTGATGCTGGAGACATCAGTTCCTCATTGGATTGTGGTCCTATGCTTGGTCCCTCTGGAAACGATGTAGGGGATGGGGCTGTTTCCGTTGACTTTGAACCGCTCTCCACTGGTGCACTATGTTGGGGTTCAAGCTCTGGCTGAGCCTCTTGTGTAGGGTTATCGGCTGCTGCCGGTTCAGGTTCGGTGGGGCCCTCTGGTGTTGGGGTTGCAAGTACTGGATTCAGTGCTGGCAATGGGTCTGGTGCTGGTTGTTCCGCCGGTTCTGGTTCTGGGACTGGCTCTTTCTGGGTCTCTGGGACTGGATCCACTATTGCTGTTGCAGACATTGGCCTAGTGTCTGGGTCCATCACCTGTGACCGGGTCCTGGTAGAAGTTTCCGCAACAAAGCTAGGTGTGACGGCTTGTTTAGCCTGGCTGCGGGTGACCATTCCCACCCTTTTGGCTGACTTCACACGATTGTCCAAGTCTTCCCCCAACAGCATGGGGATGGGATAATCATCATAGACTGCAAAAGTCCACGTTCCTGACCAGCCCTTGTACTGGACAATTTGGCTGTAGGCAAATTGAAAGAGTTGGACTTGAAGGGTTGAATCGTCACTTGGATCTCTGGGATGACTGAGGAAGCATGGATAGCCGACACTTGTGCTCCGGTGTCCCTCCACGCGGTGACCTTCTTCCCTCCCACACTCACAGTTTCCCTCCTCTCTGAGGGTATCTGGGAGGTATCTGGGCCTGAGGACCTCTGGTGTGATTCCGGTGCAATGAACTGTAATCAGTTGGGGTTCTTGGAGCAGTTGGCCTTCACATGTCCTGGCTCGTTACATTTTAAACATCGTCCAGCTGACGGGTCACTGGGGCGAGGTGGGTTGCGGGATGATAAGGTGGCTGGAGGCTTCCTTGGGGGTTAGGTGGGGCCTTGGGCGGTCCCCGGTAGTAGGGTGTGGTCTGAGGTTGTCCCTTCTGGTATCTGCTCCAACTGCAACCAGTATTTTCTTTGCCACCTCCACCCATTTGGCTCCAATCTCCCCCACCTCGATTACAGTTTTGGGCTTCCCATCTAGGATGTGTTTTTTATTTCCTTAGGAACACCCTCTAAGAACTGTTCCATTTGCATTAGGAAGGGCAAATTTGTTGGAGATTTAACACTTGCTCCTGATATCTTGGCATCCCAATGTTTCACAATGTGGGAGGCATGTCGGGTAAATGACACGTCTGGTTTCCATCTTAGGGCTCTGAACCGCTGACGGGAATGCTCAGGTGTTAGCCCCATTCTGACTCTCGCCTTGGTTTTAAACAGTTCATACTTGTTCATGTGTTCCTTAGACATTTCAGCCGCCACCTCAGCTAAGGGTCCACTGAGCTGCGGCCTCAGCTCTACCATGTATTGGTCTGTAGAGATGCTGTACCCAAGACAGGCCCTTTCAAAGTTTTCTAAGAAGGCCTTGGTATCATCGCCTGCCTTGTAGGTGGGGAACTTTCTGGGATGGGAAGTGGTACCTGGAAAAGGATTGCTAGGATTTTTTGGTATATTCTGCTGAGCCTTTGCCTTCTCCATCTCCAGTGCATGCTGCCTCTCTTTTTCCTTCTCCTCCTCCACATGCTTCCTCTCTTTTTCCTTCTCCTCCCGTTCTTTGTCCTTGGCCTCTATTGCTTTCCTGTGAGCAGCCTCTCAGTGTCGTTCTGCCTCTTTCGCTGCCTCCATTCTGGCTAACTCCAATTTGTGTAGTGTCTTGGTTTCTGTCATCTTTACCTCTCTGTTTTTTACTAACTTTACACCCGAGGGTTAGAAATAAAACAAACAAAACTTGGCTTGTAAAATTTTGCTGTGCTGTAATAGATACCTATATTCTCTGATAGTGATTGTCAGCCTACAGAAAAAGCCAAAAAAACCCCCCAAAAACCTAATACCTTTGGCTCCAGGCAAATAGACAGAAAACCCCTCTAGTTGCTCTTAGGGGAAAAAAAATTTCAGGTCTGTGAAGACTTGTGAATTTCCCTGCAGGAGGTTAACTATTCTGCCTTTAGGTAGAGAAAACTCCAGCTCACAAAAGACAGTTCCCTTTTGTCTCTGCTCTGGCCCCAAAGCAGAGAGAGAGACTCCAACTACTTCCAGTTGGAAACCTGCTTTCCAGCAGCCCAAAGGAAAAAAAATTCCCTTTTAAAATCTGTGTTTCTGGTTCAAAAAATCTCAAAATGATTTCAAGTTAATCCCACCGCTCTGTCACCATGTCAAGGTTCCTTCCCCACTCTGAACTCTAGGGTACAGATGTGGGGACCTGCATGAAAACCTACTAAGCTTACTTTTATCAGCTTAGGTTAAAACTTGCCCTTGGACTTCCACTGCCACCACCAAATGTTTGACTGGTTACTGGGAAAGCGTTTTTGGAAACGTCTTTTCCCCCCAAATTCTCACCAAAACCAAACCTTTCCCCCCAAAATCCTCACCTAACCAAAGCCTGGGGAAGGCTTGATAAAAATCCTCACCACTTTGCATAGGTGACCACAGACCCCAAACCCTTGGTTCTTAAGAACAATGAAAAAAGCATTCAGTTTCTTACAAGAAGAATTTTAATATAAGAAAAAGTAAAAAGAATCACCTCTGTAAAATCAGGTAAATACCTTACAGGGTAATTAGATTCAAAACATAGAGAATCCCTCTAGGCAAAACCTTAAGTTACAAAAAACATACAAAGACAGGAATATCCATTCTATTCAGCACAGCTTAATTTTCTAAGCCATTTAAAGAAATCATAATCTAATGCATATCTAGCTAGATTACTTACTAAATTCTAAGACTCCATTCCTGTTCTGTCCCCGACAAAAACATCACACAGACAGACACAGATCCTTTGTTCCCCCCCCCACCCAGCTTTGAAAGTATCTTGTCTCCTCATTGGTCATTGTGGTCAGGTGCCAGCGAGGTTATCCTAGCTTCTTAACCCTTTACAGGTGAAAGGGTTTTTCCTCTGGCCAGGAGGGATTTCAAAGATGTTTACCCTTCCCTTTATATTTATGACAGGTACCAATGCCCAAACTTTACACACTTCAGCCTTGGCACTCTGTTATTCAATGGCAGAGTAGTGCGCTCCAGTATGGGCTCGTTCGTCTCACACAATGATGATAAATTTACAACTAAATTCCACCATGCGTATTACCTCAGGCACACTTAAATCTATTGCTCTACCATAGTTACTGATTCTCTGCGATGTTGCTCCGCCCAGTGTTTGCAGAGAGGAAAGCGTAGCAAAGCTTGTGACCAAATTGCTTGATATGCCACATCTGCCATTAATTAAAAACTCATTTAATCCCACACGTGGTCGTCTGCCCTCACGCTGCCTGTTGTGGATAAGTTTACTGGGTAAGGGATTTACAGTAGAGGATCAAGGCAAGCTTTATGGTCTGCAGAGAAAGTGACAGATAATTCTTTTCTCTTGGACCCCACTCAATGTCAACGTGGATTTGATTTACTGCAAAGGCAATGGAGCCTTCTGAACCGGTTTCGTACCGGACATAGAATTTGTGCTGCAGCAGAATTTCGGTGGCGTTTCAGAGACAGTCCACTATGTCAATGTGGGTAGCCACAAACCATGACGCATATTGTTGAGGACTCCAAAATGACTCAACTTCCTGGAGGTCTTTGTGCCTTGAACATCATTGATAAGAACGTTGTGGCTTGGTTCATCTGGATTCCATATGCCAAATAACTAATTGATAGGCATTATTTATCTATTTATTTTTCTACCATATTGAAAGTAGCATGGTAGAATGATAGAGAATATCTGAGAAAATGAAGGCATTGTTTGAATGTAATGTGTAATGTCTTTTTACACTAGAAGTTCAGATCTTATTTAATATATCATAGTTACATAAATTCCATCCCAGTCCCAAAATCTTATCTCATCTTGTACACCTTTCAAATTCTGTCACTGTATATCAGGAACAGAATCCTAATGCAGTTTGAAAATAGAAATCAATCCTATCCAAGGGCCAGGAATCCTTGTTTTTAAATGGCATAAATCATTGTTTTCTGCTTAGAATAGTAGAATATCAGGGTTGGAAGGGACCTCAGGAGGTCATCTAACCAACCCCCTGCTCAAAGCAGGACCAATCCCCAACTAAATCATCCCAGCCAGGGCTCTGTCAAGCCTGACCTTAAAAACCTCTAAGGAAAGAGATTCCACCACCTCCTTAGGTAACCCATTCCAGTGCTTCACCACCCTCTTAGTGAAAAAGTTTTTCCTAATATCCAACCTAAACCTACCCCACTGCAACTTGAGACCATTGCTTGCTTGCTTCTAACAGCTTGTCCAGATACTGGTTTCTAAAATCATGTGGGAAAGATGGTAGTTTGACAAACCAGTAAATATGTTTTTGTGGTACGTAAATTTTTCCCAGTTTTTTTTTTCTTTCTGAACCATGGATCAGAAATAGAAATTGGCAAGCTCTGCACAGCTTTTTGCATACTTATCACCTTCCATAGTATGTTCCTCTCACATACACATTTTTGTTTAAAGTTGACATGGACAATAATCAATCACAGAGCTAGATTCCTATACCAATGAATGAATTATGCTGATGTCTAAATATGGATTTTGTCTTGGAGGCTGGGGTGGACTACAAGGTCTTTCCAATTTGTATTTTGTTATTATGAAAATAATAATGAAAGGCTTTCTGTTGCACCCACAGCACTAAAGGTGCAGCACTACAGAGCATTTAAAGATGAATGAAACTATGCCGTAGTAAATGCCGTCAGTCATTTCATTACAAAGCATATTACTCTATATTTATAACTGCCTTTATATATCCTTCTGCAAAAATGTAAAAAGGAAGTTATTAACCTACATGAGGAAAATCCTGGAAGTAGTACACCGTATATCTGGCTGGACTGCACCCTGGAGTCTGTGTGGAATCAGGGGAGAAATCATTTCCCTGGGCTCTGGCATGGCTGCTGCTATATTCTGGCTTCTCCATCTGTAAAATGATGGTAATTATGTTTACTATAAGCAAAATCTGAAAATATGTAGGATTTAAGATGGTCTGCAGTGCCATGCTTGGGTAGCAAGTAGGTAGCTACTACTATTCTCATTTGCAGTTGATTGAACATTATTGTGTTGCTAGAGTTGTGCAAATAACTGATTTTTTGGCTTGTTGCTATTTTGAGAAATCGGGAAAAAAAAATTCTTTTGGATCAACCCAAAACTGAAATTTTTCAGAGTTTTTGGCCAGAAATGGTTTTGGGTTAAACAAAATGTCTTGTTTTGATTTTGGGCATGCTTAGTGTTTTTTAATAAAAGCAAAGGAAATTTTGAACTGAAGGGCTAGATTCACCAAGGAGCTTAGGCACTGCTCACAAAACAGAGGAGATGGTGAGGGTAGCGGTGCCCTCCTTGTACCTAATAGCTCATTGGCTAAGGCATTCACCTTGGAAATGAGAGACCCAGGTTTGAGACCCTTCTCTGAAGAAGGGATTTGATCCCCCTGTGAATGCCCCAGCCACCAGGTTGTTGGCTATTCTGGCCTGAGTTTCTCTGTTTCTCCTATTGAAGCCGTTCCAATATGTGTAAATATTCATTGAAGTAGGGACTAGAAACCAGGTGTTCCTCTCCCGGTGAATGCCCTACCTATTAGGCTCCACCGCCTCTACCATTTTATCAATGGCATGTAAGTCTCTTCTTGAATCATGCCTGAAAAATGAAAATGATTCATTTGGAAAGTGTCAAAATGAAATGTTTCAACATTTGTGGGGAAATTTTTATTTTTTTGACTGAAACAGTTTGGCATAATTGGCAAAATGTGTTGGTCAAGCTGAATCTTCATTTTTTGGAGGAAAAAAATAGTTTTTGGCCAAAAAATGTCACTCAGCTGTATTTGTTGCTCACTAATTTGCTTTTGACAAACGTTGTGAAATCAGGTAGTTTGGCAGAGAGCTTCTGCATACAAATGCAGATTTTTAAATGAATGCAGAAATGTTGTCTTAAATGTTCTGGGCATAACTAATAATAGTCTCTTTAAAATGTGATGCTTAGTGACTAGGCTTAGCTATTTTTATGGCAGAATAGAGAAGAGAAAAGGAAGTGGTATGAAAAAATAAATTCTGTATTTTCCCATAATATTTCATTCCAGAGAAACGACATTCTACACTTGATGTCCTCAAGAAATCCCCAAACCCACCTACCTTCTTTGCTGCAGCCACACTTACTGCCATGCTGAATGGAAGTGATGAAGTGTATGCAAATTGCATGGTAGTGGATCAAGTAAGATAGTCTTGCATCTTTGTGCTCTCAGTACACTGCTGTTCATTGTCTCCTGGTAAAATATATTATTTGAATTTTAGTAAAATGTGGGTCAGTTGGTAGAGCCTTCCAGTGTTTTATGTTTATAAATATTACATAGATTTATTAGGGCTGTTGATTAATTGCAGTTCATTCACACTATTAACTAAAAAAAATTAATCACAATTAAAAAAATTAATTGTGATTTATCACAGATTTAGTCACACTGTTAAACAATAAAATACCAATTGAAGTTTATTAAATATTTTGGATTTTTTCTACATTTTCAAATATCTCAATTTCAGTTACAACACAGAATACAAAGTGTACAGAGCTCACTTTATATTATTTTTATTACAAATATTTGCACTATAAAAATGATAAAAAGAAACAGCATTTTTCAATTCATCTCATGCAAGTACTGTAGTGCAATCTCTTTATCATGAAAGTGCAACTTACAAATGTCAATTTTTTTGTTGTTAAATAACTGCACTCAAAAACAAACAGGTTGGATTTGATTTAAATCAAAGTGATTTAAATCACTAGTCAGGAAGACTCTATTTAATCATCGATTTCCTCAGAAAAGTGCATTCTTGTTGGTTGTTACAACCGTAATATATATTTTTCAGAACTCAAAGATAGATTTAGGTTTCATTTTTAGAAGGTACACACTATTCATTTTTAAAGTGATTTATTTTGAAAACTTTTCAGATTAGTTTTACGGCTATATCAGAAAATGAATGATTGTTTGGTTATTTCATTTAGCAAAGGTAACTGAAGCAGATATTTATTAAGACATTGGGAGGTGAACTATCTCCAATTCAACAGATTAATCATTAATATTTGGAGGATTTTCTTGCCATGCTGTATTAGGAGATCACCACCAGACATTTAAATTGTTTTATTTAATTAAAACAGCAACATTATGTATTCTGGATTTTTTTCTTCAACAGCAAACGTATAATATTTTTAATAAAACAAGCATATGAATTTTTGAATTTAAACATTCAAGTTTTTTAAAATCAGGTTTCTTTTTGTTAAAATTGTTTTTAACTAAAATAGTTAAATGAAATATTTAAAAAAAAATTAAATGAACTATGTCAGCCAGGTCAACATGAGAAACTTAAAATATTGGCTTCTGCTGTTAACTCCATCGTCTTCACCTTCATTTTCCGGTTTGTTCATAATCTGGAAAAGAAAAACAAGCTTTCTGGCTTTTTCAGGTCCCAAATGATTTCTCAATTTGGAATGAATTAGTCCCAAGGAAGAAAATATTCTTTCTACACTGGCAGAAGAAGCTACTGCTGTTAAAAGTGAGATAATCACTTCAACAGTCTCTGAATCCAAGTGCTTAAGTGATTTCCACCAGTTCACTGGTGTGACTTACTTTAAAACATCATCAGCAAACATGTATTTCTTGAATGGTTCACCCTTAGCTCTGAAGTTTATTATAGTTGGCATTATGGAGGGATGATTGCTGGATGTCAATGTCACAGCCAATTCCTCTTCTTCAGCAGTTAAGGTTTGACCCTGGTACCGAGTATTGAGAATATTTGCAAGAAAATGAGCTGGAGATAATGCTTGTCCCATAAATTTTTTTAATGCTTGTAATTTAACTCTGTCATTACATATTTCTTTTTTTAAGATCTCACTCAGTTCCTTCCAAATTTCAATAGCATCAGCAATAAAACAGCTATTTCCCTGCATTTTGTTCAAGGCTCCAGAAATAGGCTTCAGGGAGCTCAGCATGTGTTCAACGTTGAGAACTTTGGCTGTGACAGTACCATCTATTTTTTCACCAGTTGGTTCACAAACTGTCATCAGATTAGGCCAGTTCTTGATATAATGCTCAAAACAGTCCACTACTGAGTTCCATCGCATGTCTTGTGGGAGAGTTAGCTTGGTTCCTCCCACTTTTTTCAGAGCAGCTGCTGCAAAGTGGTTGTTACAGAAGTATTTTGCAATTTCAACAACATTAGCTTTTATTTCTGAAACACTGAAGTCTTTGGCTAGGAGGTGCATCAAATGAGCACTGCAAGCATATGTTGTTAGCTTGGGACTCTCTTCACTCTCTTCTAAATAATTTCTTCTCATCTTGGATACATTTGCAGCATTGTCTGTGACCAAGCTGCGTACTAGACATTTGAATTTTTTTTTCCAGTTTGTTATAGCTTTTATACTTCTTTTATACTTTATACTGTTATACTTCTTGTAAGTATTCTAATGTGTGTGCATTTCCTGATGTATCAATGGTTCCTGTAAGGAAGACATTCCCTTCTTCTGTTGTCACACAGACACATACAATAGGATCATTGTGGACATTGCTCCACCCATCAAGACTCAGGTTAACAATTTCACTCTCTAGACCTTTTACACACTGCTCAATTTCTCTTTCATACACTATATCCAGCAATTTGCCTGCGACATCTGTTCTGTTGGTGGACTGTATCCTGGCATTTGCTCCAACCCCTCAGACAGAGACAAACACCTACAAGATCTCTATCATGCATTCCTACAACTACAATACCCACCTGCTGAAGTGAAGAAACAGATTGACAGAGCCAGAAGAGTACCCAAAAGTCACCTACTACAGGACAGGCCCAACAAAGAAAATAACGGAACGCCACTAGCCATCACCTTCGGCCCCCAACTAAAACCTCTCCAATGCATCATCAAGGATCTACAACCCATCCTGAAGGATGACCCACCACTCTCACAGATCTTGGGAGACAGGCCAGTCCTTGCTTACAGACAGCCCCCCAGTCTGAAGCAAATACTCACCAGCAACCACACACCACACAACAGAACCACTAACCCAGGAACTTATCCTTGCAACAAAGCCCGTTGCCAACTCTGCCCACATATCTATTCAGGGGACACCATCATAGGGCCTAATCACATCAGCCACACTATCAGAGGCTCGTTCACCTGCGCATCTACCAATGTGATATATGCCATCATGTGACAGCAATGCCCCTCTGCCATGTACATTGGCCAAACTGGACAGTCTCTACGTAAAAGAATGAATGGACACAAATCGGACGTCAAGAATTATAACATTCAAAAACCAATTGGAGAACACTTCAGTCTCTCCGGTCACTCGATTACAGACCTGAGGGTGGCTATTCTTCAACAAAAAAACTTCAAAAACAGACTGCAACGAGAGACTGCTGAATTGGAATTAATTTGCAAACTGGATACAATTAACTTAGGCTTGAATAGAGACTGGGAATGGATGAGTCATTACACAAAGTAAAACTATTTCCCCATGACATTTCTCCCCCCCACCCCACCCTCACTGTTCCTCAGATATTCTTGTTAACTGCTGGAAATAGCCTACCTTGCTTGTCACCGTGAAAGGTTTTCCTCCCTCCCCCCTTGCTGCTGGTGATGGCTCATCTTAAGTGATCACTCTCCTTACAGTGTGTATGATAAAACCCATTGTTTCATGTTCTGTGTGTGTGTGTGTGTGTGTGTGTGTGTGTGTATATATATATATATAAATCTCCCCTCTGTATTTTCCACCTAATGCATCCGATGAAGTGATCTGTAGCTCATGAAAGCTTATGCTGAAATAAATTTGTTAGTCTCTAAGGTGCCACAAGTACTCCTTTTCTTTTTATTTATGATTGTTTCTGGATGATGGAGGGTTTTTTTCTTTTTGCTACAGGTCATATACACTGTGGCTATGTGACATATGTGATGTGACTGAAACACTATCATTGGCAGATAACTCTGAAACTATAGAAAATGATGGTGATCTTGAAGGTGGATAGTCTTCTGAATCCTGTATGTTGAGGATGGATTCTCCTAAACAAAATAAGTCAATGCAGTTATTTAATTATTATTAGCATATTGCTCATTTAGTATTACTTAGTGCATTCACTGGCACTCTGTACTACTTTAGAGGTGAATTTGTAAAAGGAAGATCTGCCTGTTTCAGCTATTTATTTTTTTTATCACAACTGCATCTAAAATGATAGTACCATAGAGTAACAACTATATTTTTTGTTCAAACATGAGAATTCAAGAATAGTCCAGAAGGAAGACAGTCTGTCCTTAAGAAAGAAGGTTGAAATAAAAAAGTTTACCAACCTGAAGGTCCTGCATGTTCAGACATGTTCCTTTCATCATCTTGAATGTAGCTTCCTCCTGAGAAGAAACACTTCTCATAATGTTGTTTCATTCGGGCAACCAGGCCTTGCATTTCTTCGTGGCACTGTTTGCATTTGCACGCATGCTTGTCTTACCCACAGATAGAGGAACTTCATTAAAATATTCCCAAACTGGGTCTCTTTTACGGCCTGCTGCCATTATAGGTTTTCCCTTCTAGTGAAAGAATTGTATGCTAGATCTCAAATCAATGAAGGTTATGCTCAGAAAGACATCAAGACTTCTGGAATATGCTGCTCAAACAGTTTCACTTTTGTTTCTACTGCCTGTCCCTCCCTTCTCACATTTATCTCCAGACTTCTTCTCCTTGTCCAGATCTATTCCGCCCCCAACAATCTTCTATTCATTGAACTTTGAGACTTTGCACTTTTAGAGAGAGGTAAGGGATTGACTGTGTATTGATAAAATTGACAAATTTGCAGAGGGACAATAGGGTTGTGTTCTGTTGTTTCTCCCTTCTATTTATTTATTTATTTATATATTTAAACACATTTTTGCTGTTAACAAGTATGTTATCTCTGGAGACACACATCCACAGTTTGAGAACTGCAAAACTAAGCATCTCTATCATCTAGACTGAGCACTGAGTACCATTGGATAGATAGAAAGATTAATCTAAATAATCTATACAGGAGCCCCTGGAACCCCATAAGATTGGGTCCCTAATTCTTGAACTATTGGAACTCATTTACAAAACTTTTCTTAAACATTACATGACTATATTGTCTCATATTATAGAGTTAGAATTTATAATCCCTATTCCATGATGAGATATCTTTAAGCTATAATGTATCTTAATTAAAACGATCTTTAGATAAGTTTTTTCCTCAAAAAGCATTTTATCAAAAAAATCCGATTTAAATTAAAAAATCCATTTTTTTAAAATCATGGAATTTTATCCACCCTGAAAACAAAACAATGTAAAACTTTAGCGTCTACAAGTCCACTCAGTTCTCCTTCTTGTTCAGCCAATCGCGCAGACAAACAAGTTTGTTTACATTTATGGGAGATAATGCTGCCCACTTCTTATTTACAATCACCTGAAAGTGAGAACTGGCATTCGTATGGCACTTTTATAGTCGGCATTGCAAGGTATGTACATGCCAGATATGCTAAACATTTGTATGCCCCTTCATGCTTTGGCGACCATTTGGAGGGCATTCTTCCATGCTGATGATGCTCGTTAAAAAATAACGTTAATTAAATTTGTGACTGAACTCCTTGGGGGACAATTGTAAGTCTCCTGCTTTGTGTGTTACCTGCATTCTGCCATATATTTCATGTTATACCAGTCTCGGATGATGACCCAGCATATTGTTCATTTTAAGAAAGCTTTCACTGCAGATTTGACAAAATGCAAAGAAGGTGCTAATATGAGATTTCTAAAGCTAGCTACAGCACTCAACCCAAGGTTTAATGAATCTGAAGTGCCTTCCAAAATCTGAGAGGAATGATGTGTGGAGCATGCTTTCAGAAGTCTTAAAAGAGTAACACTCCGATGCAGAAACTACCGAATCCAAACAACCAAAAAAGAAAATCAACTTTCCGCTGATGGCATCTGACTGCACTGCTTTGGATCATTATCGAGCAGAACCCATCATCAGCATGGACGCATGTCCTCTGAAATGGTGGTTGAAGCATGAAGGGACATATGAATCTTTAGTGCATCTGGCATGTAAATATCTTGCGACGCCAGCTACAATAATGCCATGCAAATGCCTGTTCTCACTTTCAGGTGATGTTGTAAACAAGAAGCGGGCAGCATTGTCTCCTGCACATGTAATCAAACTTGTTTGTCTGAGCGACTGGCTGAACAAGAAGTAGGACTGAGTGGACTTGTAGGCTCCAAAGTTTGACATTGTTTTATTTTTGAATGCAGTTATTTTTTGTGCCTAATTTTACATTTGTAAGTTCAACTTTCATGATAAAGAGATTGCACTACATTACTTGTATTAAGTTAATTGAAAAATGATTTTTTATTTTCACAGTGCAGATATTTATAATAAAAATATAAAGTGAGCACTGTACACTTTGTATTCTGTGTTGAAATTGAAATCAATATATTTGAAAATGTGGAAAACATCAAAAATATTTAAATAATTGCTATTCTATTATTGTTTAATAGCGTGATTAATTCACATGATTAATTTTTTTAGTCATGCGATTAATTTTTATGTAATAACTGCAACTTTGTTCCTCTGTCTGTCTTGTTTAATTTATTAGATGCTTTTAATAAACAAAATAAGTTATGAAAATGTAAATCTTTAGCTTTTTTGTTTTGGTTTTCTATGAGCTGAACAGCTCCTCTTCTTTGATTATTTGCACCTAAATTCCCTCTTATCTAAAACAGGGTCATGTTTCCTGATGTTTGTTAATTAACAAGTCCCTCAATTATCAGTTCAACAGGAATACAAAATAAGTGACCAGACAAACCAATGTCCAATTATTGTTATAGGGTACCACAAAGTTGGAAGTGCTTTCTGCCAGATGTGATGTAAAACTGAGGTCCTGGCCACTTGTGATTATTAATTGTGCTATATTACTTATCACAAGGAGACTAGCTCCACTAGATTCTTGCCAAACTACATTTTGGGTTATTGCATCCTATCTATCTACATTTTCCCCACAATCTCAATTCAAAGTGCTGTTCTTCCTCACCTCTTGTCCTGCTGTAAACTATTGTGGATAGATGCTATGTATTGTAAAACACCTGCCAACTTCTAGTGAGAGGTGGCTGCACTTCAGTGGTGGTAGAAGTGATTCTTGTGCAGTAGAACGTCAGTTACAAACATCAGAGTTACGAACTGACCAGTCAACCATGTACCTCATTTGGAACCGAAATACGCAATTGGGCGGCAGCAGAGACCTTCTGCTCCCCCAAAAAGAAAAATACAATACAGTACCTTATTAAACGTAAACTATTAAAAAAATGGAAAGGAGAATTTTTCTTCTGCATAGTAAAGTTTCAAAACTATATTAACTCAATGTTCAGTGTAAACTTTTGAAAGAACAACCATAACGTTTTGTTCAGAGTTATGAACATTTCAGAGATACAAACAACCTCAATTCCTGAGATGTTCACAACTCTGAGGTTCTATTATATATATAGTGTGACAGAGTTCCTCCTCTGCCTTGGTGGGTCCTGTGCTTATTGGCGGATTTGCTCGCCTCAGAGGTTCACGGCAGCCCTCAGTTTTGCCACTTTAGTGGCTCAAATCTGCAGTTCACTCAGTTAGCCTCATCACTGGCCAGCATGGGGAAAAGGAAGAACAACAATCCCCACAGTCTCTGCTGATCCACCTAGTGGATCAGGGAACAGGTCAGAGACCTTCCCCTCTGGTGGAACCCACAGTCCAGGTCAACTCCTCTGGTATCAAGTAGGAGGTTGGGGGAATGGAGGGATGGGGGGGACCCCGGGCCCGCCCTCTACTCCAGGTTCCAGCCCAGGGTCCTGTGGATTGCAGCTATCTACAGTGGCCCCTATAACAGCTGCATGACAGCTGCAACTCCTTGGGCTACTTCCCCATTGCCTCCTCCCAACACCTTCTTTATTCTCACCATAGGACCTTCCTCCTGATGTCTGATAATGCTTGTACTTCTCAGTCTTCCAGTAGTACGCCTTCTCACTCTCAGCTTCTTGCACCTCTTGCTCCCAGCTCCTCGCATGCACACCACAAACTGAAGTGAGCTCCTTTTTAAAACCCAAGTGCCCTGATTAGCCTGTCTTAATTGATTCTAGCAGCTTCTTGATTGGCTGCAGGTGTTCTAATCAGCTTGTCTTCCTTAATTGTTTCCAGAAAGTTCCTGATTGTTCTGGAACCTTCCCTGTTACCTTACTCAGGGAAAAGGGACCTACTTAACCTGGGGCTAATATATCTGCCTTCTATCACTCTTCTGTAGCCATCTGGCCTGACCATGTCACAATAGATATAGATATGTTATAAAATAGTTTGAGATCCTTCAGGATGAAAGGCAGAAAATAAATGTAAGAAATTATTTTATACTGTTAAGTGAAAATCTTGGAAGAAGGCAGAGATATTGAAAATGCATCTTCATATTCTTTTACCTCTCATTGAAAAAGTCACCCATCGCATTAAGAGCTGATATTGTTCTTTGTGACCAACACAAAGCATGTAGTTAGGGCCAAATTTTCTCAACTGAAAGTCAGTCATGACCTAAAATGTACAATAACACACCTTTGATCACCACAATTCTGCATAAAACTGCCACTTTTATGAATGCAAACTGAATAATGGCACATGCAAATGGCTACTTAGGTGTGTGAACAGCCATTTGTATCTGTATTTATCCAAGTTGCACATATACTTACGACCTGGAGGCCTGAAAAACCGTATTAGTTTGTTTCCAATGTCTATGCCCCAGAAAAGTAATAAAGGAAAAACCGGTGGTACAGAGAAGTGTAGTTTGTAGTATTCTCTAGTGATACATTGTTATGTACTTTTCAGTAGCATTAATACACATCTATCTCGTGCTGCAGGTTGGAGATTTGGATGTTAACTACATTAACGTAGACAGTGTCACCACTGAAACAGGCATGGATCAGACCCACTCATCCCTGACATCATCATCATCAGCTGTCTCACTTAAGGAAAGCAGCCAATATATTTATGCAGAAAATGAAGATAACCAAATGGTAATGAATAACATAGACAACGTAGGCACACAGCCTTTCACTTCACCTTCAAATCTGTATGCAGCAGGTTCATATCTACCACTCAAGTCTCGTGGATTTAATAAGGAACGAAGTCAACTTTATGCTGACATGAAAAAAAGAAGGTATGGAATTGTTTTGATGAAATTGTCAGGGAAAGATTAACGTTTAGTAATATGTTTTTTATACACACACACACACACACACGGCATTGCATGGAACTATACTGTAAGGGTGGGTTTTTGTGACTTTGAGAAGAAGTGCATGGAGTAGCTGGAAGCACAATGCCAGGCATGGTAACAACGTGCATCTCAGTCGGAACAAGTATGCAAATAGCTCTGTGGCCAGTGATATAATTGGTCTATGGAGTCACATGAAGATCCATTAATAAAAACTATGATTGTTGACGTCATCCTCGAAATCAAGGTGATCAGCATCACGTTTTGTGTATATATATATGTATATACACACACCCACCTATATATATATATATATATATGCACACACTAAGTATATTTTAGTTCAGAAAAATAAAACAAAACCTGGAATATTAACATCTCTACTGAGAGAAAATCTGAAGTATCTTCAAAAAACTGTCCCCTAGTCACTTATATCCCAAATTTTATGTGGTGCTTTATTTAGTTCTGTATTTTTATAAATTGATTATAAAGGGTTCTTTTGTATTTTTTTCTGTTTTTCTTTGGCTTTTGTTTCTTACAAACTGTAAGTGGTTTCTAAGTGACTTCATACTTTTTGGCGTAAATTGTGGTAGGTGCTGCAAAGTGTGACACTTGCTAGAAAAACAGAACCAGGCAACTATTAATTGTGTGAATTTTCACTGAGAGATTTGTCAGAACATCATAAACCGTGAAAGTGAAGCATAAGCCAATTTATAATTGTTATTCTCCATGGAGGGCCTGTTCCAAACAGACCCTAAAGGAATTGTACATTTCTGAATGCATATGACTTTTGCAGATTGACAGTCACCGGGCTACTCTAATACCATGAACCCAAATCTCTGGTGTGTTTGGCCTACTTTTGCTGCTCCACTGGTAAAAAGCAGCCCAACTCAGCAGGTCCAGCCACTGGAGGATTCTCCTACAGGCAGCTCTATGTTATGTTGGGAATAGGACCTGCTCCAGGATTGGGGAACACAAATATGGTTTAAAGCTATGGTTTACATTCTTTCTGAGCTGTGCTTGATGTTCCCCAGCTGTAGCACATGATCTGTCCCCAATTTTAATGTGTACTTCAAAATTATCCCTCCCTAAAACATTCATTGGGAGTTTTGCCTGAGTACAGTTTACAGGATCAGATCAGGTATGAAGTAATACTACAGTAAAATAATACAAATTTGTTGTTAAATAACATCCTCATTCAAGGACCTCAGAGTGCTTGGCAAACATTAATAAATCTTCAACACCTTCATGTGGGTCCTGTCTATATTGGAGAAATTTGTGCCCATGCAACTCCTATTGTAAATTACTGTAATAAGCCAGGATAGACTAAGTCCTGCTTCACATGGGTGTAATGTGTCTACACTAGGCATTTGCATGGTGTAACTTCATCAGCATGGTTGTAATGGTGATGTTTTTCTAATGTAGACAGGGCCATAGGTTATCCCCATTTCACAAATGGGCAAACTGACACACAAATAGCCTAAGTAAATTATTTTTCCAATGTCACATGGCACATTTGTGGCAAATGTGGGGATGGATAATATCCAGAAGTCCAATGATCAAACAGCTTTGGTCTGTGTTGAAAAATAAATCTTTTAATTAGGTGAATTCTAATGCTATGTGAAGGAGTTACAATGCTACAATCCTAGCTTGGATCTGTAGTTATTGAGAAATACCATGCATATTCTAAACATTTTGTCCTGGAAGACTGGAATGTTGTTGCAAGCAGTCAACCATTCACTTCAGTCACATTAATAAAGAAACCATGGGCTTATGTATATAGATAAAGGGACAAAAAGATTGCAGAGAACACCCCTGTGGTGTTGGTACTTCTAGGAAATCTCATTGTAATGTTATATTCAAGAACATCTGTAAATCAAACATTCTCTAATTGTTTTCATTTTTGATTTTGTGAGGGTTGGGTTTTTTAAGCTTTGTCATGTTCCTTCATTTTTCTATCTTTTTTTAAAAAAGAAGGATTAAAATCAAAATCGGACTTACTCAAAAAGTGGCTTCTAGAAAACTCCTTCAGCATACCAGATGTTGGAGAAAATAATCTGAGCATTGCCACATTATATAGGCTGTTTGCACTTTTTCTTATCATGCAACTTCTCACTTAAACTTGACTTTGAAGTTCAGAAGCAAAAGAGAAGCAGCTATCTAAGACCCTGTTTACTCTACAAATGCATTCAGGTAAGGACCCCTGGTGCTAAGCCACTTGTATCTGGGCCTGGTTACAACATGACCACATTTTAAAGTATCTGCAAGATGCAACTGGAGTAAAGCCATGGGCATGATAAGGGGGGACCACAAACCTGAGGACTAGAGCATGACTAACCCAAGCACCATTTACTAGACTGTTCCGCTTTGCTTGTTGCATTAAGTCTGATAATTAGATTGCTTTACATTCCATACATTTTGTTGTATGCTTTAGTTCTAGTCTTGATGACCTTGAAGTAGACAGTGGAAGTGAAGGGATTTCTGACAGATCCCATGTTCGCTACCCTTCTCTCAGTTCTTCAGTGACCGTGGCTGGCAGCAGGCATGAATTAGCTTCTTCTGGGACAAGCACTGATCTAGATTATAGCATCCACATGATGGACTCTAACAATCTGCAGTCAAAGGTATTTGGATATCATTTTGGTTTTGTTTATTTTGCTTTCAACTAAGTTGTTGAAAATATATAAGAATTTGTATTTGAAGGGCCACATTCACCTCTCAATTATATTTGTATAAATTTGGATTAACTCCACAGAAGTCAACGAAACCTTTCCCAATTTACACTGATATAACAGAGAGGAAAATTGTGCCCGGTATTCTCTATGGCACACGAGGAAGGTTAATGCCTTTACAAACAAGTATTTTTTTGAAAAGACAGTCATGGAGGAGGGTCTAGTTGGCTGAATTTTGTACACTGACTAATACAAGCTCCTTTCTCTGCTAATGCTTCCCACAGATATTCTGGCTACTGTAACTTCATTGAACCTTTGGCTATTTCTGGAAACGTCAAACACATACACAGAGTTCTTTTCTCTTTTATTCATAGGCATGAGATTTATTTTTATTTGATCAAAGAGATAAAAAGTCCTGGCTGCCACTGGGCTTTACCTGATTTTTCATATAAGGGGAGGGGGAAAGATGATACCAGAGGAAAAAACTACTAAACCTAAATGCAAGAGAGCTATTTTTAAAAAACACTGATTTCTTTCTATCAAGCAGTTTAGCAAAATTCTCAGTTGAAACATAAATGGTTTTCCTCCCAGATGTTTTCCAACATGCTCAACAGTATTTATCCTGCAAATCAACATACTGTTTTCACAATATTTTGGAACTCAAGGCTCAGCAAAGTTTTTTTGCAACATAGAACTCTTTGCTGCAAGTGCATGATGGAAATTCCTGTTAGTATTTCTAGGCCAGGTACATTGTGAGCAATGCATTTGTAAGGCAATGTCAATGCTATCTGTGCCAATGATTTCAAATGACGGTCCTCAGTAGGGGTGAAAAGTAGTTCAGTTTTCATGCAACAGTGACTCAGTCACATAGTGTCCTCTTTGGAGAAAAGACTGCACTTTATGCTGTATATAGTCATTGTTGGTGTCATGATGCAAGCTTCCATCTGATAGAGCGCAGACCATCACTATTGTTTCTTTCAGAGCCTTTAAAGTTGACTTGAGATCTGGAATTGAAACAAACAGAATATTATTTTATCTGTGAAGCCACCTGTGCACTTAGCGTGTCAATAACATATCTGTATAGTAGTGAAAATACCGGGGTTTTTTTTAATGCAAGTCCATGTATTTAATGAACCACAAAAATCAGATAATGTTAGTTTGATTTAAATTCTCAAAAGAAATGGGTTTTGCACAGTTAATTATGACTTTGCTTTCAAGGCATATCAATAACTAATCATCAGCTGGGGTAGGAGATTTCCAGTCCTGGTATCCAGGCACAATTAGATAAACATAAGGGAAAGGGAAGAGAGATTAATTTCTTCCTCTGGAAAATCCAGATCATAGCTGGGGACAGAATACCGAGCTAGATGGAACACTGGTCTTTTCTGCTCTGAAAACACCATGTTCAAGTACCACCAGAAAAAGGCAGGGAAGATAACTGGCCATCTGATATAGCAGAATAACATCACTGTTCAGACTTTGGTCCCCACCAAATTGAAATAATGTAGGATTTTTCTTGCTCTGATTTGCACACACACACACTTTCCTGTAATACCAATTGCCTTTCTTTAAAATTAATGTGCTTTTCCCCTTCATTTTGATTTCTTCTAGGAATCGATACTTTCTGGAATCCGGTCACGTTCTTACTCATGTTCTTCACCCAAAGTTTTATTAGGGAAATCTCGCTTTGCATGTGACTTCACGGTTTGTGATTCAAATGAAGGTGAGCATTAGTTCTTCTCCATTTGTGTGTATGGAATGCCACAAACTCCATACTTACTACAGGCCAAATGCTCACTTTTTTATTCAGGTCTGGATTGTCTCCCTGGTATTCATGTAAAGAGTGGTCCCCTATGTGTGCAGCTCTCCACCAGTCCATGTGGAAGTGGGGCTTAGCTGCCTCCACATCATCCCTCTTGGCTCTTCAAAGAACACTCTGTAGGTCCGGAGCCTGCAGTGTGGGAGAGCATAGAGACAGAGCTGTGAGAGAGAAGTGGGCAATCTGGAGGTGTGGCTAGGAGGGAGACACACGTTGTCCCTGCTCCAGCCCAGCAGAGCTTTGTCAGAAAAGATAAGGCAGCCTAGGACACAACTTTCTTTTCCAGAGTCCAGCAGAGAGCCAAGGGAGAGGCCAAATTTGGTGCAGAGGCACAGGCCCTCTGGGCCGAAGGTCCTCACATCCTGCAGATTCTTGGGAATCTGTGAGGTCTGCATGTAAGATGTGGCCTTTTCCAAAGGCAGGGGAGCAAACACCACCCTCTTCATGGGATGATGTGTGAATTCATTATGAGGGGATTCTCACATACCTGCCTTCCCTCTGTTCCTGTTCTGCATGTTTTACCATGGTAGGGATAATCTGCTCCTCTGCTCCTATTCAGTTCTAACTCAGACAGATTTCCATTGAAGTTAGTAGGTGTTTGCTCATCCTTGGAAAACTTGTAAGAGCCTTACAGCATAGCCTCATGTTACATAATAGACTTCTTATGTGCTGCCTGCAAGATGTTAAAAATTGTTTCTAGCAGCCTTCAATTTTAAGGGTATTTTTATTTGCTTGCTTGTTTTTAAGCTTAGCAAACAACACAGGCCTTCTTTGGAGAAAGCTATGTAACATGCTACATTAGAAATCCATAGAATGATGTAAAGTATGAGATATGTACTCAATCTTATTCATGATCACATCTCTGAACATCAGTTAATTTTCAATAGAATCCATTTTCTGTGTTTTTTTAAAATTACTTTGGGATAAGAACAAACCTGAGTTTCTTCCAAAAGGAAAATTCATACTTACAGCTATAAACATGAGAAAAGATGGGTTGGAAATTGACTGTGTATTTTTTTTTTCTAATAAGTGCTGCATCATTTAGGAAAAGCATCCTTATTCAAGACAGCACTTAAGCATAACTTTAAGTGTGTGCTTAAAGTGAGGTGTGTGCTTAAGTGCTAACCTGAATCAGCTCCAGAAGTTTCATTATTTTATTTAGGCCTGTATCCTGGGAAGACTCACGTGCAGGCTTAACTTGCTGTACCATTGATTTCAAAGTTAAACACGTGTTTAAACCTTTGCAGGGTTGGGGCATTTTTCACATGATGCTTAGTAGCAGAATGCAAAAAACAGCAGCAATAATTTTGGTTAAAATGTAGGTGAACATTTTTTCAAATTCATTGGTTTTTGTCCCTCAAGTCCACAATAAAGCTTTGTTTCTGCTCAGAACTCTTTTTTTGTGCACTGTCTGCAACACTGGGATGTTTACAAGTATTGTTGTTGGTTTTTTTTTAATGTAACTTTATTTTTAACAACTTTTCATCCTGCAGATTAGCTGAGAAGTCTAAAAAAGCAGATGAGGAACAAGGGTGCGTGTCCCATAAGATCTAAAGCCCTCAATTCAGCAAATCACTTAAGCATGTGTTTAATTCCTGGTAATGTTAATGGGACTGAAGCACCTGCATAAAGTTAAGCACATGGTTTAGAGCTTTGCCCTAATCAGTCCTAAACCCTTACCTCCTATATAAAGTCAGAGTAAACTAATAGGAGTTTACATGGGGCTTGGGAGAGCTAGAATCATCCTTCTTCCCAAGCTATGGGACACAAATAATCACTTTGTAGCCCATCAAGGCTGCGGAAGTGTCTGTAGTCACTGTGTTCTCCAAGCATGGGGCGATTTGGCCAATGCATTTGTGTCATAAGTAGGGCTACGATTATGTCACCGAGATCATTGAAGTCACGCAATCTGTGACTTCCAGAGACCTCCGTGACTTTTTCTGACCTAGGGCCATCAGCAGGCAGCCCTGCAGCTCTCAGCCATTGCTGGTGGAGGCTCCCAGCAGCTCCTAGCTGCTGGGCAGCAGGGGAACCCCAGAGCTTCAACTCCCCATGGGTAGCTGGGCTCCCAGCAGCTGCCCAGCCATGGCATGGGTAACACACCCCTGCCCCAGAAGCCCAGCTCCGGCGGCCAGCGAGGGAGGACGGGGAACCTGGCAGCAGACAGGTTACAGGCTTCCCTGAATTTTTGTTTACTGCTCATGACCTGTCTGTTGTTTTTACTAAAAATATCCCTGACAAAATCTGAGCCTTAGTCATCAGGGATCTGCTGAGCACATTGCTGGCCCTCCTGCCCCATTGCTTCTGTCTCAGCCTCTCACCCCCACACTGCAACATGTTGGCATGGACAGTGCCGCTACATGGAACTACTCTGCAGCAAGCAGGAGAAGCAGAGATTTTCAGGTGCAACTTCTCGGCAGCTGGGAACTCCCACGGCTCCACCACTTCGATGTCTTGTTTAGGATTTGGCCATAAATGAGGGTAGAAAATCTGATCTTGTAAATTAAAATCCAATCTGAGTTTGCTGATTTGCATTTTTGAGTCTAAAAGGATTAGCCCATAATAAGAGAGTTTCATTCTTGCATTATGAGGTGCAATCTAGAAGTAGGAAATGCACTGCCTACTGCTGTAGCAATAACCAAAGCTTTTTTATACATATTGAAATAAAATGGCTACATATGTGTTTAAAGGAGGATATTTCTAGTATGTAACTGTAAAGAATTTGTCCCTGCTGTGTAGATGGTGTGTTCATGAACAATGGTCGATCCCTTCTCCAGGCTATTTCACTCTCTAAATCAGTGTCTCTGCTCCATCCCTGTAGTAAGTACTGCAATGGCAACCCAATGGTGCTATTTTGCATGAAGCTATCTTCATTTTTCTGTGGGAACATGGCCTTTATTTCTTCAGAAGAGCATCCTGTTGCACATCTTTGGTCTGGCAACTAACTGAAATGTGATTTGATTCTCAGTACGTACATGATAAAATATACTATCTTACTTGCTGAACTGCCGGGTATTTTCTCATATGGGCCCTTATTCAACAAGGTACTTGAGCATGGGCCTAACTTTAAACATGGGAATAGTCCCATTTAAGTTGTTGGGGCTACGTATGTACTTAAAGTTAGGCATATGTTTGCAGATAATCTCTACAAAGCTAAATAACGTCTGGTCTCGGAAATAATAGAAAAGAATCATGTATGCGCTTTACAACAGAATAGCTAAAAAGCAAAATGAAAGATTGAACCATTCAAAAAACCGGGTTGCTCAGAAAAAGATCAATATTAATTTTCTTTACTTCTTAAAAGCAATCCATCAGTTTGCAAAGACTGGCATTCTCTGATGTTAACCCAGATCCAGGCAAACTCTGTCAAATACAACCTGTTTAATAAGCGATGTGTATTATCCCGGGCAATGCTGCTTCTAATAATTTTTGCTTTCTAAATCCCCAACCAACGTGCTAGAATATAATGACTGAGCTTACATCCTGGTGGAGGTTATATGCTTCAAACAAATAAATATCCCAAGATAACCATGTTAGTTTTCATTAACTTTTTGTGTTTTGTAGAACAACGAGCATACAGCTTGCCAGAGCAATTGAAGGAAAAAAGGTATTGACACTTGCCACAGATGAATTTCTGCAGTGTAATTTTTATCCATCTACCATTATTTACATGTTAATGCTGCTTGTTAAACACTAGTAGCAAAAATCTTTGTAATAATCCTCATAACTCAAAAGTAGCAGACTCAAATTGACCAATATACCATGTTCTCTTGTGGTGCCTTTTACTAATGGAATTCAAAATGCTTCTCTAAGTTACTGTTATACTCCATACTAGTGTGAGAGTTGGATATAGTTTATAAAAATGTTATATTTGCAACACATTTGGTCTGACTGTGCAGCTTTAAAATTTGGCATTTCTTAAGTCCATTTGGCATACACAACCTTTACTCTCTCCGTTTGTGCAGTCCTTACTTCTGTAACCACTTACTGTTTGTTGAATATAATGTCATGCATTTTTCCCTAAAACTGTTAAATGTAGGTGTGCTGCATCTACTGTTACTCTACACATTATTTTGTATGCTAGACAAATGGACACCATGAGAGAGCTGTTTATGTACGAGATGCATGCTGAATGAAGAGAGGGTTTCCAGTTCATTTACTGTGCACCTTAAAAAACTGTCCAGAAAAACCAAAGTGTTCATGTTAGTAAAGACAGTATTATAATGAACACATACAGGGGAGCAGAGTTACAGGTCATGGGCAACCTTAACTGGCACCTCTTGACTTTTGAGTTCTTCATTTTGCAACTTTTATTGACATTTCCTTTTACATTTATTTATTGCAAATAAAAATCAGTTGCATGTTCTGGATTTGTGTGGCTGGATACCAGGGAACCATCCCATTCTATGTGAAGTGCAGGAATCCAAATCCCATCTTTCCTTTAGTCTGGCAGTGACACTCCCAGCAGGTCCCATTGCTGTGACTTGTGCGCCATCTGATCCCCAAGTCAGGACTGCATCGTGACTTTGTAGGCTGGCTGAGAGACGCCTGTGCTCCAGTGCCATCTAGGGAGAGAAGGAGGGAAATAACACACATCTATGACCAATTCAGCAGGCCACCAGTATTCAATAGAGCATGTGCTAAAATTCAATAGAGCTGTGCTGAATGAGGCTGGTGTTCATGCAGAAGAATCCCTGGCTGTTGCAGCCCCAGCTTCTTATTTCACAGCTGACTGAGCTCAGACATAGGAGTTAGGAAAAGGAATTAATGTGGGAGCTACCCAAAGGAACATGCAAAATAAGGGAATATGCATGCTGAGGGGTTTGATAACAGTATAATTATGGCAGACTTGCAGTATAGTTCACATTATGTACAGTACCCATGCATGTGTTCATAATTAGTATTATGCAGGGACTAATGTAACTTTTTGGTTTGATGTTGACTTCTTAAATAATTATGGTTTAAACCTGATTACATCCTGGGATTATTAAAAGCAGCTGAAGCAGAATATCAGCCAGGTGCTGCTCCGTTTTAAGATGTTATGTCCAGTGTAATGAACTGTATTCACTGATTTACATTTTAGGATTCAGGAAGAGGAATGGGATAAGTATATTATACCTACAAAATCCGAGTCGGAAAAATATAAAGTGAGCCGTACTTTCAGCTTCTTGATGAACAGAATGACTAGTACTCGAAATAAGTGCAAGGTAATTCCAGACCTACATATAACCAGGTGCTTGTTAGCATAACTGAAATGCATTATAGCTTGGGATCAGATCTGTCTCGCCTGTTAAGTAAAGATAAGTGGCTGATTTTTGCAATTATTTAAACTGTATTTATAAGACATTTTAAATTTAAAACTTATGACAAATATGTTGACAGTGTCCTTGTATAGACAAACAATATCGTTCATTTTTTAAAGTAACCTTGTTTTCACAGAACTGAATTCCCTTGCCACTTTTTAATTATTATTACTTATCTCGTGTCTTGATTTAGCCCAAGTTTAAATGTCTGCAGTATATTTGGAAAAAGTTTTCTTACATGATATACAAAAATAGAAATATTAGAAAGTATATGTCTATTTTTCTTATTATCCACAATAAGGGCTTGATTCTGTAGCATTTATTCAGTTGAGTAGTCCTATTTGAACTTAATGCATCAGTAAGTGCTGCTGAGCATATGTGAGTTTTAGAATCAGGGCCCAAAGAAAGTGCTAAATGTAAACACAAAATTAATTGTGAAAAGTAAATCTGATACTTTCCGTGTTTCATTTTTAATACTCTAAAGTCTAGATTATGCAACATATGTCCATTCTGGTGAGCACTTACTCACGTAGTAATTCTATTAATGTTAACTGCCGGACTGCTCATGTGAGTAAGTGCTCCCAATATGACTCAGTGTTGTACAATTTAGCAATAAGATGCTATTAGTAACACAGGAAAGGAAACTTGTTTATTTCAAAAATAGATGATTTTTAACCTAGTAATGTCCCTTTGAAGATCAAAAACCGAGTTGTAAAAACTAATTTTAAAACCTACCTTTTAATTACAGGTGCATGTATTTGTATATCAGATTAGGTTAATGGAGGCACAAATCCCCACTGTCTCAGGGGCTACCAGAGAAAGGAGATAAATGTTTTAAAATCCATTTTCTCTTAAGAGAAGAATGTTTTAAATTTATAATATTATGGTGGTTATTTATCTGTTTTAATCTCTCTCCTTTTGCCTGGTCTGTTGGATCTGAAGACAAAGAATAAGGATGCCAAAGACAAACTGAACAGACATCAGTTTATAACTGGGAACTTCTCAGGCAGTATCCCATGTATGGCATGCGACAAAGCCCTCTTAGGGAAAGAGTCATTGCAGTGCTCTTGTAAGTAGCTACTGACTTTTATGCAGCTTTTATGTAACTTTTGAAAATCTGCTGAAAGATACTTGTTTAATATTCCATTTCAAGAGCGACAGTATCTGGATTTGAAAATACATACTTCTCTACCTACTCAGCCAGGGTCCCCAGGCCTCAGGGAGAGGGGACAAAGGTGATGGCCACTTGTTTCACAAGAGACTCCTGCTAGTTGATTCCTGAAACAGCCCTGGAGAAAGCTAAGAGAAAAGTTAAAGCCGTATTTGTGGCTTTTTAGTATGTGGGTCTGAAGGAAGAAAAATGATGAAGTCCCAGAATAAAGTGCACTACAATGTTCGACCCCTTTCAATTTCAGGCATTGAGATCTGTTTTTCCTTTCAGATTGCAATGCAATTGTGCATAAAAATTGTAAGGATTGTGCTCCTGCATGTACAAAGGTAACTTTCTATTCCTTACTGTTCTTACGATGTTGTTGTGTATATTCTCTCTCTTATTTTTTAAATCAATCTCCATAGTTTCTTCTGTGGTGATTAGCATATGCTGTGCTTATTCAAAGTGTTTGAACAGTACCTTGTCTTTGTAGGCTGCTTCATAATAGGTTCATGTTGATTGACTTACTTGTTATATGGAGATCTAGAAATAATTAGTTACTAAAACAAATAAGATGCCACAAAATGAAGCTGAGAAAGAAAACAGTGCAGAAATGATCCACCCAAGTGTTTGTACACAAAGGGCTGAGAGAATGCCAAATAAACATCTGACACAACCGATAGCAATAAGCAATGTCCTTGAGCAAATACTGTATAAAAGGAGTAAAAACAGGTAGGGTCACTTCCTTTATATCTTTGAAGCATTGCAGGATAAATTGGGATTTGTAGTTCGATTTGCATTTCTAAGGTGTACTTAAAAGGTCCGAGCTGAAGCATAGCAGAGCCCCCGGGAGTCTAACAACCAACATACTTCAGTAGGTAACCCCCAATTAAAATGAGGGCTACGTTTTCAAAACTGTTCACTGAAGGGGGCTTCTGTTTTTTAGGGACTAACAAGTGATTTGCACTGGAGTCAGCCACACCAGGGCAAGTCACTTTTCAAACTGTTGCAGTGCATATAAACAAGGGATTTGCACCAGTGTGGCTATATCGGAGTAGCTGTTGCAGTGCACAGATCTTCAGGGTAAACATGCCCAAGGTTGCACTTATAAAACATGCATTTTTTATTTTATTTTATTTTGTTTTATCATGTACACCCATTGAATAGCCTCTGGGCAAACTTACAAAAAGGATCTAAAACGTAAATTATAATACTAAATCAGCTGCCTCTAACAGGTACTATAACTACTAGGACTGGTGGACATTTACCAGGAAGAGACAATATCCCCAACCAATCATCAAGAGGATAAGAGAGGAAAAACTACTTACTTGCTCTCCTTAAATGCGACACTTGTTTAAGCATATAAGCCTTGTACAATGTAGCAGAGGACACAAATTCTGGCTCAGACCGACTGACTTAGAGTCAATTTCCTGTCTCAGGTCTCTTCAAACTCATTTAAAAAGTGTAGCCCTACAAGTGTAATTGTTTTCTTTAAGCCCTCACAAATCATATGCATGTTGCAAAAGAATAATTCCATAACAACACAGTAATTTGAAAGAAAATAAATTGAATTAATTTTGTATTATAATGTGGCTGAAATTCATTATCCTTTTACTTAGGTTTGTTTGTCAGCATCAGAAATTCAGGATCATAATTCAGTATCATAATGCAGTTTACTTGAGGGCTCTTCCAGATGATTATATGAAAGTAGATTACTGACTATTCAGTGTGTAATCATCGGTTATTTCATTTTAATAAGATGAAATTTTTCTTTACCAGAAATTCCAAGAGAGATACCATATTAAGACCAGACCACAAGCTGTCCTAACAAGTAAGTATTATAGTAAGCAAACAAGCTAATAGGCATAAATCTATCATTTTAAAGTTTAGTACATTGCTTGAATAATAAAATAATAGGATAATTTTGTTCTTCACAATTTTGTATGTGTGTGAGCATTTTTCCATGTGACTCCCATATCTGCTGGAAAACAAGTGCATTTGCTAGTATAGAATACATATAGGGTAGGATTTTCGAAAGCACTCATAATTGGTCTAACTCTTCTCCCATTGAAGTTAATGACTTCACTGCATATTAAGCAGTGGCGACGGTGGTTTGTCTGGTTGGAAAAGGTGTGTGCTTCTTAAGGGCTAGAGAGTCAGAGTGTGTCTTGCTGTGGCAGCTTCATATCCGGTTAGCATGGGGCTGTTGATCCATTTCCCCCCCGCACCAGGTGACTGGAAAGGGGGTGGGGACTATTTAGCTCCGTGCCAGTGCAGGAAAAGCCCTCTTTTACCTCAATCAGGCAGAGCAGCACTCGCCCTCCCACCCCTGGATGTAGATAAATACCAGGTTTTATCATGAGTGATGGTGGGCATTACACTAGTCGCTCCTTTCTCTGGCAGCTGGGAAGGAATGTTCTCTCTCTCTGCCAGATTGGCCAAGGTGGGGTGGGGTTTTATTCACCTTCTCCACAGTGATTTGGGGGCTTAGTTTGGACATAAATTAATTGGGGGTTAGGTTGTGATGTCACAATTCCTTATGTATGCCTGGGACAGATGTCCAGTGCAATACTCTGTAGGGAAGGGATACAGTGATCAGACAAAATGGATTGGTAAAGAATTTAAAGGAGGTATTCTTTAAAGGAGCAGAAACGGGGGCAGGGTTGGGGCTCCTATGACTGGTACAGCAAGGAGTCAATCCACCACTCCTTTATACCCCCCTCCAACCTCATTTGGATGGGGACCAGGATGGGTGAAGGGGGAGGGTTGACAGCAGCACCCCACCACACCAAGTATGTGTAAATGATTATGGAATTACGTGCACTGCACAGTTTTATCTGCCAGTCCACCAAGACATTTAAGAACAAAGTTGTGGCCTAATTAAATCACATCCCATTTCTCCTGTCCTTCCTCCTGCATAGCTGGACGATGGAAGTTTTACCACTAATAGCAGTGAGAGCAGAGGTAAGCCAGTGTTGAGTGCTTTTGAAAATCCTCCCCGTCATGTACCCCCAATGTACATGGCTTAGCCATGTGTGAGTATAGGTATGGGTGTGATGTAAGCGTGTCCATGGCTTAAATTTGTTCTCTAATTGACAGCGTGGGCACCAAAGTCACTCAGCTTCACCTTGTGGCTTGTTTTTCTATCCAACTCAGGAAAGAGCACAGTGCTCTTGCACCATAAGAGAATACTCCCAGTGGCATGTATTAATCTACAAAATATAAGAGAATTGTGTAGTATTTCATGCTATAATCATAGGAGGCAATAACATATGAGGTTTTCTATAAGACTTACACATATATTTCACTTCACAGATTCATCATTTAGAGATATTCCTCAGCCCATGTTCTCCTCAATGCACCCATCTTCCTCAATACCCATTGGACTTTCTTCTGTAAGGAAAGAAGTCTCACAGCAACCTCACTCTTTATCCAAAAGTGTTCCAAGCGCCAGTTTTGAAAGGTAGAAGGCACCTACCAGCACAATACACTAACTAGATTATTCAGCATTCCTAAGTGAGTTGCTACAATTTAAATGCTTTTTTTTTTTTCATTGCAGAAGATCTATGCCATCTTCTGACCAAGACACTGATGGTAGCAGCTGGATGTCCAGCTCACACTCTGAAACGCTGTTACAATCTATGGGGACCCTTCCGTCAATGGATTCTTTTGTAATGGAAGGTGAGAAGTAAACAGAAATCTACATGTTGTAACCTATGCTGCAAAATAGAATCATTAATTAGTGATTAGTGATAAGAATACTACTTCCTGTATCAAAAGAAAATGTGTGTGTAGTAACTTAATTATGATTCTGACCACAATTAAAATGACACCATCAGATATGAGATTTAAAATTTGACCCATAATACCTTGCAAGTGGGTATAAATTAGTGATGAACTCTGCTAATTTTAAGTGTTTTTTTAATTTGTTGTCATTATCAAAAATTAACAGGTAAAAACTTTTATCCTGGGCTTTCAACATCCTTGCCACTAATTAAAAAATATAATATAAAAGAGATGACAAAACCAAAATAGCCTCATATTTCTTTCTGGCACTCAGATAGCCAGCCCTCTCCTGCTCTCACTCAGCACACACATTACAAACAGTTTTCAGAGTAGCAGCTGTGTTAGTCTGTATTCGCAAAAAGAAAAGGAGTACTTGTGGTACCTTAGATGCATCTGATGAAGTGAGCTGTAGCTCACGAAAGCTTATGCTCAAATAAATTTGTTAGTCTCTAAGGTGCCACAAGTACTCCTTTTCTTATTACAAACAGTATCACCCATCACTCATATTTCTCCCACAACACAAAATCCCACCTCCCAACTTCCCTCCTCCACCCATCATTCATGTCTGGAAAGCCAACAGATATGGGCCATTTCAGAAAAGGGGTTGGGGGTGTGAATTCCAGAGCTGAAGGGCATTCATAGAGAGAAAATCCAGCACAAGGATTCTCAAGTTGGGCACGCATAAATTAGAGGGCACTTCTGAGGGGGTATTTCAAACAATGGATCCAATCCTGAAAATAATATTCCCTCTGATCCCCAAACCTCTGCTTGCCTCCACTCTGTTCTGTTTACATTTTAACGTGTAAGATAGTGATGCTCTCATCACTGGCAGGCTTTGTCTTTTCATTTTAATCTTTTCTCAGTACTGGTTAGAATCTTTAATTAAGGTTTACCTCAGTTCAGCAATATACTCACTGCATGAATAAACATGCATGCACATGAGGATCTTCCCTTGCTGTGATACTGCCAACCTGTTTGTGCGACCAGTGTTTGAAAGGTTTTTATTTTGTCATAGATGATGTGGATGCTTCCCTGTGGACTGACCTCAGCACAGAGGCACAGGAGTTTGAGGCAGAATCTTGGAGACTTGTTGTGGATCCAGCATTTTGTAGCAAGCAAGAAAAGGATGTTATCAAAAGGCAGGATGTAATTTTTGGTCAGTGTTTTAATTATTTTTAAAAAGTTGAAAATAACTTGGCACAGGCAATGAGGTAGGATACACAAGTCATATAACTGGAAGAAAATGCTCAGTGCTTAGATTTGAATATGAATAATGAAGAATATTTAAATAATATGTTGTCACAAATAATAATGCGATGTATAATAATGAAGAGCTAACAGAATATTGAAGACAATTGCCTAAAAATATTCATTTGGATTTGAAAGTTAATTTCAATTAAACGGTATTCTTGACGCATCCATGTCCACCTTCTGTGAACACTTGAGTACTCAAACTTTACTAGCATGTATATTCCTGAGAAGTGAATTTTAAACTCAAATGTTGGAATAGTAATGAAAAGCAAATTTTGAATTGTATACTCGATTGTAAAATTCACAATTTGCACTGTTTGATAGATATGTAAATTATCCAGTCAGGGAACAGAAATTATACCCATATGACTTGTGTAACTAACCAACACAACATGAAATACAAATAATTGTGGTGAATTGTTCACGGATGAGCTGCACACCAAAGAATTATTTGCTAAAGACAGTTACAAATAATTTTGAGTAAATAATACATTTGAGAAGTTCACAACTTTTCCCTGACAGTTTGTGGGGGAAAAAAGTGACATGAATTCCTTACCTGACTCATTGAAAATTATTTCCTCTGTTCTCTTGTTTACTTACCTTTTATTCTTCAGAAGTCAAAATAAAGTTCCTAAAATGCTTAAATGTTCAGTATTTAAATAAATCTTTAATAAAAAGTGCTTTGAAAGAGAAAGCTAGTAGGTATCTGTAAGAATAAAATATCGAAGATCAACGTTCAGACTTGTAGATGAACTGAAAATAATAATATTCTTTGCAGAAAATTGATATTTTTTTAAAAAACATTCTGGGGCCAGTTTGGAGATCCTTACCCAAGGTTTTATTCAGTTCTTACTCAAGTAATCTTCCAGGGACTTCAGATTCACTGAAAGAGTAATGACTTAAGGATCTGGATGCCTGTGTATTAGTGTGCAAATACAGACTAATGTAAAGCAGACTAATGTAAAGAATCTTGGTATTCAGTTACATATGATTCCTAATGTTTACTACTAGGACTTGAGAGATTTAAGTTTAATATAAGTTGTTAATATTGTAGAGGTTGGGAGTTTCCATGTTTGAGTTGACACGCTTTGCATTAGTGCAGCATATCAGTAAGTTCTAACTTTTTGATGTTAAAGTCAGACTATGGTGAAAAATTTAACAAGAATCGGTTCAGGCAAGAATCGGATTTCAATATTTCTGGCTGTGGCTCTGCTGACTTGGGCTGTGATGCTGTATTGGTTAGCATAGTGCAGTAGAGGGAGCCAGAGGAGCTTTTTGCAGAGTAGCTGCATAGAGACACCTGCGTGTGTGAAAATGGTATTCTGCTCTTTGCATGTGTTCCTGCATGGAAACGCCTGCATTGTCCTCTTCGTTATCTGCCTCCTTCAGACCCAAAATTTTTGCCATGGGGCAGAAAGTGTAAAAGAGGACCTGCGCTGATTCGAGAGCACAGGCAACCATAGCTAGGGCTGTTTTATTAGTTTTAATGCTTATCATGGAAGAAATCATATTTATGCCCATATATTTGAATGTAAAACTATGTGATGCATGTCAGATAATGGGAGGGAAAATGTCTAGTTGGATTATTACACTGCACCATCTTCCTTTGAACTACAGAGCTGATGCAAACAGAAGTACATCACATCCACACCCTCTTCATTATGTCTGAAATATTCAGGAAAGGAATGAAAGAAGAATTGCAACTAGATCACAGCACTGTAGACAAAATATTTCCTTGCTTAGATGAACTGCTAGAGATTCATAGGCAATTCTTCTGCACTATGAAGGAGAGAAGACAGGAATCATGTGAGGGGAGAAATGAGAGAAATTTTGTAATCACCAAAATTGGAGACATCCTTGTGCAGCAGGTAAAGCTATCAGCAAAATTAAATCTTCACATATTCAAGACCAAAAAAAGGTATTTGTTGAGTTCAACATTTTTGTGGGGAACGGAGATAACTAGATCTCTTAGGATTGGTTAATAGGATGCAAAGATTTTCATCTCTTGGTTATTGCTTCAAATTCTTCTAGTGTGAGAAAATTATTGATAACGTGGTAGAAAAAAACACTGAGGACGGTTTTCATAACCTATTTGAGTATTGATGGTCTGAGTCAAGTTCATAGTGGACAGTTGCTCCCATCACTTAATCTACCACCGAAACTGACACTAGTTGACACAGCTGTTAGAGAGGCAAAGGATTGAAAGAATGAATTATCCTCTCATCTCTTGAAGAGGGTCTTCCAGAACTGTGTTGATGTATGTTGGCAAGGGTATATGGGGCAGCTTGTGCTACTGCTGCATGTGTTGACCTGTACTTGAAAGTGGGTGAAATAATATCTTTTATTAGACCAAGTTCTATTGGTGAGAGAGACAAGCTTTCAAGCTTACACAGAGTTCTTCTCCAAGTCTGGGAAATGTACTCACAGTATCGCATCTAAATACAAGGTGGAATAGATTGTTTAGCATAATGCATATTTTAAAGGATCATTCAAGGTGAAGTGAACCATTAGCACCTCTCCAGTCATAACAGGGAAAGAGGGGAAAAAGGTGGCAGGGTGGGAGGGGGGGAAATAAATGAGTTATAGAGTAGATTTTTGGCTCATTACAACACTGTCTTTATTCAGTCCCTGATTTTTAGTATCTAGCAAGTATCTAACAATCTGACAACCTCTTCATGGACCACCTTGAAGAATTTCTGGACAAATGCACCACAGAACCAATGATATACCTGAGCTACATCAATGATATTTCCATCCTCTGGCTAGATGACCTAAACTCCCTCATAGATTTCCACTGCAACTTCAACACCCACCACCCTTCCATTAAACTCTCTCTAGAACACTCCCCAGTTAGCATCAACTTCCTGGATATTATGATCAGCTTCAACAATTGAACACTACAGATAGCTTTTTACAAGAAACCCATGGATCACCACACCTGTCTTCACAGATCCAGTAACCACCCTAAACATACCAAGAAATCCTGTTATCTACAGCCTGGCACGCAGATATCATAGAATATGCTCTGAGGAGACAGTCTGGGATATATACCGTAACACATTTAAAAGCACCTTCACCAAACAAGGACAATTCACTGGGGAAGTAAGTAGCATCATGGAATGGGCCACCCAAATACCCTGAGAGAACCTGCTTCAGTATAGAATAAGCCCTGTACCGAGCTCACATCTCTAGCTGTCACCTAGCTCCCCACAGTGGAACCCATATGACACAGTGCTGGAACAATTTCTATAGAGCAGGTGCTGAGAGCTCTTGAACCAAACTATAAACCCTGTCTATGATGGAAACAGCTTTAAGTCAAGTGCAGCACCCCTTCTTCCAGCCCCTATGCCATATGGGTTAACTTCAAACAGTTACGCTCCATACTTGGTGGGGACCGCATTCTGAAAGAAACCGTTCTTCAACCTCCTCTTCTGGCCTTCAAACAACCCCCCAACCTCACCAAGCATGTAATTAGAAGCAAAATCCACACAAACCAGGACTCACCAACTCAAAGTGGCACCTGACCTAGCCAGAATAACAGATGCAAAACCTGCAGACATATCTCCAACACTATAACGATCAACACACTGTCCAAGATTCATGGGTCCTATCACAACATGCCTATCACAACATGTGGCGTACCTCATCGGTGGACTAAATGGTCTAATAACTATGTGGATGAAACCAGATGATCAGTGCACTCTTGAATGAATTCACACAGAAAAATGATAAAAGCCAAACACTATATCACCTGTGGGTGAACGTTTTCACAAAATGATCACTCTATGGCTGATCTCTCAGTCCTCATCCTCAGAGGAAACCTGCAAAAGATGAACCTGGGAGCTTAAATTCATAATTCTGCTAGATATCAAAATCATGGACTGAATAGACACACTGGATTTGTGGCTTATTACAACTATCCATAACCCACTTAACTCTACCCATCCCCAGCACCCCTATGACTGGAAAGATGATAACGGGCCACTTCACCTTGAATGTCCCTTGAAATATGTGCTAACTACTTATGCTAAACAGTCTGTTCCACCTTGTATTCAGTTGTGATGCTCTGTGTACGTTTCCCAGACCTAAAGAAGAGCTCTGTGTAAGCTTGAAAGCTTGTATCTCTCACCAACAGAAGTTGGTACAATAGAAGATATTACATCACCCTTGTGTCTCTCATATCCTGGGACCAACATGACTACAACAACACTGCACAATGTACTTGAAAGTGACAGCACAAATAATGGTTAAAACAAGTAGACTTCTAAAATTCTCTGTTTTATTAAACTAAGATAATATTAATAGCAGAGCTAAGGAGATTTGTTTGAGGTTTAAAATTAAATATATGGGACCACATCCAATTCTCCTTACTTGTGTGAGTAGTTGTTTTTACAGTCAATCTGCTATATATATTCCTGCCTCTATAGGCCTGATTCTACATTCCTTGTACAGATTACAACTCCCATTGATTTATAGGATGCAGTGTCAGGATCCTGTATGTGGTTTATTTTCATTAACATTGATAGGAGTTACAATCAATAGTATGCAAAAATCCTTAAACATACTCTTTACAGTTAGGTGTATTGTTGAGTAAAATTGTATTATTTTCATCAGTTTTCAGAAGAAAATGCCAATAAAATGAAGAAAATATATGGAGAATTTTGTAGTCATCAAAAAGAAGCTGTTAATCTCTTTAAAGAGCTGCAACAAAACAAGAAGTTCCAGAATTTTATTAAAGTAAGTGCTTACAAAAATGTGACTGTTAACAAAGTGGCCAGAAAACATGTTCATAATTTGTAGCTCTGATTTAAACAACACAGGACCTGAGTTTAGGAAGCAACCTCCCATTTTATTCATGCAATCTTGTGGGCACAAATAATTGTAGGTGCAAAGTGGGAAATTGGATTGAGATCCATGGTCTTCAATAGAGCTATTGCAATAGCTTATAAAAACCAGAGAGTCCTGCTTAATCAGAGAGTTGGTAAATTCCATTTTTGTTTAGATTAGAAAAAACTTTGGACATCAGTCTATAATACACACACATTCCAGTTATGAGCCAGCTCATCAATTACACCTTTCAGACATCCAGCTAAACCACCTCTGACTGTACAGGAAAGACCTCCACACTAAACAAAGGATTATATATCAAATGAAGCACAGATAATGAGTGTAAAACTTGGTTTTGTGAATAATTTGCACTTTATCAGCATTAATTGGAAATGTAGCTATAGACTCAATAGTTGGGAGTATCAGGATGATATCTGACATTTCACTGTGGATAGTGCAGATAATTGAACATTTTTTTTCAGTTTCAATTTATTTAGCACATGTAGCGCTAAAGCTTTTGCTAGTAAATTAATGTTTTAATATAACTTTCCTACTTACAATAAAATATGCGTAATTATTTTTTAAAGCTGCGAAATAGCAATCTTTTGGCTCGACGTCGAGGAATCCCAGAATGCATTCTGCTTGTCACTCAGCGCATCACAAAATACCCAGTTCTGGTAGAAAGGATACTGCAGTACTCAAAAGGTGAGTAATAGATTCAATCTTGCCTCATATCAGAGACAGATCTGGAACCTTAATACATCTCTTGCATAATATATGCAACAGTGTCCCAAAGCGTGAAATTTGAAATTGTGCTGAGAGCCAACAAAGCCTGTGTGTACCACTTGAGCTGTCTACACAGGGTAAATGTCACCCAAACAGTATGTGTGGCATATATATTTGTTAAGAATGGGCAAACTTTAAAAGTTTCAGAGGTCAGGTTCAGATAAACCTCAAAAGTCTGAAGAGTCTAATTGTTTTAGCAGAAGATCTTGAATGTCAGCTGTGGAACTTTTTTTGGGACTAAGCCTGGAAAACTTTTTTAAATGAATTCAAGGAAATGTCTCATAACTTCTGCTGGGAAATAAAATAGTACAAAATGTTTTCTGTTAATAGTCATACAAAGTTGCTTCAATTCTCTCTGTGTCTTCTTTGAATATTCTAGTGATCAATAATCTGACAGGCATATTTGCAAAAATGGAGAATTGCAACTATACATGTTATAAACCAGATTCTAAGTTATTTTCATCTAGTCACGAGACACAACTTGCCATGTGATCTATGTGTATAATCTAAATTTTACATCTTGAATACTGCAAGTTAATTGCTTATAAAGGATCAACAGTACATGAATTATTTGCAGAAACTATTTGGCAAGTAATTTTAACTATTGAATAAATCTGAGATAATTACAAACTGCTCAGGGACATTTCACAAACACAAAAAAGTTAATATTTTTCATATAAATTACTTATTGGAAATTAATTTCCCAAGTCTATTTACAACATATCAGTTGATTTAAGTCTTAAACTGTGTTGATCAGATCATATAAAATCAGAAAAAAATATCATCTCTTGAATAGGGTGAATACTGTAATGTTGTCTGTTGTTTGTTTCATTCAGAAGGAACAGAAGAGCATAAAGACTTATGCAAAGCCCATTGCCTGATTAAGGACATGATTGCAGCAGTAGACTTGAAAGTCAACGAATATGAGAAAAGGCAAAAATTGCTGGAGATTCTCAATAAAATTGAAAACAAAACTTATACCAAACTGAAAAATGGCCATGTTTTCAGGAAGCAGGACCTGAAAAAGAAAGAGAGGACACTTTTGCATGAAGGTTTGGTGTATTGGAAAACTGCTACTGGACGTTTCAAAGGTACCATATCTTTGCAAAGAAATTCCATAGCTTTTTATTTGCAAATAATGTACAAAATAATGTAACATTTGGGTTAAAAAGATAAAATAACTTGTAACAATAGTTCACAAGTGTGAGTTTGTGGGATAGTGGAATTTAAGGTACCATAAAGGAACAAGAAATGCTGCTAATCGCTGACACGGTAATTCTGGAAGGTGTTGTGGTTTGTATGTGATGCACAACACACCTAGGCATGGAGCCAAATTCAGACATGACATAACCAATCACACAAGATTCTTGCACTATGCTGCTATTTGCATTTCTTGCTGCAAACCTGCCCCTCTGCACCCATATCATGCACTCACACTGTCTCACGTCATGCTGACATGTAAATTTACACCACCCAGTACTTCACATCTGATTATGGCACCTGGTGTCAAAATCACACTCACCTGCGCTTGCAACACCTTCATTTGAGAGGAAAACTCAGGACCAAATTCAACTGGAGCCACATATGTACATCTAATTGCAGAATTTGGTCTTCAGTGTTTTATCATACACAGTTTTCTTTTTTGCTGTCAATAACATTCCATTAAAAGCCATCTATTCGTGGTTTGTCTTATAAATTAGAAAAAAATGCACAAATGCTTTTACCCATATTTCCTTGTGCTATGATTATATCAAGCCTCACAAACATCAACAAGAAGAAGAAAATAAATTAGGGTGGGTCTGTCCTTGGATGCGATTTCTCCAAAGAACACATGTCACTTCAGGAAGAAGTGCTGGCAATTTGGTGAGCATCCCTTTTTTCCATCCAAGTTAGTACTTACTGATCAAGTCCTCCAGCATTCTGTTGCAGAAAGGTGGCAGCAAAAAGTGCTGTCGTTCACACAAACTGTAAAACGGTAGCCTGAAATTGCTTTTGGTAGATTGTGATGAGATGCAGATATTTCTTACTCAGTTTACTGTAAGAATTCTTCATTGATCAGGATTTGTCTTCAGGTTAAAAGGAGAAATTGATTGTGATGTCTTTCATTAAAACCACTTTCTTTTTTAAAAGATAGTTTAGCTCTGCTTCTAACTGATGTGCTGCTGTTTTTACAAGAAAAAGACCAAAAATATATATTTGCAGCTGTTGTAAGTATATAAACCACATTTTTAATAAGTATTTTAAATATTTTATTTGCACGTTTCTTAAAAGTTAGATGATCTTTAGGTTTTGTTATCCAATTATACTGATAGTAATGTTGGGGTTTTTTTGGTGTTGGGAATCTTGTCTGAGCAAAAATGTATTTGTACATGGAAAACTAAGATTATTTCCAATGTTAAAGTATATGTTCTTCGAGTACTTGCTCATGTCCACATGAGGTGTGTGCGCTTGCCACATGCACCGGTGCTGGAAGTTTTTCCCTCAACAGTATCCATAGGTGAGTGGCTCTGGTGCCCTCTGGAGTGGTGCCTGCATGGTGCGGTATAAGGGGCACTACTGACTTCCCCCGCCCTCAGTTCCTTCTTGCCACCAGTGACTGTGCATGGAATGTTTGCCACTCTTACTAGCATTGCTTAGGCTTCGTTTGTATGAACTAGAGTTCTTGTACATAGTTAGTAATCAAGTTAGTTAGCCCTTATCTGTAGTTAGTTTTGTTAGTCCTATCGGGGACTTAGGCAGGGTATGGGGCATGCCCTGGTCCCCAGACTTTAAGCCCCACCATCGCTGCAAACGGCCCATGTCTGTGAGCGATCCGCATAGTGCCTCGGTGAAGGGCACATAAGTGGTAAGTGTCGAATCTGCAAGTCCTTTAAACCTAGGACCAAGAAAGAGCGTGAGATTAGACTCAAAGTGCTCCTGATGGAGTTGGCGCTCACTTTGACCCCAAAGCAAAGGTCCGACTCAGCACCCAGCACCGCAGCATCGGTGCGTAGTGCCCCACCAGCACCATTGACGAGCCGGCACCGAACCCCATTCATGGCTCCAGCCAAGAAGTCAAAGAAAGTTGGTAGGGGACAGTCTACTCCCTGCAAAGGGAAGGACAGGGCTGGGGCTGAGCTATGACCTGCACCGGGCAGCTCATCTCCCCCGTCTGGAAGTCGGACCTCAGCTCACGCCGAGCAATGCAGCCCTCCCCGTTCCTTGCCTGGAAGCCTGGACACAGAGGCGAGCCTTGAGCAGCTTCAAGTGTCATCAACGCCTGTACCGGCTCTGGCAGTGCCCAGACCTAGGGGTAAGCCTGTCTTGGGCAACCTTTCCGTCCGCCCTTGCCTCAACGGTACCACTCCCCATCGCGGGGGATGTCCCGCTACTGTTCACCCACTTGAAGCCGTCATGCCTTGGAGTTAGGGAGGTGGATGCATTGGAGCCCTCTACGGTCACCGGACCTTGGGCACCAGAAATGGGATTCAAGGCGGACTTCGCCGGTTACCTGGTGCAGACCCTCGGAGGCACCAGCTCCCCGGCAGGAATGTCGGGACTGGCCCTTCGCGTCACCAGAACACCATTACAGATCCCGGGAATGATTGGAGGACCGCAGCCACGGGCCCTGCCGACGATCCCGGAGACAGGTGTCACCATATTTAGGGAAATCCCCCTGGCATCAGGCCTGCAATACCTCCAGGTCCCGCTCCTCATCTTGGTACTGGTCTCAAAGCGTGAGGCATGGATTGCCAGTCTCCCTTCATGGATCTGCCGAGCGCTGCTGGTCCCCGTGGAGGCCCACATTCTGCTCGGACCAGTCCTCCTCTAGACACGACTGTGAGTCCGGGTCATGGGGCAGCAATCACTCCGGATATAGCTCCGGCACGGAGTAAGGCTTCACATTGGCAGAGCAGCCTCCCAGACCCTCAGTGTCTCCTGCATCATTGGCACCGAATCCAGGCCCAGTGGCTGGGCCCATGGTACCCCTGGAACCTGTGGGGGTTCACCCAGACCTTCCAGCCTGCCCACTTGGCATTGGGAGCCTCGGATAGGCCTGTGGCATCAACCCAACTCCATCTGGTGCCTGAGGCCCCGGGGGATAAGACCCAGCAAGTCCATGTGGACCAAGGGGAACAGCCTTCTGAACCACCAATGGGTGTCATGGAACATACGATACCGGCCTCCTCCTCCTCGTCACCGGATGAGCCCATCATGGAGTCCCTCACCTGGTTCTTCTGGATGACGCTAAGGTGCACCAGGAGCTGTTGAAGAGGGTCGCGTACAATCTTGGCCTGCAGGTGGAGGAGTTGGAGGAGCAAGCGGACTCCCTGTTTGATGTCCTCTCCTCCACAGCCCCTGCTAGGGTAGCCCTTTCCCTTCACAAAGGGGTATTGAAGTTATCCAATGCCTTGTGGCAAACCCCCTCCTCTCTGCCCCCCATTTCCAAATGGGCAGAGTGTAAGTACTTTGTCCCAACTAAGGTGCACAAATACCTTTACTCCCATTCTGCCCCAAATTCCCTGGTGGTCGAGGCAGTTAATCACAGGGAACGCCAGGGGCAACCCGTAGCTACCCCAAAAAAATAAAGACTCCAGGAGACTGGACTTGTTCAGATGAAAAATGTATTCCTTGTCTAGCTTACAGTTGAGGGTGGCCAACTACCAGGCCCTCCTTGGCTATTACGACTTTAATATATGGCAGACTGTGGCCAAGTTCGAGAATGCCCTCCCAGAAGGTTCCTGCAAAGAATTCCGGGTGATCCTCGATGAGGGCATGGCCACTGCCAGGGCGGCTCTTCAAGCAGCATCTGACGCTGCACACTCTGCCACCCATACCATGGTGTCCGCCATTTCCATGCGGCAAGTATCCTGGCTGCTCCTCTCTGGGTTGTCCTCCAAAGCTCAGCACTTGATTCAGGATCTCCCCTTCGATGGCCAGGCCATGTTTGCAGTTACATGGGTTGAAGGACTCCCATAACACCCTGGGGTTCTATGTTCCGGGCCCAACACGTAAGCGGTTCAAACTGCAACTTCCTCAGGGGCAAGGGAGTCAGCCCCGGCAGGACCTGCTGCACAAAAAGCCCAAGGACTACAGATGGTGCATGAGCCACCTGCCCCCACCCTCTGCCTTGTCGGGCTTGACCAACTCCAAGCAAGGAGCTAAAAAATGGTTTTGAGGGAGTGCCTGGAGGCAACCTACCAGTCTGTTTCCTGGATCCTATTTTCCCAATTTTTTGCCACTGCCTTTCCTTTTTCCTTCTGCTGTGGTTGGCGATAACTTCGGACTGCTGGGTCCTCAGTATGGCGGTGCAGGGCTACACCCACCCAATTTACTTACACCCCTCCTCCCACCCACCCTGTCCCTCTTTAGGGACTCTTCTCACTAGAATCTTCTCGAACAGGAGGTTCAGAGACTCTTACAGCTGGGGGCAGTGGAGGAGGTCCTGCCTCCTTACCCGAACAAGGATTTCTAGTCCCAGTACTTTCTGATTCCAAAGGCCAAGGGTGGTCTGCCTCCCATCCTGGACCTGTGAGACCTCAACAGATATCTAAGGAAACTAAAGTTTCTCATGGTCTCCCTGGCCTCTATTATCCCATCCCTGGATCTGGGAGACTGTTATGCCTCTCTCGACTTGAAAGATGCATACTTTCAAATAGCAATCTTCCCAGGACACAGACGCTTTCTCTGTTTTCTCTGTGGGTTGGCTAGGCCCACTACCAGTTTACGGTCCTTTCATTTGGCCTGGCTACAGCACCAAGGGTGTTCACCAACTGTATGGTGGTAGTCGCGGCCTATCTCAGACATCGGGGTATCCAGATTTACCTGTACTTCGATGACTGGCTTGTCAAAGGCAGCTCCAAGGCTCAGGTCCAACGTGACATCACTATACTACAAGCCACATGCGGTTCCTTGGGACTACTGGCCAACCACAAAAAGGCCATATTCGTTCCAGTTCAAAGGATAGAATTAATTGGGGCCATGCTCGACTTGACTTGGGTAAGAGTGTGCCTGCCTTTAGACAAGTTTCGGGACCTCATCATGGATGTGTTCACGTTTCCCCTGACAACAGCCAGCGTGCCTGCGCCTGCTAAGCCACATGGCAATTTGCACATATGTGGTCCGCCTTTCCAGACTCCACATGCGGCCACTGCAGCAATGGCTGGCGTCGACATATTCCTGATCCAAGGACCACCTGGAAAAGATCATAACCATCCCTCCGGTGGTTCTCACCTCGCTGCGGTGGTGGACTGATCGTGAGAATGTCCTGGAAGTCCCACTCCATCTGTCGAGCTAGTGTCGGAAGCACCTTGAGGGGTGCACCTTGAACATCTCCGGACCCAGGAGATGTGGACTCCGGAGGAGACAAAGTTACATGATAAATGTCAAGCAGCTCAGAGCGGTCCAGCTAGCCTGTGGGGGTCTTCCTGCTGCACCTGGCGGGCAAAGTGGTGAGAGTCCTGATGGACAATACAGCCTCAATGTTCTACGTTAACAGGCAAGGAGGAGCGCGCTTGTTGGCTCTCTGCCAAAAGGCTCTCCATCTCTGGGACTTTTCATCAACCACGGCATCCATCTGAAAGCTGGTCACCTCCCCAGCATCAGGAACGCCCTAGCAGATCACCTCGGCAGGGACTTCTCCTCTCACCACGAGTGGTCACTCCACCCAGAGGTGGCCTGCATGATCTCCAGAGGTGGGGAACTCCCCAAGTAGATCTGTTTGCCACCTGGCAAAACATAAAGTGCCATCAGTTTTGCTCCCGGCAGGGCCTGAGCAAGGGCTCCCTCTACAATGCTTTCTTCCTGTCGTGGGCTGAGGGTCTGATGTACGTGTTCCCTCCGATCCCTCTAGTCAGCCAGGTCCTAGTGAAGATCAATAGGGACAGGGCACGGGTTATCATAATCACCCCTCCGTGGCCTAGCCAGCAGTGGTTCGGCATGCTCATGAATATGGCAGTGGCCCCTCCCAGGCCCCTTCCCTACTGCCCAGACCTGCTGTCACAGGATCACAGTTGTCTACTACAACCCAACCTGGAGTCTCTACACCTCTCAGCATGGATGCTCCATGGTTAAACCTGGAGGAGCGTACCTGCTCAGAGGGGGTCCAGCAGGTTCTTCTCTGAAGAAAGAAGTCATCCACAAGACTAACTTACCTGATCAAGTGGATGAGGTTTTCCCGCTGTGCATCGGACCACGGCATTTCTCCCTCGCGTTCTTCAGTGCAATCCATCTTGAACAACTTACTGCAATTCAGGACCCAGGGTCTGGTGCACTCTTCCATTAGAGTGCACCTTGTGGCCATCTCCACGTTCCACCAGCCGATCGAAGGTGAGATGGTCTCTTCTCACAACATAACTGTCAGCTTCCTGAGTGGCCTTGAGAAGCTTTGCCTGCAGGTATGGGCCCCTGTCCTGCAGTGGGACCTTAACCTGGTTCTCTCCAGGCTCACTGGCCCACCTTTCGAGCTGCTGGGCTCCTGATCCCTTTCCTACTTGTCCTGGAAGGTCATTTTCCTGGTGGTGGTGACGTTGGTGAGACTAGTCTCAAAGATTAAAGCCTTGACTTCAGAACTGCCTTACGCAGTGTTTTATAAGGACAAGGTTCAGCCGCAGCCCTACCCAGCCTTCCTACCAAAGCGTTTTCTTCCACATCACCTTCGGTAGAAAGGCTGGGTGGGGCCCATTCGACTAGAGCACAGGCGTCTTCAGTGGCCTTCCTGGCGCACATCCTATCCAGGGACAGGACATCTGTAGAGCTGCAACTTGGTCCTTGGTCCACACGTTCACGACTCATTACGCCATCACTCAGCAGGCCAGAGATGATGCTGGGTTCGGCAGAGTTGTATTACAATCTGTGCAGCTGTGAACTCCTGCCCGCCTCCATGGGAACTGCTGGGAGTCGCCTAATATGGAATGGACATGAGCAAGCACTCGAAGAAGAAAAGACAGTTACCTTTTCCATAACTGGTGTTCTTCGAGATGTGTCGCTCATGTCCATTCCACAGCCTGCCCTCCTTCCCCACTGTCGGAGTTTCTGGCAAGAAGGAACTGAGGGTGGGGGGAGTCAGCGGCGCCCCTTATACTGCGCCATCTACAGAGGGTGCCAGAGCCGCACTGCTATGGATACTGCTGAGGGAAAATCTTCCGGCACCGGTGCATGTGGCGAGCACACACACCTAATATGGAGTGGACATGAGCAACACATCTCAAAGAACACCAGTTACGGAAAAGGTAACTGTCTTTTTTAAGGAGAGGGAGTTGAGCAGAAAAGAGAAGGGAGAAATTGTTTTTAAGTTGTCTCACCTGATTCTGAAGGTCTATAATAGAGCAGGTTCTTTTAGTTCTTTTATAAAAATAAATTTAAAATCTGTAAAGCAAAACCGAAGATTTATTTTAATTGCAAATAAAGTAATAAGTACATTATATGTCAAATATATAAAATGTCTGCGAGTAAACTTTTCAAAAGCACCTACTTGAATTTGGAGCCTAAATCTCATAGAAAGTCAATGGGACTTAGGCTTCTAAATTGCTTGGATGGTTTTGAAAATTGAGGAACACTACACAAACCTATGCAATTAGACATCAGGGAAAAAGACAGAAACATTATTACTAACCCAGGTAGTCTATATGACACGATAGAGTCACATTTGTAACATATAAACACCAGTTTTAGCCAATAATATATCACAAGGACAGTGTAAAATAAATCGTAATTTGACTTTTGAAAGGAATACTTGATGGAATATTTGTTTGCCTGATCATTCAAAACTTGAGCCCACCAGCTGATCTTTGGCAAAATCCACTTAGGGCTTGTCTAAATTACCCGCAGGATCGATGGGCAGCAATCGATCCAGCGGGGGTTGATTTATCGCGTCTAGTGTAGAAGTGATAAATTGACCGCCGAGCGCTCTCCTGTCGACTCCGGTACTCCACCAGAGCGAGAGTTGCAGGCGGAGTCAATGGGGGAGCGTCAGCTGTCGACTCATCACAGTGAAGACACCGCGGTGAGTAAATCTAAGTACGTCGATTATTCACGTAGCTGAAGTTGTGTAACTTAGATCGATCCCTTCCCTCCCCCCCAGTGTAGACCAGGCCTTAGAGAGTGACCATAAAAGTCAAGACTAAGATTAATTTGACAAAGTAACGATTGTGCTTTTAAAAATGCTTATCTTTTGTAATAGGATAATTTTTCTTCTGCATATGTCATGATTATTTTCTATAGGACCAGAAGCCTTCAGTTATATCACTTCAGAAGCTGATAGTAAGAGAGGTAGCCAATGAAGAAAGAGGGATGTTTCTTATTAGTGCTTCATCTGCAGGGCCTGAGATGTATGAGATTCATACAAATTCTAAAGAAGAACGCAATAACTGGATGAGGCAGATTCAAGATGCAGTGGAAAGGTACAGGAAGGTGTCTGTATTTCTTTTTACCATGCAAAGTAGCAGCATGTCTTATGGCAGGAATTGTATATCACTAGAGCTGTGCCAAGCCTGTCAGTTCAGGCTTGCATGGAGCTCAGCAAGCCATTTTGCTTGTTGGTTTTGTTTCACGTGGATTTTCACCCCATGGCCAAATTCAGCAATGGCATAAGTGGGCTCAGGTTCATTTGACATCAGTATCTGGCTCCCACTACTCTATGTCAAGGTTTAGTGCATTGCCAAATACTCACTAGAGTCACCCATATGTTTCAGTGGTGAAATGGAGTTTTTTTTCTTTGAGTTTGCGGCTCACATAAACCCCCAAACCTCAGAGTGAAACTTGGCCAAACAGCTGAGTTTCTCAGAGCTTCCATCCTTTCCCTATGAGATCTCATGTGCAAGCCAGCTCAGGTTCCCTTCCCCTAGTGTTTGGTATTCATGATATTCTGGGGTGCTGTAGACCTCCAGACTTCTCATGTCCTTGGGAAATCTCCCTCATATCTTCCTAGGATGGCCAGCTGGCTTGCTGCCTCAGGCTTAGTTGACAAGGTAAATCAGCTCCTCATAATCCCCCAAAATATCTTCATAGTACCACAGCTATGAGGGGGCCAACCATTCATTCTTAAAGACATTGGATGGAAGGGTCAAGGCATACTATTAGCCCACAGAACGGGGACATGTAAGAAGTAGGTGTGGTCTCAATCTTTGCCCAATTTGCAAATCTCAGTGAACTCAGGTTGGACTGAGTATTTGCTAGGTTTGAAGATTTGTTATGACATTTTTGCACAGCTGTAGCTCTCTTTTTTTTTTTTTTTTTTTTTTTTGGCAGTCCTAATATGGTGAAGAGGAACAGCGAGCTTAGTTTCAAACTACTTAATTATAAATGAAGTTACAGAAGGTCTGCTTCTCTGTTAGAGCAGAAGTTGCTAACATTGCATTTTATTTTTTACGGCAGAAAAATGTCTCTGTGTGTGTGATACACAGATTTTACTTTATCTGCCTTTGTTTGCATTTCACCATTAAAGTTGCCCAGAGGAAGAAGGGAAAATTAGCGAATCTGATGAAGATAGACGAATAGCCGAGGCCAAAGCAGCCAAGATTCAAAAATGTCAAGGTACAGTGTCTCTCACACCATACTTAAAATTCCACTGCCAGAGAGTTAGGGGTGTAAAAAATAATCTGGATTACTGACTAATAAAGAGATGTACAACAGGTGCTCGGACATCATAGTGATGACTTCAGGGTGGTTGGATTGATAGATTAGCTTCAGAAGTGGTAACGCAAGGGAGTGCTTTGATGTGTGTGACTTGAGCCTAAGACATTTTTTTTGATATTTCATTGCATCCACCTGTTTTATATTTTTACCCCACTGCAATCAATACAAGAAAAAGTATTGAAAAAGCCAAAGAAATTGACGTTTTCAAATAGGCATTGAACAGGTATAGTTATTTATTTACCAAAATAGCCTGAACCTTCAGTAGTTAACATGGATTTGTATCTCTTTATAACTACTCATCTGTCACTACTTTGTTGTATATTATCTGAACATGCAGCACTTAAGCCTAGGCTTAGCACTTCTGACACAGTGAGACACAAATTGCACATCTTCGCTGCTTGATTGACTCCAGGGGAGAGTATGTGGTAGAGTTGCTAGCATTTGAGTATTACATTCCAGGGGTGTAATCCAGACCTGTGAGGGGTTGTTACTGCCTGCCGTGCAACCATGGGTGCCTCACAATGTTTTGCTGCTGTCACTCCAAACCTGGGCTGCTCACAAACAGCATGCAAGTCACACCCTGTGTGCCTGTGTGTAGCTGCAGCCTGCCAGCCACATTCTGGCTTCCAGCAGCCTTGGTAACCACTTTCAGGGTCACCTCAACACATTTCCAGTCCCAAACTTTCCCCGAATGTATGTGTTCTGCACTGTGAAGCCCTCTCCTGGACAGTTCCAATATTACAGGCCTGTTGCCTCTGGAAGGGGTCAGTGAACAACAGTTTGCTACTTTAACTGCAGTAACCAAACAATTCAGTTTAAACACTACACACGATTAGTTTTGATTAAAGCAAGTTTAACTACAAAGAGAGATATTTTAAGTGAATATAAAAGTCAGAAATGGTTACAAGAGAAATAAAGATAGAATGTTTTCTAGTAACTAAAACTTAACAAACTAGACTTGATTCAAGGTAAAATTCTTACCTCAGGTTCCCAGCAATATTGTTGATCAGATTTTATTGTCAGGATCTCTCACAAAGTCCAAAGGCTGGTTCCTTTCTCTTCTTGGGAGGAAGAGAGAGTGAGAGAGTCTGGAGTGGTTTTGCCCCTCACTGTTACAGTCCAGCCAGCCTTTGAAATGCATTTTCCTGAGGGTTAACCCTAGATAAAGTTCCTTCCCAGTGTGAGGATTGAGACAGGAGAGCTAGTGGTGAAAGAGGTTCCATGTTGTTGTTTGTAAAAATGCAGATTGATCTATTCCTGCCCCACCTTCTTCGCTGCCAAGGAATGGCCACTTAATGGGTGATTATCAATCAGATTTGATGACATGTGGCTAGAGGAGCCAGATTGTCTTTTGTCTTTGAAAAACAGGTTTCCCCCCTCTCGCCCTGGTTTGTCTGGTGGACACATTTCATTCATAATTTCAGCTTATGTTCATAAATTTACATATCATGTTGCTACACACATTTCATCATGATATTATTGACCTGCAAATTATTGAAACCTCACAAGACATATTTTGTACAAAGATTACAATCGCATGCATGATATGAATACTGGGGTGCATTTGGTCATAATGGGGAGGACAACTTTAGATCTCCACTTGGACTTTTGTGGTGGAGGCTAATTAGATATACACTTAATCCTCACTTCCTCTAGCTGCCTTAGCCAGGCCTGCTTCCTGGAATTGCCCACTTTGGGGGCTGCATCAGATGGCTGAGGGGCTCACAGTATAGTCAAGATTGCATCATCAGAACTCCTCAAGGTCAGACTTTCTGCCACTGTGGGGACTTTGTCAGAATCTGGGTCAACTTTCATCACTGCAGATTATGGACGGAATGAATCTTGTCCCTTTCAGTTTACAAAAGGTATCATGCAAACTGAGTCATTCCTTGGCTTTGTTTGTAAGTATGTAGTAGCTTTGAATTAGCAATGATAATGTGGCAGATGGATAAGAGGAGGAGTGGGAAGCGTAGTTTACCTTCAGAACAGAATGGTGTTATTGCTAACATAATATGTCCAAATTTGGTTAATAGAATCTCTGAGTAACCAGGACCAGCAGATCTGCAGTTATTTGGAAAATAAGCTGCATATCTATGCAGAGCTTGGAGATATGAGTGGATTTGAGGATGTCCATGTGGAACCACATCTCCTTATCAAACCTGACTCTGGAGAAATGCCACAGGCTTCCTCATTGTTGGCAGCAGCACTCAGGGAAGGTGAGATTATCTAGAAAGAAATGAAGCAGCGACTGTTTAGATCACAGACGCCGGCTTCCAACTTTCTCCGGGGTGCGCTTAACCGCCCCCACTCAGGCCCAGGCCCCGCTCCCACTCCACCACTTCCCCCAAGCTCCCATCCTGCCTCTTCCCACCCTCACTACACTCCTGCCTAGCCTCTTCTGGCCCAGTTCCTCCCCCTCCCTCCGAGCGCCTCCTGCATGCCACGGAACAGCTGATCTGTGGAAGGTGGGAGGTGCTGGGAGGAAGAGGGACGAGTTGATCAGTGGGGCCACCAGCGGGCAGGAAGTATGTCATGGGAGGAAGGGCATAATTTTTTTTCTGTGGGTGCTCCAGCTCCTATGCTTTAGACAGGCCCCGAGGGTGGTATTTGAAGTAAATAATCCATTGATATCCACTGAGTTTGCAGACAAATTGCTTTATGGTATGGTTTAGCAAGGTCTCAAAAGCTCAGCAGGGTTGAGCTACGTGAATACATAGTAGAAACATCTGCTGTGGTGCTGTGGGTTGCATGTTTTATGGAGTCATCGAAATGTAGAGCTGGAAAAGGGACCATGTAATACTAGACCATTCCTGACAGGTCTAACCTATTCATAAAAACATCCCGTGTTGGGGATTCTACGACCTCCCTTGGAACTTGACTACCCTTATAGTTAGAAAGTTTTTACTAATATCTAACCTCCCTTGTTGCAGATTAAGCTCATTACTACTTGTAAAAAGAAAAGAAAATGCGTACTTGTGGCACCTTAGAAACTAACAAAGTACTCTTTTTCTTTTTGCGGCTACAGACTAACACGGCTGCTACTCTGAAACCTGTCATTACTACTTGTGCTATCTTCAGTGGACATGGAGAAAAATCGATCAATGTCCCCTTTATAAAATCTCTTGACATATTTGAAAACTGTTATTAGGTCCCCCATCAGTCTTTTTTTTTTTTTTTTTCAAGACTAAAAATGCCCAATTTTTAACCTTTCCTCATAAGTCAGATTTTCTAACTCTTTTACATTTTTGTTGCTTTCTTCTGGGCTTTCTCCAGTTTGTCCACATCTTTCTTAAAACATGGTACCCAAAGCTGGACACAGTACCCAGCTGAGGCCTCAGCAGTGCAAAGAAGATATGGACCTCCTGTATCTTACATTCAACACTCCAGTCAATACACCACAGAATGATATTAACCTTTTTCACAACTTCATCATGTTGGTTCATATTCAATTTGTTCTCCACAAATTTTATAAGTAAACGGTCCACTCTGTTATCCAACTCATCAGTGAAAATGTTGAATAGTACCAGACCCAGAACAGACCTGCAGGACCCCACTAGATACATTCTCCCAGTTTGACAGTGAACAGTTGATCACTACTCTTTGAGTATGGTTTTTCAACCAGTTGTGCACCTGCCTCATAGTCATTTCATTTAGATCACATTTTCATAGTTTGCTTATGAAAGTTTCATGTGGGGCTGTGTCAAAAACCTTACCGAACTCAAGATGTAGCACGTCTACTGCTTCCCCCATCCGACCCTGTCAAAGAAGGAAACTGTGACTGATAATGGGTGAAATCTGTAGGAAAATTTTTTTCCAGGTTTTGGAGGTGTTCATGAATGAAAGAATATTTTCTTCTGTTATTTCAAACAAGTCCATATTTGAATTAAATGTACTGTCTGAGTATAATGTTATCATTCTGTTGCTGAGAAATACATAGATTTACAGTGAAAAACCCCAAGTTCTCAAAGTAAGTTCATCAGTTGCCAAGAAAGTTATTACTTAGATGCTGGAAAGATGTATCTCCATTTTCATAGTGGAGCCTGACCTCTCTGAGGGTGCATCTGATGAGATAATTATCTCTTGGTTATAGGGTTAAAAACAATAATGTATATGGGAACCCTGTGTAAGTCACTTACAACTAAATATAATAGAGTATGCATACATCCTCCTTTTTCTGCCCATTTTTAATTTTGATTTTCCTTCCCGTCTCTGTTGCTCTTAACTGTGTCTTAGACATCCTGGTTTTGAGTTCAATGTTACAGCAATTGCCAAGGGGATCACTTTCCAGTACAAAAATACTGTAATTATTTATGCAGAATACAGCTATTTCAGTGGTTTTTGTAACACACATTTTCCTCTCCAGCTGAAAGCCTCCATGTTGCTGTAACATCATCACAAGCAAATGACACAAACAGCTCATCAGAGGAGAGTACTGGAGAAGCAAGCTTGACAAACACACTTAGTGCTGATGAAATATTTGAATCTCCTACTCGTAAGTAAAACCTGACACTTTTACTTGCCCAGATAACAGTACTAATTATCTCGGGATGTTTCCCAGCCTTCTGCAATCCATAACAGTCTAGGATCAATAAAGAACAATATAGTAGTAATAAAAAAAATACAACAAATCAGATCCTCCCCTGGTACATTGGTTTAGCTTCATTGAAGTCAGTGGATAATTTACACCAGATGAGGATCCACCTTGATGTGTACTGCCCTCCAGTCCACATTAATATTTCATAAATGTATAAAATATACACTATCTTGTCTTTTCTGTTGAACTCCATAGCAAGCATATATTGCCTTTTAAATAATTTCTGCTGACTTTCATGAGAGGCCCTATATATCAATTGATGTGCAGAGCTTGACATTCCAATCATTAGAGCCATTATACAATGTAGATTTCTTAACCAGTTGAAAATTCTGGTACTAAACCCTGTAAAACTGCTAATACAGTATAGTTCCAGCTATATTTATTTCATAACGTGTTTGTTGGGTGTGGTTTTGTTTTGTTTTTCTGTTTTTTTGCAAGTTGGGCATTTCTTATTTTTTGAGATAGAAAAGGAAGAAATGCCACTTTTTCTCTCACAGTTGTATTTTCTCATCAGCATCTATATATGGGTTGGGGACAATTTATGTATATCTGTAATTTCAGCATACTGTAAGTTTAACACACACTGTGCTGTTTGTTTCTCTATTCAGAAAAGCAATGTATTGTGTAATGCTTAGCATTTTTCTTATTTTTCTCCACCCCACACATTTTGTTGGCGTTTTCATCACTAATTACAGAAATGAAAGGAGATGAAGGCTCTTGTGACTTCAGTCCCAGGATTTGTCATGCCGTGAATGAAGAGGCAGGCTCTCTGATGGGGGATAAGGTATTGTAAATGATCTATCTTCCTGTGTGTTTGTATAGCACCCACCCCAATGGGTACTGCAATCTAGACTGGAGGTTCCTGCAGTGCAGATAAATAAATAATAATAATGTGATATTTAAGGACTGTATCTGTGCCCACAGCACTGGATGGGTGCATTTTATTAAGCCCAAATAAAGAAATGAAGTGAAATGAAGGTCACTGTAGCTAACTGTGACAGCCTTACAAGCCTGAGGGCTTGGAGCAGCAGCTGCAGGGCCACTCTATGCCACTTGTGCAATGTTAAGGTTCCTGGATCCATCCTGACCCGCTACTTAACACCAACCTATGTTGGGCAGATAATGGCACTCCCTCCACTCCCCTCTCTGACACATGGTAGTGAAAGCCCCTGCATGGCATAGATCTCTGATGGCACAAATAGGACTTGTGCTGGCTGTCCTTACCACGATGACTTTCACCTCACTACCAACTCCCATATAAAACAGGCTTGGTGTTCTTACAAGAAGTCACTTTTTTGAATTTTAAGTGGACACAAAACAGAACAATTTAAAATAAGAGAAACTACCAATATTTCAAAATCTCTTAACTCTTTAAACAACTCATGCAATTTATTCCACACTCTTGGACTCAAAAATCTCTCCCTAATGGAGCATACATATGAAACATTTCAGGCAGCAGCAAGAAGCTTTTTCAGAAAGTTAGAACAGAAATTAAAATTGGGCAAAAACTAAGGCCTTCCTATAGAGAGAAGGGGCAAACTGGGAGCTTTACAGAGAAGCAGAAAAAGGGGGAAAGAGGGAGAGAGAGAGAAAGATGGGGGGGGATCTTTTAAAATGGAAAGCAAAATTGTAAAAATGCTTATAAATGACAGGGAAAAGACACAAAGGAAAAAAGAGATCAGAGGGGTAAAAGTGAGAGAGAATGGACAAAAACTAGGTGAGATGTACCAATCCCACCTGGGGCTTGAGGAGACACATTCAGACCCATTGCAGACTTCGGGCTTCCAAGGCAAAACAGCTGGGAACTAGTTTCTTGCTTTGCAATAAGAAAATAAATTTGTTATTCTCTAATAAATTTGTTAGTCTCTAAGGTGCCACAAGTACTCCTTTTCTTTTTTCAAGAATTATAACATTCAAAAACCAGTTGGAGAACACTTCAATCTCTGGTCACTCGATTACAGGCCTAAGAGTGGCTATCCTTCAACAAAAAAGCTTCAAAAACAGACTCCAAGGAGAGACTGCTGAATTGGAATTAATTTGCAAACTGGATACAATTAACTTAGGCTTGAATAGAGACTGGGAATGGATGAGTCATTACACAAAGTAAAACTATTTCCCCATGTTATTTCTCCCCCCCACCCCACCCCCCACTGTTCCTCAGATATTCTTGTTAATTGCTGGAAATAGCCTACCTTGCTTGTCGCCATGAAAGGTTTTCCTCCTTTCCCCTCCCCCCCCACTGCTGGTGATGGCTTATCTTAAGTGATCACTCTCCTTACAGTGTGTATGATAAACCCATTGTTTCATGTTCTCTGTGTGTGTATATCAATCTCCCCTCTGTTTTTTCCACCAAATGCATCCGATGAAGTGAGCTGTAGCTCACGAAAGCTTATGCTCTAATAAATTAGTTAGTCTCTAAGGTGCCACAAGTACTCTTTTTCTTTTTGCGAATACAGACTAACACGGCTGCTACTCTGAAACCTGTTTTGCAATAAATCAGCCACCAGGAGGTGGCAGAGCAAGCACACACAAGAGAAGAGACAAGGGATTTCAAGGGCAGGCGATGTTCTCAAACCTTTCTTAGAGCAGTGGTTTTCAAGCTTTTTTTCTGGTGACCCAGTTGAAGAAAATTGTTATGCCCAGAGTCCAACAGAGCTGGGGGGGTTGGGGTTTACGAGGGGGTTGGGGTGTATGAGGGGCTCAGGGTTGGGGCAGTGGGTTGGGGTGTGGGAGGGGGTCAGGGCTCTGAGATGGGATGCAGGCTCTGGGGTGGGTCCGGGGATGAGGGGTTGGGGTGCAGGAGGGGGATCTGGGTTGGGGCCGGGGTTGGGGCACAGGCTTACCTCGGGTGGCTGCCAGTCAGCGGCGCAAAGGCAAGCTTCCTGCCTGTCCTGACACCATGGACTATACTGCGCCCCGGAAGCAGCCAGCAGCAGGTCCAGCTCTTAGACGGAGGCACGTAAGTGGCTCCATGCAGCTCTTACCTGCAGGCACCGCCTCCCCATCTCCCATTGGCTGGGAACTGGTCAATGGAAGTGCGGAGCCAGTGCTTGGGGCAGGGGCAGCACACGGAGCCCTGTGGCCCCCTTGCCAAGGAGCCAGACCTGCTGCTGGCCACTTCCAGGGCACAGCAAGGTGTCCGAACAGGTAGGGACTAGCCTGCTTTAGCGGGGCAGCACCACCAATGGGACTTTTAACAGCCTAGTTGGTGGTGCTGATCAGAGCTGCCGCGACCCAGTGCTTTCCATTCTGTGACCCAGTACTGGGTCGCGATCCACGATTTGAAAACCACTGTCTTAGAGGATGGTCATGGGCACTGATTGTTCAATACTATGTTCTGATTGTCCCATTCGGCACTTTTTAGTGATGTCAGCTGCCAGCCGGGCACAGCTGTGATCTCAGTTCCATCTCATGCCCATTATATGGAATTTAAAAGGTTTAATAAGACTAAATAAGGAAGAATGGTTGGTCATCTTTTCCCCCATAGACACTCCTCTTTCTTCATTTAACATAAGACCTGTAGGATTTTACAGCAATCCCCCTCTGCCCTGCCTTCTGTGCCAACCTTCTCTCCTGTCCTTCTCTTTCCCTTCCCTCCTCCTTGTCTCCCTTTCACTGCCTCATGGTCCCCCTCTTTCCCACTGCAATTTTAACCAAAGCAGCCCAGCTTCTTCTTCAGTGCTACTCAGCTCTGCAACCGAGCCACAAGAGCAGGCAGCAGCTTTTCCATTTTTTATTGCTCCTGCTGCATTGGGACTTCAGCAGGGAATCTGCTGCAGAGCTGAGCAGCACTAAAGGAGCAGCTTTTCAGCTAAAGTGTTTACAGTGGGGAGGGAAGACAGAAAAGATGGAGAGGGAAAGGGAAGGGAAAAATGTATCCAGTTTAATGTTTCCACTTCCTTCTTGACCTTGGCTGCATTCTCAGCAGCAGCTTGTGGCCTTTCCGTCGTCACTTTTGGTTATCAAAACTAAATTAGGCCCCTAATTTACTCTTTATAATAGAAAGTAAGATCAGCAGTGAGTTTTGGTCCACAAAGTGCTGTTGAAGATGCTGCTGTTGTCATGGAGAAGTGAGAGAGAATCCAGATATTCTAGGCAACCAAAAACAGCGTAACAGTAATCACATAGCAAGTGTATTCAAAGTAGTCTAGAAAGGATTGTGTCTGGCTTTTTATCTATTTGATTTTCCTCATCCTTCTCATAGGAGCTATTTTTTGGTGATAGAAGGATTGTGGGTAACTTCTCCACCCCCGCCCAAACTCTTACTCCCAAATTTTAAAAAGGTTCTTAGAAAAAAATGAAATGTAGAATTAATGACCCGGCTCCAATAGCAACAAGCTTTGACAGGATGCATATTAGTAGGCTGAATGCACTCACCCTTCTGCTTCATGCCTCATAACACATCTAAGGCATTCACCATAGTTTGTTAATATAAACCCTGTTGTGGTTTCTTGCTGTGTTAGTACATAGCTTGTGGTTCTTCAGAAATCTGTTACAACTGACTTTAACACAAGTCACTGTACTGTACATACTGTAATCAGGATACTATATTGCAAAATTGTCAAGGAAACAAAGTGTTAATGGAAATATCATTTCTCTGCAGGAGTTGTCCACGTGGGGATTAAAATTGTGGATGAAATACTTTTGTTTTTACAGTTGTCCTTGGGATCGCTAGTGATTTCCAAGTAATTTCTGGTGTTGGTGAATTATTAGTCTTCATAGATTACTGTTTCTGTCTTTTGTCACATGACACATAAAAAGGTTTGACTTAGTATTGCATGAGTTAGCAATATTGGTATTTGGGCTAGGAAAAAACATTATCTAGAATATCCTATTTCAAAGTTTATAACAGATATTCACAGCTATATGTATTTACATTTATTGTAGGTAGAATGCATGAATTTCTCAGATTCTACACCGACTGAGGTGAGTATAAAGTCCAAATATGAATGTATTATTTAGTTAAATTTTATAGTTTTTCCAAGTTTTGAAAATCCTTCTCTTATTTTCCAGATTGTACAAGCAATCCAGAATTTAACCCGCCTCTTGTACAGCATACAGGTGATTACTCTGTTAACTTCGTACAGTAATACATCTATTAATGTTTCCCTTTAGAAAAAGTTTCTTTATCTTCCCCTACTTTCAGACACTGTCACCATGTCACATTCTATTGACTTTTTACTGTTGCGTAATTTAAATAATAAAGTAATATAACACGTGTTGGTTTATATTATGCTACAATGATATTCTCCTTCCAAGAACTCAGATGAATACTTCTTTGGAAAACTTTTTCCAGGAGAGGCGTGTACAATCCAAAGGGTTGTGGAGAAAATAAGACTGAGGATCTAAACTAATCAGTCAAATTGCACCTTATCTCCTTTCTGAAGATACCATTCAGAATCTTGGAAAAATTGGATATTTAAATTAAAACACTCCCCAGATTATGTAAATTGCACAGATAGCTCTTGCATAATAGATTCCTGACTTCTAACAACAAAGCCAAGACTTTGAACAGTTTTTGTCTAATGCGTAGAGTAACCTGCTGGGAGTTGGACTTCTAGGTTCTGTTGCCAGCTGTATGATCTTGGCTATATTATTTAACCTCATAACTGTAAACAGGGTACAATTACCCAAACTGGTCAAAAAGTGGAATTTCCATCCCACGGAAAAATCCCATATTTTAACATTAGTTTTCATCTCACATCAAGACAAAACGTTGAAATATCAAAGATTTTCCTGGAAGGAAAAGTTCTGAAAAATTTTGATTCAGAAACTTTGAAACACAAAATGTTGACATTTACAATCAGAATGACACATTTTTGACATTTTGAAATGAAATATTTTTTGCTGAAGAAAAATTGAAAAAAAATATTAAAAATGACATTTCCCATGAAAAATTTTAATTTTGATAAAACCACATTTTCCCATAGGAAATTTTTCAGTGCGAAGTTTTGGACCGGCGCTAATAATTGGTTGGCTACATTCAATGGTGTTGTGAGGCCTAATTAATTACTGTTTGTAAAGTATCTGAGGTTACATATAATTTACAAGCACGACAGTGGCATAGCTGTCTACTCCACAAGCGTCTGCAAGGCGGTAGACACGTCCTTTTGTAAGGCAGTGGAAAGCTTTTTCTGTTGATGAGGTTAATCCATATTTCCAAGATGCAGTAACTAGGTTGGTGGAAGCATTCTTCCATCGACCTAGCTGTATCTACACTGGGGGCTTCGTCAACCTGTCCATGGCAATCAGGGCTCGAAATTTATCACAGTCTTGAGTCTACATGCATCCGATGAAGTGGGTATTCACCCATGAAAGCTTATGCTCCAATATGTCTGTTAGTCTACAAGGTGCCACAGGACTCTGCCGCTTTTATAGTTTGGTGGATCTAATTTTTAAGTGTAGACCAGGCCTGATACTTTTGAATGAGCAGCCCTATATACATGCATAGTTCTGTTGTCATTTATTATAAGATTTAGGGCATTTTTGGGCAGGCAGAGCCACTGATCTTTTCCCATTTGCCAGAGTATCTATCTATTTTATCTAATGGCTAAAGAATTTCCTTCCCTAAAAATTTCAAAATACAATAGTTTGGCGAAATATGAAATTGTTAATTAATTATTTTATCATTTCTACAACTTCACTATTGTAGACCCAGACCGGGCCTGGCAGTGGGTGAATGTTCCTGGGTGAGGGCACTGTGATCTTGCCACCCCTTAAATTTCTGCACAGGGGCCAGCCATAATCTCTCCCTAATGTTAAGAACTATGATAGTTTACTTCTGTTGTAGTAGCAACCATATGTAGCAGAGAGGAGCAAGGAGAGAGAACCATGGTCCTCCCCATCTTCCAAACTAGGCAATGCAGCTGAGCCAATACAGTAAGCAAGAGCCAGGGAAATTGAGAAGTGCACACTGCACCCAGCTAAAGACTGTCACTGCACCAGGGTGCACTTCCCTGGCAACCTTAGAGGAATTATAATGGAGTCACTTGGAAGCCTCAGGTGATTCCTGCTGGAATGGATTCCCTCAGCAGCTCCAGCCCCAGTGCAGGGTGTTGCTTAATTGCTTAAGTACAATTAGTGAATTCTTAGTGAAAGAAGTAGTTACTCTATAACAAAATAAACAGGGCTTTTTTCATCTATGTATTTATGTGGACCTCATCCACAGTCATTTAATGTAGTTATCCTCACAACACCCCTGTGAGATAGGGAAGTGCTGTATATCCCCATTTTACAATGAGAGAACTGAGGCACAGAAAGGCTAAGGGCACACAAGAAGTCTGTGGCAGAGCAGGGACTTGAACCCAGATCTCCCAAGTTCTAGGCTAGTGCCCTCACCACTGAACCATCCTTTTTCTCTGTGAGCTCTTTTGAGACAAGGATTGTGTGGCCTACTGGATAGAGCACTCTACTAGGACTCAGGAGACCTGGGGTCTATTCCTCACTTTGCCTGCTGGGCAACCTTGGGCAAGTCTGTGACTCTGTGACTCAGATTCCCTATCTGTAAAATGGGGATGAAAATACTGACCTCCTTTTGTAAGGCTCTTTGAAATCTACTGATGAAAAGCTGCATTTCAGGTTTATCTGCATACGCTCTTTCTCTTTATTGTTATTATTACAATATAGCATCTAGAACAATGAGGCCCTGATCCTAATTTGGGTTTCTGGGCATGGCTGTAATATAAAAATGAGATGATAATATTCATCACTAACTAGAAACTCCCTGAAAAAGAGTGAAATGATTCAGTTCTTTACAAAATGTCTCTCAGAACATGCATGAATACAGAATTCTGTTCCTATAATAGGCAACAGGTTTAAAACAAACAAAAGGAAGCATTTCTTCACAGAACGCACAGTCAGCCTGTGGAACTCTTTGCCAGAGGATGTTGTGAAGGCCAAGACTATAACAGGGTTCAAAGAAGAACTAGATAAATTCATGGAAGATAGGTCCATCAATGGCTATTAGCCAGGATGAGTAGGGATGGTGTCCCTAGCCTCTGTTTGCCAGAAGCTGGGGCTGGGTGACAGGGGATGGATCACTTGATGATTACCTGTTCATTCCCTCTGGGGCACTTGGCACTGGCCACTGTCGGAAGACAGGATACTGGGCTAGATGGACTTTTGGTCTGAGCCAGTATGGCTGTTCTTAGGTTCATGATGAATAGACTCCAAAGAAGCACTTGAGTGCTGATGCTTAAGGAAAATAGTAATATTTTTACATAATGTTTATTAAAAAAATTCAAAACCAGGTGGAAATTAATATTTGGTTTTGGTGACTAGGCGGCCTTAACCATCCAGGACAGCCATGTGGAGATCCATAAGATACTACTGCAAGAGCATGAAAGGACCAGTTGGGGTCACAGTTCTCGTGGAAACCTACTGCTAGATCAGGAAAAATACCGAAATTTGGAAAAACAAAGGGAAGAACTGGCAAATATACACAAACTTCAGCAACAGTTTCAACAGGAGCAGCAGCGTTGGTCCCGCGAGTGTGACCAGCAGCAACGGGAACAGGAGATAAGAGAGAATCAGCTGGAGGAGAGGGAGAGAGATTGCCTATGTCAGGAAGAGCTTCTTCATCGGAACCGGGGAGAACTGGAGCTTCAGCTGCAGGAGTTTCAGCAGAACCTGGAAAGGCTTAGGGAGGGCCAGAGGATGGTGGAAAAGGAAAGAGATAACGTGAAGATGCAACAAAAGATATTGTGGCACTGGAAACACAGCCGCCAGAGCAGTCTGCCTGTAGCATTTCCATCTTCAGGGAGCAATGAGGTACATGATTTCCCTTCAATAATTTTACCCTAAGCCAGTCTATATTATTATAGTGACCTACCCTTAAGATGCTGAAATTGGAGAAATTTTTTTCTGAGACAAGTTTGATACTTCACTTGGCAACGTATTGAGTTGGTGTGTATGGGACCTAGCTTCAGGAGCATCCAAGGGTTTCCCAAAGGCTGAGAGCACTGCAGAATGACACTCGGCCCATGGGTATAAACCTGAGGAAATAGAAAGAATCATCATGTCCACATTTTACTCAGCCACTTCTGCTTTCCCATTAAATAGTTGGGGAAATGTTTAGTTTTCTGGAGCAAGAAAACACCCCTGTTTCTCAAAGGAAGGCTATATCCATGTTTGGGGTGCAGACTGTCTAGAAAATTCTAAGGGACAGATCCTCAACAGTTGCTCCAGTCCCTTTGCAACAGTGCTGGATCAAGTGAGCAGCTGGGGCTTTCCTCAGTGGGGGAATCCCTGTTGGGTATAAAACCTGCTCTGTCATCCTCTCTCACAAGTGGCATCTCAGATGCAGGCAGGAGGGGTTGTGCTTCAGGCCAGCAAACCCTGATGGTTTAAAGGCCTGGTGGGGGCCATTGTCAGTTGACGACACAATTTGCAAAATCTCTGAGACTGCTCTGAGCTATGAAGGGAACCAAATTCCCGCCCCCAACAGTCCTGGGAGTTGGGGGCAAGAGAGTGAAAAGTTGTCAGAAAACCACATATGTCCCTGACCAGCCCCAGCTGAGGCTCGGTCCAGGCCAGCGCTCAAAGTGAGAGGTGAGTGAGGGCCTCCTTCCACTCACCTCCCTATTTGATCTAACCTTGGTGAAAGCAGTGTGAATGTGAGTAAATCTGTATAGTTACCAATCTGAGCACTGGTGCAGCTGAAGAGTATTTCAGTTTCCAATGCACTTTGGTTCACTGGTCAGGACTTACTAAAAGGGATGACAAAAAAGAGTCTGCCCATCAACTGTAATGGAGGGAGTGGGGGTGTCTATTTGAATGTTTTAATGGGTGGGAGAAATGCTAACAGACTGTGATGAAGAGAGAGGAACACCAGAGCGGTCTAGGGAGCCCCCAGTATCAAGTTCCTGCTTCCCATTCCTTTAAAAGCTATAAGCTCCTCATTGCCATGGCTGAAATTCAGTCTTTGTCCCTGAAGGCTGTCTCAGTGATGGCCTCATGTATTAACAAACCCCCTCTGCCTGTTGAAAGAATGACACTCTCAAAATCTGTTTGAAAAGAAGACACTGATGACTTTTTAAAAGCCTCTATGAATTTGCAACTGGAGTGGTTATCTTGCCATTTCTGCTCCTTCTTTCTAAGTGACATGGTCCACTGTTGAGCAGAGGGATAGAGTTTAACCCCTTCAAAGTGAACAGCAAAAGCTCAGCTCCTCCCTGGATCTGACCCTTTGTTGTTTCCCATTGGCAAACATTGATTTGTTTTCTTGTATTATGAATGGAGTTGAGACATTATTTAGCAGACTCTTGCTGATTATTCATATACAACACAACTGGCTTAATGTGTTCATCCGAGCACCTGATGAATAAAGTGGGTATTTGTTATGAATTTCACCCTTACTGGCAGCTAATATAAGAAGGGGACTGATGATGTTAGGCAAAGGTGAAGTGGTTAGCTACATGTTTTCCTTGTTTTCTCTTGTTCAGATAATGGGACATAATCAATCGGAGAGCTTAAGTGCTGAAAATTCATTCTTCATAAATGAAACTTTAGTACAGATGTCACTAAACAGTCTCAACAAATCAAATCCATCTCTAGTGTACCAGGATGGTGTATATGGGATAAACCTCAACAATTCAGATATAACCAGGACTAGTGAAAATCAACCAGCCATCACCAATGTACTCTGGAAATCTACTGCTCCCTGCCATCAGGTATCCTCCTCCTGCAAAAGCAACAAGGATGCTTGTAATAATGGTAATTAACACCTTAAATCTGTATCTAATAGACAAAACAGGCAATCCATCACCTCTCACAGGGATTATTCCTAAAAAATGAAGGCGATTCTGTAGTAAAAATGAACACTAATAATATTGCAGTGGTGAGTTGTTGTGTGTGTGCCAATGAACGCATGGCTGATGCTTGATCACGGTTTGATTGTGATGTGTGAGAAGAGTTGCTAATACAGTAGATTTTAATAAGACAACTCTATTACGCTGACTGACAGGAGAGGAGAAAAGGAAGTCAGAGGAATGGAACAAAAATAGATGAATAACTCAGTCTTTGCGAAAGCTATCTTGTGTTTTGCATTTGCATCCTGTGTGTCACCAAATCAAGGCCTTTTTTCAACATGCTAAGGTTTGCTTGCATTTCACATTACTGTGTAAAATATCAAGGCTGCAGACAAGTTGCTACTGCAAAAAACTTCCTGTTCAATACTTGAAATTTCTGAGTCAGAACAGCTTTTAATTTATAACTTCTAACTGATGATTAGTACTTAGAGTAATCCTTGAACATATCCTTTGCTTCAGGACCGCATTGAGGATCCACTAAGAATGGCATTGAAAGATTCACCTTAATCATGGAAAGAAAATCACATAACTTCTAGAGAGTAAAGGAATCTTGAAAAATAAGTAGTATGAGTTTGTGAAGAATAGCTCTTACTGTATGATCTTGAAAAGAAAAGGAGTACTTGTGGCACCTTAGAGACTAACAAATTTATTTGAGCATAAGCTTATACTCAAATAAATTTGTTAGTCTCTAAGGTGCCACAAGTACTCCTTTTCTTTTTGCGAATACAGACTAACACGGCTGCTACTCTGAAACCTGTCTGTATGATCTTGATTACTCCCATTCCTGCTCGCAAAATGCAAAATTACTGGATGCAGGAAAAGTTGTTGATAAAATGCTTGGATTCTGTTACTGCAGTTGATACTATTTCATGAAATCTCACACTCAATACAGGCAAGCTTTAGCAAGAAGCATTGTCCTATGGATTGAAAACTTGTTGAAGGATTTAAATAAAAGTTAATGATAAACTCCAAAGTATCAAGTTTTCAAGAAAGCAGCTAGCTGGGGTATCTTTAGGTTCTGTGTCAGCTTTGGTCTTATTTAGTATCTTCATTGATTCATTACAGTTCATAAGGCTCTCTGATGAACCTGGTAAAAAAGCCAAGAAATAAATAAGATCTAGTAGACATAGGGGACAAGCTGGCACTGGCAGGGAAATCGATTAAATGACCTAGTACAGTTTTTACCCTCATCACTAACTTCTGTGATTCCAAGTGAAACAAGGCAATTTAGCATTACTGGGTGAGGTCTGAACACATTGCCTCCTGCCAGCTCAAAGAGTAAAAATATCCTGAGAATTGGATCTGAGCCTGGTTCATGGCAGTGCAGAAAGATCACTCTTCCTACAACCAACTGTGTAGGGGTTATGTTCAAAACAGGGCAAAAAAACAGTGGAGAACGGAGCTGGGTGTGATCAAAAATTGAAAACATGCATACACACAGTGTTATTTTCATTAATCTTGAGCCAAATCTTAAAGTTGTTACTCAAACAAGAATTTCATTGACGAAGGTGTTGGCTCCTTAATTCCCTTTTTCATGCATGAAAAGAGAATCAGCTCAAGTTTTACTTAAGCAAACATCCTTAACACACTTACTTCCCACATAGCAATAACGATCAGTCACCCTATAATAATCAAAAATGGGCCAGTTTAGTCTGATCATTATAACTGTTTTAGACTGTGTAACAAAGCAAATCAACTTAATTATTAATACATAGGGCCCTAGTAAATTCACAGTCATGAAAAACATGTCACGGACCGGGAAATCTGGTCTTTTGTGTGCTTTTACCCTATACTGTACAGATTTCACAAGGGAGACCAGCATTTCTCAAACTGGGGGTCCTGACCTGACCCAAAAGGGAATTGCAGGGGGGTTGCAAGATTATTTTAGTGGGGTTACAGTATTGCCACTCTTACTTCTGTGCTGCCTTCAGAGCTGGGCGGTCAGAGAGCAGCGGCTGTTAGGCAGGTGCCCAGCTCTGAAGGCAGTGCCCTGCCAGCAGCAGCGCAGAAGTACGGGTGGCAATGCCACACCAGGCCATCCTTACTTCTGCGCTGCTGCTGGTGGTGGCTCTACCTTCAGAGCTGGGCTCCCGATGCCAGCAGCCACCATTCTCCAGCTGCCCGGCTCCAAAGGCAGCACCATCGCCAGCAGCAGCGCAAAAGTAAGGGTAGCAATACTGCAAACTCCTCCCCCCCCCAGCCCCATAACATTGTGATTTCCCCCTCAACTCCTTTTTGGGTCAAGACCCTACAATTACAACACTGATATTTCAGATTTAAATAGCTGAAATCATGAAATTTACTATTTTTAAAATCCTATGACCAAAATGGACGGTGAATTTGGTAGGGCCCTATTAATATAGGGTAACATTTTCAAAAATGCTTAAGTGAGTTAGGCCTGGTCAAGGTTGTTCCAGTTTAACTAAAACTGTGATTTTTATTCTAATGTAGTTAAACTAATGCAACTCTGTGTGTCAACACTTATGCAGGATTAAATGTATGGAAATTTGTTTATCTTGCACTGATAAATGTGCAGGTGCAAGCTGAACCAATGTAACCAGTATTAAACCTACAGAAGGGGATACGTGCCAAAAGTTGTGCTGGTTTGATTAAATTGATTTTACGTTATACTGGTGCAACTTCTGTGTGTAGACAAGTCCTTGGGCTCCTAAGTTACAAAGGCACTTTTTAAAATGTTACCCATAGTGTACTGCTAGAGCCGGTGGTGTGTTGAACCCCCCAAATAGATTATTTTATGATATTCCATTATAATGTTTGTAAAACAGATGAAAGGTATTTTGTATTACAGTCCTACACTACGTGAGTCTGAATGATTCAGGCCTCGCTTGGTCATTCATCATGTGCTGCTGTACACAGAGTATGGAATGAGAGGAACTTTAAACTTCTCTGCTGAAAGACAGATGGCATTCTAAAGCAAAATCAAATGGCTCAGCACATGGAAATGAAGTAAATCACCCAGCATAAAATAAGCTGAGTTGTGAGGACATTTCATATCAGGAAACTGATTTTTTTTTCCATACATTTTGTTAAACTTGCAGAGTTCAGGGAGATCTCTAATCATATGCACACATTTCCTGATACCTCTTCAGGATAAAGTCAGTTCTGCTCCATAGTGTTCCAAAATTCTGACTGAGAGGTATGGCAATATCCTGCAATATCTTGGACAGACCTCACTGAATTAAGTTAAATCTTACTGTGTTAAATTTATGTATCACTGTGGGCCAGGTATTCTATGTCATTCCATGGCATGAGGGGCCCCAGCTTTCCAAGAACTAAGAACAATGGGATATGATTAGGCAAATTCACTCAGATTGTAAAAACCTCCTGAGAGGCACCACCACCTGGAGAGACTTGCATATACTGGTTCAAACTGGCTTCTCCAGAGACCAGCAGACAAAGAATGGACTTTTGGATAAATAAACTGAGTTTAAACTGACTTGGGGCCTTGGTTCTGATCCAGCAAATGGGCAGGACGTTCGGTCCAAAGGGAGGGCCCAATCCTCTAGGGAAGAGTTGGAAGGACTGACACCAATCAGAGTCTTTGTGGAGTTTGGGGGGAAGGTGTGATCTCTGGTAAACTTATTAGATGTTTTAAAAATTGTTTTTAATATGCTTTTCCTGTCATGCTTTTACCTTAAGAATAAATGTGCTTGCTAACAACTGTGGGTAACTACCCTGTTTATAGCCTCTAAGAAGAAGACAAAGAAGGCCTGCTTAAACAGTCTGGCTTGCTTGGGAACTCAGAGTGTAGGTAGGAAACTGTGCAGCCTGGGAAAAACCTGGTCAGGATGGAGAGAGAGAGAGACACAGGCCTCTGCCCAGAAGAGGTGCTGGCTGGGGAGCCAGAAGCCTGAGAGTGGGTGCCCTTCCTTAACCATGGAGGAGCAATACAAGTGCCATTGCTCTTAACTATGATATCACCCAATCAGAAATGTAGGAAAACAAGAGTTAGTGAAAACTTTTTGAATTTTCAAAGTTTTGACAAAATTGTGAAAGGTGTTTTGAATTTTTCAACCATTTCTATTGAAAGGTATTGTGTGTATTTTTTCCTCAGAGAATTATAAGAATTCACAAGTTATAATTATGAGTGGAAATAGAATTAAAAAACAGTTGAATATTTTGTGCTTCTAGTTGACTAGAAATGGCAATGCACAAATAATTGTATTGCATGTACAGTTCCAATTTTAACAATTGACTGCATTTAGGCAATTGTTTTTACTGCATTATTAGGTGTTTTGTAATAAGTATGTAAGAATACTTGAAAAATAAGATATGAAATAATTTTCAGAAACAAGATATTTAATGCCTATAAATATTACCATTATCATTAATATTAATGATGCTATCTTCTATGGTGTATTACCTGCCACACAATTTAACTTTATAAATATACCCACATTAAAATAGCTACATTTCTTTACTGAATAATACTGAATTAATATTTTAAAAGGTAAGTTATAGGGTTTCTTCACATAGCTGACATGATTACAAATCATGTGTGTTTGTGAGAGAGCGCTTACCAAAGACCTAGGGCAAATTCCCTTAAGCTGTAACTGGCATTAGTTCCCATACAGTCATTTAGTAGAAGGAAGAAAATGATTGAAAGAAAAATGTCTTAATACTCTAGGGCAGGGGTGGCCAACCAGAGCCTGAGAAGGAGCCAGAATTTGCCAATGTACATTGCCGAAGAGCCACAGTAATACGTCAGCAGCCCCTCATCTACTCCCCAGCCCCCAGCGCCTCCCGTCTGCCAGCAGCCCCCAACAATCAGTGCCTACTCCCCCTCCCCCCCAGACCACCGCAAACATCTGTTTCAGGTGCACAGGAGGCTATGTGGGGGAGGAGTGAGGGCATGGCAGGCACAGGGGAAGGGGCAGGGGCCTTGGGGGAAGGGGTGGGGGGAGCAGGGCTTGGGGCAGAGCAGGGGAGTGAGCAGTGAGCACCCCCAAGCACATTGGAAAGTTAACATCTATAGCTCCACCCCAGAATCAGTGCCTAGGGTAAGGAGCCGCATATTAACCTCTGAAGAGCCGCATGTGGCTCCGGAGCCACAGATTGGCCATCCCTGCTCTAGGGTAATTGTTATCTTCTTTCATGCAGATAATTTAACTACTTCAGCTAATTGGAAAGAGGAAGAAAATATAGTTCTGTGTCAGGATAGCTTGAGAATTGAATAAATTACTTCCTGGCATTCAATTGATGTGTCAGGGTACATATCCACAATGATGCCTAAGGATTTAGCCATGCATAGTACTGAATCTTTATCTCTTAGATTTGATTAATGTGTACACTTTGATCCCCTTTTAAAGTCTTATATGAACGCTTCAATATAAGGTGCTGTAGTGCATTTTCTATTCAGATGTTCTCTGTACCAGTAATTGTACTGAAGTCTGTACAAAGGATAAATCTGAGTTTGATTTTTTTATTTTTTTTATTTATTTTTTATTTTTTATTTTTTCTCAGCATAAGATATGTCCATGTACTGTATGGTGTACTGAAAAGTATAACATAAATATTTCTTGAAAATGTACCAAAATATTGATATAATTCCAATCAAGCAAAAGATTAAAACATTCATAACACCATTTTACTTATACATGTTTTTCACTATTATTCATTCTGACACTTCTGAGAGCATAAAACACATTTTTGGGGGAAGGATGAAAACCTCACTTCTTGAGTTGTTTTCTTTAGTGATCAGAGACAATTTTGAATGGATGCATCAATTATTCATCTCCTCTCATTTAGCTTATATAGATGGGTGGCAGGTATAATAGGCAACAGGAGGCTCAGCTTCCCCTGGCGCAGCTGCTGCTGCCGGATGCTGGTTGTAGGTTTGGTGGAAGTTTTTGCTTATTATTATGCCCCATGAAGGTTCCGAGGTGGCCAAGGAGGCAGTATCTGCTATTCCGCTTTTTGGGTTCATCAGTAATCTCTCTGGACTTCAGGGAGATTATTGGTGAACACTGGGAAGCTGCATAACACGTACTGCCTCCCCAGCCATCCCAGAACCTGCATGGGGCAAATCAAAAGCTCAGGTTCTTCTTCCAGAAGAGAAAAGACAAGAGCTTTTCCTTCTGGGCAGCTTTGGTTCTGGGAAGGTGTGGCTTGGCTGTGGGGGGCTCCGTCAGGCCCGGGGCTCCTTTGGCCATGGGGTGGGGGGAGGTGCTCAGGGCTCCATTTGGCCCAAGGGTCCCCTAGCCAAGGTGGGGGACTCGGGGCTCCTCTGGGTGTGCCGGGGGAAAAGGCTTGTGGGTCCAGCTGCGGGGGAGAAAGGGGTCTCAGGACTCTGGCTGTGAGGGGGGGACAGCACAAGCAGAAGGGGTGGAGCCAGGAGCTAGCCTCCCTGAAGGGGATCTCCACCCACTGCCCATGCTTAAATATTCACCATGCTCTTTTCTCGGTGGCATCTTGATCATTTTCAAATTATTGCCCAATTTAGGCATCATTTCAAAGTACAGAAGCCTAGCCATGGTGGTGGGAACCCTTGACTTTATTGCAACAAACATGTTTTCAGGGATTGGGTAGTGTGCCATGAGCTGAGTGCCTCCTAGGTAAAACTCATTCCTGTGCAGAGGGCCAACTCAAGACCTGTGCACCACTTAAATCCCACTTGTGCTCCCCCAAGTAGTGCTAAAGTAGGCTTTAAGTCAATTTAAGGCTTTGTGCTGCCCCTCTGAATAGGGATACACTTTATCCTATGGTGTGCTGAGTGCCCTTAACTCCTCTTGTAGTCAAGCTAAGGGCATTCAGCCCCTTGCAGCATTATCCCTTTAGTGAGTTGACCCAGGTTGCCTCATAAATATTCAGGTGTTCTAGATAGAAAAGAGCAAAGTATGTTGGAGGGAGACTCAGGTGAACCATTAGAAGTCTAGCTGGTGAGTATATGTACCAGGCCAGGGAACTTAAATTCACAACTTTGCTAGACATTAAAAATCATGGACTCACTAGAGACACTGGTTTTATGAATTATTACACCAGTCTGTAACCCACTAACCCTCTTTTGTCCTAAGACTGCAGAGGTGGTGTTAATTGCCTATTTCATCTTGAATGGTCTCTTGCAACTTGTATTAACTCCTTATGCTTAACAATCTGTTCTACCTTGTATTTATCTGTGACACTCTGACTACCTTTCCCAGATGTGAAGAAGAGCTCTGTGTAGCTCCAAAGCTTTACCAACAGATGTTGATCCAATAAAATATATTACCTCACTTACCTTTTATCTCTTATGCTGGGACCAAGGTGCCTACAACACTGCAAACTCTATTATTAGACTTTCTATCCCCATCCAAGGAGGAGGTTTTCCTTTAGTTATTTTTCCAGTCTGTTTGCCCTTTTTTTAGTCTCTCTTATACTTTTAGATACTCTTAAATCCTTTTAAAAAGTTGCTCCGTGAGGCAAAGAAACTGATGATTGTTTTGTTGAGCCCACTCTTAGAGTGTGAAGCAGTTTCACTTGCTTTAACCTAATATTTAAGATACAATATTTAGTAATATGTTGATTTTAATAACCTTAACATTAGATACGACATAGTGAGATGTATTTACACATCATTTTCTGCAGTGTGCTTTCCATCCAGGAAATTAAAAAAGGACTGAATGGGCATGATTAGAATTTACACTAGTATAAATCAGGAGTAATGCTGTTGAAGTCACAGGACCCACACCATGTAAAACTAACATAAGTATGATGATCAGGTGACATTCACTTTATATTACATAGTGTTAAACACATTCTAAAAGTGCTCATATTGTCTCACTAGGGCTCCAAATTAGCAAAGCCCTGATTCTGAAAACCATCACTATTCAGGACAGCACTTGGGTACATATTTAACTTTGAGCTCATGTTTGAGTGCTTTATTGAATAAGGATTCATTCTTCAGTTGGGACTTTCAAGATGTTGAAAAAAAGAAAAGGAATACTTGTGGCACCTTAGAGACTAAGTACTGTCAAGTACTGTATCAGGGGGTAGCCCTGTTATTCTGTATCCACAAAAACAACAAGGAATCCCGTGGTACCTTAAAGACTAACAGATTTATTTGGGCTAAGCTTTCGTGGGTAAAAAACCACTTCTTCAGATTCAGTTCTTCAACACTGGTTCTCCACTTGTGAGGTAACTTCCTTCTCTTCGTATGTCATCATATAATGCTTGCATCTGTAATTTTCACTCCATGCATCTGAAGAAGTAGCTTTTTACCCATGAAAGTTTATGCCCAAATAAATCTGTTAGTCTTTAAGTGCCACCAGACTCCTTGTTGTTACAAAAATGTCATCACAATTCCTTTATTTGTCTTTTAACTGTTTATTTTTAAATACCAAATTTTGTATCGAAACATAAACTTCTTTTGCATATATCATACTGTCTCTTACATAACCCATCAACAATGAACCAAATCATTTGAAATTATCAGATTAGGAAGCCATCTGGTGCAGCAGTCAACCTCTGCATTTTAAAAAAGAAATTGCACCCAAGTATAATGCATCCGATGAAGTGAGCTGTAGCTCATGAAAGCTTATGCTCAAATAAATTTGTTAGTCTCTAAGGTGCCACAAGTCCTCCTTTTCTTTTTACCCAAGTATAGTACACATTTAACAGGATTTCTGATTTCATTTAGGAAAATTCTGTATGGCAAACAGCAAAACAAAGGCTCTGAATAGTCCATCTGCATGATTTTAGCAGGGGAAAAAATGCAGATTAACATGGAAAAATACCCTTCCCCTCCCCCCCTCCAAGTTTGCTTACTCTGTGCATTTGACGTCATATTGTATATTGTCACTTTTTACTGTTTGCCCTGTATTCCTCCATTTATAGGTCTTTCACGCAGGAATAAGGAGGAGAAACACTTTTTCAAATAGAGGAATATGTGATTCCAAACCCACAAAATTGACATGGAGACTCATGGGCAGGTGTGGTACCTGAAACTACTTTTAACACAGTTTTTGAAATTGACTAGATGCCAAGTTGACAGCATTCCTTTAATTCTAAGATGAGTAGTTTGTGTCTTTTGTTCTAGACACATTCTCAGTACCCTTAGTATGGGTGACTGCATCGAAGGTACCCATTGCTCAAAGCATAGTTGTAATTCAACTAATTGAACAAATATAGATATTTTGTAAGACAAGGTAATTCCATCAGTGCTAGCACTAATATTGCACAGATGCATTAATGCTAGGAGATAACCTCACAGGCAGAATAAATTTGTAATTGGCAACAAGTCTCATGACACAGAACACAACATTTTGTGTTCAACTTTAATAAAGCAATGTTTGTGGGATGCTTGGTGGAAGTGAATCATAAGGGAAGTATGTTTTCCTCTTGGGAATAACATCACCATTTGTTTAAAGCAGATGGCAAAAGGGATTAAATCACATGGCAGTGTGAAACCAAAGTGAAAAATATGTCATCTGCAATTAGCATATTTCAACCAACACTTGCTTTTGGCCTCCGTAGTTGTAGGGTCTTATACTTCTGTTACTAATTCTGTCAGTGAAAATAACTTATCTAGTCTTTGAACATAACCACAATGGATGAAGTGGTATTACATAGCCTTATAATTAAGACAGTTAACGAAGTGTTGTTTTTATAATGTTGGCTAATTTAAATAGAGGATTTATTGTATAATTTTACTCTTTCCAATTTCCAATGTCCCTGTCTGAGGGTTTTGCTAATTAGGAGATAAGTCTAAAATAGCATTATACTTCTGTGGCAGTGCAGCATTGAGATTAATCATCCCCTTCCTTTGGACATACCACTGGCATTTTATATATTTTACATACATCGGCACCTCTTACTCAACGGCGCCTTACATGCCAATTTCTCACACAAAAACAGGATAATGGCCAAACCTTTCTCATTTTACTCACACATGTAGTCCCATTGATTTTGGTGGAGTGGGCTTTGATGTCAATGGGACTGCTAGAATAAGGAGAATTAGCGGATTTGGCCATGTAGGTATAAAAAATAAAGGCCATCATCAACCTTTACATATAGACTTGGGGGTTTTTTTGAGGGGGGGGGGGGAGGGTAGATAAGGCATGTGGTTCCAACAGCATAAAACGAATGGAGACAACATGCAAGTTTTCAGTCCCTCAAAGTGACTCTATCCCCATAGTCTGTTAACTGTAACGATGGCTACATACTTATTTACTTTTATTTATTCATTCAGATTTCTGAAATATACTTGTATGTCTCCAGCCCATAAATTAGAAACCACAAAGTAAATAAAGGACGCAGCATCCTTGGAGAAGAGACCAGAAGTATGGGCTTTGTAGCATGGCCAGAAGGTTAGCAGATCTGGGATCTGGAGAAGTGGAGTGGGACAGGGGAACAAGTTCCAACACGGAGGATCCCCCCCCACACACACAACACTCAATCCTCAGCTCAACTTGAGAGGGTCTGCTGATCTCACATGTGACACTGTGTCCTGGAGAGAGAGGTGATCTCTCAGGAAAGGGAGCCACCATTCAATATAACTTTTCTAATTGTTTTTTGAGGTGAAGAAGAGCTGATGGGGAGGCTGTGTTTCTCTTATGCAGTATGATCTATGGGTGTAGGCTTAATATGGGGCCTTGTTTTAATACATTATTAAAACTGTTTCATATAAATTTTGTAATGCACTTAAAGCCTGGAATAGATGCAATGCACCAGTATGAATAAATAATGCACTCTAATGGCCCAGAGAAACCCTTTGAAGATAATCAAATTTTGCAAAATAGTGAGGATGCAAGTACCCGCAGTAAAAGTCATGGCTACTGAATCACAAAATGTACCTTGCTTGCTTATTGTGAAAATGCAATCTAGCTTTAATTATTTATGATAGTACTTTATAATATTCCAGGAAATAAATTCCATCTATAATGTTCCAGCAAATTATATAAAAATAATGGAGTCATAGTAACACAAGACCTCACAACAGTATCTACTTAATATTTCCTAAGAAATCTGGGGCAGATTGTCTCTGTCTGTCTGTGTCTTGTACTGCCACCTATCACCATAGTAGCTGAGTGCCTTTCACATAAAATATATTGGCCATGGTGAAATTCCTAGTAAACTTCATGGAATCTCTGGCTTGCCTTCCTTATCTGGTTATGGAAAGCTCTTCTTTGGGTAGGGTGTTTTGGTGCAGTAGTGAGCGATGAGGGGATGTTGATGGTGTCAGTGTTATGTTTATGGTAGAAAAACTTTAGCAAATTGGAAGGTTTTGTAGAATTTTCTAAAGGTGGGTCTACATTTGAGCTAGAAGGTGTAATTTCTCGTTCAAGTAGACATACCCATACAGTACTAGCCGCCTGAGTACAATTCCATGAGTACTCGGGTGGCTAGCCAAGTACTCATATACTGTGGCTAGACTGCTATTTTTAGTGTGCTAGCGGGATCAGAGCTAGCACAGGTATGTCTAATTTCCAATAAGATGGAAATTACACCTCCCAACTCCAGTGTAGACATACTCTAAAGGTTGGCCAGACTGGATTCATCTAATCTCCTCTGGAAGTTTGTTCCACACCAGATCCTCTGAATGTGAATGCTAATGAGAATAAGTGAGGTTCTACTCTACAGTGCAATTTTATTTTGCTTAGAGTCTTTCATCCAAAAAAAAAAACACTTTTTAAAGAGTAACTGTAAAGAATATATTTCCAGAATTCAATAATATATGCTGCAGCATGACCATAAAGCATAAAAATATGGAGGGCAATTTTGGACTGCCTCCAGAAATGACTGGAGAGCCATTGCAGTAGTTTGAGAATGTGACTGATTTGGTACCATTTTTTACTTTTTGGGAGGAGATGGCCTGCATTGTCTGGGGTCTGGAGAGCTGATGGGGTCTGGAGAGCTAGCATTTGGGAAGGTCATAAAGAAGGGGTTAGCAGTAGTTAAAGCAAGGGAACATGAAGTTACAATTGCAGATTACAGCGGAAGTGAAATCAGAGCAACATCGTATATGGGCACTGCTGCAGGATGTGGTGATAGATAGTAAAGGGAGATGAAGGAAGCGCTGATGAATTCAGACTCAAGGATAAGGCAAGGGTTATGGATAAAAGAGACAAGTGGGGAAAATGAAGGAGAGAGGAAGAGTAATGTCTGAGGTTGTTCCTTTTGCTCAAGAGAAGCACTTCACTGAAATGAGTTGAGACAAAACCACAAGTTTACTTGGTAAGTGTTTTCGCCAGCCTTAATGTAAAATATTCCCTTTGGTTTTATGAAAACTGTTTCAACAGCAGTTACTTATTCACAGTGTGTTTATCAAACAATCTAAAAAGAGCCCATTTCAAAGTATTTAATCACACCCCTAAACTTCCTGTGTCTGAGATGCACATAACACAGATTACATGCCAAGGTTCAGGTTTTGCAGTATTTTTTGTAAATGACCACAGGAGGTGAAATCATCACAGCATGCTTCCTGCCAGTGCTGATTAGAAGACAAAGCAAAGTCAGCAATGGCCACATTAAGATGACTGTCAGGAGATCCCTCACTGACCAGAAAAAGGGAACATTTCCTTGTCTGTTGATATCAGTGGAGCATGAAGATTTTTTCACTATGACCATCAGATAAGAGGCTTTGATCACATGCTTCCAATTTTAGTGATGTCCATGGTTTTCCTACAGTAATCCGCAGCTTCTTCCATTAAAGGGTAAGATAAGCCCATAATGAATTTAAAACAAGCCCTTGGCATTATTTTAGCTACTGAAATGGCTCTTCACATTGTTTTCAGGCCTTTTGTACTCACATCACCTTGTGTTTTGGTCTTGGCAGCTTTTATAAGCTAAAAAGTTGAACTTGGTCAGTGCTTAGGAAATCACCAAGTAAAAACTCTTGTGCTTTGGGAAGTGTGCATAGTACCTCTGTAGAAGGCAATCTTCCTTCTGCATGGGTAATGAATCTGTGACTTATTATGGCAGTATTAGTCAAAGGGTGGGGCACGCCCCTTGAGGGGCACATGAATGACAACCTGGGAAGTGGAGACAGCAGCTATAGTTCTCCAGGACCTCAGCTTTCATTTTTTAAATAAGTGTCTGTCTTTTATGATTGCAGAAAAGCCTACAAAATATCATTTAACCAGTGCAGTGATGTCTGCCTGAGTTTGCAGAGAGCCTGAAATGACAGTTTTGAGGGGTGAATTAACCCTTTCATTTCAACAGGTGCTAATTCAAATGCCAATGATCACACTTTAAATGTCTGCATTGTTAATGATTTAGCTGTACATTAATATATGTAGGAAAGGAGAGAGAGATTTACTATGATTATCCACACTAGCATTGTACCTATCACGGAGTGCACAGGGTTAGCTGAGGTGGTGGAAGATGAATAAATTAAGATGTGTAGGCTTTTAGCAGTATGTGGCAGTGCTGTGGGGGGAAGGTGCAGTTGGTTTGATTTTTCCTGAAGGGGATACAGCTTTCAAAAGTATGGGGAGCACTGTTCTAAGGTGTGGTTTGTTACAGAATTTCTGTTTCTCCAGTGTGAACTCATACTGAAGCTTTAGCTACCCACTGTAATTTGTTATAACTTCAGTAACCTGGCTACATTCCAACTCCGGTGTTTACATTACGTGTGGTATCTACCTGTGTTTCCCCAGTTTTATCAGTTGGATAAAATATTCTTTACTTTCTTTCTAAAGCTGATGTTTGTGTAGTGTGCTGGCACAGATTGGCTACTGTGATGAGTGAAATGATCCCTTACAGCCAGTAACATTCTTTGTGATTCTTTTGTATAAAAAAGCATTCTAAGGGTTTATGATGATTATTTTCTCTTGATCATTTGTGTGCAGCTGTGTTTAATGAGCTGGAAAAGAAGTAGGTCAATAAAATGTGTTCATTGTTCGCAGACTATCCATTGGACCACGTGTGTGTGTCATTAGCCATCTAAAGGTTCAAAGCTTACCACATAGACAACTTAGTAGAGAATTCACATCTAATTAAATTAATATTAAGCAATATCTGACAGTTGGTAGGCAGTGCTCCACACTGAGGTGAGACTAGACATTTAATGTGTAGAAGGGTATGATTTCAAGTAATACCTGTTTTACTCTGCTGTCAGTGTCCAATGGAAATACTGTAGAAAGAACGTGTTTTAAAAGCTGTGCACTTTTTAAAGCCAGCACAATTGTTGACACATCTATATAACAGGATAAAAACCAAATATAAATATATTAGCCTAAAGGAGGTCACCTTCAGCTCAAGTGGTGAAGAGACATGTGTATCTGATGCTGAAGGTCCAAGATTTGAAACTTGTTGACAACAATAGTATCTGAGAATCTTTGCAAAACTGTTTTTAACGACCCCACTCCACAGGTCAACAACATGGAGTTGTACCCATTTAAGCCATGGATTTGGTCCAAAGGCTCTTAACAGAACCTTTCTAAACAATTGGGAGGCTAAAACAAAATCCCACGCTGCTTTGTTTAAACTACTAATTGCACAGATAATAGGCATATATAGCCCTGTGACATTCCAGTAATTTTACCATGATCAACAATCGAAGGCAGAGACAGAAATAAAGATTATGCTGTCACAGACCTTTAATGTCATAGAACTAGAACTCTGATTCCTTCATTTTAAATCTACTAACAACAAAATACTCAAAGACTGACCAGGCTAATTAATCCTGGATCTGTTTTGATCTAATTGCTCATCTGCTTTTTGTGAAAAGAGCTCTCATGCAGGAGGATGCTTGTTTGTCTGAGAAATGTAGCAGCTGCTTTTCCTTCAGTAGGACTGGTTAAAAGTAAAGGGCAGCATTAAAATTCCTAGGTCGATTTCCAGTCTTATTCAGCTGGTTAAGAAATGGATTAGGCTCCTCTTTCCTCCGTGGTATGAGGGTCAACATTTTTCTGGGTGTGTGAGCGGTTCATAACACTTCCAGTTTCCAGTGTGAAGCCTTTCATGGAGGGATAATTGAACTAATGCCAGACCCTCAGAGACCCCAAATTCCTGCTTGTGCCCAGCCCTCTGTGGAGGGGGGGAGTGGACACAAGAAGCCTTCTCCCTTCTGTGCAGGGTGTGGGCCAGATGCACTTCCCTGAGTGCAGAGACTCTGCATCTAGCAATTGCATTGGCACCCAGTAACTCAAAAAAGGGGAAGCAGAGGAGCCATGGCACCAATCCACCACTCTGTGCCAGGCAGCAGAAATGGCCACACACAGGTAGGGGGCACATCCATATTCTTTCAAAGAGTGGCACGGTGCTCCCCCTGCACTCCAGCTTTCATTTCATTGCCTCCTGGTACCCCAGTGGGGCAGCACACTTTAGGCTGTCCTCTCCCATGGCTGGTTGTTCACAGCCACAACTGAACCCCTAACATGTAAAATCCATTTAATACTGGGAAAATACTTCGCATGTAATAAAAATCCAAACAACTCTCAAGTAGAGTGAGTCTGCCCCCCAGAAAGGGAGAAGAGCCAGAGACTCCATGAATCCCACTAAGAACATGGCTATTGCTATTGATTTCATATGCAAGACACTCAGATGCTACAGTGATGGGCAGAAATCTAGACAGATGCAGTAGCAATATAGGCTGGAATTTTCAAAGGTGCCTAAGGGACTTAGGCACTCAATTCCCATTGAATTTCAATGGCTGGTGGATGCCTAACTCCTACCTTTGAAAATCCCAGACTCAATCACATTTACGCTAACACAATACTTTTGGCTTCTGCCAATGCTTTCCATTATGTAGGAATGCTGCTTTCAGGATTAAATACAGTACTTCTGCCATTTCAAATAGCTTTGGGCTGAACTCGACATGTCAGCTGTCAGTCCAGATGAACGTGGGATAAAACCTGGTGCATGCTACAAAAGCTGTTTAGTAGTAAAGGAAAAAATGGAGGCGTTATTTGTTTTTTGAAGGTATTTGATGCAAAAAGTAGCTGAAATGTATGCTGTGTGGCTGTAAAAATCACAGTAATCCCATTCAGTTTGTTGAACTGGTTCTGCACAGACCATGACAACAGTTGGGATTGGTGGATGGGGCAAAGGAATTCTATACCTACTTCATGGGGAGGCCACTGCATATGGACCCTAAGGGGAACTGAGAGGAGAGAGGGAATCTGGGTCAGAGCAGGAGGGAGCTCTAGGGGATTTTCTGTTTATATATACACATATTTTGTGGTAGGATTGCTCCGTAATTCTCTGACACCCTGTCTGTCTGTCCTTCCTGTCTGCTCACTATGGTGTTTGAGCACCTAAAGCCGACCTGAAGAGCACTGTTTCCAGGACAGAGTGGTGGTCAGGGAGAATCTGTGGTATTTAATCAATACAGCATGACATGGGACTGAAAGTGGGGAGTCGGTTTGACTTACACTGTCCTGTTAGTCGTTTTCCCTGCTGCATTGCCATGCCAGTCCCTCGAGGTGCAAGTTATGTTCGTTTTGCACATGTGCTGCATCCTCGATTGGTGCAAGTTACACTGCTTTGTCATTTGCACCCATTTTCTGACCACTTTACACCTAAATTAAACCACATTTTATATGACGTCAACTTTTGGCTCAGACGTCCAGGGGAGCTGAAACCTGCTTATATTTGCCCTCTGTTGTTCCAGTTTGGCTGTATAGAAACTACATCCTTATGAGTAAAATGTTCCTTGCACAGTTCATTTACATGCACTTTAGCCCGCTGGCTAATATCTGCTCTCATTTACATTTAAACAGAATTTGGTTCATTTTTAATACTGAAACTGCCTATGTGTTTCTGTGTCTCAGTTGTTTGTGGACTTTAGTACTTACCAGCTATTGAAACAGCCGCCAGCTCCTTTTGACATAAATTGTCATTGAATGGTTTCAATAACTCTAGTTTAAACATACAGGGCCAGATCCTCAGCAGAGGGAGAAGAGTGGCTTGAAGCCATTTTTCCACTGCATCTATACTGCGCTGGGCTGGGCTGAAGCAGCCCCCACTGTAGCATACAGCAGTCTAGGGCTACTCGAAGTCACCCAGTTCTTACCTTCGACATGCCCTCTGGGGTAGGGTAGTTGGAGTAGAATCTGACCAACCCAGCACAAGGGGAGTAGACCTTTTTCTCCTGCTCTCCTTAGCTCTGCCTAGAGGAAACATGGTGCAGCTGAGGATTTGGCCTTGGGTGTTTAAATAAGAGTTAGTTAAACAGTTAGATGGTGGTGATATATTTTGTTTCATATCTGAGAAGGAGCTACAGGATGTTTTGAGGCCAGCACCAGGACTAATCTGCTTCCTTTGTCAGGAGGAACCCTCAGCTGCTCCTTCAGGGCAACTTTCCACTTGTTTTGTGGTGCTGAAACTGGGACTAAGAATCTGGCCCTCAGTTCAGGTTGGCTGCCACATCTCCTACCTTTCCCACCACATCTGCTTTTGCCAGGCTTAGAGTCACTGGGGAAGTAGCATCCTGTTCAGCACAACATGGTTATGTGCAATAACATTAATGATGTCAGTGAGAAATAATTGAATCATGAAGAACCTGGTGCAGCCGGGTGCTTATCACATCTTGTGAGGGGCTGAGTAAAAATCAGTGGGAGCTGATAGTGATCAGTACCTCACAAGAAGCGCTCTGGTTTAAACCCATGTTCTGCAAAGGAGATCCATGTTGGAGCTAAGCCTCGGTGGCTGTAGTAGAGTGGTCACCTAAAATTTGGAAATTTGCTTCAAAGTTGGGGGAAGGGCTGGAAAATCAGCAAAAAAGATATTGCTTAATCCTAAATGTAACAGAGACACACAAGGACACAAGGAAGATTATGAAACTGATTTTGTGTCTGGTGTAGGCAGGGGAATAAGATGGTAGCCACCAAAAGAAGCTCAAACAGACAGCCATCTTGTACCTTTACCCATAATCTGCAGCAGCTTCTTACCTCCATTGCGTATCAATACTAGAGAATAATACTTGACTATTTATTTCTAGCAGTATCCACTTTAGCACTTGACTATTATAATTTCTTCCCTTTTGTAAAGGAACTCTGTCCCAGTGTGGATAGTTTGGATGAAGAGCCTCATAAAGCACTATTCTTTTCAGCTGTCACTACATGCATAACAAGAGAGCAGGGTGGCATAACTAAACATACAGCAGGCTCCATTTGTTCAACTCTTCCTACACCTGAGATACTTATTTGCTATTCCAGGGCAGTTCCTTCATTCTTGCCTGAGCAGCTGCTGTCGTCATGGCATCTTGCTGCTTACTGTGGTACCAGCCGCTCTCTGGAGAGGTCTCATGGCACTGAAGCATTGAGACAGCAGGCACCCTCTCCACTCATAGACTGATTGTCATCTTTGGGACACATTGTGCTTTTATTAGGCAGGGCCTATGTTCTGGCCTTTTCAAATGGCAGCCAAGAATGGCACTTTCCTCATCTGTCAGCTTACACAGAGTATTTGTTGGCCAAAAAATACTTGTCACCCTCATAGTGGCTGAAACTTCCCCTATTTGAGACTCATGCTTCCCTGAACTTTGAAAGAGCTATTTTTAAAGACCCTCATAATAAAGCACTGGCTACTCCTAACTTTGGCTTAACCTGCTAATTTCTTCACAGTTTTTGTGTTCCCTCTCCCCCTGCCTCATACATTAGACTCACGAAGTGCGAGCCTTTGGCGTAGCATTGTAACATCACAGAGATCACATTCCTCTGCAGCATGGGGTCACTTGCAGGTTTAAACTAGCATAAATGGTGAATTCTCTGAACTTGAAGTCTTTAAACCATGATTTGAGTAACTCAGCCAGAGGTTATTGGTCTATTACAGGAGTGGGTGGGTGAAGTTCTGTGGCCTGCAATGTGCTGGAGGTCAGACTGATGACTGGCCTTAAAGTCTGAGTCTATGAGAGAATTCCAAAAGCTGTCCAGAAATAATTTCTTTCAATAGTGATGGAGTCAGAAGTGTTTCCATCTGCAGTAAATGTTAATGCTTGTCTCTCATTGTACAAACTGAACCGTTTGTGATCAGAGTTGCAAAATGTGTTCTCAGTTTTACGGATGGGGTTAACTGAGGAAGAGAGGGAAGCAACTAGTCCAAAGTAATAGTGAAAGTCACTGGCAGAGCCAGGATCAGGACTAAAGACTTGCTGATGCCAATACCATTAGCTGAGTCCTCCATGCAATGATGCCTCCTCCTTGTGATAAAGGGTGCATCTCAGAGGATGCTGTTTCCTTTGGAAGATGTTATGCTATTTAGCAAAACAGAAGAACACGAGTTAATCTAGAAAGTTTAGTTTAACCAAATATCTTATCCATCACAATGACACATGTAAACCACAGTATCACGATTGTAACTATTGGTTTAGAAAGAAAACATGGATTGAAGTGTCTTTGCATCACAGGCAGTTACACTGAAGATGTGAACTGGTGAATCACTTCACTGAAATATGTAGATTTCATTGTTAAACCAGTAAGCCACTCAAATTAATCCGAGCCCACTGCACAATGTAGTATACGTGGACTTCATTTTAAGCACACAGAACGGAGGCAGAAGGTAGATTGACTTTCCGATGTCACACTGGAAGTCTGTGGCTGAGCTGTGAAATCTGAATAGTTATAACTAGACTTGGCAGAATTTTTTATTTTTTAGTAATTTTGATGGATATCAATGTTTTCTTAGATTTGTATTGATTTAAATTTTCACAGTTTTGGGAAATTATGGGGAGGATCAGGCAATTATGTTTCAGAGTAGCAGCTATGTTAGTCTGTATTCACAAAAAAGAAAAGGAGTACTTGTGGCACCTTAGAGATACAAAAAGTTAGTTTTATAACCATTAAAACATAAATTGTCAAGATCATATCAAAATATACAAAGTAAATATCCTTAAATCAAATTCTAATCCATTCTCAATCACTATTTTTCTTAATTTGCATTTCTGTACATTTCGATTATTTTCAATAGAAATATTTTTGTCGGTTTGTGTGTGCAGTGAAATTGATGTTTACCACATTTACTGAGAACATCTAACCCTTCCAAGCCTCGCTATACATCTAACTACAGATTGCAAGTACAAATCAGATAGACTTGTAACTGTTAAGATTTGCTCCCACAATTGGAGTTTCAGGGCTTGGACAAGGTCCCTCACCAAAGGTCTTAAGCAAAGTAAGGAGTCATGGGATAAGAGGAAAGGTCCTTTTATGGATCAGTAACTGGTTATAATACAGGAAACAAAGGGTAGGAATAAATTATCAGTTTTCACAATGGAGAGAGGTAAACAGTGGGGTCCCCTAAGGATCTGTACTGGGACCAGTGCTATTCAACATATTCATAAATGATCTGGAAAAAGGGGTATAAACAGTGAGGTGGCAAAGTTTGTGGACAATGCAAAATTACTCAGGATAGTTAAGTCCAGAGCAGACTGAAGAGTTACAAACAGATCTCACAAAACTGGATGACTGGGCAGCAAAATGGCAGATGAAATTCTGAGAGTGTTGATAAATGCAAAGTAACACACATTGGAAAACATTCCAACTATACATACAAAATGATGGGATATAAATTAGTTGTTACCACTCAAGAAAGAGATCTTGGCATCATCATGGACAGTTCTCTGAAAACATCCACTCAGTGTGCAGTGGCAGTCAAAAAAGCGAACAGAATATTAGGAACCATTAGGAAAGGGATAGATAAGACAAACTATCATAATGCCACTATATAAATCCATGGTATGCCCATACCTCAAATACTGCATGCAGTTCTGGTCACCTCATCTCAAAAAAGAGATGTTAGAATTGGGAAAAAATACAGAAAAGGGCAACAAAAATGATTAAGGGTATGAAACAGCTTCCATCTGAGGAGTGATAAAGACTGGGACTGTTCAGCTTGGAAAAGAGATGATGGAGTGGGGAGGGGGCTATGACAGAGGTCTATAAAATCATGAATGGTTGGAGAAAGTGAAGAAGGAAGTGTTATTTACCACTTGACATAACACAAGAAACTGGTCGGCCAATGAAATTAATAGGCAACAGGTTTAAAACAAACTTCTTTAAAACAAAAAAGTACTTAACAGAATGCACAGTCACCCTCTGGAACTCGTTGCCAGGGGATGTTGCAAAGGCCAAAAATAACAGGTTTCAAAAAAGAATTAGGTACGTTTCTGGAAGATAGGTCCATCAGTGGCTATTAGCCAAGATGATCAGGGACAGAACCCCATGCTCTGGATATCCCTAAACCTCTCACTACCAGCATCTGGGAGTGGATGAGAGGGAATGGCTCACTTGATACCTGCCCTTTTCTATTCATTCACTCTGAAGCATCTGACAACAGCCACAATTGGAAGACAGGATACTGGGCTAGACGGACCATTGGTCCGACACAGTCTGGCCATTCTTATGTAATTTATCTACAAGCACAAAAAATGCAACCACAAATAAAGTCTCAGCCTGGCTGAAAATACACCCCATTATGTACTGTGTGACAGTGTAATACCTTTACAAAAGGGTCACTAACAAGGGCAAACAGAACATGTATTATTTACTGTATTCTGCCTTCCAAACCCTTCTCTTACAGTTTTTATACCATTCCATAAGTGCACACAGAATAACTACAGGATAGACACAAACTTATTTTATGGATAATAATTGCTTATGTTTTTAGTACCATGGTTAAAAACAATGACATCAGCCCAAGCCCTTGGAAAGCAATGGAAAGATATCCATTGATTTCACTGGGCTGGGACTAAGGCCTACATTGTGCCCCACTGTAGGGTGCATTCCTATAGTAACTATGTTTTTCTTTATGCATAAATACTGTACATACACAGTGGTGGTTTAACAAATTGCCAATCACAAAGTAAGAGTTTTGTCTGTTAGTTATGAGTCTGAATCAGCTGTTTATTGTACCATGTCCTCTGTATGTGTTATAGACTTAACGGCATCCCAGATCCGGTGTCCAAGAACGCACAGTCTGAATCCCGGATGCATCCAGGCCCAGTCGCTTGCCGATGTTCTGCTGGTGAACCAGCAGCCTCACAGCTCGCAGGATGCAGAAAACGGAGCGAGAGTTGAAGAAAATATTGTTTACCTCTGATTGTGCGTTTTCTAATACCAATAGCACTTTGGGATGAAATTATATTTTGCTTTTCTAACTCTACGCGGTTGCTCCCTCGATGACCAAAAGGCTCTAAGAATAGTATTTAATATTCAGTGCAAGGTTTTCCCCACCATAAATATAACAATTAAGTTATTTTTTAAAAGCAATTTTTTGTAATCGTTAATTTATGACACAAGGAGTAACAGAAAGAAGGACAAGATCAAAGGTAGTGATGTTTGGAACTGTCATCACATAAGACTGCTGATAGGAACTGCAAAGATTGGTGTTGCTTTTCTCTTGAGTTTAAAAGTGCAGATTTCCATGTTTAGAGATAAGTGCCTGCTGTGTGAGCTTTCATAGTATGAATCAGTAACTTTTTAACAATAGTGATATGATAGGGGAAGATGGACGAGTGAGCGTGGCGGGCTGTAATGTTTATAAAAATGTACTCTGCTTGGAAGACTAGATGGGTTTCTGAGTTACTAGCCTTGCAGCTCTGCAGAGCTGGGTTCACACATGGCTCACCTCACAAAGGAGGCTGTTTTGGCGGGTCTCAACTTAGACCTTAGCAGAGGTCTGTTAACAACAGAGAATCAGCCTGTGTTGGGCATGATTTCTGTGCACAGGTGCTGTGGGTCAGTTTGGCAATGTATTGTAGTATAACTGTACCTGGTTACAGAAAGTGCCCTTACTTACATTAGCATTAAAGTTCACCAAATGAAGCTTTCCCACAGGGAGGGAAAAGAAGAGAAGAACATGTAGTGTCTTTAGTCTAACTGAATCCCATTAAGACTTCACTGCTTTTCTATAAAGGAGGAAGCCACCTTTCTACTTTCACTCGGTATGTTAGGGAATAATAAACCAGGACCTGTTCTTGGCTTTTGTTCTTCAGAAATATTTGTATATTTCTGTTGGATTTAATAAATATTCTGTACCTCTCTGGAAGGCTTTAACTTTCATGACATTCCCGCACTCTGAACAGAGTTAGAAGACCTTCTTCTAAAATGTGTGCTGTCCGGTCTTGTATCTGCACTCTGCTACTGTCAAACACAGTAGTGTCTGAACTCCAAACAAATGAATTACACCAGACTAGCCTAAATTGGTAGATAAACTGATTCACATTTCACATAGGCCTTAGATCAGTGGTTCCAAATTTTTTAGTAAGCAACCCACCAACTACACTTCGTCTTTTTTTGTTTACAGTCCATCCAGGGGTCAAGGGGGTCACAGGCCAGTATTCTTCTCCTCCAGCATTGATCACCTGCAGCACCACCCTAGGCCAGTGTGGAGGGGTGGGAGCTGGAGTGGAATACTGATTCCACAGCAACAGCTCCTGTCCCATGGGGCTGGGCTTGGCTTCCTGCTCCGGGTGTTGTGACCTGCTGCATGGGGTCACAATGCTGAGTGTGTGACCCTGGTTGCTCGGAGCAGGGCCCAGCCCCAAGGGACAGGAACTGCCACTATGGGTTGGGTTTGTTATCCAACCCTCCCTCCGCACCGGCCCCACAACCCATCCAGAACCTTCCCGTGACCCACAATCCACCATTTGGGAAATAGTGCCTTAGATAGTCACAAACCTCTACCAAGGAGTTGATAGCTTTATAGTAATTTTCTGTTCTACCTGCCTGCTGACAGCAGGCCAGTCTTCTGAACGTGATGCCTACACCCTCATTGCAATGACTTGCTTACTTCCTGTTGTAAACTATACTTCTAGTGAGTGGGATTAGGAATAGTCCAAAAGTGGCCTTTTTCAAGCTTGATGTCATTGGGCTAGCAGAATGGGTAACTGACTCTTACTTAGACTTAAGCAAATGAGAGGCTTATTCCCCAAGCATATTGGGCCAGCTCCACCGCTAATATTAATTGGTGTAGCTCCACTCACAGCAGCTGAGAATCTGCCCATAGATCTATTTTTCGTGGTGTGTTAAAAGTCCAAAGACAAACTATTGGACTAGATGGGCCACAGTTCAAAATCCAGTATGGTAATTTTTACAAACAGTAACTTTAAGGGGGAAAGATTTTACTTCTCTCATCGAGTTCATTGAGGAGGCTGGAAAGCTCCAGAAGTAGCTGGCTTGTGCTTCAGCTGTTGTTGAAATTCCTCAAACCCCCACTAACATCAAGCAATGTCTTTTGCTCACCTGTGTTTACAATAAAGCTTATGAAACTGAAGAAGGCAAAGGCAGGAAACAGGTGGCCTCTGGATTTAAGTATTTGAAATGAAGAAAGTATTTAAAAAACAGTCCAGCATGCCATAGGCAGGTGGTCTTTAAAATGAGATCTAGTGTGCAACCTGAACTCTCGCCATTATTCAGACATTTCTAATATTTAGCTGAACTAAAACATGAGCTTTTAAAAACTAATGAAAATCAGCTAGCTCAGGCTAACAACAATGAAATCACCTCCCTGAAACAGCACTGCACCTTTTCAATAGCCACCTCAGTAGACACGTTTTCCATGCATTGTCAGGAGAATATTAATTATCTCTCCTCCGTTTTTCATTTTTATGTGCAGTAGAGAAATGTATTTCAAAGAACTGGTTCCACTTTTTCTCTGACCTTCTGCTGCTGTTTAATAGTGCAAATCACCTTGCTTGTTATTACGCCATTTAGCGGCAGGTTTATTTTGCAGGTGGCAAGCATTCCTGTCAGAATTACTTTCAGCTCATCAGGTATGGTATTGATTCCTTTTTCTACCATGACTTCCAGAGCAGCTTATCTTTGGCTCCTCAGCATTGACTTTGGTAATACATTTCAATATTGACAATAAAGAAGATTCATCTTACTGAGAGGCACCCACACCGGTGGGGTTCTGTTTTCTTTCTGCTGTTCGAAAAAAAATGTAAAATGTTCCTCAATCATTTAATAAAGGGGGTGTTTCCTCAAGTTAATGCCCGGTGCCTTTAGTTTGATGTGATTATGTGATGCAAAGCAAAGATCTCATACAAAACAGCTTGGTAAAGTTCGTTAGTTTTTAAGGCAAACTTAAAACTAAGCTTTTCAGCAAACGGGCAAGTGCTCACAATGCTTATAAACAGCTTGTTTATGGTCCTATGACCTTCATGATGGGCTCATCTTACAAGATGCTGAGCATACAATCTTTGGGCACTTGGTACCTGGCAAGCTTAGGCTGGAACATACTAAATACTTTATCTTTTTGTCATTTATAGCATAAAATAAAATAAAAATCTCTAGCCACCTATTAACTGTCTCGAGAGCCACATCACAGCATTTGCCTGTGTACAGAGATCATATTTTTTAAATGCTTAGGTCAAACTGTTTTCCAGGAATGTGACTAAATTCAATAAAAAGTTTTGATTTCTCAGTAGAGAGCATAACTTATTTACTGAGCTGATTTTTAAAATCTCTTATGAGATTTGACACATAAAAACGGCAATATTTTCCCTTGCCTGCTGCCCCTGGGGCTGCATGAATTTATGTGCCAGCCCTTAACATGCAAAACTGAGCAAGACTTTGCACTGCATTTCATCAAGCTGGTGTAAATTCTGTAGTAATGTGCTGTAACACTTGCCAGCACACAGAGTCATGTAGCAATTCAATCAGAGAAAGACGCAGAGAGAACATATGCTATAGTGAATATACACCTTTAGTACTTGTATTTTTTTAATGGCAAGGAAAAGGTGTTCCTTATATAATTGTAGCGTTACACTGAGGGAGTAGTTTTCCACATGGATTGAATGAGAAATCAGGAGGGCAAGAGACTTCCTTGAGATCTTATGAAGAACAAGCTGCTTGGATAAAATTTCAATCCAGGCCCCTCCTGGATCCCAGCTCTTCACTGTACCCACTGAACCATTCTTTATTTTATATATGGAAGCATGATAGCGCATTATGTGATGTTATTACGCTACTTCTCTGGGGTGGGAGGGGGGGTTGGATGTCTCATGAACAAACTACTGACCTTTCTCTTTTTGAATCATAGTCCTAATTTCACCTTGCTTCCCAAGTCTAATGTATTAATTCACTAATCCCCAGGAAATAGCCACATGGAAAAGCACTGCACAAATAACAATTAGCTGTCCAAATTCAAGAATCTTTGTAATGAGGATAATTACATATTAAGCTCATCTCTAAAAAGGATACATCCTCTCTCAGCAACAATTAAGCCATGGGAAGGGACTGTGATAATGACTGCAAGCTGGTTTTGTGTAGTAAGCAAGTAAAGGCTACTGGACAAGCAGTCATGATATTTGCAGGCCTGTGTGAAACCACACTGGCTCCATCCCTAAGTTCTCTCTGATCAAAACCTATTGGGTTTTCTTACTGCTCAGATGTGACCCAATGGGACATCTACTTGCTCTATACCACTGTATGTTATATTGTGCCTAGTAGGCAAAGCACTGAATATAAAACTAGTTCATTTGAATTAATTAATCTAACAATAGGGAAGCGACTCAAAGCTAACAGACTTGAGGATCATTTAAAGACCAAGAAGGACTAAATGGTTCAGAAAGGACCTCACTAATACCTAGTTGGTGGCGAAATACCCCAGGCTTCTTGACCTGGGAGATTTCAACATTCATAAGTCCATATTGACAAGGCCATAGATGTAGAACACCCACCCCCCTCAAAACTTATCTCTTCACTTGCCTCCCTAGGACTTCTGTAGGTCATCCCTGGTCCAGCCCACACAGCTGGTCACACCTTGGATCTGGTCTTCAGTTAGATGTCAAGATCAAGGACATCACAACCCAGCCACTGTCTTAGACTAATCATCACCATGTTAAGGCAGTGGCTCTCCCAGGTCTCAGGCAACCCCAGACAGACCCATGACCCTGATTTGACCACAGAGACTCATAGATTCCATCAAATTCTCATGCATGCTAAAGGACAGCAGCATTCCACCACCCACAAGACAAGGAGTAGAGGACCTGATGAATCATCATCATTGTAAGCTAACCTCAACCATTAACATGCTGGCCTCTAAACAGCCCATTCCTCTCCATCGCCCACACAGATTACCTTGGTGTTCTGACACCCTGTGGCAAATGAAGAGAGAAAGTTGGAAACATGAGTGCCAATGGCAGAAAATGAAGGCTGAAACAGATGTGTTGAAACAAATAATTTCTCCAGACCCAAGATGAGGCTGTATTACGGGCCAAGAGAACCTTCTATTGAAGCTGCCAAATCCTGACCTTTGGAGCTCTCCTAACTGGTAAACTACATCATTAAACCAGAATACCTACAGCTCGCATCAGAACCAAGCGCTGCAAATAACTATCATCCTACTTCACTGAAAAGATTGTAGACAAACAGGAAGGCTTTTCAAAGAAGCCTAGATCACTTCCCTTTTACCACCCAACAAACAGCCTACCTGCATTCCCAGAGTTCAGTACATCCACTCTTCAAGAACTACTGGTTTCAGAGTGGTAGCCGTGTTAGTCTGTATCAGCAAAAAAACCAAGGAGTACTTGTGGCACCATAGAAACTAACACATTTATTTGGGCATAAGCTTTCGTGGGCTAAAACCCACTTCATCAGGTGCATGCAGTGGAAAATACAGTAGGAAGATTATATACACAGAGAAGATGAAAAAATGTGAGCTTGCCCCACGCAATGTATCTGACGTGTCCTTCCTGGTTTGGTGAAAGAATTATGAACAACAGATTAGAGATCACACATCCATTATCATCACCCTAAATCTCTCAGCACCATTCACCACTGTTGACCATGAGATACTGGTATTTTTGCCTGGGTGTCGAGAGGAATGGCTAAAGTAGTTTGAGTCCTGCCTGAAGGAAGGCACACAAAGAGAAGTGATGGGACACTGCACCTCCACTAGACCCCCTCACAGGTGGAGTCCCACAAGGATCAATTCTCTCTCTGGTCCTTTTCAACATCTACATGTGGCCACTAGATGAACTGGTAAGATGCATAAACTCTAGTGCCAGCAATATGCAGATGAGACGGTACCTATCCTTCTTCACACATGCTCACACGACTACCATCCAGATGGCCCAGTACTTGGATGAGGTTAATTAATAGATGAACAACAATTAGCCAAAACTCAACCCAGACCAGACAGAGGTGATGCCAGTGGACAGAGGCAAGCACTTTGAAGAGTTTTCAGTCACAGTGCCATCTCCTTGGGACACACCCATGCTTGGTCAATTCAGTCCATAGGTTAGGAGAGCTCCTGGATTCCTCACTGAAGCCAAGTTCTCACATAGCAGAATCCACTAGTGCTTTCTACCCTATATGATGGGCGAGAAAACTCCATCCCCATCCTGGTGGATGTTGACCTGCCCTCAGTTATTCTTGGCTTCAGCACCTTCCATCTGGACTGTTGCAATGCAATATAGCTGGACATGATGCCTTCAGCCATTAGGAAATGCCAGCTAGTACAGAACTTTGCAGTGCGTCCCTTGAGCAAGCACACTAGAACTATCTGTCTTCCACTCTCCATTCCCACAGAACATCAAACCAAGCTCAAGGTCTTGGTCCTTATTATGCTTCATGATTGGGCCTGGTCTATCTAAAAGATCTCCTAAAGCTCTGGGATGAAGACTGTGGTTGACAACTCCGCTTCTCAAGCACAATAGAACTTCTATCACAAGAGTAAATCTCATCTGTGCAAGAGAAAGAGCTTTCTCAGAGGATGCTCTGAGACTATGGAGCAAATTCTCATAGGATCTAAGGACCATCACAAGCCTCACCACCTTTTGCTCCAAGTACAAAGTGCACTTTTTTGACCTACCTTCTCAAACATAAACACATAGCAACTTGTGTATAGAATAAAAAGAAAAACCCTAGCAAAACAAATCACTCTGTTGCGCACACAATTCTCCCCGTTGGGTGAGGATGAGAGCCAGAAGGAACCACACATGATTGAGGTTAGTCATATCACTTAATGCCTTACTGGAAGGCACTCAGATATATGGTGAAAGAACAGAATAATGAATACAAAGAAATATATGAAAATAAGAAATGTTTAAAGATGGTCAGAATGATCAGCTATTTCATCTGAAGCCTCAGATCATTCAGTAAGCATATCCTTTCTGACTCTTACTCCTCTTGCTCTGGTTATTGATGCACATATCGTAGTGCAGTACAGTACTTTGAGGTTCATTATAATTAATTTCAAGAACACAGTACGTTAGCATTATCCAAGAGCACCTTAAAGTGAGATTACATTTCAGGTATACTTGTAAGGGGTTAGACAATCCTGGTAGCGTTTATCAGTTCTTTATCTGAAGCTCAGACTCAGGATACCCTGATAAATTTGAGGCTTCAAGAGCATTTTGAAAACTCTTTTCAGCAAAAAACCTCAGACTTCAGAATGTTCTATTCTTCTGGGAAACTTAGAGCTCTGAACATCTGAGTGGCTGAAATTCCCCAAAATGCATTCCTACCATCTCTGATCTCTATTAATTATAATTTAATTAATGTGTATCAGTTAATTTAACAAAGGCCTTCAGATCAGCAGAAAACTTTCCTTAAACCTTGTTCAGATGTTTCAAATCCGTTATTTCTATAAATGCTATGAACAGTTTGAGGATAATTATAGAGATGGGTTTGAACCAAAATCCCATATCCAAAAGCTCTGAAACATACGGAAAATTCAGTTCTTCTTTGACTGCTGGTCCCTATGTGTACTCCATGGGTAGACACACACACCATGCATCTGGAGTCAGAGAAGCTTTCCTTCCAAATTCAGCACTATGTGTGATTTCAAGATGGTCAGCGATTGAACACTGGTGGTGACCTGCAGTGATTGTGCCATATTCTCTTTTCTGCCTGAAGACTGAAGGGATTTCCTGTGCGTGAAGTGCAGGTTGGTGGCTGTGCTCAGGGGTGAAAGTAAGTCTAGGGACTTACTGGTACGAGGCTGGACTGGGGCCGGCTCTGGCCCCTGGAAGGGGCGGGGCTGGGGGAGATCAGAGCCAGCCCCGGCCCACTCTGTACCGGCAAGTGCTTCCTTCCCCCTCCCTGGGGTAACAGCGGTAGCTGGGGGCTCTGGCAGTGATTTAAAGGGCCCTGAGTGGTAGCGGCAGCCGGAGCCCTGGGCCCTTTAAATTGTCCCCGGAGCCCCACCGCTGCTTCCCCAGGGCTCCGGCAGCAGGGCTCCAGGGACGGGGCTCCGGCCACCACTACCGCGTCAGGCCCTTTAAATCGTCCCCAGAGCCTGCCGGAGCCTTGGGGAAGCAGCGGTGGGGCTCCGGGGATGATTTAAAGGACCCAGGACTTGGCCGTCGCTACTGCCCTGGGCCCTTTAAATTGCCGCCCCAGCCCCGCCACCGCTACCCCAGGGCTCCAGTAGAGGGGCTCTGGCAGAAATTTAAAGGGCCGGGGGCTCCAGCCACTGCTGGGAGCTGCAGGCCCTTTAAGTTGCAGCTGGGGAAGCCGATCCACCCTAGTACGGCGCACCAGCTCTTGCCGGTACGCTGTACCGGGGCGTACCGGCTTACTTTCACCTCTGGCTGTGCTGGAAGAAAACATTCTTGGATTGGAGGGCCAAGCTGAGACACTACTAAGAATCAGAGAAGCTGAAGAATTCCTACAAAACCAGGATCAGGAAACACCAGTACCCCAAGTTCAAGGAAGAATGGATCTGGCAACAAAGGAATTGGGGAGAAAGGAAGTCAGGGAGGAAGGCTGGTGGTTTGTAGCCACCAGAGGTCACGGCAGCCATTAGAGGTCATAGCAGCATTCTATGGGATTGAAGACGGATGAGGATAGGCTGACTGTGGCCACCAGAGAGAAGAGAAGCAGGAGAAATTCCACACAGCTAGACATTTCAAATTGATATCAGGTCCTTAATATGGAATCTATGATCCAGCAGGCCCAAGGGAAAAGAAAGATATATGGGGGACATGTGTGGATCGCAGCTTGGCTCAATTTGTAAGAAAATCAAGCTTACCTGCATGGAGTTCTCCAACTATCCAAGGAAGACAGACAATCCTTGTTGGAGATTCAATATGCAGAAGAATCAAAAGAATGTTCTGTAAGGGAAAGGCAGACGACAGGACAGTGTGCTGCCTTTCCAGATCCAAGATACGAGACATCACTCTAAGATTGGATCGTCTTCTTGAAATGGACAGGAAAGGATCCATCGGTGATGGTTCATATTGGTACTTATGACACTGCATCGCAAGATATCTCACAGATAGCAGATGATTCAAGGAACTCAGGATCATGCTGAAGAAGAAGAACATTAAAGCAATCTTCTCTGAGATCCTTCCTGTCCCACAGACAAACAAAGATAGAAGGTAGAAGATTCTGGAAGTGAATTACTGGCTAGGTAATTGGTGGAGGGCTTTGGTTTTGTGGCACATTGATCCACCTTTTAAGGGGAGAGGGGGCTGTATACTTTGGATGGTGTCCATCTCAGTAGAAGGGGGACCAATCTCCTTGGGGACAGGTTTTCTAGTATAGTCAGGAAAGGATTAAACCAATTGCAAAAGGGAAGGGTAAAAAGGGAAGATATGAGAGCTCAGCACAAAATTGAGATATTGAAATATCTCATATTGAAAATGAAATTAAAATCAAAGGACAGGAAGAAATTCTTGAATTGCCTTTACACCAATGCTAGGAGCCTGGGTAACAAACAAGAGAAATTGGATTTGCTCATTTATGAAAATAAATTTCATCTAGTTGGTATTTCTGAAACCTGGTGGTATGATTTGCACAATCATAACTTGTTTAGGAAGGATCGAGTGGACGTAAGGGGAGTGGGAGAGTTGCACTCTGTGTCAAAAATGGCATTACCTGTTTCCAAGTCACTGATGATTTGGAAGAAAATTATCTTAAATAGATCAATTTCCTAACAGATAAATCACAAGATGGGGGTCTTAGCTGGTGTCTGCTACAAACCTCCAAACCACACCAAGGAACAGGATGATGGCTTTCTTATGCACCTATTTTAGATGTGTAGGTGCGGGTGGTGGGGGGAACCCTTTGTAATCATGATGGATTTCAATTTGAGTGACATATGTTGGAGATCTGATTCTGCCAGTACTAAAATTTCCTATAATCTAAAGATTATAGATGACTATTTCCTAACTCAAAAAGTGTTGAAGCCAACATGGCGGAATTGTATATTAGACCATGTCCCAACAGATAAAGAAGAACTGATCACAGAACTAAAAGTTAATTGTAGCTTAGGTACAAATGATCACGATTTGATCACATGTGTAATCTACAAGCAGAATAAAATCCAGAGCAACAGTACATATACTTGGTGCTTTAATAGAGCCAATTTCACAAAGCTGAAAACAATTATGAACCAAATCAGCTGGGAAGAAGAATCATAGAAGATTAGGGTTGGAAGAAACCTCAGAAGGTCATCTAGTCCAACCCCCTGCTCAAAGTAGGACCAACCCCAACTAAATCATCTCAGTCAGGGCTTTGAGAAGCCGAGCCTCTAAGGATGGAGATTCCACCACCTCCCTAGGTATCACATTCCAGTGTTTCACCACCCTCCTAGTGAAAAAGTTTTTCCTAATATCCAACCTAGACCTCCCCCACTGCAACTTGAGACCATTGCTTTTTGTTTTGTCACTACTGAGGACAGCCTAGCTCCATCCTCTTTGGAACCCTCCTTCAAGAATTTAATCAGAAAAATATGAACAATAATTAGGAATCATAGAAGAAAAGCTTAGTACATGTCCAAAAAGCTACAATTCCACAAATGAGGAAGAAGGCTCTGATGGTTAAAAAACCAACCTGATTTAGAGAGGAAGTGGGGAAGGCTTCTGTTAATAATAATTAATTAGTTAATTAATTAATAATAAAAAAGGCAAATAGAAGAAAGGGGAAGTTGATAGTAATGAATATAAATCAGAAGTTAGAAATTGTAGAAAATAAATAAGGGAAACTAAGAGACACAAGGAGAAATCTATGGTCAGCAAAGCTAAGGACAATAAAAAGGAGTTTTTAAAATATATTAGGAACATAAAGAATCCTGACAATGGTACTGGTCCATTACTAGATGCAAATGGTAGAATTATCAATAATTATCAACTTAATAATGAACTAAAGGAGGGAAAATGAATTAATGAAAATCAACCTGGGTTTATGGAAAATAGATCTTCATTTTTTTTAAATGAGATTACAAGTGTGCTTGATAAAGGTAATAGTGTTGATGTAATAGACTTCTGTAATGCATTTGACTTGGTGTTTCATGAGATTTTGATTAAAAGACTAGAATGATATAAAATGAACATGGCACACATTAAGTGGATTAAAAACTGGCAAACTGATAGGTCTCAAAATGTGACTGTAAATGGGGAATTGTAATTGAGCCCATGAGGACTTAGAATGATCTAAGTCTCATGATCATGACAAGAAGGCCCACAAAGCAGGATTCTGTCAGTACCAGATCGTGCTCCGTTGACAATGCTACATCCAGTACCAGTTAAACCTAAACACCAGAAACTGATGGCACTGACACTTAAATCTAGGTTCTTTGTTAATAAACATATTCTTAATTTTACTGCAGACCATCGGAGTGTATAAACTGTAGTGTGCACTCATTCTTCAGAGGCAGCAAACTTGGCATTACCTGTGTGAGTCTCCAGTAAAAGGGACTGGACACCACAGGGGAGAAAGTTTTTGGAGGAGACTCACAATTAGATGGGTTGTTTGGGTCACCCTGAAAGGAGTAATTGGGCTGGGGGAAGATCGGGGCTAGATTTTTGTGAGGTGGGCAGGCTGCTGGTGTCAGGGCTCTGAGCCAAAACTGCACAGCCAGAAGGCACCCAAGGTTACAGGGCAGGTGGTGACAGAACCCCTTACTGGTTTGGGTGAACCCCAAAAACATCACAGTACACCTGCTGTGAAGAGAAAATTCCACAGGTAACCCTACCAGCCTAGGCCAATGACTCAACAATTTTACCATCAGCAGCCTTACAAGCCACCCCATAAGAGGCAAAGGGTTCAAAAATCCTGTTTCCTTGCATCTTCTATGCAACACCATCATCTCTATCCCAACCTCCTACTAAAAGATATTGTGATGGGAGTTTGAGAGCAGCAAATCACCAATGATGGCATCATTCCATTCCTATACATCCTTTGAGGTTGTCTATCACTTTTATTTGCACAACTAGAGTGCAATTACAATGAACAAGTGGATATTAGACATCATCCATTCCAGCTACGCTGTTGAATTCATTTCCCTGCCCCTTCCAAAAGCTCCATCCCGTCCCTTTTCAAAGGCGATTCTCTTAAGGATAGTCTCAAACAAGAAGTAGAATCCCTTCTATTGCAAAGAGCAATAGAGTGGGATCTCTTCAGTACCAATACTTAACATACTTCCGAGTACCCAAATAGAAAGGTGGCTGGAGACTCATCTCCGATCTCCACCATCTCAACTGCTTTATTCACAAGCTGAAATTTTGCATGGTCACTCCGGCATCTATAATCCCATCCCTGGAAAAGAACATGTGGTTTACATGTACTTTCACATGGACATTTACCCTGCTCACAGATGTCTTCTCCGATTCCTGGTGGGCCCTGACCATTTTCAATACAGAATGCTCCCATTTGATCTTGCAACTGCCCATAGGGCAGCCCGTGGGCCGCACGTGGTCTGTGAGGGTAACCTGCTGGATGACCACCAGACAGTTTGTTTACATTTTCATGGCCACCCACAGCGCCCAGTGGTTGTGGTTTGCTGCTCCCAGCCAATGGGAGCTGCAGGAAGCAGTGCAGACCGCAGGAACGTGCTGGTTGCCGCTCCCCGCTGCTCCCATTGGCTGGGAATGGCGAACTGTGGCCGCTGAGAGTTGCAGGTGGCCATGTAAATGTAAACAAACTGTCTGGCGGCCTGCCAGCAGATTAACCTGATGGGTCGCATGCGGCCCACAGGCCGCAGGTTGCCCTCCACTGCCATAAGATCTTTAGCAAGGTCTTCCTGGTATTAGCAGCCCATATCAGGTGTGGCGGCTTCACTGTCTTCCCCAATTGCAATGACTGGTTTCTTGTTGCCTGGAGACATCAAGAAGACTACAAGTTGACTTTGTTAATGCTTCAGCTCCTGTCTTCTCTAGGGGTCTGGGGCCTGGGGTGCCCAAATGCAAGTTTGTGCAGGGCACCATTTTCCTGAAGGCCAGCCCTGCTTTGAAGCCATACAAAACATCCTTATTAATAGCAGAAAGGATTCCAACAGGAAATGCTACTTAGCCAAGTGGAAACATTTCTCCATCCGGGCACAATAAAAACTCGTATCCCATCAGCAGATATTCCCCTTATTTTGGACTATCTTCTCTCTCTCAGAATGGCTGGTCTCTCCATCAACTCTTTATGGGTACATATGGCAGCAATCAGTGCGTACCACCCACCTTCACATGGACACTCAATTTTAGCTCACCCACGGACTAGCATATTCTGGAAAGGCCAAATCAGAACCTTTCCGCTAGTAAGGAAACCTACCCCTCAATGAACTCAAACTTTTTGTTCTTTTAAAGAAAAGGAGTACTTGTGGCACCTTAGAGACTAACAAATTTATTAGAGCATAAGCTTTCGTGAGCTACAGCTCACTTCATCGGATGCATTTGGTGGAAAAAACAGAGGAGAGATTTATATACACACACACAGAGAACATGAAACAATGGGTTTATCATACACACTGTAAGGAGAGTGATCACTTAAGATAAGCCATCACCAACAGCAGGGGGGGGAAAGGAGGAAAACCTTCCATGGTGACAAGCAGGTAGGCTAATTCCAGCAGTTAACAAGAATATTAGAGGAACAGTGGGGGGTGGGGTGGGGGGGAGAAATACCATGGGGAAATAGTTTTACTTTGTGTAATGACTCATCCAACGCATCATCAAGGATATACAACCTATCCTGAAGGACGAGCCATCGCTCTCTCAGATCTTGGGAGATAGACCAGTCCTTGCTTACAGACAGCCCCCCAATCTGAAGCAAATACTCACCAGCAGCCACACACCACACAACAGAACCACTAACCCAGGAACCTATCCTTGCAACAAAGCCCGTTGCCAACTCTGTCCACATATCTATTCAGGGGATACCATCATAGGGCCTAATCACATCAGCCACACTATCAGAGGCTCGTTCACCTGCGCATCTACCAATGTGATATATGCCATCATGTGACAGCAATGCCCCTCTGCCATGTACATTGGCCAAACTGGACAGTCTCTACGTAAAAGAATGAATGGACACAAATCAGACATCAAGAATTATAACATTCAAAAACCAGTTGGAGAACACTTCAATCTCTCTGGTCACTCGATCACAGACCTAAGAGTGGCTATACTTCAACAAAAAAGCTTCAAAAACAGACTCCAACGAGAGACTGCTGAATTGGAATTAATTTGCAAACTGGATACAATTAACTTAGGCTTGAATAGAGACTGGGAATGGATGAGTCATTACACAAAGTAAAACTATTTCCCCATGGTATTTCTCCCCCCCACCCCACCCCCCACTGTTCCTCTGATATTCTTGTTAACTGCTGGAATTAGCCTACCTGCTTGTCACCATGGAAGGTTTTCCTCCTTTCCCCCCCCTGCTGTTGGTGATGGCTTATCTTAAGTGATCACTCTCCTTACAGTGTGTATGATAAACCCATTGTTTCATGTTCTCTGTGTGTGTGTATATAAATCTCTCCTCTGTTTTTTCCACCAAATGCATCCGATGAAGTGAGCTGTAGCTCACGAAAGCTTATGCTCTAATAAATTTGTTAGTCTCTAAGGTGCCACAAGTACTCCTTTTCTTTTTGCGAATACAGACTAACACGGCTGCTACTCTGAAACCTCTGATTTTTGTTCTTTTGATACTCACTAAGCCTCCTTTCAAACCACTATCTACATGTTCCATGTCTGTCTTGTTTATGAAGGTTGCATTGCTTGTGGCCATCATCATTCTAAATCAGAAGAGCAGGTGAGATTGGTGCACTAATGGCAGATCTGTAGGGATAAAAATCATAAGGCCATCTTGAATTCTTCTAAAGGACAACTAGGTAAGCCCTTCTTGTCCATCTTGTAAGCCCTTCTTGTCCCCTCCTAGCTGTAGTTTGGCGCTCTTCTGTTTTGGTGGGAAATGACAGTAGCTGTCAATCACCTAATCTGCCTAGTGACCAAGTGTCTATATAAGGCAGTGTTCAGATCAGATCGGGGCTTCCCTAAGTGGTAGAGTCTGGTGAAGACAAACTTGGTAATTCAGGCTAGGCCATTCACCTCACAAGGGTTACTTGAAATAGTGGATACACATACTCACATGCATCCGATCCATCTATTATAGGATTTGCTTACTACACGCACGACAATGCATATATATATAGAGTGGGAGGAATTTAATTTAACAATTTACCTGAAGAAACGCTTGTCTGATCCTGTTCCGGAATTCCTGCTTCCACCTGAGGGATCCAGCAGTCCCATTGTGCTGTGCCACCCTAAGAGGGAGAAGACATCCATAAGAACTGCCAGAGATGGTATGGTGATCATCACTTGCCTGTGTACATAGTCCCCTGTTGTTACAGCCTGCCTTATTTTATTATCTGCCTAGTTGCTATCTGTTTTACTTTGTTTATTCTGGGAGTCCTTGTCACCCCTTTTAATAATTCAGTTGTACCTTCATCTTGTTCGTGTTTATGTGGGAATATATACAAGCCCCCGGTGATAGATATGGGTAGGAGATGAACCTGAGACTGAGATCTGGGCCACCTTTTCATTTTAGCTTCTATTTCGATCAACAGATCTGCCCCATACCATGTTACATAAAGACAAAGTCTCATTATGTTTACATTCTAAGTTTATGGCCAAAGTTGTTTCAGAGTTTCACCTGAACCAATCAATCCACTTACCTGTGATTTCCCCCCAGAAATCACATGCCTGTGAAGAGGAGAGGAACCTTGACAGGCAACTTTTTTACCTGCAAAGACAAAGCCAATCAGAAAGTCACCCCGCCTGTTTTTTGCAGTAGCTGAATGAGTCCAAATCAAATTAGATATCCTCTCAGATGATCTCCAAATGGATTTCGGGCTGGATCTTACTCTGCTACCAACCATAGGCACCAACTCTGTGCATGCTCCAGCCCTAGGGAAGAGGATGGGGTCTGGGGCAGAGCGGGGGGTTGAGCACCCCTGGGGCCCAGAGGAAGCTGGCGCCTGTGCTACCAACTGTCACATCTTCCTCCCCATCATGGAGTGAGGGCTCATTTTACAAGAGCACAAACAACATTAATGGTATCACTTCAAGAAGTACCTCTACTGGACATTTTCAAAGCAGCTTCATGGAGTTCCATCCACACATTCATGAGACATTATGCTATAGTGCAGAACTCCTTTGCTGACATGTCTTTGGGACAGCAGTTCTTCAAACAGCTCTACTGCCTGCATCTTCACACCTTCCTTCTTGAGTACTGCTTGTCAGTCACCCACCGTGGAATGTATATAGGGACCAGTACTTGAAGAAGAGTAAGTTACTTATCTTATGTAACTGGTGGTTCTTTGAGATGTGTGATCTCTATCTGTGTTCTATTATCCTGTCTCCTTCCCCTCTGTTTCTCATCATACTTGGATTCGAGGTAGAATCACAGAAGCTTATGGTTAGAAGGGACTGCAAGAGTCAACTAGTCTAAGCCCTTGCCAAGATGCAGGATTTGTTGAGTCTAAACTATCCAAGACAGATGGCTATCCAGCCTCCTTTTGAAAACTTCCAATGAAGGAGCTTTCATAACCTCCCTGGGCAGTGTGTTCCATTGTCCTACTGTTCTTACAGTTAGGAAGTTTTTTCTGAGATTTAATCTAAATCTGCTGTGCTGTAGTTTGAACTCATTGCCTCTTCTCCTGTCCTCTGTGGCAAGAGAGAACAACTTTTCTCCACCTTTTTTATGGCAGCCTTTCAAGTATTTGAAGACTGCTATCATGACCCCACTTAATCTCCTCTTTTCCAAACCATGCATACACAGTTCCTTCAGCCTTTGCTCATCTGGCTTGCATTCCATCCCTTTGATCATCTTTGTCACTTGCCTCTGATCCAGTTTCTCCACATCCTTTCTATGCATTGGTGATCAAAATTAGACTCAGTACTCTAGCTGAGGCCTAACCAGAACCAAATAGAGTGGTACTATCACTGCCTTTGACTTGCATGTTATGCCTCTGTTAATGTAATCTAAAATTGCTTTTGCTTTTTTTGCAGTAGCATCACCCTGTTGACACATGTTGAGATTCTGATCCACCACAACTCCCAGATCCTATCAGGAAGGAGAGAAGTAGAGAAGGAACCAGAGAGGCAGGTGGTCAGCCCTGTCCTCTATCTCCTCAGTTGCAGCCAAGGAGAGTGAGGGCACATACATGGACCAACAGACATTGCTTTCAGGAATTCTCTGACTCAAGGCACATGGAGCACATGCTTACATCCACAGTGGAATACAGACAACATTTTGGAGACCCTCCACTTACTGTAAGTAATTTACCCACCTGAATCCAAACTTCAACCACTCATGTTCATCTCTGATTAAATTAAGTATTTTTAAACTTAAACTACAAACTAGCAGACACAGAAATACACAGGCAAAGATAAATAATAATAAAAAGAAAATGCACTTTCAACATTTTGGGTTTAGCTAGATAATTAAACTGCCGACTGTCGGTCTGTTCTAATCAAATGCTATTAGTGGATCTACGCAGAATGGATTGAGTTTAATAAAAGATGAGCTTGATTGTGTGGTTCCTGGGGGCACACACATTGGGAGAGAGATCTTCTTCCTCCAGGGCACTGTACCCTTGGAAATCCCTCTGCAGGGGAGAGGATTCACAAATGAGAAGGGGTGGGAGTAATACTTAGACTCCTGCTGAAAGGAATAATGTACTAAATAATCTCTAAGGATTCCTGACTTCTCTACAGAGCCTTGTCCATGCTGTGAACATTTTCCTCCACAAAAAAATGGACTATTCCAGGCCAGTTGGGAGGCAGGTGAGTACCAGTCAGTACATCTGCATTGGGTTGGCTCTGGCCTCCATCTAAGTGCCACCTAGAGCTGGAGCTTTGAGGACCAACCTCATTCTGTGAGAGGCCTCATCAAAGTTGTCCTCCACAGTCAGTCTCCCTTGGAGCAACCTGGCCCCATAATATCCACCGGATACTAGAATGAATAATTCTTGTGTACACCAGAGTGACTGTGGGTTGTATGAAAAAGTGTGTGTGTGTGTGGTGTGTACATTTGGTGATCTAACCCCCTTTATACTTTTACTATGTTGTCCATTTGCCTGCTGTTTTAAAAAGTTTGAGGAGCCACAATGGGTGTCTCAATCATTAATTAGCAAATTGGTGAGATTCTACTGCTACATAAAATCTCATAGAAAGCTCCAAATTCTCCTACGATTTACAAAGGAAAAAGGGTTGAACATGGTTATACTAACTAACAACATATGTGGTGTTTAATCTTCAAATCTAGTTGTACCTTTAAAGATTCATAATCTATTCAGTAAATATTGTTTCTTGTACTTCAAAAGGAGCAATAATTAGATTATCCCAAGGCTCAGATTAACATTTAATTTGTATAGGCCCCCAGAGAAGTAATTTTGTACAAATAAAATATTAAAATCCTGTTCTTTTCAAATCCATGTATACACTGTAAATGTTTAATGAAAGTTGTAATTTCATATACATAGAAAAGATATGACTGTTTATTAATTTAAACAAATACCAGTTTCACAGTACAATGCACCTTGCACTCCAGTTTATGCATAATATCCTTGATCTGACTTCATGATCTGTACTATTGCAATTTATAACAGTGCCAGAAGGCAATCTTTTAGGGCTGATTCTAATCAATTTTACGCAATCAGTTTTTACACTGATGCAACTCCATTATCTTCAATGGAACTACTCTAGTGTAAATCAGGGTAAATCAGATTAGAATCAAAGGGCCAGATCTTGACATTTTGTCACTCCCCTTGTGCTGCTTTGGGCAAACTGGCTCAGTCTCCCATGCTGGATATCCTCTGACGGTAGGATTGTCCTGCAGAGGGCATAGAGCTAGTGTACCAGGCTCTCAAGACACTCCATCCACCTGTAGAACTGGTGTGGGAGGATGTTGGCGCACAGAAAGGCAGAGAGGAGTGTTTCTGGGACACCATGCACTTCTGCTACCCACAACTGGCATATGACTCCTTTGGAGCTGTTGCCAGCTGGCACAGCTTAAAGCAGCCTTCAGGTTGCTTTACACTCTACTGTGACTGGTATAAACTGGCCACAACTGACAGCCCAAGGCCTGTGCCCAACATAGACTGGATTCCCCAGAAGATCTGGGTCAAATCCTTTATTTCTTAAAGCAGTGGCCCCAGAGTGTAACCTTTAAAGCGAAGAACTGTGAGCATGGAGAATGCTGAGATCGAATCCTGTAGAAGGCACTAATAGAGGATGTAACATTAAGCATGTTGTTTTATTTTCTTGCACCTCATTAAACTTAGCTGGAACAAAAGGACATGATCAAAAAAACAGATACCTGAGTGAACAGGTCATTCTTTGGCAAACAAACTACCAAAATATGCAGATGATGTAATTATCCTTAACAATCACTGTCACTCATCCCACCCACCCAAATTTGAATTAAAGTACTCCAGGGAACCCACCTTGGAATACCACACACAGAACCTAGATAGACAGACATGCAGATACTACTGCAAGGAAATTATCCTTTTGTTATTGCTTTACGTTTTCATACAGAAATTGCTTCTTAGATATTGGTTGTAGGAATGGCATTAAAAATATGGCCATTAATTTTCTTCAGCTTGGGAATTCTGTTAAGAATAAACAAAAGGTGGTCCTGCAATTTTCAGAAGCTTTGAGAAGCAGTGTGTCTGCTTTTGTATGGCTTAGCAGAAACGTCATTATACATGACAATAAGGTAAGGTCACCTATAGTAAGGATTCATTCCATTTCCATCAACACTGACATTGTGGAGCTAATTCAGAAATATTTCTATAATGACTATAATTTAAATAAAATATGTAGTGCAAGATTTTCTATTGAGCACTCCAAGCCGGCAGGCTAAGCATTGTTGCTATGGTGACAATGTGAAGACTGGATTAATTAAGGCCTGAGCAGATGCTGTGAAGTATTAGTGTCATTTGTATTTTCTGCTTGTAATTAAAGAATGTGTTTGTGTGTGACAGAGAAAGAGAAGAACTTGGCATCCTTAACAGTTTTTCAGGTAAAATGAATTGCTGATGAATGAACAGGTTATTTTTTTCCCCCAGGCACACAGATAAAAAGTGAATAAACAAAGGCCTTCAAAATCAGCTTCCATCTTTTGTTCATTATGTATTGTGTGAAAGGAGTAATTGAACGAAAATACAACCCTTATACATATGTAGGTTGATTTATACTTACAATAGCTGGGGGCTCCAAAGAGCCAATATGCTAGTGAGAGAGACATTAAAACTAAACAATAAAATTGAATTTACCTAACAAACTCACATGCATCCTTGATCTTTTTGATTGAAGTCCCTGAATTTTGCCATATATATATATGTTTAGATTTTTATTGGAGCCTGTAGCAATACTATTGAATTCAGCGGGAGCAGGATAGAGCCATTTCAGAGCAAGCACACATGGCAAAAGCTGTCACAGTGTAGCCATGTAGATATAATAAAACTGTTGAAATTTCCAGGGCAATCATCATCTACAATCATGGCTTTGAGGGTTAGGCAGAGAAAATGAGGAATTACAAAGGCTAGATGAACCAGTAAAAATACTGACACGCCGAAAGCTACTAAAAATAAAATATTTCAGTGTAACAATTCCTATCCTGAGACCTATTTCTGAAAAATTATCCCAGCCCAGGCTCTTTGAACATAATTTCATATCCAAGTTTGCTGCCCAGATAATAATCAAGATGTTGAAAAATATATTTATGAAATGGAATTATTTGTGTCTTAAAAAACTGTCTGAATTCTCTGTATGACTGTGAAATGAAAGGTGATCTGCAGTTTTCTTTCAGCTTGTGAGAAATAACTGCCAGACAATCCAATAAATGCTGAAGCATGTCTCATTCCCAGATGCTCAATTCCCCCTTTCTCTCTCCAATTTGCCTGCTAAATCTGCTGCATTTTCCTCCCCTTCCTTAATATTCAAGGATTATCTTGGATACTCTCATGGGAAACATAGCTTCCTTAGAGTTATGGAAATAATTAGAAGCGATTAAGGTCTGCCTTTTGAATGAGTCTAGATTTATTTCTATTTTTCTTGTTGCTAATGAGATGCTTGCTTGGTCTTACTTTGATTTTAAAATCTATATTTTTTCCATAAAGAAAAGTACAATCTGCTCTCAAATGAGAAAAAATAAATCTGTGAGTGAAGGCTTAAAAAGACAAAAACTGCCAAATGTTATTGTGGCGGACTAATGCGATTAAATAAGGTGGATTGTTTTTTTTTAAATCTTTAAATAAAAAGGATTGAAATAGAGTGGTAATGTTGACTCGACTAAAGTGTCTCCAGGAAGAATCCAGGGAATCCCTAGTAAAATGCACTGAGTTCCCTGAAGTTCATGACAGGTATTTTAAGATTGTTTCATCTGAGCACAGTCAACACTTACTACTCTCAAGTAGAACCTGATCCTGCACCATTAAAGTCAATGGGAATGTTGCCATTGACTTCCCTGAGTGTAGGATTAAGCCCCCAGTACAGACACTCACTGCCAATGCACAGAGTAATATCTTCAACCATCCAGTGCAAGTAACCACAACAAATAGTTCCTAACACATTTAGTGCAACCAGTTACTTTAGGGGAACAGAATAGTTTTCACTCACGTCGAGTATCATTGCTCCTGTTGCAGGGTATTTTCTACCATACCTAACACAATTACAGTGGTCACCATTTAAAAATAAAACAGTCTTAGGTCTCGATTGCACATAAACAATCTGCCTTGTATAAGGTAAAACATATAGCTGCATTGTCCCAGGAGTAGAGCGGGGTGCAGTTTTTTGGCTGAAACTTTTTCAGCAAAAATTGCAGATTTGGCAATACCAAGATGTTTTGTGAGTTGTGTCTATTTCTGCTAATTGTTCATGTTAGAAAAAAAAAAAAAGAAAAAGAAAAAAAAATTCCCCCCCCCACAAAAAAAATCTGACAACAGTTGAAATGCTTTATTTTTACATTTTTAAAATGTGTTGATTCAAAATGACTTCATTTTAAAATTTCCTCCAGTTTTATTTTTATTTTTTTGTACATGGTCAACATTGAAACATTTTGTTTTGGGTCACACTAAACATTTTGTTCAACCCAAAACCCATTTTTTTTTTGACTTTTCAATGTGCTGAAATTTTTTTTAAAAAAGTTGTTTTCAGGTTGATGTGATATGATTTACAACAAAAAAAAATTCAGAATTGCCAGTGACCCCAAAAATTCAGTTTTCACAAAGCTCTATCCTGAAGCAGTGCAGGAAGGGGATTGTCCAGTGCTGATTGATTCTATATTTCAATTTCAGCTTAGCTGATCTCTCTCAGGAAGTAGAACTCCGTGGCTGGATGATGCAGTCAATATTTTGACTTCAAGAATTCCTTCACGGCCTACATGCTGTATTAAAATATTATTTAAGACAACAGAGTATGTGAAACGTAACAGAAAAAATTGACATTGTATAATGTAGTGAGACGTCATTTCTGAAAACCTGTGATCTTAATAGCTGGTTTTGCACAAGAATGTATCCTACATATTCATACCAATTTATAGCTAGTTATCATGTAAATCATACTAATTATTTCTAAAGGGTGCATATATTAATGCCAGGTTTTTTGGATGAGTAGTTAATTTTTTAGCTTTTTTTAAAATGACCTGATAGAAGCCTATTGAAATTAAAGAAAAGACTTCCACTGACTTTAAAGGGCTTTAGCCCAAGCCCTTCAGGTATGTGAGTGTGCTGGATAGGTGCGAGCCTGACAGACAGGTGGTCTTTATTTATCCACAGACGGATACAGCACAGGCAATAGCAGTGCAGACTTCCATACACACCCTGGAGGGACCAACTGCAGAGGAGGGAGACCGTAGGTCATTCAACCCATTCGCTCCTTAGCCTCAGTGCTGAGACTACCAACAAAGATGTCCGTTTCAATGGTAGCTTTGGGAAGTGAGCATCTGCCTACCAGGAACTGAATGGGATCACCAATTAATTGCATCTGGCTTATTAAATAGCCACCAGAGGGAAACACTGTTATTTTATTGCAGTATTGGAAGAGCGCTAAGTGTTTCATCATTCAGATATACGAGCCTCCTGTCCTAGGCAGGTTACAGCTTTTGGCCGCTACCAACCTGTGTTCATAATGGCAGTGTTGGAAAGCTGAAAATGCTTATCTTAAACCACAGAAAGAAACGAAAAGGTAAAGACAGATCGAGCTCACTGATTGTTAACATGGCTTCCATTTGCAGGCATTTGAGATTCTACAGTGATGGTGGCCTTACAAGTAGGTAGATAGATGGCTAGGCACATGGATATTGTGAAGATACTATTGAAGGTCAAGACCAAGATAGCAAGAGTCCTGCTTTGTAGGTAATTCCAACTTTAGCTGATATTTTAAAGATGTAGCAATAATGCAATAGGTTCAGAAATAGCACCATATATATGCTGACAGACTAATAGCAATTAATAAAGATCCTAGCAAAATCAAATCAATGATGCCATTTGCTCTGTAAGAAGAGCAGGGAGCTAGAGCTGCCGAGTCTACAGATCATGCATAATTTGATGTATTCTATTTGTTTCTCTCATTAACCAAGACAGTTGTTTATTTCAGCCCGTCAAAGGAAAGAGCAAAGGCTGAAAAGGCATCTCTTGGATCTGTCACATCTAAGGAAAACGTACCGATTCATTTGTTATTTTAAATGTCACCAGCTCTTTCGATATTCCTGGTATCGGAAACTAGGAGACTTGCCCTGTTGACGGACAAGAAAAAAATATTCAGAAAAGTAAAGTGATGTGCTTTGAACTGCAAGAGAGGGCTAGAGATGCTCAGACAAATAGACCCACTACCTCCCGCATCTAACCTCAAGCAGATTAGAGACATTACAGGAGGTTTGCTTTATTATTTGTTTTCGCTCTGTAGATTCATTTAATTATCCATGTATAAGATGGATGTCGCGCCATCTGGAGTGGCTCACAACTGTGAGTGCCTACCTCAGGCCAGACTGTCAGAAACAGGGCAGACACCCAAAGAATGATGTGTTCTATAATTAGATTTCATCAAGCCAGGAACAAATGTGAACTCCTGGATCACTACACCAGTCTTACCAGGGAGTCACAGACAATCCCCATAGATTCTCCAATCTATCTTGCCACCCTGACAAACTGGACTCGGTGATAAATGCTCACTGGCATCAAAATCGCACCATGTTCAGGTTGCTTCCAGTCCCAAGAGACCAGTCACAAAGTTGGTACCTTGGATCTTACACCAAAGACAATACCTGCAGCCAATCCTGTTATAAACTATCTAAAAGTTTATCAACTAGAAATAAGAGTTATTTACAGGTTAAAGCAAGCAAACATATATACACAAATGAGATCTAAATCCTAAGAGTGACAGATCTGTCAATTCAGTGTCTTTCAGGGCGGACCCAGAGATAACCTCTGGGGATCTCTGCCTCAGTTTAGAGTTTCTGGCTCTGTCAGAGTTCGAACAGAGAAGAGAGAGACGGAAAGTGTGTGGCCTCTCTACACTTCCTGGAGGACTAACTCAAGAGCACATCTTCCCCTTTTTAGCTCTCTCTTATAAAAATTATACTAAAAAAATTATAAAAAATACAATAACTGACTTAACAACCCTTCAGGTTACTTTTAACACAACTTTAACATGTCTTGATCAGTCTTTTGAGGCATTTCAGCCATCTTCCTGATCTGTTATATTGCAAACCCTCTTTAGGCAAGTCCTTGTTTATAAAGGATAGTTCAATAACAGGGTCAGTAACAGGGTCAGTCTGAGAATTGTTTTAATGTTGTACGTCTGCGCTTTTGTCACTTGTTTCAGCTAACCTGTCAGGTATCTTAAGTAGATGTTTATGATTCCTTTGTAAGATTTTGCCTTCATCTCTGATCACTGAGTATCGGTGAAGTGATTATTCTTTAATCACTGTAGCTTTGACTAGCTAGTCCCCTTCTTGCCAAATTCTCATGGAGTCTTTGTGTATTTAACTGTGAAAGTGGTCTCACTCCTTTATTGTAATATTTTATCAGAGGTACTTTCCCAGTCTTTTCCTCACTGTCACAGACTCCTTTTAGTAATCCTTTGTTTTTGTCCCATAACTGGTAATCTGGTATTTTATACTTTGTTGTAGAGGAGCTCAGCAGGTGACTTTTCACATTGCAGTGGTGTAACTCTATAGATGAATAGAGATAAATATGGATCTTCTCTTCCATCCAATGCTTTTTTGAGTAAGTTTATCATTATACTTCCACATTCAGCTAATCTGTTGGTTTGAGGATATCTGGGACTAGATGTCTTGTGATGAAAGTCATACATTTTAGCAAAGTCCAGAAATTCCCTATTTTTGAACTGTGGTCTGTTGTCAGTTATCACTGTTCTTGAAATTCTATGATGTGCAAATGCAGATTTAATGTGCCTGATAACTGTTGCTGCTGGGGCATCTTCAAGAGTGACTACTTCTGGAAAAATTGATAAAGTAGTCCATTTTAACCAGGTGATCATGTCTTCCCAAATTCAACATGTCAATTCTGGCTTTGTCCCCCAGAACTACAAGTTGTCTGTGTATTATCATTGGTTCTTTCTGCTCGGAATCTGTACTTCTGACACGTTCAGTAATGGCTCACCATTTCTTCAACATCACTATTAATTTATGGCCAGATCACAACTTCTCTAGATCTCCTTGGTCATTCCCAGGCAGAGGTGCTTTATGGTTTTGTGGGGCCCTGGGCCACAGCAAGTGTGGGCCCCTCCCCGCCTTCCACCTGCAGTCATCCCCCCACCCCACTTCCCCCAGCAGTACTGCCAGGGAGCAGGGTTGAGGCATGGGGGATTTCCCTGCCTGCCCAGTACACCTGCCAGGGAGTGGGGTTGGGGTGCTGGGGCTTGCCCCCTTCTGCCTGCCCACCTGGTGCTCCTGCCAAGGAGTGGGGTCAGGGTGCAGCGCTTTGCCCTGCTCCCTGGCAGGAGTGCTGGGCAGGCAGGTGGAGTGGGGCAAGCCCCCACACCCTGACTCCACTGCCCAGAAGGAGTGAGAGGTGGGCAGACCGAGAGGGTCGGGGCACAGGGTGCTTATTTTTTTGGGGCCCCCCAATTGGCCATGGTCCCTGGGCATGGGCCCCATTGGCTAAATGGCTAATCCACCATTGCTCCCAGGTGCCCTTCCTGTATTTGTTCCAATATTTTTCTTCTCATCACTGTGTACCATGATCTGTGTCCCCATCAGAAGTGCTCCTCAGATCACTGAAAATTCATTTTTGTAGTGGGAATATGCAGATGGGAATTGTTAAATTTTTCCTTTTTTATTTATTACTTGTACTGCTGCTTGCAGGATTTCATCTTTAGTTGTTTCTGTCTCCAGTTTATTCCATATGCATGGAGATACAGCACATGACACTTTTATCATGTTCACCATTTACATAGGCACCTACTCTGGGGGTGGTCTAGGGCTGGAGCATCCACAGGAAAAAAAATAGCATGTGCTCAACACTCACCAGCCATAAGTGTTTGGTGTCACCACCAACCAGCTAATCAGGGTGCTGCCAAACAGCTGATTGGCAGCTCGGGGAGGAGCTTAAGGGAGGGCAGAGAGCAGCGGGTGGGCAGGGGCCTCAGGAAGGGGCTGGAGCGGCGGCAGGAAGAGGTGGAGCAAGGGTGGGGCCTTGGGGGAGGGGGCGCAGTTGTGCAGGGCTGAGGGTGGGCTATATACAGTCAGATGGAGCATATGCTCTTCACAGTATGTCTGCCATTAGTAAAAATGTGTCTCGGTTGGAACTCCAGTATCACATTATACTTCTATATTTTCAAAAGTAGTCAATATATCCTTGGTGGTGCTTCTCCACGCCCCTCATTGTGTTTTGCAGTCAGTGGTTTGTGATCAGTCTTTGAAGCTATGGCCATAGAGAAAGTTGTGAAACCTTGTACATCCCTATGCCAGACCTAGTGTTTCTTTTCCAATTTGTGCATACATCATCATTGCAGCTATCATAGCTCCTGATGCCTATGAGACTGGCTAACCCTCCTTTTGAGGTATCTCTGGGGAGTTTGGGTCAAAAATTTGCAGAACTGGAGCTAATGTCAGAATATACATTCAATCATTGAACTCTATTTCATACTCTGGCTTCCATATCCATTTGGTGAGCTTGTGGAGGAGATAGCTTAGGTGTACAAGGTGTTTAGCTAGGTATGAATTTGCTGATGTAATTCAACATGCCTAGCAGTCTTTGAATTCCTTTTACTCTTCAGGTCATGGCATGTTCATTATTGCTTGAATCTTTGATTCATCAGGCAAGATTTCCTTGGAGGTCAGTTTCTCTCACAAATATATTATTTCCATTGTTTGAAACTGACATTTGGCCTTACTCAGTTTAAGGTTATTAGCTCTCGCAATTTGCTGTACTCTCCTCAGTCATTCCTGAAGTTCAATGGCAGTGCTGCCTCCAATTATTATGCCATTAATGTACACTTTCACGCTTGCTAGCTCCTCTAGCACCTGGCTCCCTGTATAGTGAAATACTTCTGGAGACAAACTATCACCATGCCTCAGTGGGTCAAGATTGAGACTACCGAATTCAGGACAAGCTGCTGAGAAATAGGGCAGACACACCCCTAAATGGTGGTTATTCTTCCATAAGATATACCAGACCAGCAACAACAGTAAACTTCTCTCTCACTACACTGGCTAACAAGAAGTCAGAAATGCAATCTCCTTAGGTATTCCAGTCCTGGATTCAACACCCAGACACTAGACTTTATGTTGGGTGGTTATTTAAAACTAATTTTTTCAACCAAAGGATTCTTCTGATCTCAAAAGGACCAGCCACATACCCAGGTCAATATATAACTCAGATCTTACCCAATAGTCACACTGTTGCCAGTCCATTAGTTTGTAATATCTCAAGGTTTATTTATAAAAAGAAAGAAAGAAAGAAAGGTGAGAGTTAAAATTCATTAAAGGAATCAAATACATACAATAAATGCAAAGTTCTTGGATCAGGCTTGAAGCAGTAATGGCATAAATTGCTGGCTTAAGTCAAGTCTCTGGTTGCTTCCAAATAATTGGAAGGTCCTCAGTCCCTTGGTTAGAATGCTCCCATTAGTGTAAGTCCATAGTCCAGGTTAGAGCAGGAAAGATGCAAAATGGAGATGTTTCCAGGGCCTTTTATAGCTTTTGCCATGTGGAGGGAAAGCTCTCAGTCTTAGTTTGTGGAAAATTACCTGCACACATGCCCTTGCATGCTTCAATGAGTTATAGCAGAGGCTATTACCCATATTCTAGCTGGAACATCCACATGAAAGTCTATCAGGTGTGGATAGGCTTCTTCAATGGTCCATTGTGTTCATTAATGGGCCGTCAACTTAAATATTCCCTTCATGAGGTGCTGGCTAGACTGGATATAAATACTTTGTGGGTGTTACCTAGGAGCAAACGCATTTGAAATACAGGTACCTAGTCAATATTCATAATTCCAGGTACACAAATGACGTGTGCAAACAGGAGAATCATATTCAGCAAGCCATAACTTTTTCACTGACACCTTACATGATATACTTTGTACAAGATTTGTTGCAATTATTTAACAGCAGTAACAACAATGATCTACATGGTTATATTTTAACCATATAATGTCAAACAAACATATTCCAACAGGCATCTTAGGAAGCAGTATCTGCCAAACGGTGTGTTAAAAGGGCAGATCTTGGAGCTCTCAGTGTCCAAGGGGATCTGCCAAAATCCTGCTGATACATATAATTTGCTGAAGAATTTGGTTCCTGCCATCTCAGACAACAGCTCACTTCTTGTGGGCAAGTGAAAGCATTTTCTTTTTATGTTTTTATTCTGTTCCTTAGGATCTACACACAGCCATAGTCCCCTCTTTCTTCACCTCTCCTCCCTCACCCTCAGGTTTTTCTCTGCAGGTACAAGGAAGTGAACCCAATCTGCTAGTTCTTGTATTCTTCACATGACTGGCTCTCATGTTTTGCAGCTCTTCTTCTAACCTCTTTCTTACAAGTTGTGGAACTTTTCATGCAGCATGTACCACAGGTTCAGCATTCTCTCTTACTCGTATCTTTTATGTTATTCCTGTGAACACATCTTCATATGATGCCATTAATACTTTCATATCTGGTTCTATGTTGTTTTTCTGTCTCTCTATGACATATAACCTCTAAATGAAATCAAGTTTCTCACCCATATGTTGGTCCAAGACTGGTTGCTTGCCCCTGTCTACCATCACAATCTCTTGTTTCATCATTTTCTTTTTGTATTTAATGATCAGTGTGCACACTCGCAACAATTCAAGTACTGCTGCATTATAGTCTTTCACCAACACTTTGACTCGTCCACTTTTACGTGCTCCTTACATCTATTTCAGTTTCTGTTATTACATTTACTTGTTCCCCACTGTCTATCTTGTATATCACATAAATGACATCTGTGCACATTTTAATTAGCAAATCTTCTGAGTTTTCAGCCTCCTCCATTATTGTGTTAACAGCTCTTCCTCTTTACTTGAGGAATCCCTTTCTGCAGTTAATATATGCACTTTCGTACTTTCTCTGTATGTTTTAACATCAAGGTTGGGATTATTATGAGTGGGGTCCCGCAGGGATCAGTTCTGGGTCCAGTTCTGTTCAATATCTTCCTCAATGATTTAGACAATGGCATAGAGAGTACACTTATAAAGTTTGTAGACGATACCAAGCTGGGAAGGGTTGCAAGTGCTTTGGAGGATAGGATTAAAATTCAAAATGATCTGGAGAAACTGGAGAAATGGTTTGAAGTAAATAGGATGAAATTCAATAAGGACAAATGCAAAGTACTCCATTTAAGAAGGAACAATCAGTTGCACGCATACAAAAAGGCAAATGACTGCCTAGGAAGGAGTACTGTACTGTGGAAAGGGATCTGGGAGCCATAGTGAACCATAAGCTAAATATGAGTCAACAGTGTAACACTGTTGCAAAAAAAAAGTGAACATTGTTCCGGGATGTATTAGCAGGAGTGTTGTAAGTAAGACACGAGAAGTAATTCTTCCGTTCTACTCCACACTGATTGGGCCTCAGCTGGAGTATTGTGTCCAGTTCTGGGTGCCACGTTTCAGGAAAAATGTGGACAAATTGGAGAAAGTCCAGAGAAGAGCAACACAAATGATTAAAGGTCTAGAAAACATGACCTATGAGAGAAGATTGAAAAAATTGGGTTTGTTTAGTCTGGAAAAGAAGACCGAAAGGGGACATGATAGCAGTTTTCAAGTACATAAAAGATTGTTACAAGGAGGAGGGAGAAAAATTGTTCTTAACCTCTGAGGATAGGACAAGAAGCAATGGGCTTAAACTGCAACAAGGAAGGCTTAGGTGGGACAGTAGGAAAAGCTTCATAACTGTCAGTTTACTGGTTAAGCATTGGAATAAATTGCCTGGGGAGGTTGTGGAATCTCCATCACTGGAGATTTTTAAGAGCAGGTGTGATAAAAATAAAGGGAAGGGTAACCACCTGTCTGTATACAGTGCTATAAAATCCCTCCTGGTCAGAGGCAAAACCCGTTCACCTGTAAAGGGTTAAGAAGCTAAGATAACCTCACTGGCACCTGACCAAAATGACCAATGAGGAGACAAGATACTTTCAAATCTGGAGGGTGGGGGAACAAAGGGTCGGTCTGTCTGTGTGATAATTTGCTGGGAACAGATCAGGAATGCAGTTTCAGAACTTCTGTTAGTTAGTAAGTAATCTAGCTAGAAATGCGTTAGATTTCCTTTTGTTAAATGGCTGGTAAAATAAGCTGTGCTGAATGGAATGTATATTCCTGTTTTTGTGTCTTTTTGTAACTTAAGGTTTTGCCTAGAGGGATTCTCTATGTTTTGAATCTGATTACCCTGTAAGGTATTTACCATCCTGATTTTACAGAGGTGATTCTTTTACCTTTTCTTTAATTAAAATTCTTCTTTTAAGAACCTGATTGATTTTTTCATTGTTCTTAAGATCCAAGAGTTTGGGTCTGTGTTCACCTGTACAAATTGGTGAGGATTTTTATCAAGCCTTCCACAGGAAAGGGGGTGTAGGGCTTGGGGGGATATTTTGGAGGAAGACGTCTCCAAGTGGGCTCTTTCCCTGTTCTTTGTTAACACGCTTGGTGGTGGCAGCATACAGTTCAAGGACAAGGCAAAGTTTGTACCTTGGGGAAGTTTTTAACCTAAGTTGGTAAGAATAAGTTTAGGGGGGTCTTTCATGCAGGTCCCCACATCTGTTCCCTAGAGTTCAGAGTGGGGAAGGAACCTTGACAGCAGGTTAGACAAACACCTGTCAGGAATGATCTAGAATAGATTCTGTCAGTGGTGCTACCTGGCTAACGCAGGCTAGTCCCTACCTTTTTCCAACACTGAGCTGCACTCTGGAAGTGGCCAGCAGCAGGTCCAACTCCTAGGAGGGGAGACCACAAGGCTCCATGCACTGCCCCTGCCCTGAGCACCGGCTCCGCACTCCCATTGGCTGGGAACCAGACAATGGGAGCTGGGGTGAGGAAGGGCAGTACCTGTGGGCAAGAGCTGCGAGGAGCCGCTTGTGTACCTCTGCCTAGGAGCCAGACCTGCTGCTGGCTGCTTCTGGGGCACAGCACTGTCCGCGGTGCCAAGACAGGCAAGAAGCCTGCCTTAGCCCCCCCACTCTGCCGCTGACTGGGAGATGCCCAAGGTAAGCCCATTCCTCAACCCCATGCCCCAGGCCTGAGCCCCCCAAACCCAGAGCTCCTTCCTGCACCCCAAACCCCTTATCCCCAGCCCCACCCCAGAGCCCTGACTCCCTCCCACACCTCAACCTCCTGCCCCAGCCCTAAGCCCCCACCAAACCTGGAGCCCCCTCCTGCATCCCCCACCCTGCAGCCCTTACCCCTGCACCCCAACCCTGAGCCCATCCCCCACCCCTCTGCCCCAGCTCTGTTGGGTCATGGGCATCAACAGTTTTCTTCAACTGGGTCACCAGAAAAAAAGTTTGAAAACCACTGGTCTAGATAATAATCTTGTCATGAGTGCAGGGACTGGACTAGATGATTCTCAAAGTCCCTTCCAGTCCTGTGATTCTGCTTATTTGCCTGAAAGCTGGGACTTTCCTATACTTATGCTAGTTGCCTCATCATTGGCATTGTTTTCTGCTTTCCATATTTCTGGCCTTGGCCAGTTTAATTGCTGTGCACTTTTTAGGTATAATACTCATAGTCATATGTCTGAGATTTTCTCTAGGCTTTGTATTTGAGTTTCTGTTTGTTCTACTGATTAGCATATACACATTGCCCTTTCTAGTGTCAGCGCCATCTCCCTTAGTAACTGTTCTGGGCTTTTTTCATTGTTACACCTCAAGACAATCTGGTCTTTAATAACAGACTTATGACGGGTTCTCCCCAGGGTGCCACCTGGACCTGGGGTACCACTGAGCCCCCTTAACCCATCAGCTTGGGCTCCCTTTTACACCAGACTGCTGAGACAAGCTGCCAAACCCTCTCTACTCTGCACTTTCACTAGCATACACATAGGTAGGGACACACCCAGCTGCAGTTACACGCAGGCAGGCTCTCTGACCAGCCTTAGCATGGGAAGGATACAGCTAGGGGTACCTCCCAGCTCCTCAGACACTCACCCCCTCTGGAGTATAAACCAAAAATTATACTGTCTTGCATTGCACAGGGAACTGTACTTCTTAAGCATGTAAGATTTGCCCCCTCCCTCAATGTGGAAAGGAATATGAAACAGCTTTCTGCCCCTGATTTATGATTTCCACACACTAGTTTAGATAAACCAAAAACAAATTTATTAAGTACAAAAGATAGATTTTAAGTGATTATAAGGGATAAACAGATCAAAGCAGATTGCCTAGAAAATAAACAAAAAATGCAAACTAAGTTTAATATACTAAATAGATTGGATATGAATAGTAGATTATCACCCTAAGTGATGATACAAGCAGGCTGCAGATTCTTAAGGGGCAAGCTGCACTTGCTTACAGCTTAAAATCCTCAGGTGTTCCATTCACAGGCTAAAAATCCCTTTAGCCTGGATCCAGCACTTCCCCCAGTTCAGTCTTTGTTCCTCAGATGTTTCCAGGAGTTTTCTTGGGTGGGGAGGCAGTGAAGAATCCAGATGATGTCACTCCCCTGCCTTATGTAGCTTTTGCATAGGGCGGGAAACCTTTGTTTCAAAGCTCGGTCCCTATGCCAGTCAGTGGAAAAATACTGACATCCCAAGATGGAGTCCAGCACCAGGTGACCTGGTCATACGTCCCTGTAGAGACACAGCAGAACATCCCCCATTGGCTGTTTGAAGGGTTCACAGAAAGGCTCACCAGGTAGGAGATAAGCTTCTCCTAAGGCCCATTGTTTCTTCCTAATGGCTTATTAACTTGAATGGGCACTTCCCAGCCAGCCATCTAGACTGAGAGAATTTTGCCTAGTGAGCATTGTGACACTACTCATATTCTTCACAGAAATATTGTTATAATTTTGGCATAACTATGTTCTATTTTGTGCAAGATAAGGCATGTGAGGTATCACTGCAAAGACAATGATTTACTGAATATGATTGTCCTAATTGTATGCGTGTATCATTTCTGTATCTGAAATTAGGAATATTCACTGTGTATCAATTACAAAAGTGCTTGCACCTGGGGAACACCCACCAGACAGAATGCAATCGGTCTGGATGGACCATTAGGAGGAACAATAGGACTTTGAAGATGCTAATCTCCCACCTTCCTGAGAAGCTTCCTGGGATGCTACAAACAACCTTTGATTCATGGCTGCTTTGATACTGCAGCCATGTGATTTAAGTTATCGGGCACTGGATTCCATGATAGAATACCAGTATTTTTCTCTGGGGGAAATCACACTGGCAAACAAAGGGTTCCTGCCATATGTAAAACCTATTTAAGACAGGGGAGTGACTTAATCAGTGTTCTCCACTGAATCACCACCCAGGATGACTGCAGAAAACATCTATGAAAGAAGGACAAAAAGGGGGGGAAGAAGAGCTGAGCCTAGGTTGAAAAAAGGTGTCTGGCCTGTGAAAGAAATGCCTAAAACAACATTTAGGGTGAGAGATTACTATTTGTAATGAGGTTTTTTTTAGTGTATTAAGGTTAGTTTGCATGTTTGTTTTATTTGCTCAGAAATCTGCTTTGATCTGTTTACTATCTCTTATAATCACTTAAAATCTATCTGTTGCAGTTAATAAACTTGTTTTTGTTTTGAAATTCATAACTGGGGGGGCAAAAACCTGTCTTCCTCCATATTGAGGGAGGGAGCGAATTTCATTAACTTATGCTGCATAGTTCTCTGTGCAGTGCAAGACAATATAATTTTGGGTTTACACTCCACGGGGGGCGGTGCACTTGAGTACTGGGCAATTCCTTAGCTGAAGCCTTCCCATGCAGTGCTGATTTCAGTGTCCCTGTCTTTCTGCAGCTGGGTGTGTCCTTACCTGTGCGTGTGCAGGAGGAGGCTTGAGGGCCTGGCTCAGCAGGACAGTGCAAGGGAGCCCAGGCTGGTGGAACAGGCAGGCTCAGTGGTACCCCAGTACATCAGGGTACCCAGGAGTTGCCCAGGAATAGCTACAGGTGAAATAGATACATAGTCAAAATTTATAACTTTGGATAGAAAAATGATACATTAATACAAATAGAATAATCATATTCAGTAAATCAGAACCTTTACAATGACATCTCACATGACGTATCTTGCATATAATATATCATAATTATATCATACTAATATCACTATGAGGAACATGAGGTGCAGTGTCACAAGCGTCTTTTCATATTCCATGTTCACGGGACTGACTTTTTCGTTTTAAATCTGTGACAAACTCCTGTTGTTCTGTGGTCTCATCCTGAACCTATATTTCTCATAAGTAACATTTTTATCTAAGGACACAATGATCCTCAAACATTTTCATTATTTCTGCAAAGCTTTCCTCTCTCTCGCCATCATCATTGTTTGCTCATTCTCCACTTTATTTGCCCTGTGGCTATTTGAGCCATTTTCCAGGCACATTCAGCATTGCCCCTGATCTTAGGGCTGGTGACGGAGTTATGGGCAGTTTCACAGGCTCTGTAGCACCATTTCAGTGTTCCCTTTCATTGGGTCTTCCAGCATACTGTGCCTTCCACTCCTGGTACCATGTAGTATCTTACTGACAAGCAGAGATAAACCCTTAATTATGAACAGGGCATTAACAGAAAAGAGGTAACCAACATTCTTCTGCTCTCTGTAGCTACAGCTTGCAACTGCCTTGTCCTGGGCTGCTTTTTCTCTGCCCAGCACAAAGTGTGTCCTAGGAAACCAAAGACTGCATAGAGCATACAGGAAGTGAAGCATCTCTACATTTCCTGGAGGACTTACTATAGCATGCCACTTTCCATCCAGGCCAGCCCAATGGAAGGATAGAATACTGTACCCAATACAAGTTAGGAGCCTAGGAAGCTGCTGTGGCAGTGACCCAGAGGCCCTCTTCTGAGAGTCAGAAATCCTTCTGGGGATTTTGACTGTAGCGTAGCATTCCCTAGACTTCAGCATGCATGAGCACAATCTAGCCCTTCAATGGCTCACAGTGGAGTAATTTTCTAATCAGCACAGAGATAAGCTATATTCTGGATGACAATGAGTTCAAAACCAGGGGCTAAAGAAGAAGCATTGCTCTCTGCTTGGGTCAAAAAACAAGGACTTAGAGGGAATTGAAACAACAACCAAAAAATTGGCAGAAGAGACTTGCCTCCATCATCAGGGCTATTGTACATCAACCAGTTGTATGGGTCTAAATGGTTATTTGCAGAAGAAATGTTATATCTTTTGACTGTTGTATTCTCCATTCATCTAATCCACTTCAGCTTTCCTCTGTGGGCAAAGGTTTACCCTGGGGACCAAAAGACATGAAAGTTCAAAGGCAGTTTGAACCAAAACAAAATATATTTGCCGATGTAAACGTATTCCTCTGAGCAGCTGAAGGACCTGATTCTACTCAGTTACCCCAGTTTAAATCTGGAATTGCCCCCATGAGCTCATTTTAACTGAGAGCAGGATTTTGCCCATCATATTTTTGCCAATTTCAAACAATATTCCAGAAAGCCATTTGGAAGAAATGAAACAGTAAATTGTATCCATGTATGCAAGACCGTCATGTGTCTCATACAGACATTTTCAAGATCTGTCTCAGTAGAATAGCACTAGGGGAATTTAGCTTTGTGTGCTCACTGAGGGGGAAAAATGAATTAATGATCGTTGTTTCTATTTTGGCAGTTCTTCTTAGCTTTGTTGCCTTTGAACTGTGTCTGAAAACAAATACCTTTTCTTCTTTATTTTCCCCTTGGGCCCGTCAGTAGATCTGTTTTCAGGTGGTTTAATGAGAAACAAGCCTCTGTTGACAAGAGTTAAGAAACATGATTAATTGCTTGAGTGAGAGGCTGTTGGGTGCCTCAACCTATTATCTGGAAAACCAGAGCTCAGTGGCAATGTTGTGTCCTCTGAGGTGTGACTGCTCCCAAATGCAAAAGTCTCTGAACCATGACATTTTGCAAACAGGCAATTACAGCACTACTTATGTTTTCATCTGCACAGTCTCCACTTACATATTTGCCTGTGTGTGTCTGCCTTGTAAACTTAATCCTGTAGTTTAATTTTTAAAGTCTGTGGGCCAGATCCTCAGGTACAAGATGGCTGCTTTACAATGCTCCATCAGCAAAAAGCCGTCCTAAACCAGCTTAACCTGGCCAATTAAGAAGTCACCCTGGGTACTGGTATCCCTGAGTGGCATAGCGATGCTGTAGTGGGTCCTCAGGTGCCTTATCACAGCTAATGGGACAGGAGCTATGGCTAGGTAAATGGGGGTATGTCTGGGGTGTCCCTAGGCCCCTGCTATTCCAAAACTGCCAGAACAGCCCCTTAGGGCCCTGAGTAGCTGAGGTAAAACACAGCAGCCCAAAGACTGCTCTAATTTACATCAGGAGCTGACTCAGCAGTTGGAGGACCCAGGGTCAGGGAACACAAAAGTAGTTAAAGCCCTATTTGTGTAAACCCATTTTGAACTGTGCTGAGCTCATCTCGGCCACAGTTCAGTATCTGGACCTTTACTCTTGAATAATGTAGCTTGAACAGTCCCCCTACTATCACTGTAAGATACTATTGAGCTATCAGAGGGGTAGTAGTGTTAGTCTGTATCCACAAAAATGACAAGGAGTCCGGTGGCACCTTAAAGACTAACAGATTTATTTGGGCATAAGCTTTCGTGGGTAAAAAACCCACTTCTTCGGGCATTTGAAGAAGTAGGGTTTTTACCTATGAAAGCTTATGCCCAAATAAATCTGTTAGTCTTTAAGGTACCACCAGACTCCTTGTTGTTTTTGTTGAGCGATGTAGTTTTAGCCATAGCAAGCTGTCATCACGCCACCCTGGGTCACAACTGAGAATACCAAATTCAAGACAAGCTGCTGAGAAATAGGGCAGACATACCCCAAAACTGGTGGTTATTCTTCCATGAGATACACCAAATCAGCAAAAATTCTGTCTCAGCACACTGGCTAACAAGAAGTCAGAAATGCAGCCTCCTTAGATATTCCAGTCCTGGTTTCAACACCCAGACACTAGACTTAATGTTGGGTGGTTATTTAAAACCAATTTCATTAAATCAAAGGGTTCTTCTGATCCCAAAGGACCAGCCACATACCCAGGTCAATATATAACTCAGATCTTACCCAATAAACACACTCTTGCCAATCCTTTAGTAAATCTAATATCTAAAAGGTTTATTTATTAAAAAAAAAAAAGAAAGGTGAGAGTTAAAATTGGTTAAAGGAATCAAATATATACAATAAATGCAAAGTTCTTGATTCAGACTTGTAGCAGTGATGGCTTGTTAAGTCTCTGGTTGCTTCCAAATCATTTGAAGGTCCTCAGTCCTTTGGTTAGAATGCTCCCATTAGTATAAGTTCATAGTCCAGAGGTCTGAGCGGGAAAGAGGCAAAATGGAGATGTTTCCAGGGTCTTTTATAGCTTCTGCCAAGTAAAGGAAAACCCATTGTTCTCACTGTGGAAAATTACAGGTAACAAGATGGTGTCTGGAGTCACATGGGCAAGTCACATGTCTATGTATGCTTCGCGTAGTCATAATAGAGGCCATTAGCCATTCTCTAGTTAGAGCGTTCACAAGAAAGTCCATTAGGTGTGGTTGGGCATCTTCCCTAGTCCATTGTGAGTTCATTATTCCTTGATGGGCCATTTAACTTGAATAGTCCCTTCAAGATGTGCAGGCTAAATACCTTGTGGTGCTACCTAGAAGCAAACACATTTGAGATACAGGTACATAGTTAATATTCATAACTTCAGATACAAAAACGATGCACGCATACAAATAGGATAATCGTATTAGGCAAATCATAACTTTTCCATAACTTTTACTTGACACACTTTACAAGATTTGTTGTGATTATATAACAGTGGTACAACAATGAGCTACATAGTCATTTTAATCAGATAATGTCATTCCTAGTGTAACTCTGCTGGAGTTGCGTTTACAGCAATGATTAATTTAGCCCAGTGTTTTTAGCTAAGGAGTAGGGAGATGAGACTCAAATAAGAAACTTGCTGAATTTAAGTATCAGTGAAGAAGAATACTCAGCCACCTATCCCTGATCCAGGCTGTTGTATTAAAATGGAATAAATGGGACAAAGCTGTTAATCTAACCTAGTCACTCTCCACCATTAAACTGTGTTAAACAAGATTCAGGGTTTGGTATGCAGAGACATTTACCTGCTTAGTACCATGGCAAACATACCATTAAATGTCCTTTTAACCTTTTATTAAAGATACAGAAAAGAAGGAAATACAGTTAAAACATTTGAAATGTAAAGTATTAAATAAGGCTTTCATGTTAATAACAGCCCCTGTTCCCTTTCCCTTTAGCTGGAGAGAGTTTTTTAGAAAAAAAAGTCCATTGTTTGATGGTGTGTTAGAGAATATCAAAGGTGGTAATAACGGTCCTTTTGGGGAAACGAGAAGAAGATAGTTGAGATGGACTGTTGCTGTTAGAGTCCAGTCCTGTTTCATCCAAGGTGGTGTTTGTGATTCAGCTGGGGCTGGTAGAAGTGGTGATATTTTAAAGAAGCCTTATTGACGGCTCAGGAACAAACCATCCTGATGTGCAGAAAGACTAGCAAATATGGGTTACCTAGGCAGGTGGTGGAATCTCCATCCTTAAAGATTTTTAAGGCCTGGTTTGACAAAGTCCTGGCTGGGATGATTTAGTTGGGGTTGGTCCTGCTTTGAGCAGGGGGGTTGAACTAGATGACCTCCTGAGGTCTCTTCCAACCGTAATCTTCTATGATTCTATGTCATCTGGGTCCCGCTTTCAAGCCCGGGCTGATCACGACATCTCTCAGGATTAGGACGGGTCCAGGAGACGGTGGGGGTGACAGCCATAGTGAAGCTTGCTCTATTAGTCAATTTTTGATCCCCAACATCTTTTTCTTTCAGGAGTTAGGGGTAGAATAGCCAAGTGATGAGCTGCCAAAATCTTAACAACCGGTTCCCTATAAAAAGTTCTGATTTAAGGGATGTGCCTCTGTCCTGCCCCTCCCACGCCCCCCCAGGCTCCATCCTGCCCCCCAGGCTCTGTTCTGCCCCCTCCCACATTCCCCCAGGCTCCATCCTTCCCCCCTGACCTCCCCAGGCCCATTCTCTATCCCAGCTGCCTGCTGGTGGTGCAGGAGTCTTGCAGCCCTTGCGTCAGTGGGGTCGCTTCTGGCATGTGGGGCGGTGGCTCCTGCAGGTAAAGGTTGCTGTCTGCCTGACTCCCCATCGCAGGATGTGAGTGCCCCTGAGTGGTGAAGGCCGGACAGCCCCACAGCACAGGAGCAGGCGAGACGGGGGGAGGGAGGGGACTTGCCCCAGCACGCGCAAGGCAGCCCCCAGCCATGGCACCAGCCGGCCCTGCCCTGGGGCAGAGGAGGCTGCAGCCAGACACATGGTGCCTGATCTCCCTGCCCAGCACAGCTGGTCACGCTTCCTGGGCCGGGCAGGAAGCAGCATGGAGCTCAGCCGCAGCTGCTGAGCGAGGCGGCATTGGATCGGCCTCTACGTTGCTTCCTGTGGGCCCAAAATACTCCAAAGGGGACAGAGAGAAAGCAGGTTCATAGCCTGTTCCCCAAGCACTGGCCAGCAAAGCTTTCTGGGTGCATGGAAATGGGAGAAGAAGGGGAACATAGTACATTGAGAGGTAGACCCCTCCCAGAGCCCTACACCATGCACCCTCCCTAGCGCTGCGAGTCAGGACCCCCTTAGCCTGGGGTCTGCCCCAGCTGAGGCCCAGCCTGGCTGGGATTTTCTGGGGTGGCAACTGTCTACCCAACCCCCCATTCCCTGTGACCTGACCGCCCCCTAGAACCTCCACCCCCTCCAACTGCTCCCTGCCCCTTATCCAATCCTTCCTCCCAGCCCCGGCCCCACCCTCTTACCATGCTGCTCAAAGCAGCAGGAGCTGCAGAGCGGAGGCAGGGGAGGGGCCGGGGGAGCCTCCCCGGCTGGAAGCTCAGGGAGCCCTAACAAGCGGTTCTAAAGCTGCTTCTAAATTTAAAAACTGGTTTGCGTGAACCGGTGCGAACCAGCTCCCGCTCACCACCGGAATAGCCCATCCCCTCATTATATTGTCCTTTAATCAGGTGGAATATCTAACATATCAATTTAGATTCACTGATTTCCTGTTCCACACTTTTCCTTTTTACCAAGCATGATCTTAACACAGTCCTTGAGTTATATCAGGAGGTCTGAATTTGTCCAAATGAAAAGTCTGTCTTTTCTTTCATATCTTTTCCCATCAACATTTGTTATGGGAGGTTATGGTGACAGTTTATGAATGTACACTCACTTTTCACAGTTGAGCTCAAAGTTTAGAGTAAATGTGTAGGCCCAATTATCACAACAGGGCTGTTGCTATTGAGAGACCAGACAAAGCTAGGAGGGGAGGAAAGCAAGTCAGATCCTCCTCCCTGCTTCAGACCAGTTGCCTGAGCTGTCAGACCTCAGCTGTGCAAAGGGAGGGGAAAGGGGAAGATTAAAACACAGCCATTATTGATCTCTCTGAACAGAAAGGGAGTGAAGATACTGACAGCACTGTAGCGCCCCTCTGGTCCCATGCTGAAGGGAGGATGGAAGATTTCCCCAGTGACGATGGCCTATTTCCCCTTCTTACAAGAATCTTACTCTACAGTTGTAGTCCTAGGCTTCCCACAATCACATGTGTTTAATAAGAAGGCAGGGCAGACTGGTCACCAGTTTATGGACACCCTTTTTATGGGGTGCCTGGTTCACTCTCCCCTTTCTCCTGGGCTGTTCAGTGGAGTAGAAGAGATCAGGGCCTTAATTAGTCTTAACCTAGTCCTGTTGATAAGAGCCTCCTTCAGCTGGTATTCCTATGCTGGGTCCTTCTGCTTGTTTCTTTTATCTTATCATATCATATGCTGTGCAGCTTTAAGAGCTTCAATCTCAAGCTGTTAGAGAACTATCTATGCCTGCTTCCCCACTTCTGTTTCTTTTATTTCACTGATCCAAATCTCCCTTGACAGCCAAGGTAGGTCCTATGAGAGACGAAGGAGAATCCTGAGAATCCTTGATCTCTGAAAGGATTTCTTGACTCAAGGGATTAACTCTCCTAGAAATTTAACAGTGATTTTTCACAAACTCTGCACAATGCTAATTACTTTGGAGCATTATAACTCAAACCAGCTGGAATATAACTGCATGGCTTTAGATGTTTTCTGTACTGCCACCTACTATGTGCAGCACATCTGTCTTACTTTAATGTAGCCTTGTCCAGCTGTGCATCATTGTTAAATACATTTATTAGCGTTTCCCCTGTTGGACTGAAACATTTTGGTGTTTATATTTGATTGATAGTATAGAAAATGGAGAGGAGATACCATACCTCTGAGGTGAAATCTTGGCCCCAGTGAAGTCAATAGGAGTTTTTCCATTGACTTTGGTGGAGTGAAAATTTCACGCTGTAGTCTGGAAGGAGATAACAAGGCTCTGAGATGATGTCCAATTGGCATGTACTGTGCTGTCTTTCAGGCTGAATTCCAAGCCAAAAAGCAAGGCTGTCACAGCACTGGGAGCTAAGTAATGAAGAACAATACATCACTACAAGTTCCAGACCTGCATATTTCAAACAAAAGGAAGT